>NC_083602.1:17800582-18459104 GCF_029168945.1 Cannabis sativa | reverse complement strand
TGATAAATAATTAATAATTAGATACACGTATGTATACAAAAAAGAAAAATTAAAACAATGAGAGAAAGCCACAAAATAACTTTAGTATATCTAAAAATCCAAACATAACCAACATGATATAATAATAAACATGAATAATGTACTTTTACAAATATACATCTTATATCAATTTTTACCTTTTCACCTTATTATATCTATAACTAACTAATCATATTACATTATATAATAATTAATACTGCCAAATATATATATATATATTTTTACATTTAAATATATTTTTGATATTCTTAAGAAGAACTTTAAAAAAAAAAATACTATTTAATGTATATGTTAATACTAACTTTAATAAAATTTTAAAAAAGAAATAAAAATACTTTGGAAAAGAAAAAAATTTGAACAATCTTTATAATCATCTATGTAGATATATATAGTGATCATGAAGAATGTAGATTGAGAGATCATCACATAATTCTCATATGAACAATGGCAATAGATCGTGCTTCTTTTATAGTCTAATATATAGATTGATTTTGTAGTAACTATTTTGTTTAATTTAGTGGGGCAAGTTATAAAAGGGAATATTGAATACTATATTATCATTGTGTAACTGTTAAGATTGTAAATCAAAGATCATGATATAATTATATAAAATTATTAAATAAGGTGAGATGAAAAAAATGAAAGGTCTTATTATTAAATAAGGTGAGATGAAAAACATGAAAGGTCTTATTATTAAAGAAAAGTAACTAAAAAATTAAAAAAAAATGTGAAAATATGAGAAAACAAAGAAAGGGAAAGAAATTTCATAGAAACTGCCATGTCATCACTATTGTGCTTTCCTTTATTTATATATATTGATTGATAGTTTTTTAGTTATCTTGTTTTTCAATGAACTTTCCCAAACTACCCTTGCAACACATCTCTCTTCTCCTTCTTTCTCAAACTCACGAATGTCTCCACATTAGTACTACGCCTATGCAACAGCCACCAGAGCTGCTTATGCTACAACCATCAGAACTGCATCATTGTCATTTGTATTTATGGCATTAAGGGCTCGTTTGGAACGCCGTATTAGGTTATATTGTATTGTATTGTATTATATTAAATTGTATTTTATGTAATATTTTTATGTAAAACTATATGTGGTGTTAACTTTTATGGATACCTAATTATATAATATTTTAGTATAAATTAAAGTTTAACATAGTATTATACAAAAATATGATATATAATCCAATTCAATATAATACAATACAATACTACCTAATACGAGGTACCAAACGAGCCCTAAAAGACCACAACCATATAAAGACCACAACCATATTTTAGTATCTATGACATTTGTATCTTATTTATAGTGGTTTTAACAAGATCATTCTCTACAAAGAGTCAATATGCTTATATCCACTTGAAAGTATGATCATCTGTGTTTGACATATGGATGTACATTCAGGGGTGGATATGAGTTATCGTTAAATTCTTATACGATCACTCTAGATTTTACTTTATGTAAAGAAATTCGACATGTTTGAGAAATTTTATGAATTTCTAACAATGTTAAAAAACATCAAGGTAAGTGGTTAAATATCTTGCGAATTGATAAGGGTAAAGAAATATTTGGTGGATATGCAGTTCAAAGATCATTAAGTTGAATTTTTGAGTTGTATCCGAACTTACCTCTCTAGAAATTCAAATTGCATATTGATGAAAGTAAAAGGTCTATGATTAGTTACTAGCAGTTGCTTGAGTCCTTTTAGAGATATACTCTAGTGATAGGAAAATTTCAGAATGATAGTATGATTGTGTACTTAGTGTAAACCATTACTAGTTCAAGGATGTCTTGATCGTGAACTTAAGAAAAGCTAGAACTGTTAACTTAAGTTTGCATGTTTGATAACTATTCTAAGTGATTAGGGGTGGACCCTCCAATGGTCATTAAGATAAGAAAGTGTTTGTTTCAACAAATACTACTTTTTTTTTTTTTTAAGAATATGACTAAGTTTGAAAACAAAGTAGCTAAGTAGAGGAGATATTTTTTTTTCTTGATTCCAATAGTGTTCTATCATCTTATTCTATATAAGATGGTCCCACTGCTTCCGTTGTCTTGATACAACCGAGGACAATACCATTTATGTTCTTAGAGAGAAAGTCACAGTACCTTGTTGTAGTGGGAGGGTTTCAAGGAACTTACCCTGTTATGACTTGGAAGACACTTGTGATGATAAAATCCATTGTTAGTTTAAACAAGTCATGGATAGTCAGAATAAGGAACTAAGAAGCAAAACCAAGATAACTATGGTTAAAATCATTCATATGGAGTAACCAAAAGTTTTCTATTACAAGAACAAGAAAGAAAATTTTGAAAATAAGTCTATTCAATGGACTTAACAAAACTTACTAATCTTAGTGTTAAAGGTTTGAGTTTATCTAAACCTATGACTTGTTGATACCTGGTTATTTGATCACTCTAGTGCAAGCAACTTACTTTAGTAAGATACTGGAGCATTTTTCTAGTGGCAATCTATAGAAGCTTCTCGACTTCTAGACATAGATTTTATTTACTACGGAAAAGTTTTAACTATTCCAGAAAAGATAAAGGCCAATGAAAGAATTCCTTAGGATCAGTGGGAGTAATGAGTTGGTGTCAGATTAATCTCGGAAATGAACATTGGAAGATAATCAAGTATATGTCAGTTGATAAGGGTGGTATTTAATACTCTTAGACTACACCAAATCAGGTTTCTAGACTTGCCTTGATGCTAGAAAGTCTACTGGTGAGAAGATGATTACTCTAGGGGTGGAGCAGTGATTTTGGAGAAGTGTAAAAACCTATCTGAAGTCTCTAACTCTACCAGTGAGACTGAATGTTAAAGTTGCAGGAAAGATACTTATTCAGCCTATGGAAAATTCTGTACAGTTTTTGGCATTGTACCGATAATTAATTAACTACTAGTGTTACTTCTTGACTAACACAAATGTAGTTGCCAAAAAGTAAAGAATCCAGCATCCTTGGAGGAGTAGACATATAGAGAAGAATTTCACATTATCAAGGATTTTGTGATTAAGGATATGTAATGGTGAGGAAAGGTTGTATTGTATACAACTTGTCAGATCCTATTACGAAGAGAATGCTACATTTTACAGTTGATCTGGATATCAAGGTGTTGAGATTATTTGAAATGGACTTTTAGTTTTATATTAGTGCAAGTGGGAGTTTGTTGGGTTTTGTGCCCTAAATAAAACCCATTTCACTATAATCAGATTTACTAATAATATAAGATCAGAAATCGTTTTATGTTGCATAGTTCACATAATTTATTTCATGATTATGTTTAATGTATAAATTCTATTAAGTCCTATTCATATATAAATATATATATTTGTTCATGATTATAGTGTCGTCAGCACAGTAGAATATAATCATGATTATATGTTCAAAAGATTAATTCTCATGATTTGTCAGTTCACTAGATTTAGACTAACATGATAATCGGCGATAAGGTATACTTATACCTTGGATAAGTATTATGTCCTTTTCAGGGCATTGACAAAGTTTACCAGTATCGGATGTATGGAGTATACATTAGAAAGGACTGATATTGATCTTAGACAAGATATCATAAACTTACCGTTATATCTTTCTAAGTCAATATCAATGGTTGATCTTAGGTCTATGGATCTTAATCCTGATATGGTTAGGTTCAACTTAGTTGTATTATTTATATTCTTCAAGTTGTTCGTGGAAGCTAGCTAATGGTCCTGGCGGATATTTACATCTTGAGAACATGGTAGTTCAATTGAGTGGGAGCGTTGATCATAGATATAAGTATTTAGAAGTAAAACGATGATTTCCTTCAAGCTTGGCTGAATAAAGATAAATGATTGAGATCTCATTTCAGTAATTATATTAGTTTACTGAAATATCATTTATAGGTAGCTAAGTGTTTTAAGGATAAAATACATTGAATGGTAGAACGGTAAATTTGTCCTTATTCAGTGTAGATCATCTATAGAGGATCCTTGACTATTAGGATTGTAACAATGGATAATCATAACGTATCTATATCGTGGTACATATAGAGCGTTCTATATAATTGAGAGTGTTATTCGATTCCAAATCTATAGTGGCGCAAGGTGGAATTAATAAGTTAGAGAATTTACTTGGTAAATTCTAGATCTGCTTATTGAAAGCTCGGTTCTATAAGCCCATGGTCCCCTCACTAGTTGAGATAATACTGCTTGCAGACTCAGTTGATTGATTTTAACTAATCAATTTTAATTCTAATATTAGACTATGTCTTATTTATGAATTTTCACTAAGCAAGGGCTTAATTGTGAAGAAAAGAGGTTTTGGAGTCAATTTATTAATTTAGAGACTTTGTATGGTCTAATTAATAAATAATATAACTGACAATTTTATTTGATGATTAATTATAATTGTTAAATTAACAATTTTGGCATTTATAGGATTGAATTGGAAAATATGGTATTATTGAAAAAAGAATAAGTGATTGAAAAAAGTGCCAAAATTGTAACTAGAGATTGGTCTTTTATGGCCGGCCCTTAGTGTGATTTTTTGCCCAATATTTTATTCTTTTTTAATCCATATAATTCAGCCCTAAGCCTAGTTGAAACACTATGAAAGGAACATGATGCTCTCACTCATTCACTTGAGACCTTCAGCCAAATCAACCCTAGTTTTCTATGTTAGACAACTAGTAGATTAGAGAGTTCCTTCTATAGAGATTTTACCTCCTTCATTGTTCTTCATATTTGAATCCTTAGTGAAAGAGTGCCATGCCCACACATAGCAAGTCAAGTACTCAATCATAGTGAGTAAGAAGGTGGTAACCAAACCCGAAAGAGAGAAAGAGATCCAGGCTCAGATCTTAATAATACTCTGCGACAGAAAAAAACAAGGGTTAAAGATCTGAACGGAAGAATTCATTATATTCCGCTGCAACCAATGTAAGGCTTTCTAAACTCTTATGTGTTTAATTTCATTGTTTTAGAGATATTCAAATTTAGGATGTTAATTCAACATACTTGTTAGTAAATCTAGATCATGGTAAAATATTTCCAACAATAAAGACCATCTCTTTGAATTTGCCGCAACTTTTGTAATCTATTCTTCTAATCAAATTTTTGAAGTGCTGAGACCTTGAACTCCTTTCAAATCGTAGCACTTGCACACTTCATCTCGAAGTGTGACTCACTTGCAATCTTTCTCCTGGAGAGTGTTTAACTTGCAATCTTTTTCCTGAAGAGTGATTAACTTGCAATCTTTCTCCTGGGTGGCTAACTTGCTTTTCATCCCAAAAAGTGACTCACGAACAAGACTTCTCCTGAAGCTTGAAGAACAATATCCAATGTGTTCAACCTGTAAAATTTCAACAAGAAACAATACATAATAACACAATAATAAAATATTAAGAACTTGTTGGACTCAAGTTCTTCACACAACAAAGAAAATCTCTCTAACTTTGAAAGTAATTTTAGAATTAATACACCAAGAGAGATAATCAATATCAACAACCTACGGGTGTATTTATATACTTTAGAAACCTTCTAGGTCGTGGTCAAACAAACAAGAACCAATCAGGTTAGTAAATGAAAAAATTTTCCAAACAGGAAAGTCAGAATCTGTTTAAACAGATAGTCACTCCGTTCAAACAGTTCCATCGAACCTAAACAGTTTTTCAGCAAAGTTTCCATAAACAAATAAGAAAATTTTAACAACCTTTACAAAAACAACTGTACACGATTTCTTGGTTAAAAAATTAGATAAAAAAGAAATAATATGATTAAGAAATTCCTTAAATATACAAAGATAATATCAAATAATCTAAATAAGGAAAATTCATATTTATTCACAAATAAAGTCAAAAGAGAATAGAATCTGATTTGATATCATTTTCACACTAAGAAAAGAAAAAAAAATCAAAATAATAAATGCACAAATAAAATAAATTTTGAAAATACAACAAATATTATTTTTATCTATTTTACCAAATATACCAATAATTTTTTTTACACAAAGTTTAATGATTTACCTTATTAAATGTTAATGTTTTGCATAACAAAATTACAATTCAATGTACCTACAATCTTTTGTTAGATTTTATGCCCTAAGTTAAACACATTATAATATAATCAGATTTACTAATTAATAAAAGATTAGAAATTATTTCAATATAACACATATTTTATGGTTCACATGATTTATTTCATTATTATGTATTTAATGTATAAATTCTATTAAGTCCATAACATATATATCTGTTCATGATTATAGTGTCGTCAGCATAATGGAATATAATTATGATTATATGTTCAAAAGTTTAAGTCCCATGATTTTTTAGTACACTGGATTTAGACTGACATGATAATCGACGATAAGATATACTTACACATTGGATAAGTGTTATATCTTTTCTAGGACATTGGCAAAGTTTACCAGTATCGGATGTATGAAGTATACATTAGATTGGACTAATACTGATCTTAGATAAGATATCATAAACTTACCGTTATATCTTTCTAAGTCAATATCATTTGTTGATCTTAGGTCTATGGATCTTAATCTTAATATGGTTAGGTTCAACTCAATTGTATTATTTATGTTCTTAGAGTTGTTCGTTAAAGTCTAGTCAACTGAACACTTACATCTTGGGAACATGATAATGCAATTAAGTGGGAGCGCTAATTGTAGATATGGAATCTATAGCTTCTATAAGTATTCAGAAGTGAAACGGTAATTTTCTTTGAGCTTGAATTGATAAAGATAAATGATTGAGGCCTCATTTCAGTAACTATATTAGTTTACTGAAATATCATTTATAGGTAGCTAAGTGTTTTAAGGATAAAATACATTAAAGGGTAGAACGGTAAATTTATTCCTATTCGATGTAGATCATCTATAAAGGATCTTTGACTATCAAGATTGCAACAATGGATAATCATAACACATATATATCTTGGTACATATAGAGTGTTCTATATAAATAAGAGTACAATTCTGAATCTATAGTGCCGTAAGGAAGAATTAACAAGTTAGGAAATTTACTCGGTAAATTCTAGATCTACTTATTGGAAGCTCTATTATATAGGCCCACAGTCCCCTCACTAGTTGAGATAGTACTGCTTGCAAACTCAGTTAATTGGTTTTAATTAATCAATTATAATTCTAAAATTAGACTATGTTTTATTTATGAATTTTAAGCAAGGACTTAATTGTGAAGAAAAGAGATTTTGGGGTTAATTTATTAATTAAGAGACTTTGCATGGTCTAATTAATAAATATTATAAATGATAATTTTATTTGATAATTAATTATAATTATTTAGTAAATAGTTTTGACATTTATAGGATTGAAACTGAAAAATATGGTATTATTGAAAGAAGAATAAGTGGTTAAAATAAAGTGGCGAAATTGTAACTAGTTAAAGGCCCTTTAGTGGACGGCCACTATGTGTAATTTTTGCCCATTATTTTACTCTTTTTAATCCTTATAATTCAAACCTAAGCCCTAGTTGAAACACTATAAAAGGAACATGATACTGTCATCTCATCCAACACTTTCAACCTGCCAAATCTAGTTTCTAACTCTGTCAGACAACTAGTAGATGAGAGATACCTTCTATAGTGATTCAAACCCTCCTTCATCGTTCTTCATCAATTCTCCCATAGTGATAGAGTGCCATGCCCACACATAGGAAGTCAAGTATTCAATCATAGTGCGGAAGACAGTGGTAACCAATCCGAAGGAGAGAAAGAGATCCATGCTCATATCTTGATAATACTCTGTGAGAGAAAGGAACAAGGGTTAGAGATCTGAGCGGAAGGAGTCATATTATTCTGTTGGAATCAATGTAGGGTTTTCTAAACTCTTATGTGTTTAATTTCATCGCATTAGAGATATTCATATTTAGGATATTAATTCAACATACTTGTTTGTAAATCTAGATCTTGGTAAAATAAATTGTAACAACTGGCCTCAGAGCTATAATAATGATTTACTTCGATGAAATATAAATTTAAAACGATGAATTTGTTAAATTTGTTGATTTGGATGTGTTCATGTTGGTTTATGTGTGATTTGACGATTGTATGTGAATTACGAAATTTTTCTATAAAAATAATTTTATTTTCATTTTCAAAATATTTTATTTGGATTCATTGTAAAAAATTAAGCAATTTTAATTTTTACGAAACTCAATTCCGATAAAAATTGAGAAACTTATGAAAGTTTGAATTTTTCGGGTTCAATGGGTGTCGAGATGCCCCAATCGCACACACAGACACTCAGACAAGGAGGATCTGCGCATGCGTATAGGGGACAAAATCGTGTCTGAAGACACGGTGCACTCAGTCAGCTCCCCTCCTTCGGACAAGCCTTCCGCTCGCGTTTATGCTGCAGGCTACCAAGTTCTTTCTCTCAAGGACCCTGCATCTCATTCATGTGCGCGCATTTGAAGGCTGCGTGCAGCCTATTGCATGCCCAAGTGGATTTTCACCCCAAAATTTCGAATTTTGTGATTTTTTCACTACTTTTGGGATTTTTTCATTTCAAATAATAAATATCAAAATAAATTTTTAATATTTAAACCTAAATATCAAATTTTCAAATTAATAATATTTAATTTTATTAGATTATTATTAATTCTTTGATATTTTAAAGTTTAAATTTAAAAATTAATTATATTTTTTAAATTATAGTCAGATTTTAAAAAACTTGTTAATATTTATATATTATTTTATTATAAGATTGGATATATTTTAAATTAAAAGATAGCATTATCCTTTTAATTTGAAATATTATATTAAAATTATCTTATATGATAAATTAAATAATTAACCTAGATATTTTTATAGATATCTGTTAAAGAATATTTTCATTAACTAATTAATCAGTGATTTTTTTCTCTCAAAGGTTTTTTGTTCATTAGTCTGTATAATCTCCCCAATTTATAGGAATATAGGTTGACAGTTATTTACATTTGAATTTGAAATACATAACTGTTTTCACGAAATGTGAGCTTTGACCACGTTCCGTTTTAACACGTGCAGAGCTAAAAATACGCATAACCGTTTGTTATTCTTATCTTTAAGGTAGTGAACACTGACGTGAGATAGGAGCATCCTGCTAGAGGCATCTCGCCTTATACATAGATGAATGACTTGGTTTATTCATATGCCTTCCAATAATGGCATGAACACCGCTGTACTGAGCTGTCACGACCCGAGCCTTAGGCCGTGGCAGATATGTAATATCCATAACTTGGGTGCTCTAAGGTCACACTTTGACCCTTGTAGGAAGATAAAGCTTATAAATGATCCTTTTATTTGTATCACAAAATACTAATTTAAAAGTAATGGATTAACTCCTATATTAATAAGAAAATATTAGTAACAAAATCAGGACCACTCATCAATATAAAAGAACAGGAATATCCCCACAGTTATGTAATCACCAAATAGATAGATTTAATAAGTCAATAAAATACTAAAAAAATACCTAGCATCCATCATTCCTCATTCTAACTAGTACATAGCTAATTTAAGTCATCCAGACCATCCATCTCAGCTTAAATACAAAATCAGTTTCATTAGAAGATTAAAGAGTAGAATAAGACTAAACTAATAACGAATTCATTTCTCAACGATACCATTCTCATCCACTAGCATCAAACTGAGTTCTTAGAATGGGAGAAAATAGGGGGGGTGAGCTTATAAAGCCCAGTAGGGAAACAACTAATATCAAATGACCCTTGGTTTAATAAAATTCTTGTATAGTTAGCTTTGTAAAAATAAAATATCTCGTCACCAGTATCAAAATGTATAAACAAAGTGGAGAGACCACAAATAATCACAAATCAAACGTCAAATGCATATCAC
This sequence comes from Cannabis sativa, assembly GCF_029168945.1. Lineage (NCBI taxonomy): Eukaryota > Viridiplantae > Streptophyta > Magnoliopsida > Rosales > Cannabaceae > Cannabis > Cannabis sativa. Next base: position 18,449,207 of record NC_083602.1, on the reverse strand, counting down.
ACTGTCCACTAGACCCCTAGCTCTCAATACCAATCATAGAAAACGACATCCAAAACTGGGTAGTCACATCTGATATCCACCATAATACCGGGGCTCAGATTTAATTCACTCCCTGTACAGATTTTAGGTCTTTCACCGACAGGTGAGTGCACACCTGATCTACCTATGATGACAAAGAGACTATGTCGTGAAACAATAATATGCACCGAACATGATCAACATGGCTCTCATCAGTATAACCAAAGCAGGCAAATAATAAGAATAACAAAAGAACATATTCCTTTTTATTTTTTTTTTAAAAAATTCGGCAGCATAACAACTGTATTTTGAATAAACCCAAAAATCATAACCTGCATAAATATTTGTACAAAAATATATTTGGCACTCAGTGCCCCAGAATAGTCCAGAAAAATATGCAGATTAAGTTTTCAATTTTTTTTGTAAACAAGTTGTAAATCATAAAAATTGGAATATGTCCAATGTTATACAACACATATAAAAATCAAGTCCAATAATTAAGTTGAGTCCTTACCTCTCCTGAGTTGTTAAACTTTTTCCAAAAGATGATCTTAAGCTCTTAAGTCCCGAGCTCCAATTGTTTAGTCCAATCTTACATATTACTCTCTCCTATACTATCAAATGGTTAAATAATTATCATCATCACATTCTACATTAAAAATCGAGTCCAACGACATATAATATGACTATATTTAAAATTTGGGGTTCTGAAACCTCACCTAAGCGGTGCACATTAACAATCAGTGGTAGTAAGAACTTGTGTACCAGAAACGTCGCCGAAAATAGGGGTAGTGTATATCAAAATTACCACCTCGATGAGTAGATCACACCCATGCCAACCGTTTGTCAAAACGGTACACGATATCGCCGAAAAGTTGCCGAAAAGGGGCGGAGCTATAAAAATATCACCGTGAAAAGTAGCAAACCAAGAAAAATGGTTTAGTGTAGGTTATTCTCCTCGACGAGCTGAGTTTAGTGGTGAAAACGTCTTGTCAAACGAACACCGGAGGTGACCGAAAAATCCGTTCAAAGTTTGAACCCCCAAACTTTGACTTGCGATCCTGAGCTAACAACGGCGAAAGAAGCGGCGTCGCTTGGGGGGTGAGGTCGCCGACACTTGTGCTTTCGATTTGTCCGACGCGTAGGGCGGTGGCTGGAGGTGGGTCGCCGGAGTGTGGTGGTTTGTGGGTTTTTTTTTTTTGAGTTTAGAAGAGAGAGAAAAGGATAGAGATGGATAGAGAGAGAGAGGGGGACGACATGGGGTACTGTTATTGTATATATTTAATTTTTTTATACATATATATTATATTATTTATTATATATAAATACTTGTTGACCCGGTCAAACCGAGGTCTTACATTCTCCCCTCCTTAAAGAAATTTCGTCCCGAAATTTCAAAGTACAACCTCAAGTTGAAAATTAAACAAGTGAGGATACTTCATATACATCTCGGACTCTAACTCTCAAGTAGCCTCGTCTTCTCTGTGTTTCTTCCATAAGACCTTGACTACTGGAATCTCTCTGTTCCTTAACACTTTTAGCTCTCTCACCAATAGCTTACCCTTCACTCCAAATCTTGTTACACCACACATAGGAGTAACTTTCAAGAAGACATAATCACCAACATCAAACTCAACTTCCCATCGATGGAGATCGACATAGCTTTTCTGATGACTCTGAACAACCTTAAGTCTTTCTTGGATTCCCTTAATCTTTTCAGTGGTACTAGTGATAATTTGAGGTCCAATAGTGACATGCTCATCTGGTTCTGCCCAACACAATGGCGATCTGTATGGTCTCCCATATAAGGCCTCATAAGGAGCCATACATATACTGGCTTGGTAGCTATTGTTGTATGTGAATTCCACTAGTGACAAGTGTTCTCCCCAACTACCTCCAAAATCCAAAACACAAGAGCGAAGCATGTCTTCCAAAGTCTATATGGTCCTCTCAGACTGTCCATGTGTCTGTGGATGATGGGCAGTACTCAAGTGAAGTTCAGTTCCTAAGGCTTGTTGCAAGGCCTTATAAAACCTTGATGTAAATTGAGGATCTCTATCAGAAACAATACTTGTAGGCACTACATGTAGACGAACTATATTGTCTACATAAAGTCGAGCTAGCTTGGTAAGCTTGTAATCCTTCCTGATTGGAATAAAATGAGCAGCCTTAGTCAAACGATCAATAATCACCCAAACAACGTCATGCTTCAAAGGTGTCAATGGCAACCTAGTAACAAAGTCCATTGTAATCCTATCCCACTTCCATTTTGGTATAGGCAAAGGTTGAAGTAAACCTGAGGGTCTCTGATGCTCAACCTTCACTTGCTGACATACTATACACTTAGCTATAAAGTTGGCCACATCTTTTTTCATACCTTCCCACCAATATTGTCTCTTTAAATCTTGGTACATCTTTGTACTTCTAGGATGTACAGAAATTTGGATCTATGGGTCTCAATCAAAATGGTCTCCCTAAGATCAGGGATATCTGTAACAACTAGTCTTCCCATATGGTATAGATACCCTTCACTATTAACTGTCCACCCATCTAGTTGCTCACCATCCTGGATTCGGTTCCAAATAAGTCTTAGCTTTTCATCTTGCCACTGACGTTGCTTAACTTGTTGAAGTAGCACTGGTGTAGCCAGTATGTTAGAGATACAAGCTACTCCTTCCCCTTTATAGTATTGCAAATTATAATCACCCATTGTGATTGTCCTTTTCCAGTCCTCAAGAGCCAAACATGCCAAAGTACCATGAGGCTTTCTACTTAATGCATCAGCTACTACATTAGCTTTCCTAGGATGGTACTGCAAATTGAAATCATAGTCCTCCATATACTCAACCCATCTTCTTTGCGTCAAGTTCAAGTCCCTTTGAGTAAAAAGATACTTCAAGCTCTTATGATCTGAGTATAACTCAAACTTTACGCCATATAAATAACATCTCCAAATTTTTAAGACAAAGATTACCGCAGTAAGTTCTAGGTCATGCGTAGGGTAATACTTCTCATGTGGTTTCAAAGTTCGTGAAGCATAGGAAACTACCTTGCCATTTTGCATGAGTACAGCTCCTAATCCAGTACATGAAGCATCAGTGAATACCACATATGGTTCCTCGCTATTAGGAACAGTGAGAACATGCGCCGAAGTTAATCTTTCCTTCAATTCTCTAAAAGCTTCTTCACAACTATCATCCCACATAAACTTTACTTCTTTTCTTGTTAACTTTGTCAAAGTCATAGCAATTCGAGAGAAATTCTCTACAAAGCGAAGGTAGTAGCCTGCCAACTCAAGAAAACTTCAAACTTCAGTGACATTCTTTTGTTGGGTTTGTGCCCTAAATAAAACCCTTTACAATCTGATTAGTTATCAATATAAGAAATTGGAAGTGATTTATGTTTGCATGAATTTTACATGCTAATGGTTTAATATGTTTATTGCATTTACACACAAAATCAGTTAAGTCCAGATCATATGTTTATTCACAATTACAGTATCGCCAACACAGTGGAATGTGATTGTGATCATATGAATCAAAAGACTAAGTCCCTGTTTCATCAGTGTTTTGGATTTACACTGATGTGATAATCAACGATGATGTGTACTTACACTTGGAGTAAGTGTTATGTTCTTTCCAGGACATTAGTAAAGTATACTAGTTTCGAATGTATGGAGTGTACATTGGACTGGTCTGATATTGCAACTTAGTTAAGATATTATAAACTTACCGTTATATCTTTCCAAGTCAATATTAGTAGTTGATCTTAAGATTAAAAGAATCTAAATCCTGATATGCTTAGGCTCAACTCAAGAGTACTATTCATGTTCTTTGATTTATTAGTTAAGCCTACTTTTGGGTCAGGGTGATACGTATATTTTGGGAACATGATAGTATGATTGAGTGGGAGTGCTGAACATAAATATGGAATCTATAGCTTCTACTGGTGTATAGAAGTCAAGTGATGATTCCCTTCGAGCTTAGCTAAATAGAAGTAAATGGATGAGCTCTTGTTTAAGTGACTAATTCTTAGATCACTAAACATCATTTACAGGTAGCTAAGTGTTTTAAGGGGCAAAATACGTTGAGGGGTGAGAACGGTAAAATTATCCCATCTCGATGTAAATCATCTATATAGAGGATCTTTGATCACAATAAGATTATAACAATGGTTAAATGAGATAGCATATCTATATCGTGGAACATATAATTGTTGGGTTTTATGCCCTAAATAAAACTCATTTCAATATAATCAGTTTTACTTATTAATATAGATTAGAAATAACATTTAATGTTGCATGGTTCACATGATTTATTTCATGATTATATGTACATAATGTATGAATTCATCTGAAACCCTTTTCACATACTTGATCCTGTTTATTGTGCTGTCAACACATTGGAAAGTAAACATGACTATGTGAATAAAGTTTCCTAGATTTATCAGACAGAGGGTTTTACTGATATGATAATCTACAACAGAGTTTACTTGCATTTGGAGAAACGCTATGTTCTTTCCAGAGCATTGGTTAAAGTAAAGCTCAGGTTGGATGCATGGAGTATGCATCGGAAGGGACCGATATTGAACTTTGACTTAGATTTATTAAACTTACCGTAATATCTATTCAAGTCAATATCGCCTAGTTGATCCTAGATCAAATGATCTTAATCCTGTTATGATTAGGCTCAATCTCAAGAGGCTATTTATGTTCTTTGATTTGTTAGTTAAGCCTACTTTTAGGTCAGGGTGATACGTACATTTTGGGAACACGGTAGTGCAATTGAGTGGGAGCGCTAACATAAACATGGAATCTATAGCTATTATCTGGCGAATAGTAAGTAAAGGATGATCTCCTTCGAGCTTGACCAAACAAAAATAAATGGTGGAGATCTCATTTCACATAAGCTGAAATATCATTTATACGGAGTTAAGTTTTTTAAGGATTAAATACATTGTAGGGTGTAACGGCAATCTAATCTCTTTACAGTGTAGATCATTTATATGGAGGATCATTGATCAAATTAGGATTATAACAATGGATAACTAATGATGTGTCTATATGGTGGAACATATAGAGCATTCTATATACTGAGAGTGCGATTCTAAGTTCTATGCGTGGATTCAACGAAGAATTAATAAGTTAGTGAATTTTAGTAATAAATTCTTGATCTACTTATTGGAAGCTCAGTTATATAGACCCATGGTCCCCACACTAGTTGAGATAATATTGCTTGTAAGACTCATATAATTGGTTTTGATTAATCAATTATAATTCTCAAATTAGACTATGTCTATTTGTGAATTTTTCACTAAGTAAGGGCGAAATTGTAAAGAAAGAGTTTTATAGGGGCATATTTGTTAATTATGATACTTTGTATGGTTCAATTAATAAATATGATAAATGATAATATTATTTAATAATTATTTATAGTTATTAAATAGTTAGAATTGGCATTTAAATGGTTGAATTAGAAAATTAGCGTTTTTGAGAAAATCAGATGCAGAAAAGATAAAACTGCAAAATTGCAAAAAGTGAGGCCCAAATCCACTTGTATAGGGCCGGCCACTTTTGTAGGGAATTTAAACTGATATTTTCATTATTTTAATGCCAAATAATTCAAACCTAACCCTAGTGGAATGCTATAAATAGATAGTGAAGGCTTCAGGAAAATTACACTTCTGATTCAGAAAAAACTGAGCCTTCTCTCTCCCTATCTTTGGCCGACCTCTTCTCCTCTTTCTTCTTCATTGAAATTTCGAAATTCTTAGTGTTAGAGTGTGCCCACACACAGCAAGTGATACCTCAATCATAGTGAGGAAGATCGTGAAGAAAGACACTCAACAAGAAGGAGTTTCAGCACTAAAGAATCAGATAAAGAGATCCAGGTTCAGATATTGATAATGCTCTGCTACAGAAAGGAATCAAGGGCTAGATATCCGAACGGAAGGAGTCATTATATTCCGCTGCACCCAATGTAAGGTTTACTAAACTTTATATGTGTTTATTTCATCGTTTTAGAAAGTTCATATTTAGGGTGTTAATCAACATACTTGTGAGTAGATCTAAGATCCCGGTAAAATAATTTCCAACAATAATATGCTCTATATAAGTCTGAGAGTGCAATTCTAAGTTCTGAGAGTGGATTCAACGAAGAATTAATAAGTAGGAATTTACTTAGTAAATTCGGTTCACTTATTGGAAGCTCAGCATATAGATCCATGGTCCCCATTCTAGTTGAGACTATACTGCTTGTAAGACTCAATAATTGATTTGTGATTAATCAATTATAATTCTAAAGTTAGACTATGTCTAATTTGTGAATTTTCACTAAGCAGGGGCAAAATTGTAAAGAAAAGAGATTCTAGGTTTATTTATTTATTTATTAATAGACTTTATATGTCTTATTAATAATTAAATTAAATGACAATATTATTTAATAATCTATTTTAGTTATTAAATAATTAATTTTGGCATTTAAATGGTTAGAATTGGAAAATTGGAGTTTTTGAGAAAATAGAAATAAAATTTGTGAATACTTCAAAAACCAAGTGAGGCCCATTACACACCATGGCCGGCCACTTGGGATGGTTTTTCAAATTGATATTTTCATTATTTTAATGCCAAATAATTCCTAACCTAAACCTAGTTGTTGCCTATAAATAGAAAGTGATGGCTCAGTCAAATAACAACTTTTCTTAATCTTTTCTGTCAGAAAATTCTTTCTTAAAAAAACTGAGCCTTCCCTTTCTCTCTATAGCCGAAATCTATCCTCTCTCTTTTCTTCTTCTAAATTTCAAACCTTAGGGATAGAGTAAGTGTCCTCACACAGCAAGTGGTACCTCAATCATAGATTGGAAGACTGTGAAGGATCACACACAAAGAGAAGGACATTCGGGCTCAGATCTTGATAATACTCTGCGACAGAAAGGATACAAGGGTTAGAGATCTAAGTGGAAGGAGACATTATTCCACTGCAAGCAATGTAAGGTTTTCTTAACTTTATATGTGTTTATTTATCGTTTTAGAAAGTTCATATTTAGGGTGTTAAACAACATACGTGTGAGTAGATCTAAGATCCTGGTAAAATAAATTCCAACATCTTTGGACTTTCCCACTGTAGAATAGAGTCTATCTTTGTAGGATCAACGGTGAAACCATCTTGAGAAATTACATGGCCCAAGAACTTGACTTCAGTCATCCAAAATTCACACTTCTCTTTCTTAGCGTATAATTGATGATCTCTCAATGTCTGTAATACTATTGTCAAGTGTTCAGCATGATCCTCACGTGTCTTAGAATACACCAAGATATCATCAATGAATACCACCAAAAACTTATCCAAGAAAGGTCTAAAGACTCTATTCATAAGATCCATAAATGCAGCAAATGCATTTTTTAACCCAAATGGCATTACCAAAAACTCAAAATGTACATAACGTGTCCTGAAAGTAGTCTTAGGGATATCTTCTTCCCTAATCCTCAATTGATGGTAGCCTGACCTCAAATCAATCTTTGAAAAGAACTTTGAACCACCAAGTTGATTAAATAATTCATCAATCCTCTGTAGAGGATATTTGTTTTTAATTGTCATTTGATTTAGCTTTCTATAGTCGACACAAAGTCGCAAAGTCCCATCAACTTTCTTGGCAAACAAGACTGGAGCTCCCCATGGAGAAGTACTATGTGTGATGTAACCCTTATCCATTAACTCCCCTAATTGTTTTTTCAATTCAGCCAACTCTGTAGGTGCCATGTGGTAAGGCGCAATAGAAACGGGTTGAGCTTCGGGAATCAAATCAATGCAAAACTCGATCTCCCTATCAGGTAGGGGTGAAAATCGGTCGGTTATGGTCGGTTTTTACAATTTTATAACTGACCAGCCGGTTACGGTTTTTATTTTACGAAAACTGTAACAGACCGTTTAGCAATTATAATCGTATAAAACTGACCGTACGGTTTTTGGCAGTTTTTGGTTTGGCAGTTTTTGGCGGTTTTGGCAGTTTTTTTAGTTTAACTATTTTTTAATTTCAAAAACTGAAACCGACCGCCATGTCAAAAATACCAAAATCGAAACCGACTGCCAAATTCGGTGATGACGTGGAGCCAAAAATTCGATTACGGTCTGGTCGGTTTGATGGTCAGTTTTAGTTTATCAGTTTTTATGAACACCTCTAATATCAAGTGGTAACCCTGGTAAATCCTCTGGAAACACATCTGGAAAACCACTAACCACTGATATCCTAGGGAACTGGTCTAAATTCCTAGACTCATCAACGATCACAAACAGATTCCCATAATACTCTAAGTTTCTGTTTCAACCTAAACATGCCCTTAAGATAAGATTTTGTCTCACTGCACTCATGTTGGCTCGATAAACAATGAAATCACCACTAGGGGTTAAAAGAGTCACTCTTTTATGTGAACAATCCACAATAGCTTGGTATTTAGACAACCAATCCATACCAAGAATTCCATCAAATTCCCCCATAGGCAACACTAATAAGTTTCCAGATAACTTGTGTTCCTCGAACACAATACAAACTGACCTACATATGGTGGATACCTTACCGTGTCCCCCCATAGGTTCACTCAAATGTAACGCAGGACTAAAAGTTTCCCAACTCAAACCCAACATACTAGCAAACATCAAAGATATAAAGGAATGCGATGCACCACTATCAAATAACACATGAGCCCAAGAGTGTGAGATAAGAACCATACCATCAACAACTCCCTGGTCAGCACCGCCCTGTACATCATCAATGTAAGGACCGCTTAGCTTAAATTTGGAAATTAGCAGATAATTAGGGTTTAATTATGAGAATTATTTATTGATATTAAAATAATTAATTATGATAATTTATTTGAATTCAGAATGCATTTTATGTTGGAATTTATTTTACCAGGATCTTAGATCTACTCACAAGTATGTTTATTAACATCCTAAATAAGAACTTTCTAAAACGATGAATTAAACACATATAAAGTTTAAGAAACCTTACATTGGGTGCAGCGGAATATAATGACTCCTTCCGTTCAGATATCTAGCCCTTGATTCCTTTGAGCATTATCAATATCTGAACCTGGATCTCTTTCTCTGAATCTTTGATGCTGAATCTCCTTTGCTGATGATCTTTCTTCACGATCTTCCTCACTATGATTGAGGTATCACTTGATGTGTGTGGGCACTACTCTAATCACTAAGAGAGGTTCGAAATATTGAGGAAGAAAAGAGAGAGAGAGTGGCGGCTAGAGAAGAGAGTGGAGGCTCAGGTTTTTCTGATTCAGAAAGTGTGTTTTTCCTGAAGCCTTCACTATCTATTTATAGCATTCCTCTAGGGCTTGATTTGAATTATATGGCATTAAAATAATGAAAAAATCATTTAAAAAAGATGACATAAGTGGCCGGCCCTAGGCTAGGTGGACTGGGCCTTGATTTTTGCAATTTTGCAATTTTACCACTTTTTGTATCTGATTTTCTCAAAAATGCCAATTTCCTAATTCAATCATTTAAATGCCAATTCTAACTATTTAATAACTATAAATAATTATTAAATAATATTGTCATTTATCATATTTATTAATTGCACCATACAAAGTATCATAATTAACAAATATGCCCCTGTTTACTCTTTCTTTACAATTTCGCCCTTACTTAGTGAAAATTTCACAAATAGACATAGTCTAATTTGTGAATTATAATTGATTAATCAAAACCAATTACATGAGTCTTACAAGCAATATTATCTCAACTAGTGGGGGGACCATGGGTCTATATAACCGAGCTTCCAATAAGTAGATCAAGAATTTAGCACTAAAATTCACTAACTTATTAATTCTTCGTTGAATCCACGCATAGAACTCGAATTGCAGTCTCGGTATATAGAATGCTCTATATGTTCCACCATATAGACACATCATTAGTTATCCATTGTTATAATCCTAATGTGATCAATGATCCTCTATATGAATGATCTACACTGTAAAGGGATTAAATTACCGTTACACCCTACAATGTATTTATTCCTTAAAACACTTGACCCCGTATAAATGATATTTCGGCTAATGTGAAATGAGTACTCCACCATTTATGTTCGTTTGGTCAAGCTCGAAGGAGATCATCCTTTGCTTACTATTCGCGATAGAAGCTATAGATTCCATGTTTATGCTAGCGCTCCCACTCAATTGCACTACCGTGTTCCCAAAATGTACGTATCACCCTGACCTAAAAGTAGGCTTAACTAACAAATCAAAGAACACGAATAGCCTTTCAAGATTGAGCCTAATCATATCAGGATTAAGATCATTTGATCTAGGATCAACTAGGCGATATTGACTTGAATAGATATTACGGTAAGTTTAATAAATCTAAGTCAAAGTTCAATATCGGTCCCTTCCAATGCATACTCCATGCATCCAACCTGAGCTTTACTTTAACCAATGTTCTGGAAAGAACATAGTATTTCTCCAAATACAAGTAAACTCTTGTTGTAGATTATCATATCAGTAAAACCCTGTGTCTGATAAATCTAGGAAACTTTATTCACATAGTCATGTTTACTTTCCAATGTGTTGACGACACAATAAACAGGATCAAGTATGTGAAAAGGGTTTCAGATGAATTTATACATTATGCACATATAATCATGAAATAAATCATGTGAACCATGCAACATTAAATGTTATTTCTGATCTATATTAATAAGTAAATCTGATTATATTGAAATGAGTTTTATTTAGGGCATAAAACCCAACAAACTCCCACTTGCACTAATATAAAACAAAAAGTGCGTTTCAAATAATCTCAACACCTTGATATACAAATCAAGTGTAGTAGTAGTAAACTCCTCGTAATAGGATCTGAAAGGTTGAATTAACCACAACCTTTTCTCCACTATTACTCTTCCTTTAATCACAAAATCATTGATAATGTGAAATTCCTCTCTATATGTCTACTCTCTTGGGATACTGGATTCTATATCTTTGGCAGCTACTTTTGGTTAATCAGGAAATTAACACTAGTAGTTTAAGGCAATTTGGAATGGTGCCAAAGATGTATAGAACTTTCCTTAGACTGAATAAGTACCTTTCCTGCAACTTTAACATTCAGTCCCTCTTTGGTAGACTTAGAGAATTCAGATAGGTTTTTACACTTCTCCAAAATCACTATTCCACCCCCAGAGTAATCACCATCTTATCAGAAATATTTACTAGCACATAGGCAAATTTCGAAATCTGATATGGTGTAGTCTAAGAGTTTTAAACACATCCTTATAGACTAACATATAGTTCCTCTTCTTTATCTTAAGATTTACTTGATTGTCTTCCAATGTTCTTCTCCTGGATTAATCTGATACCTACTCATTACTCCCACTCAACACAGTGTACGGTCTAAGGCATACAAAAGCATATCTAAGACCTCTCACTGTTGATGTAAGAAATTCTTTCATGGCTTTATCTTTTCTGGAATAGTTAAGACTTTTCCTTAGATAAATAAAATCTATACATTAGAAGTTGTGAAGCTTCTATAGATTGCCATTAGAAAGAAAATGCTTCAGCATCTTACTAAAGTAAGTTGCTTGCATTAGAGTAAGTAATTACCAGGTATACCACAAGCCATAGGTTTAGATAAACTCAAACCTATAATACTAGGAACAGGAAGTTTTGTTAAGTCCATAGAATAGACTTATTAACGAAAATTTCCTTTTATGTCCTTGTAATAGAAAACTTTAGGTTACTCCATGTGAATGGATTAAACCATAGTTCTATTGGCTTTCTTCTTAGTTTCTTATCTTGACAATCCATTACTTGTTTAAACTCACAATGGATTTTAATCACTAGTGTCTCCCAAGTCATAAGAAGGTGAGTTCCTAGAAACTCTCCCACTACGACAAGGTACCGTGAATTATGTCTAAGAAAACTAAATGGTATTGATCTCTTCGGTTGTGACAAGACAACAGAGGCAGTGGGATCATCATATGTCATATAAGATGATAGAACACTTTTGGAATCAAGAATTAAGTATCTCCTTTATTTGCTACTTGTTTTTCAGACTTAGTCATTTTCTTAGAAAAGTAGTATTTGTTTGAACAAACACTTTCTTATCTATTGACAATGGGATGGTCCACCCCTAATCACTTAGAATAGCTAAGAAACCATGGTTAACAGTTCTAGCTTTTCTTAAGATTTTGATTAGGTCATCCATGAATCTAGTAATGATTTACATTAAGTATAAAACCATTACATCATTCTGAAATTGTATTACCATAGAAGGATTTAGGCAACGACTAGTAACTAATCATCAACATGCAACTCGAAATTTCTGGGGAGGTAAGTTTGGATATAATTCAAAAATCAATTTAATGATCTTTGAACTGCATATCTACTAACTATTTCTCCACCCCTATCAGTTCGCAAGATCTTTAACCACTTACCTTAATGGTGTTTAACCATTGCTAGAAATTAATGAAATTTTTCAAACATTTCAAATTTCTTTGCATAAGGTATAATCTAGAGTTATCGTTTTAAGAATACAACGAAAAACTCATATCCACCCCTGAATGTACATTCATCTGCGAATGAGATGAACTACTTTCAGTGGATATAGGCATATTAACTCTTTGCAGAGATTGATCTTGTCAAATCCACTATGAACAAGATACAAATGCCATAGATTAAGAAAATGTGGTAGTGTCTATGATGACATAGGTTTAGTTACATCAAAGAGTTCTTAGAATACTTCAAGTGGATCTGGTCACGAGAATACCTAACTCACATTCCATACGGTTTTAATCCATTAATAAAAGATGGATATTAAACACTTGAGAAAGTGTAAGCTGTATTGTATTACGGAATTAGAAATTTAAGAAAATTTCTATTTGGAATCTAAAATTAAAGTCAAAGACTTAAATTCAACCAAATTTAATGAGTAATTCTTTCTTGGACCACCACTACTAATACAAACTCTAAGTCAGATTTGCCCATACAAGTAGGAGATTTCTAAGATTGAGGATTTATATCAATTGGGAATAGAATTTCGGGGTTATAATCATATGCGTCATTTAATTTCTTAAGAGAAAATATAATGACATGAAATGATTCATAGACCATTCATCCAATGATATATTTGAAAGCTAATTCGAAATGAATAAGCTAAGAGGAATTAGGATAATTTCGTTTAAAATAAGAATCCAACGATGCTTCGATTAGCGAAAGTCAAAGTAATCTTATTTATATAATCTTCTTGTTTTATATCGTAAAAATACTAGTCTAAGGTGTCATCAATTGATGAACAGCTAGATGTCGCATATACAATATTTATCTTTCGAGATCTAACACTATTATGTATGTCTAATGGTGAAAATCCACTAGGGATTTATCTCATTAGATAAACAAGCCAAGTTAGACCAACAATGAAGATTCGAAATTAAACTACAACTTAATAACAGAAAATAACATGGTTCAATATAAATTCATACACAATTCAGAAATTATAAACATATAGTAAGTAGGAATGACAAGTGAAAATACTAAAACTTACAATCCTAAATAATTTCCAAGGTTTTCAACAAACTGATATCAGTGTCCCGTTTAGGCGAGAGTCAAAGCTACCATTCATTGAATAGAGTTGTCAGCTCGTCTAAAATGTTAAACATTCTAGCAACCTTTTATTCGATCAAGATTGGAATTCAGCGTTGTCCCGTTTAGGCGAGAGTCAAGGCAATTCTATCTTATGAGCTTCCACCATTGTTTCGCAATTTGCAAGTCAAGTATGGTCGCCACCATTAGGGTGATCCATACCATACAAAACACTTACAAACTACTTATCATGCGAGGTTAAACGGTGCGAAATTGCTAATGAACGTTCCTCCATTAGGGAGGATTACTCACTAAAACAAACGCGGTGTAAAACCCACAATGGAGATCGAATGTCTTAATAATAAAGCTCATTATTTAAAGAGAGTTGTATTTTCTTTGATTCTCTTTATTTATTCTATTTATTTTAAGTATATATATATTTATTTAATTAAAATTTCCAATTTAGAATGAAAAATTCTAAATATAAATTTTAATTTAATATTTATAAATTTTACTTAGATGGATATGAAAATAAAATGAATTATTTCCATCTTAGTAATAATTTCCAATAAATATTTAGAAAAATATTCAATTTAAGTTGTTACAAAATTAATTTAAATTAATTTACAACTCAAATTTAATTTTCTATAAATATATATTGCATTTCGAAAAATTAAAGTATATAAGAATACAATTTTCGAAAAATGCATATTAAAATAAAAAAAAAAATAAATCCTGGAAAAATTATTCTAATTTAATGTTGGCCCAAAATTAATTAATAAAATTAATTTACAACAAAAAATATAATTTTCCTATTTAATTAAATATATATAAGAAAAATATCAAATATTTAAGTATGATGATTAAAATCAACTTAAATATTAATTTTCTTTTTAATTAAATACATTAGAAAAATACTTCAAGCAAAAATATCATCTATCTAGATTTTCCTTTGACTAGTTAATTCAATTTCTAATAATATACTTTAATTCAATTTATTTTAAATTAATCAATAAAAAAATCATTGATTTAAGTTGATCCAAGAATTAATTAAAATAAATAATTAATTTACAACTTAATCTATTTTTCAAATAAAATTCGAAATTCCAGCATTTAAGAAATGCAATTTCGAAAATTGATTAATAAAATAAAGAAAAAATATATTTTGAAAATTATTTAAATTTAGTTGAAAAAATAAATTTCAACTAAAAATAATTTTCTATTTAATTAAATGTCATGAAAAAAGAAATATTTAAGTATGATGATAAAAATCAACTTAGATATTTAATTTTCAAATTAATTAAATGTATTAAATTCAAGAAATAAATAATTAAGTGTAGAGAAGGCTTAATTATTAATCTCTAGTTTAATACTAGGAAAAATATACTTAAAATAAATTGTACCAAAATTAATTAAATAATTAATTTCACAATTTATAATATTTTCCTATTTAATATTAGAAATAATAAGTAGTCTAGAAATAACTATCTAGAAAATATCTTATTTGACTAAGTATCTTTTCCACAAAATTTGAAAAAATATCTAATTTAAGTTGTATTAGAAAAAATCTAGAACCTAAATATTTTTCAAATTTAAATTTAATTAAATATCAAAAATTAAGTTGTAACCACTTAATTTGAAAATATTCCATTTTAAGTTAATATTCGAAAAGATATTAACTTAAAAAATATCTAAAGAATCTTAATAACCAATGCCTAAAATTCCTCAACTTAATTTTGAAATTTGAAATTCAAAAGATATTCAGATTTAAGTTGGTTAGTTGAAGATAACTAAATATCAACTTAAATAGGAATATTTAATGAAAAATTTAAATTAAGTTCCAGAAAGAATCTAGATGGTTATAATTCTATATTTAATTAAATACAAGAAAATACATATAGTTTAGCTTAGAATATAAAATTCCTTAAACTATATTTTTCTTAAATTAATTTCAAAATAAATGAAATTAATTATGTTGCTAATCAATTTTATTAGGTTAAACTAGTTTAATTAACCTAGTACAGTCATTCAAATCAGGCAAATGGGCCTTCACAATTGGGGTGGTTTGTGTGAGGTGCTGGGTTCAGTATGTCGTACCCACTTCTATGGCTCCCAACTCTCACACAAGGCCCAAAAGAGAGGAATTTAACCTTAATAAGAACAACTGTTATTAATTGAATAAGCCCAAAACTAAATGGGCCTAAATAAAATCTATCAATGACTATGACATTTTATTTAGCAACATTAACCTATATGCATCTATAATAAAATTAAACACATAGGCTCACACAGGCACACTTTGGATGGGTCCTATCATGTTGCTAGGTCATACACAGATGAAAGAAGATTGTAAATATACACATTTACAAATTATTATCTTGACCAGGGAGCCATCAGATCATTAGATCTGGCAAAAAGTAACCATGGCTATTTGCAATCAAGTAATAATAGGTTTTAAAAACTTACACATAAGCTAAAACACATACTCCTGCAACAAGGTTAGCTGGATAGTTGGATGTAGGATTTATTTAATTTTAAATAAATATTTAATTTCGAAAATAATTAATTAAATAAAAAAAATAAAAAATTTCGAAAATTTTTAAAAAATTTAAAAAAATTCGAAATTTAAAAAAAATTTTAAAATTAAACCTACAATTTTTGAAAAATTAGGTTTCAACCAACCTAAATATCATTTCAAAAATTTGCTAACTACTTTTAAATTTTAAATGTTATTTTATAAATAAAAATTAAATAAAAAATTAGAAAAGATAAATAAATATCTTTTTCAAATTTTTAAATGTAATTTAAATAAATAAAATAACAAAATTTAAAAAATTAGCAAAATATCTTATATCTATTTAAAATTACATGATTATAAATATCTTATTTTAAATTTAAATATGGTCAAAATATCTAAAAAGATTTAATTAAAAAATCTTAAAAGATAAGATATTTTTAAAATATCTTAAAAGATATTATAAATATCTTTAAAAGATATTATAAATATCTTAAAATATCTGACCTTAAATTTAAAAAAAATATAATCAAATTTAAAAATAAGATAGATTTTTAAGCAAAAAGATAAATACTAATTCTATTCAAATTCAAATTACACTAATATCTTGAATTAAATTAAAAAAAAATTTAAATTAATTCAAAATGATAATTAGAATTGAATTAGGAATAGTAATAGTATATATACAAAACCATACAAAAAATTGGAAGTTAATTCCATGAAAAAGTATGAAAAATTGAAGAAAATTGAAAAAATTCGAAACTGTACGGACAGTTCTGCGATCGCAGGAAACTATCAAGAATGCCGATTTTGTCAAATCTTCAAAAAATCATAACTAATTCAAATAAAATCCAAATTGAGTTCTGTAAAAGGCTAACTTGCTTAATTTTTTCCATACTATCCAATAAAAATAATTTCAGAATCGAAATCACAATAATTTTTCACGAAAATTTCACAAACATCAATCAATCATCAAATAACACTCAATACAACATGATACCATCCAAAGAACATACAAACAATCGTTTTAAAGTCCAAATTACATGTAAGTAAATCAATTACCATGGCTCTGAGGCCAGTTGTTGGAATTTATTTTACCAGGATCTTAGATCTACTCACAAGTATGTTTATTAACATCCTAAATAAGAACTTTCTAAAACGATGAATTAAACACATATAAAGTTTAAGAAACCTTACATTGGGTGCAGCGGAATATAATGACTCCTTCCGTTCAGATATCTAGCCCTTGATTCCTTTCTGTAGCAGAGCATTATCAATATCTGAACCTGGATCTCTTTCTCTGAATCTTTGATGCTGAATCTCCTTTGCTGATGATCTTTCTTCACGATCTTCCTCACTATGATTGAGGTATCACTTGATGTGTGTGGGCACTACTCTAATCACTAAGAGAGGTTCGAAATATTGAGGAAGAAAAGAGAGAGAGAGTGGCGGCTAGAGAAGAGAGTGGAGGCTCAGGTTTTTCTGATTCAGAAAGTGTGTTTTTCCTGAAGCCTTCACTATCTATTTATAGCATTCCTCTAGGGCTTGATTTGAATTATATGGCATTAAAATAATGAAAAAATCATTTAAAAAAGATGACATAAGTGGCCGGCCCTAGGCTAGGTGGACTGGGCCTTGATTTTTGCAATTTTGCAATTTTACCACTTTTTGTATCTGATTTTCTCAAAAATGCCAATTTCCTAATTCAATCATTTAAATGCCAATTCTAACTATTTAATAACTATAAATAATTATTAAATAATATTGTCATTTATCATATTTATTAATTGCACCATACAAAGTATCATAATTAACAAATATGCCCCTGTTTACTCTTTCTTTACAATTTCGCCCTTACTTAGTGAAAATTTCACAAATAGACATAGTCTAATTTGTGAATTATAATTGATTAATCAAAACCAATTACATGAGTCTTACAAGCAATATTATCTCAACTAGTGGGGGGACCATGGGTCTATATAACCGAGCTTCCAATAAGTAGATCAAGAATTTAGCACTAAAATTCACTAACTTATTAATTCTTCGTTGAATCCACGCATAGAACTCAGAATTGCACTCTCAGTATATAGAATGCTCTATATGTTCCACCATATAGACACATCATTAGTTATCCATTGTTATAATCCTAATGTGATCAATGATCCTCTATATGAATGATCTACACTGTAAAGGGATTAAATTACCGTTACACCCTACAATGTATTTATTCCTTAAAACACTTGACCCCGTATAAATGATATTTCAGCTAATGTGAAATGAGTACTCCACCATTTATGTTCGTTTGGTCAAGCTCGAAGGAGATCATCCTTTGCTTACTATTCGCCAGATAGAAGCTATAGATTCCATGTTTATGCTAGCGCTCCCACTCAATTGCACTACCGTGTTCCCAAAATGTACGTATCACCCTGACCTAAAAGTAGGCTTAACTAACAAATCAAAGAACACGAATAGCCTTTCAAGATTGAGCCTAATCATATCAGGATTAAGATCATTTGATCTAGGATCAACTAGGCGATATTGACTTGAATAGATATTACGGTAAGTTTAATAAATCTAAGTCAAAGTTCAATATCGGTCCCTTCCAATGCATACTCCATGCATCCAACCTGAGCTTTACTTTAACCAATGTTCTGGAAAGAACATAGTATTTCTCCAAATACAAGTAAACTCTTGTTGTAGATTATCATATCAGTAAAACCCTGTGTCTGATAAATCTAGGAAACTTTATTCACATAGTCATGTTTACTTTCCAATGTGTTGACGACACAATAAACAGGATCAAGTATGTGAAAAGGGTTTCAGATGAATTTATACATTATGCACATATAATCATGAAATAAATCATGTGAACCATGCAACATTAAATGTTATTTCTGATCTATATTAATAAGTAAATCTGATTATATTGAAATGAGTTTTATTTAGGGCATAAAACCCAACATTTTATATGTCATATATAGAAATTTTATATTTTTGCATGTTCAGTGCCCGACAACATTGGAACGCGGTGTATGGCTCAGTAGAATTACATCTTGGTATTTTAGTATAGCGGGGCGGTATTGTTAGACATTGGAAATGTCGAGAGTAGTCGGGAATTTAGAATTTTTCCAAAATACCCTTAGTATCCTTTAAGTTAGTTTTGGGTGGGCAATGGCATTTTGGTCTTTTTGCCCTTTGTGGGATAAGTTAAGCTAGTTTTTTTATGATTATTGGCTGAGTTATTTGGTAAAATTAGGTCATTATTTCATTTTATTCAAGAAAATAAGATATTTTCAAAGTTACACATTTTCTCTCAAGTCTCTCTCTCTCTCTCTCTCTCTCTCTCTCTCTCTCTCTCTCTCTCTCTCTCTCTCTCTCTCTCTCTCTCTCTCACTCTCTCTCTCTCTCTCTCTCTCTCTCTCTCTCTCTCTCTCTCTCTCTCTCTCTCTCGAATCCTAGAGGCTGCTAGGGTTTGATCTTTTGTTCTTCAAATTCTGCAAGTTTTCATCAGTTCTAGGTGTAATCCAAGCTAAGGTAACCTTTGAGCAACTTTCTCTTAATTTCCTTAAGTTGCAAGAAATGAAATTTTGCATGCTTTGAAGTTTTATTTGATGTGGTTGCTGTAGTTGGTTGTTGTTGTGTTCTGGGGTTTAAATATGGTTATTTTGTTGATTTATGCTTGAATTAGGGGTTGTTATGTTGTTTGAGCAAGCTTTGGAATTTTGAACTCAAGCTTGACTCATTAATGGCAAGTTTTGTTTCTGTGAGTGAGTGGATGTTTTGTTGCCTTGGAAATGTTCTGTAAGGTATATAGAACAGGTCTGGAAAGTTTGGATTGGTTTGGGGTTGAATTGGTCGAGTTATGAAATTTTTAGTCTTTCCTGCACTGAACCGGAATTCCGGTTCAGTAGGGCTTGTAGGAACCGGAATTTCGGTTGGCTCCCAGGAAACCCTACAGAACCGAAATTTTGGTTGGGGAACTGGTCTATCGGTTGGGGCAGTTTTGGGAACCCTACTTTTTCCCATTTTTGTGTTATTTAGGGTATTGCCATGTTATCCATCGATAGGGAAACTGTTAGTTTCAAGTTTTAGTCCCCGGGAAGTGATTTAGCGTATCGTTTATCAGTGTTCGATTGATGTGATTTAGAAGCCTGTAATTCGTTCCACTCAGGTTGGCCGGCACACCTGTATTCGGAATCGAGGTAAGATTAGTATAATGTCATGCATATGCTTATACATGTTTAGCGTACATGTTAGTTGCCATCAGAATAACATATTAGATATATGTTAGGAAAATTTTATATAGCCATCAGATTAGCATATCAGGGCAATAGTGAGGGGTGCATAGAGTTGCACCGGGAAGCCATCAGATATATGCTAGGTTATCAGTTAGTATGGATTAACTGCTACCACATCAGTGCGATTAGAGTACTGAGTATAGGCTGGATTCACGGTTAATCATACTTTGTCAAGAACGTTCCTCATTTAGTTAGGGTTATGGTTAGGTGTATGGGTGCCTGATTATAACCCAGGATTTAGTATGTTTATTATGTTATGCTTTTCTTACTGAGTCTGTCGACTCACAATGCTATGTTTATGTGTAAGTAATGGCAAGGCTAAAGCTGAGGAACCGTGAGGACAAGCAGATGAAGATTGTACATGTTGGGGTGGTTAAGCTTGGAGCGTACGATCCTCGGGACATTAGGGCTTTTGTTGTTAGTCGCGGGGCAACAAATATTTTGTAAATGAATAGAAAACTTTAGTAAAGTATTTTGTAAACGGGATCCCGAAATATTTTGTATGTAATACTATAAGTGTTTAATTAAATAAACAAATTTTAATTAATCACGATTTTCATTAACCTTGTTGATTAGCAACGAGCTGCACAATATGTTTAAAATCACGTTGACACGCCTATGCCAGTTAGGGTGTTACAATTTGGTATCAGAGCTGCTAGGATGTCTTCCGAAGATCATCACGACATGTACAATCATCATCAGCAGTTAGCTCGTGCCACGGTTCAATAAGCTTTTATTGCTTTAGTAGCTTATTTTAAATAGTATGATTTAAGAAACGCCCGTTAGGAAGCATGTTAGTAGCCTGATAGTAAAATAGGCGCATGTTTTTAATTTCCAAATAAGCGGCATTAGTAAGCTCTCATTGATCATGATCTGACCATGCTAGCTCTTGGTTACGCATCAGACTAGATGGACGCCAGGCGAAATACCAGGAGTCAGGGAAACTCGGTCGGATCAAATGAAGGTCAGGGAGCTCAGTTTCCCCCATATGCTCCGGGCCGAGGTAGAGGTCCTAGGGGCAGGACACGTGGTCGGGGTGATGCTAACCCGCCACAGGCTGCCCAGGCTACTCAGGAAGCCCAGAATTGGGAAAACAGGTTTGCAAAAATGCAAACTAAAATTAACGAACAAGAAGAAGTGATTAGACAGTTAAGACAACAGGGTGCTCTTGCAGTGCCTGCTCTAGAAATCCCAGTGCCACCTGCCCCTGCTGTCCAGGCCGAACCAGTGATTGCAGTGAATCAGATGGAACCTCTGTATGAAAGGTTCCGAAAGCAGGCACCTCCAGTTAATTTGGGAGGTCCAGATGTTATGAAAGTCGAGCAGTGGCTAACTGTGATCACAAGGATACTGAATTTCATGGGTGTCACCGGAAATGATAGGGTGGTCTCTGCCACTTTTCAATTTCAAGAAGATGCGTTAGTTTGGTGGGACATGGTGTCCATGATACATGACGTTACTACTATGACCTGGGAGAAATTCCAAGAGAAAAGAATTCACTCATTTGACCCAGAAGGAAAACATGAGTGTTACAGAGTACACGACGCAGTTTGACCGGTTGGCGAGGTTGGCCTTGGGAATTGTGCCAACCGATTTCAGTAAAAAGGAAAAATATCTGGATGGATTAAATGCAAAGATTAGACATGATCTAATGATTACTATGTTGGGTTTTATGCCCTAAATAAAACTCTATTTCAATGTAATCCAGATTATTCAATATCAATAAAGTAACAGAAGTATTTTTCATTCATTTGTGTATGTTTTGGTTCACTTAATCAATTGTTTGTCTATTTGATTTATAAATTCATCCAAACCCCTTTCATTGTGTTGTAAACACTGTGGAAAGTAAACATGACTATGTGAATAAAGGATTCCTAGATTTATCAGAACACTGGGTTTTACTGATATGACAATCTACAACAGAGTTTAATTGCATTTGGAGAAATGCTATGTTCTTTCCACAACATTGGTTAAAGTAAAGCTCAGGTTGGATGCATGGAGTATGCATTGGAATGGAGCGATATTGAACTTTAAAATAGATTTATAAAACTTAGCGTAAATATCTATTCAATTCAATATCACTAAGTTGATCCTAGATCACATGATCGAAATCCTGATATGGTTAGGCTCAATCTCAAGAGTGTTATTCGTGTTCTTTGATTTGTTAGTTAAGCCTACTTTTGGGTCAGGGCGATACGTACATTTTGGGAGCACGGTAGTGCGATTGAGTGGGAGCGCTAACATAAATATGGAATCTATAGCTTCTATCTGGCGTATAGTAAGCAAAGGGTGATTTCCTTCGAGCTTAACCAAACGAGATAAATGATGGAGTACTCATTTCACTTAGCTGAAATATCATTTATACAGGGTTAAGTGTTTTAAGGATAAAATACACTGTAGGGTGTTACGGTAATTAAGTCCCTTTACAGTGTAAATCATCCATATAGAGGATCATTGATCACATTAGGATTATAACAATGGATAACTAATGATGTGTCTATATGGTGGAACATATAGAGCATTCTATATACTGAGAGTGCAATTCTAAGTTCTATGTGTGGATTCAACGAAGAATTAATAAGTCAGCGAATTTAAGTAGTAAATTCTAGATCTGCTTATTGGAAGCTCGGATATATAGACCCATGGTCCCCCCACTAGTTGAGATAATATTACTTGTAAGACTCATTTAATTGATTTTAATTAATCAATTATAATTTTCAAGATAGACTGTGTCTATTTGAGAATTTATCACTTATTAAGGGCAAAACAGTAAATAGAGATTTTGAAGGGCATATTTATTAATTAGGAAACTTTAATTAGTTTTATTATTAATAAAATAAATCACAATAAATTATTTGATAATTAATTTTAATTATTAAATAATTAGATTTGACATTTATATGGTTGAACAAAGGAATTGGCAGTTTTTGACAAAACAGGAAACTATCAATGTAGGAAAAGCAAAGTTGGAAAAGTGGCAAGCCTTGTTTCCACAATGCCTAGGCCGACCACTTAAGCTTCCCTTTTCTCATTGATTTTTCAATTTTAAATGTCAATTAATTCAACCATAGCCCTGGGTGGTCTTCTATAAATAGAAGACAAAGGCTTCAGTTTTGAATACACATTATTCTGATAGAATTTTCTCACTCAAAACTCTCTCTGAGCCGCCACCCTCTCTCTCTCTATTCCTTCACTGTTTCGAAATCTATAAGTGTTAGAGTAGTGCCCACACACATCAAGTAATACCTCAATCATAGTGCGGAAGGCTGTGTAGAATTCAGAAACAAGAAAGAAGGACTATCGGGCTCAGATCTTGATTATACTCTGCGACAGAAAGGAATCAAGGGTTAGAGATCTGAGTGGGGGGAGACATATATTCCGCTGCACCCAATGTAAGATTTCTGATACTTTTATGTGTTTAATTTTCCATCGTTTTAGAAGTTCATATTTAGGTTGTTAAATCAACATACTTGTGAGTAGATCTAAGTTCCTGGTAAAATAACTTCCAACATACTACAGACGACAAAACCACCTATGCTGAAATGGTGGATAAGGCACTGCGAGCTGAGGGCGCAGTTGGATGCATGACAGCGTCTGTTGGGACTCCAGTGGTTGGCGGGGCTCCTACCCCTCCTGCATCAGGTTTTAGTAGGGGAGGTACTGGTTCGACCATGGATCATAAAAGGAAAGCATCCACTGCAACTGGTGGCTCAGGTCAGAACAAGAGGTTCTGGGGGAACCAGGGTCGAGGCAGTTGCTAGGGTAGTTCTAAGACCCAATACACTTACCCAGAATGCCCGAGTTGTAAAAGGCACCATCTGGGGGAGTGTAGAGGACAAGGGTGCTTTCAGTGTGGCATGCCAGGGCATTACAAGAGGGGTGACCTCAACTCAGAACTGAAGCACCGAAGGCTCCAGCGAAACCCACTCCAGCAAGGGTGTTCGCCATAACTCAGGCTGATGCAGAAGCCAGCCCTTCAATGGTAACAGGTCAGCTCTTGGTCAACAAATCTTATTTCTCTGTACTGTTTGACTCTGGGGCCACACATTCTTACGTGGCAGCTAGAATCTTTAGTAAATTGGATAGACCACATGATAGTTATGAATCAGGGTTGGGAACCCTATTACCTGGCGGAGAGTTAGTTATCTCCAAAAGGTGGATTAGGTCTATGCCGATCAGAATTGACGATAGGGAGTTAAGTGCTGACTTAATAGAAATGAGCTTAGCAGATTTTGATATCATATTGGGAATGGATTTCTTATTAAAATATTCAGCTAGTATTGATTGTAAGAGGAAGATGGTAATCTTCCACCTAGAAGGTGAAGAACCGTTTGTTTTTGTCAGTTCAGTTCAGGGATCTCGAATCTCAGTGATTTCGGTCTTATCAGCTAAGGAATTTGTAACGCCCTAAATAATTAGGCACGCTACCCAAAAATGCTTATGAAACCCTAATCCCCTAATCGGGATTACTAACCAAAATAGCGCAGAATTTAAACTTTTATATTAAACAGAATGAAAACAAACTTGTAATATATTTAAACTTTCAAAATAGTTGGGATCCCAAAAAATATTTACTAACTTATTACAAATATTTTCTTTCTAGCCAACCTAAGCGGCAAAACAGAATTCAAAAGTTCAACACTGCAAGACCCAACCCGCTTGGTCTGATATGGCCCAGACATGTACATTCTTCGTCCAGCTCCTGCACTCATGGCTGATCAGCATAAGTTCTACCCTTTCCTGCACAGTAGAGCACCCGTGAGCCAAGCCCAGCAAGACAGTATAAAACATATCAGTAATATGCTCATCATACAATATAAACAACAATGCTATTCAAATTTGTCTGTGTAACACAGACCTGCATGTTACGCTCACATGCCTATTTATGTCTACGTGGCGTAGACCTATGTGTTGCGCTCACACGTCTATTTATGTCTACGTGGCGTAGACCCACGTGTTGCTCTCACACATCTATTTACAATAAGGCATTAGATCAGTTCATCTCGGTTCTTGTTACCGAGTCCAACCTGGTTATGCCTTGAGCGCATCACCCTTAGTCTCAACATATATATTTATCACATAATTATTGGTGCCACTGCACTATTTGTCTATTTGCTATAGACCTGTGTGTTACGCTCACACGCCTATATATGTCTATGTAGCATAGACCTACGTGTTGCTCCCACACGTCTATATATGTCTATGTAGCATAGACCTACGTGTTACGCTCACACGTCTATTTATAATAAGGCCTTAGTAAGGTTTATCTCGATTATAATTACCGAGTCTAACCTGGTTATGCCTTGCTCGCATAACCCTATTCATATATATTTACGTAATCCATACATTACGTTCTTTTAGTGGTTTATCCTAGTAATATACTAGGTCTAACCAAGTTATGTCTTATGCACATAACTCTTGAAATATATGTATGTATTCAATAGCTATCAAAACATATATAATCTTAGGGTAATAACCCTAAATTACATACCAAATAGTCTCTCATATAACATATCATTGCATGCTCAAAATAACACTTATAGAGATTAATAACCCTAATTCATGCTTTCACTTGATTAGCAATATTATTGTACATCATGACTTTCTTACCTTCACATAAATTCTAGGGTAATAACCCTAGACCGCATTACTATCAAACTCAAGGTACTAATTTACCGAGTCTAACTTAATTATGCCTTGTGCACATAATTCTTTATTACAATATACTTAGCACGGCATAGCATTTACACATTAATAATTACTAGGGTAATAACCCTAGGCCATTAAACCGCTCACTTTAGGGTAATAACCCTAATCTCGGTTTCTAATTATCACCAATATAATATTCAATATAAGCACCACCGTGCATATCTCTACGTGCAACTACTGTCTTACTTGTTGTCCCGCAAAGGCAGAGATTCCGAATCCCCGGGTGCTCCTGACCAGGAGCCGGTAATCCCAGTCACACAATCCGGGATTTTCACAAATAGGGTTAACCCCTGATTTCACATTCATAAAATAAATTAATGGCATTTCAAATACAGATAATCACATAGAGCTCGAAAAGAGCTTTCCAACGGTATAAAGAACGTCCCAAACGGAGTCCCGAGTCAAAAGTTATGGCCGAAACAAAATTCAGCATTTCCCGATGAACTCCAACCGGAATTCCGGTTGGAGCAGCCCTGAACCAATCGGAATTCCGGTTGGAGCAGCCCTGAACCAACCGGAATTCCGGTTGTTTGGGCAGAGAGCACGAAATTTCTCAATCTTTAAACCTCCAAAACTCACTCAAATCATCTCCAAACACTCCCAAACTTTCCAGAGCATCATTATATGTCATAATAAACATATTCCACAACTTAAACACAATAATTTCACTAAGAATCAAAAAGTGCCATTAAAGTGCCATGAACTCAAGCTTGATTTTCCCAACCAAACTCTCAATCAATCCACTTACAACAGCTAGCAAATACTAAGGATTTAAAACACATTATCATGCATTAAAATCCAGCAATTAATCCTTCAATTTAGATTGCAAAAAAATCATAGAGTTCAAGCATGTTCATGGCAACATCAAGCTCTTCAATAAGAGCTTCATCAACAACAACCAAATATTTTCCAGCAGTAAAACAATAAGTAAATATTAGATTCAAGCATGAAAAACAACCTAGAACAAGCTTAAACATCCAATTCACTAAGCATGAAACACCAAGAACAAACAATCTCAAGCATGCTTTTATCATCATATTTCAGCCATGAATTCAACAAACAACTCATATAATTTCAGCTAGAAACTACCTCAATCTCTTGCTCAAACAAGCTCCAAGCTTCCAACACAAATCAAGCTTCCAAACCAAGCTAATTTCTTGCAAATCAAGCTTGAAAATCAAAAGGGGTAAAAGAGAGGGAGAGGGTTCGGTTGAGAGGGGGAAGCCACCAGAAATTAACATTTCATTTCCTCAAAAATCACATTTTCCAAACATAGTAATTAGGGGTCAAATGACCAAAATGCCCTTAGGGCTTAAATACCCACATACACCCTCACAAGGGTAAAATAGTCATTCAATACTCAATTAATTTCCAAATAAAATTCAGATTATCATTCATCAAATACAATGCCAAATAATCAATCCAATTTACATTTCGGGCCCGAACCCAGTTCGGCCCAAAATTTCCGGTTGTGACTATACTGCGCTAACCTGTTAGAACACACCTGAAAAGACAACACAGGCATACTATATAATAATATAGTTCTATTAAGCACGTAATTAAATTAATTTCATCATTTTACCCTTCTCGGGTCATAATTACCAAAATGCCCCTGGCTCACCAACGGGGTCTTTAATATATTAAAATTCATATAAAATCACATATATTGAACTATATAATAATATAATTCCTCAATTACACATAATTATCTAGTTAGGGTTTTGCTAATCCATTTCTTAATTCTGGGTATTACAGAATTGTTGTGCGATGGATGTTTAGGGTTTCTGGCCGTGGTATTAGACACCACTCGTCCAGACCTTGTTCGGCCAGAAGACATCAAGGTGGTTCGGGAATTTTTAGATGTTTTTCCTGAAGAAATTCTGGGTTTACCACCTCAGCAAGAAATTGATTTTATAATTGATTTGGCACCTTGAGCAGAATCGGTCTCTAAAGCCCCTTATAGAATGGCTCCAGCTGAGCTTAAAGAATTGAAAATTCAACTCCAGGGGTTACTTGACATAGGGTTTATTCGGCCTAGTGTGTCACCTTGGGGAGCTCCGGTATTGTTTGACAAGAAGAAAGATGGGTCTCTAACAATGTGCATCAACTATCGAGAGTTAAATAAGCTAACAATCAAGAATAAATATCCTTTACCTAGGATCGATGATCTTTTTGATCAACTTCATGGGAAGACGGTCTTTTCAAAGATAGATCTCCGATCGGGCTATCATCAGTTGAGAATCTGAGAGGAGGACATTCCAAAGATGGCTTTCCGTACTAGGTATGTACATTATGAATTTCTGGTTATGTCGTTTGGACTAACCAATGCTCTTGCGGCATTCATGGACTTGTTGAATAGAGTATTCAAGGCTTTCATCGATATCTGTGTAATTGTGTTTATCGACGATATCCTTGTGAATTCTCAGTCAGAAGAGGAGCATGAGTTACATCTCTGAATGGTTCTGCAACGACGTCGAGAACACAAGCTGTATGCCAAATTCAAGAAATGTGAATTTTGGTTGTCTCAGGTGTCCTTTCTACGACACATTGTTAGTAAGGATGGGATCAAGGTGGATCCAGGAAAGATAGAATCCGTCAGGGATTGGCCAAGACCGAAAACAGTGACAGAAGTCAGAAGTTTCTTGGGTTTAGCCGGTTATTATCGTCGGTTTGTAGAAGGGTTTTCTAAAATCTCAACACCCTTAACCGAGCTTACAAAAAAGAATCAACATTTTGTATGGTCAGACAAATGTGAGGCTAGTTTTTAGGAGCTGAAACAGAGGTTGATTACAGCTCCAGTGCTAGCTTTGCCTTCTGACAAAGAAAAGTTCGTGGTTTATTGTGATGCATCTAGACAGGGTCTGGGATGCGTGATGATGCAAGCCGATTGGGTTATCGCTTATGCCTCCCATCAGTTAAAGGATAATGAACATCGATATCCGACTCATGACCTAGAATTGGCCGCAGTAGTGTTTGCTTCGAAAATTTGGCGGCATTATCTTTATGGAGAAAGATGTGAAATTTATACCGACCATAAAAGTCTCAAATATTTCTTTACTCAGAAAGATTTGAATATGAGACAGAGATGTTGGTTGGAGTTAGTAAAGGATTACGATTGTTAGATCCTCTATCATCCTAGGAAGGCCAATGTAGTGGCCGATGCCCTGAGCAGGAAGGGTCCCGGGTAGGTAGCTAGTATAATTCAGATTTCTTCTCAGTTAGCAGAGGACATGGTCAGATCTAGCATTGAGTTTGTTGTAGGCAAGCTTCACAACTTGACGGTGCAATCCGATCTGTTAGAACGAATTAAAGTCGCTCAGATGACTGATTCAGAGTTAGTAAAAATCAGGGAAGAGGTTTCAGCTGGTCAAGCCAGAGATTTTACCTTGTCAGACAGTGGAATGTTATTGTTTAAGGCCAGGGTTTGTGTTCCAAATAGTGTGGAACTTAGAAACAAAATTCTCGAGGAGGCTCATACCACTCCATATTCCCTACATCCCAGCACCACCAAGATGTACCAGGATCTTAAACCTTACTTCTGGTGGAGCAGAATGAAGAAGAATGTGGTAGAATTCGTATCGAGATGCTTAACAGATCAAGGCTGAACATCAGAGACCGACAGGGTTGTTACAACCTTTAACCTTACCTGAATGGAAATAGGTGGACATCGCGATGGACTTTGTTGTTGGGTTACCTAGAACCACAGGTTTGTTCGATTCTATTTGGGTTGTGGTAGATCGATTCACGAAGTCCGCTCATTTTCTACCAGTTAAAACAACCTATTCAGCAGATCAGTTAGCAGAGTTGTATGTTAAAGAAATAGTAAGGCTTCATGGGGCACCAAAATCCATAGTTTCGGATAGGGATCTGAAGTTTACCTCCAAGTTTTGGCAAAGTTTGCAGCGGGCTATGGGTACAAAACTGAAATTTAGTACAACATTCCATCCTCAGACAGATGGACAGTCCGAAAGGACGATTCAGATATTGGAGGATATGTTACGAGCCTGTGTTATGAATTTTGAAGGCTCTTGGAGTAAGTATCTACCGTTGATTGAATTCTCATACAATATCAGTTATCATAGTATGATAGAAATGGCTCCCTATGAACTGTTGTATGGAAGAAAGTGTAGAGCTCCCATTCACTGGGATGAAATAGGGGAAAATAAATACATAGGTCCAGAGTCAGTACAACGGACCAATGAGGCAATTGAAAAGATTAAAGCTAGAATGCTTGCCTCACAGAGTAGGCAAAAGGGTTATGCATATCCGAAACGCAGAAATGTTGAGTTCCAAGTAGGGGACAACGTGTTTTTACGAGTATCTCCAATGAAGGGGATTAAACGTTTCGGGAAAAGAGGCAAGTTGTGCCCTAGATTTACAGGACCTTTTGAGATTCTCGAGAAGGTTGGACAAGTGGCATATCGGTTAGCTTTGCCTCCAACTCTTTCAGCATTTCACAACGTATTCCATGTCACTATGTTGAGAAAATATGTTTCAGACCCTGCTCATATACTTAGTTATGAGAACCTTGAGTTGTAGCCAGACATGTCATATGAAGAACAACCAGTTCAGATCCTTGATAGAAAGGATAAAGTCCTTCGGAATAAGACCATGGCTTTGGTCAAAATACTCTGGAGAAACAGCAAGGTGGAGGAAGCCACCTGGGAGTTAGAATCAGACATGAGAGCTCAATATCCAGAGTTATTCAGGTTAGATTTTGAGGACAAAATCCTTTTAAGGGGGGGGGGGATAATTGTAAAGACCACTTAGCTTAAATTTGGAAATTAGCAAATAATTAGGGTTTAATTATGAGAATTATTTACTGATATTAAAATAATTAATTATGATGATTTATTTGAATTCAGAATGCATTTTATATGTCATATATAGAAATTTCATATTTTTGCATGTTTAGTGCCCGGCAACATTGGAACGCGGTGTATGGCTCAGTAGAATCACATCTTGGTATTTTAGTATAGCGGGGCAGTATTGTTAGACATTGGGAATGTCGAGAGTAGTCGGGAATTTAGAATTTTCCCAAAATACCCTTAGTATCCTTTAAGTTAGTTTTGGGTGGGTAAGGGCATTTTGGTCTTTTTTCCCTTTTGTGGGATAAGTTAAGCTTGTTTTTTTTATGATTATTGGCTGAGTTATTTGGTAAAATTAGGTCATTATTTCATTTTATTCAAGAAAATAAGATATTGTCAAAGTTACACATTTTCTCTCAAGTCTCTCTCTCTCTCTCTCTCTCTCTCTCTCTCTCTCTCTCTCTCTCTCTCTCTCTCTCTCTCTCTCTCTCTCTCTCTCTCTCTCTCTCTCTCTCTCTCTCTCTCTCTCTCTCTCTCTTTCGAATCCTAGAGGCTGCTAGGGTTTGATCTTTTGTTCTTCAAATTTTACAAGTTTTCATCAGTTCTAGGTGTAATCCAAGCTAAGGTAACCTTTGAGCAACTTTCTCTTAATTTCCTTAAGTTGCAAGAAATGAAATTTTGCATGCTTTGAAGTTTTATTTGATGTGGTTGCTGTAGTTGGTTGTTGTTGTGTTCTGGGGTTTAAATATGGTTATTTTGTTGATTTATGCTTGAATTAGGGGTTGTTATGTTGTTTGAGCAAGCTTTGGAATTTTGAACTCAAGCTTGGCTCATTAATGGCAAGTTTTGTTTCTGTGAGTGAGTGGATGTTTTGTTGCCTTGGAAATGTTCTCTAAGGTGTATAGAACAGGTCTGGAAAGTTTGGATTGGTTTGGGGTTGAATTGGTCGAGTTATGAAATTTTTAGTCTTTCCTGCATTGAACCGAAATTTTTGTTCAGTAGGGCGTGTAGGAACCGGAATTCCAGTTGGCTCCCAGGAAACCCCACAGAATCGCAATTCCGGTTGGGGAACCGGTCTACCGGTTGGGGCAGTTTTGGGAACCCTAGTTTTTCCCATTTTTGTGTTATTTAGGGTATTGCCATGTTATCCATCGATAGGGAAACTTTTAGTTTCAAGTTTAAGTCCCCGGGAAGTGATTTAGCGTGTCGCTTATCAGTGTTCGATTGATGTAATTTAGGAGCCTGTAATTCGCCGAGCAGGTGTTCCACTCAGGTTGACCGGCACACCTGAATTCAGAATCGAGGTAAGATTCGTATAATGTCATGCATATGCTTATTCATGTTTAGCGTACATGTTAGTTGCCATCAGAATAACATATTAGATATATGTTAGGAAAATTTATATAGCCATCCGATTAGCATATCAGGGCAATAGTGAGGTGTACATAGAGTTGCAGTGGGATGCCATCAGATATATGCTAGGCTATTAGATTGTATGGATTAACCGCTACCACATCAGTGCGATTAGAGTGCTGAGTATAGGCTGGATTCGCGGTTAATCATACTTTGTCAAGAACATTCCTGATTCAGTTAGGGTTATGGTTAGGTGTATGGGCGCCTAATTATAACCCGGGATTTAGTATGTTTATTATGTTATGCTTTTCTTACTGAGTCTGTCGACTCACAGTGCTATGTTTATGTGTAGGTAAGGGCAAGGCTAAAGCTGCAGAACCATGAGGACGAGCATATGAAGA
The DNA here is from genome assembly GCF_029168945.1 of Cannabis sativa. NCBI lineage: Eukaryota > Viridiplantae > Streptophyta > Magnoliopsida > Rosales > Cannabaceae > Cannabis > Cannabis sativa. Next base: position 18,416,523 of record NC_083602.1, on the reverse strand, counting down.
TTGTAGATGTTGGGGCGGTTAAGCCTGGAGCGTACGATCCTCGGGACATTAGGGCTTTTATTGTTAGTCGCGGGGCAACAAATATTTTGTAAATGAATAGCAAAATTTTGTAGAGTATTTTGTAAACGGGATCCCAAAATATTTTGTATGTAATACTATAAGTGTTTAATTAAATAAGCAAATTTTAATTAATCACGATTTTCATTAACCTCGTTGATTAGCAACGAGCTACACAGTATGTTTAAAATCACGTTAACACGCCTATGCCAGTTAGGGTGTTACAATCAACCCCAAGAGCGTAGGCTTGAGCGAATGACTTTGCTTTTGCCTTTCCCTTTCCCTGACTAGGATGGCTTGTACTTGCACCAGACACTCCACCTTGATTATACCCTCTTTGACTCCCGCTAGGAGCAGGAGTTTGAAAACCTTGTGAGTACCCCATGTTGAACCCTGAACCTTGTACTGAGACTGCTGGCCCAATTGGGGTGTGAAACCATAGGATGAAGACTGGGACTGGTTTGTCCTGGGCTGTCCATGAAAAGGAGTAGACTCTACATAGCTCCTTGTGGGTCCTTCGTGAGATGCTTGAAATCTTAGTTGTCGTTGTGGGCAATCTTTCTCCTTATGACCGTGTTGACCACAACTGAAACACCCGTATGGTCTACTACGAGCCTTTCCCGATGATCCATTAGTAGTGCTACCCCCAGTAAATTATTGTCCTTAGGACCACTGTCCTTGATTCTTCTTGGTCATCTTTCGGTCATTTCCTTTTCCTCTACTAGTGTTCTTCTTCTCATTCCCTTCTACATGAGCCTCAGTTCGCAAGGCTTGTCACACACTAAGTCAGGGTGTTAAAGGTCAAAGGGGCTATAAGACGACGCATCGCAGGCCTCAAACGATGCATGAACTGTTCAATCACCAAGGGTTGGTCAACAACACCAAGATATGCATAAGAGGATAGCTCTACAAACTTCATGTAAAACTCATTCATAGTCATATCCCCTTTTCTTAAACCATCGAATACTCCAATAAGAGCCCTCCTGTGAGATGGACTAAAATATTGTTCCCTGAAAACTTCCTTAAAATCTCGCCAAGTCATCCCATGAGTTTCCATTGTCCTGGACAAGGTCTCCCACCAATCTGCTGCACCACCCTTTAACTCGGACACAACAAAAGTAACTTGATATTCCTGAGGTGTTCCTATTGTGTTGAAATTTTTCTTTATCTGCCTCAACCACCGTTCAACTACCATGGGATCTTGTCCACCCTCAAACTCAAGCACTTGGATCCGATGAAAGATTTGAAAATGATGACTCTGTCAAGCGGCAAGATCCATCTGTTGAGCGGGAAATACTCTTAAGGCTTCGAGAAGGGCGTTCATAGGGAATTCAGCTTGTGGAGGTTGGACATTAGATTTTGGGGCGTCTTCTCCTACCGTTCTCCTTGTCTTCCTTCCTTTTGGAGGCATTTTCTTAAGTCTGAGAACCAAAAGCTAATCAGTTAGCGAGGATTGGATGCTAATAATATAAATATGTCTTATACATATAAATACCAAGATACTTATTACTATTATTATTTAAAATAAACCTAAACTATTTGGTGACACACTCCGAGGTAATTAAACCCGGTGCTCTGATACTATTTTTCTGTCACGACCCGAGCCCTAGGCAGTAGCATATATGTAATATCCATAACTTGGGTGGTCAAAGGTCACACTTTGACCCTTGTAGGAAGATAAAGTTTATAAATGATCCTTTTATTTATATAAAAAAAATACTAATTTAAAAGTGATGGATTAACTCCTATATTAATAAGAAAATATTAGTAACAAAATCAAGACCACTCATCAATATAAAAGAACAGTAATATCCCCACAGTTATATAATCACCAAATAGATAGATTTAATAAGTCAATAAAATACCAAAATAATACCTAGCATCTATCATTCCTCATTCCTATCTAGTACATAGCTAATTTAAGTCATCCGGACCATCCATCTCGGCTTAAATACAAAATCAGTTTCATTAGAAGATTAAAAAGTAGAATAAGACTAAACTAATAACGACTTCATTTCCCAACGATACCATCCTCATCCACTAGCATCAAACTGAGTTCCTGGAATGGGAGAAAATAGGGGGTGAGCTTATAAAGCCCAGTAGGAAAACAACTAATATCAAAGGACCGGGGCTTAGATTTAATTTACTCCCTGTACAGATTCTAGGATTTTCACCTACAGGTGAGTGCACACCTGATCTACTTATGATGACACAGAGACTAGGTCGTGAAACAATAATATGCACCGAACATGATCAACATGGCTCTCATCAGTATAACCAAAGCAGGCAAATAATAAAAAATAACAAAAGAATATATTCCTTTTTATTTTTTTAAAAAAAATTCGGCAGCATAACAACTGTATTTTGAATAAACCGAAAAATCATAACCTGCATAAATATTTGTACAAAAATATATTTGGCACTCAGTGCCCCAGAATAGTCCAGAAAAATATGCAGATTAAGTTTTCAATTTTTTTCAAACAATTTGTAAATCATAAAAATTGGAATGTGTCCAATGTTATACAACACATATAAAAATCAAGTCCAATAATCAAGTTGAGTCCCTACCTCTCCCGAGTCGTTAAAATTTTTCCAAAAGATGATCCTAAGCTCTTAAGTCCCGAGCTCCAATTGTTTAGTCCAATCTTACATATTACTGTCACCTATACCATCAAATGTTTAAATAATTATTATCATCACATTCTACATTCAAAATTGAGTCCAACGACATATAATATGACTAGATTTAAAATTTGGGGTTCCGAAACCTCACCTAAGCGGTGCACATTAACAATCGGTGGGGTTAAAGTCGGTGTACCGAAAACGTTGTGAAAATAGGGGTTGTGTATATTGAAATGACCACCTCGACGAGTAGATCACACCCATGCCAGCCGTTTGTCAAAACAGTACACGATATCGCTAGAAAGTCACCGGAAAGGGGCGAAGCTATAAAAATGTCACCGAAAAAAGTAGCGAACCGGGAAAAATGATTTAGTGTAGGTTGTTCTCCTCAACAAGCTGAGTTTATTGGTGAAGATGTCTCGTTAAATGGACACCGGAGGTGACCGGAAAATCCGTTCAAAGTTTGAACCCTCGAACTTTGACTTGCAATTCCAAGCTAACAGTGGCGAAAGAAGCGGCGCCGCTTAGGGGTGAGGTCGCCGACACTTGGGCTTTCGATTTTTCCAGCATTTGGGGCTGGGCGGTGGCCGGAGGTGGGTCGCCGGAGTGTGGTGGTGATGGTGGTTTGTGGGTTTTTTTTTTTTTTGAGTTTAGAAGAGAGAGAAAAGGATAGAGATGGATAGAGAGAGGGGGGGACGACAAGGGGTACAGTTATTGTATATATTTATTTTCTTATACATATATATTGTATTATTTATTATATATAAATACTTTTTGACCCGGTCAAACCGAGGTCTTACATGAGCAAACTTAAAAACTGCTCTTTGACCATAAGACTTTGCAGACTATATAATCATGTCCTACATGCTCTCAAGCTTTTACACTTAGTTATTATAATGTGAATTATACCCATTAGTGATTTGCGATTCAGTACGATTTTCTTCAAGTAGGTCTAAGGACAATTTAAGGAGTTCTTGATTTTCTTCTTGATTATAGAAATCTCATCTATGGGTCGCAATATTAACCTCTACTGGCAGCATTGCTTCCAAGCCAAATGCCAACGAGAATGGAGTGTCCCATGTTGTTGTTTTCTCTGTCATTCTGTGAGCCCAAAGTACTTATGGTAGTTCATCTACCCATCTCCCTTATGTAGCATCCAACTTATTTTTAATAGTATCCTTTAAGGTTTTATGAACAGCTTATACTTGTCTATTTGCTTGAGGCCTTGATACTGACGAGAAGCTCTTAATAATTTTGTTCCTTTCACAGAACTCAGTGAATAACTTACCATCAAACCGGGTTCCATTATTAGATACTATTTTAATGGGTATTCCAAATCTGCAAATTATGTTCTTGACGACAAAATCAAGAACTTTTTTTGCAAGTTATGGAAACTAGAGGTTCAACCTCTGTCCACTTTGTGAAGAAGTTGACTGCCACTACCGTGTACTTTGCTCCTCGTCGCCCTATGGGCAATGCCCCAATCAATTCGATTCCCCATATTGCAAATGGGTATGGCGAGGTCATCCTTCTTAATTCTGTTGGTGGTACGCGAGGTATATGTGAAAATCTTTGACACTTGTCGCACCTCTTGACAAATTCATGTGTGTCTTTATTTATTGTTGGCCAGTAGTATTAATTCTTGTCAGATTATCTTCTTTGACAAGCTTTGCCAACCTGCATGGTCTCCACACAAGCCTTCGTGGATCTCCTTGATTATCTCGCTTGCTTTTGTGAGAAGCACACACCGTAGGAGAGGCATTAAACAACCCCTCCTATATAATTTTCCTTCTACTATCGTGTAGCGAGGTGTTGAATACAAGAGTTTTCGTGCCTCATTTTTGTCTACTAGAAGTTGTCCGTTGAGTAGATAGTTAACTATGGGTGTCATCCATGTGGGCGAGGCGTCTATCATTTCAAATTCTTCCTTTTCACATATACTAGGTTCATTTAGAACTTCGACTGGTACCAAATTCAGTTTATCAAGTTCATTTTGCGAGGCCAGTTTTGCCAAGGCATCGACATTCGAGTTAAGTTCTCTTGGAATTTGTTCAATTTTAAAGTAATTAAACTTTTCCAAGTTCTTCCGAACTTTCTCCAAATATCTTACCATTTTTAAATCCTTTGCCTGGTATTTGCCTAGAGCTTGATTCACGATTAATTGTGAGTCACTGTAGCACATAAGATTCTTAACCTTCAAAACTTCAACTATTTTTAAACTGGCTATTAAAGCTTCATACTCGGCCTTGTTTTTTGAGGTGTCAAATTGGAATCTTAGGGCGTAGTGAAACTTAAAGTTATCTGGCGAGATCAGCATCACCTCTGCACCCAAGCCATTTTCATTAGATGCTCCATCCACGTACAATTCCTAAGTTTCTGCGTCTCACTGGATAAGTGGATTTTCATCTGGAACTCCTTCTATTAGGAAATCTGCCAAAGCATGGCCCTTGATGGATGTTCTTGGGTAACAAGCTATGGCGAGCTGCCCCAATTCGATAGACCATTTTATCAACCTTCCAGACACATCTGGTTTGACAAAACTTGCCTTAACGGTTGATCGATTAATACCTATATGGGATGTGCTTGGAAGTAAGGCTTCAATTTGCGAGATGGATGGTTTAAGCATAGGGCAAGTTTTTCAAGAGGGGGATATCTCGATTCTGCCCCCAGTAACCTTTTACTTACATAGTAAACGAGTTGCTAGTGCTTTCCCTCTTGTCGCACCAATGCTACACTGATCGCATTTTCTGAGACAACTAAGTAGAGGTATAAAGTTTCTCCAGTTATTGGTTTGGCCAAAACTGGAGGTGTTGATAAATGTTTCTTTATGCCTCTAAAGGCTTCCTCACACTCGTCTGTCCATTCAAACTTTTTGTTGCCTCTTAACACATTGAATAATGGTAGGAATTTGTTAGTTGATTTCGAGATGAATCTGTTTAGTGCTGCCATTCTCCCTGTTAAGGCTTGGACTTCCTTCTGCTTTGTAGGAAATGGCATCTCTATCAAAGCCTTAATTTTTCAAGATTCGCTTCAATTCCCCTCGCGTTAACTATGAATCCTAAAAACTTCCCCAAAGAGACTCCAAAGGAACACTTCTTTAGGTTAAGTTTCATGTTGTACTTTTTGAGTATTTCAAAACACTCCGCTAGGTCCTTTGTGTGATCTTCACACTTTATCAACTTTACCAACATATCGTTGACGTAGACTTCCATGTTCTTCCCTATTTGTTTTTCGAACATTCCATTTACTAGTGACTGATATGTTACCCCAGCATTCTTCAAACCAAATGGCATGACTTTGTACCAATAAAGTCCCATGTTGGTTACGAAACTTGTATGCTCCTGATCTGGGACATGCATCTTGATCTGGTTATATACAAAATATACGTCCATAAATGTCATGAGCTCGTGTCCACCAGTCGCATCCACCAACTGGTCGATCCTTGTTAGTGGAAAACAATCCTTTGGACATGCTTTATTTAGATCTGAGAAGTCGATACAAGTTCTCCAAGTACCATTTGGCTTCAGGACAAGGACAGGGTTCAATATTCACGAGGGATAGAATGCCTCGTGTATAAAGTCGTTGGTTAATAACTTGTCCATTTCTTCCTTAAGTGCCCCTTGTCTTTCAGAATCCAATGGTTGCCTTTTTTAGCTCTTAGCTGGGTAATTAGAGTTGATATTCAAATGGTGACAAATCACTTTAGGGTCCATCCCTATCATATCTGAATGGCTCCAGGAAAATTGATCCTAGTTCACCTTCAGAAAATTTGTTAGTTGCTATTTTAGTTTTTCATCCAAATTTTTCCCAAGAAACACACGTTTAGTGGGATTTTTTAGATCTAAAACAACTTCTTCTAGTTCCTCGATTGGTTTAAATTGGTTCCTTTTGTCTTGAATTCAAGGGTCTAGATCTTCTTCTTGCTCCTCGTCTTCCTCCGTTATGACTACCATTGACTAATGGTTGGCCCTTCTATTCTGCAATTTTACACGATAGCATTTGCGAGCCAATAGTTGGTCACCTCACACTACATCCACACCTGCTGGTGTTAGATTGAACTAACTGCCCCTAGTCTAATCAGTGTAGGGCGACCCATCAGTATGTTATAAACTGACGGTAGGTCAACTGTTAGAAAACCTTGCATCAATGTTGTGGATAATGGTGGCTCGCCTACTGTTAATGGGAGTTCAATGTTGCCTTGACTCGTGACACTATCTCCAATAAATCTACACAAATTTACCATACAAGATTTTAATTTTGCATTTTGCAATCCCATTTTCCTCAATGTATCCTTGTAAAGGATATTTATAGAGCTTCTGTTGTCCACCAATACTCTTTTTACTCTTTTGTTGGTGAGCTGAATTGTAATGACGAGAGGATCGACGTGTGGATACCTCACGTTCTTTGTGTCTTCCTCCAAAAATACAATTGGAGGTTCTTCAGTCTTGACTTTCTTAGAAGATTCCAGAGCAAAAACTGATCGCTCGTTTTTTATTTCACTGACATATCTCTTTTGGGCATTACTGCTTTCTCCAGCGAGATGCGACCCTCCTGAGATGACCAAAATGTCCTCTCCTTCTACAGGAGGAGGTTGTAATCTTTGGTTTCTTGGGTTATTGGGAGGATTCGGTTGGTTTTGTCCATTACCTTGTTGTCTTACATACTGTTGGAAATAACCGCGTGAGATAAGGCTCTCTATCTTGTCTTTCAACTGACGACATTCTTCGGTTGTACGCCCTATGTCCTTATGAAATTGGTAGAATTTCATTGGATCCCTTTTGTATCTCACATGTCTCATAAGCTCAGGCTTGCAAAATGCAACCCTGTGCTCATTGGCGAGAAAGATATTTTCTCGAGTTTCATTAAGCTCGGTATAAATAGTGTGTATTGGCACATACTTATCGTGCTTTTTCTATTTCTTCTTATCTTTGGCTGATTCCCTAGAGTCATCTTTTCTCTTGGTGTTAGAGCCACCTCGATTGTCAGCCTTTGTCGAGACAGTGCTTGCTGAGATAGTGCTGGGTTTACTTCCCAAGCCAGTCTTTAACAATTTCATCTCATTCATGTCTTCCTCTTTCCGTACAAACACTTGAGCTATTTCATTGAACTCACTGATGTTTCTCACCGGGGCACCTTGTAAATCATCCCACAGCTCGCCTCCAGCTGTTGAGAGGTCAGTCGTAAGTTGAATACTGTCGTTCAAGTTTCTAGCTTTAGCAGCAGCAGTACTGAAACGACTTAGGTAAGCCTTAAGCAACTCACTGTTGGAAATTATTTTACCAGGATCTTAGATCTACTCACAAGTATGTTTATTAACACCCTAAATATGAACTTTCTAAAACGATGAAATAAACACATATAAAGTTTAGGAAACCTTACATTGGGTGCAGCGGAATAATATGACTCCTTCCGTTCAGATATCTAGCCCTTGATTCCTTTCTGTAGCAGAGCATTATCAATATCTGAACCTGGATCTCTTTCTCTGAATCTTTGATGCTGAAACTCCTTTTGGTGAATGTCTTTCTTCACGATCTTCCTCACTATGATTGAGGTATCACTTGTTGTGTGTGGGCACTACTCATACACTAAGAATTTTGAAATTATCAAGGAAGAAGAGAGAGAGAGAGGGTGGCGGCCAAGGTAGAGAGAGAAAGGCTCAGGTTTTCTGATTCAGAAGTGTCAGAAGAAAAGTGTAATTTTCCTAAAGCCTTCACTATCTATTTATAGCATTCCAGTAGGGTTAGATTTGAATTATTTGGCATTAAAATAATGAAAATATCAGTTTAAATTTCCTACAAAAGTGGCTGGCCCTATACTAGTGGATTTGGGCCTCACTTTTTGCAATTTTGCAGTTTTACCTTTTCTGCATCTGATTTTCTCAAAAACGCCAATTTTCTAATTCAACCATTTAAATGCCAATTCTAACTATTTAATAACTATAAATAATTATTAAATAATATTGTCATTTATCCTATTTATTAATTGAACCATACAAAGTATCATAATTAACAAATATGCCCCTAAAAACTCTTTCTTTACAATTTCGCCCTTACTTAGTGAAAATTTCACAAATAGACATAGTCTAAATTGAGAATTATAATTGATTAATTAAAACCAATTACATGAGTCTTACAAGAAATATTATCTCAACTAGTGCGGGGACCATGGGTCTATATAACCGAGCTTCCAATAAGTAGATCAAGAATTTAGCACTAAAATTCACTAACTTATTAATTCTTCGTTGAATCCACGCATAGAACTTAGAATTGCACTCTCAGTATATAGAATGCTCTATATGTTCCACCATATAGACACATCATTAGTTATCCATTGTTATAATCCTAATGTGATCACTGATCCTCTATATGAATGATCTACACTGTAAAGGGATTAAATTACCGTTACACCCTACAATGTATTTATTCCTTAAAACACTTGACCCCGTATAAATGATATTTCAGCTTATGTGAAATGACTACTCCACCATTTATGTTCGTTTGGTCAAGCTCGAAAGAGATCATCCTTTGCTTACTATTCGCTAGATAGAAGCTATAGATTCCATGTTTATGATAGCGCTCCCACTCAATTGCACTACCGTGTTCCCAAAATGTACGTATCACCCTGACCTAAAAGTAGGCTTAACTAACAAATCAAAGAACACCAATAGCCTCTCGAGATTGAGCCTAATCATATCAGGATTAAGATCATTTGATCTAGGATCAACTAGGCGATATTGACTTGAATAGATATTACGGTAAGTTTAATAAATCTAAGTCAAAGTTCAATATCGGTCCCTTCCGATGCATACTCCATGCATCCAACCTGAGCTTTACTTTAACCAATGCTCTGGAAAGAACATAGCACTTCTCCAAATGCAAGTAAACTCTGTTGTAGATTATCATATCAGTAAAACCCTATGTCTGATAAATCTAGGAAACTTTATTCACATAGTTGTAACGCCCTAATGCTAAGGCACGCTACAGTGCTTTTTCAATTATTGTGCAATCTTTGCTAATCAAAGAAGTTTCTCGAAAAACGTGTCAAATTTAAACTTTTGCATTAAATATTAAACTTAGTAATATAATAAAATATTTACAAGTGTCGGGATCCCGTTTTAAAACTTGGTAAAAATAACATTTCAAAATACACATTTAGTACAGGTCGCACAGCGACTATCAAAATACAATCCCATCTGAGCTCAAGTTCACCCCTGTTCAGCCTTCGCCTTTCCTTTACCTACACATGAAAGTAGAACCGTGAGTCGATAGACTCAGTAAGAAATGCATATAACATATCATATAATTTCCGACCTGTAAATAGGCGCCCATACACCTATTTACAGAGCTTATCAGATGAGTATGAACGTTCAAACTACTTGTGCTATTGACCATGATATCACTCCTACCAGCTTTATATTCGAGCTGTAGGACCGGCACTATGTTTGTGCCGCTATGATAGCGTCAACAACACCCGAAAGTATAATTGGCCATGATATCACTCTTAACCAGTACGATGCCTGTACTGCTGAACCGACACGATGGTTATGTCGCTATGATAGTACCAATTCATACTTTTGGGGGAGAATATCACTCTTAACCAGTACGATGCCTGTACTGCTGAACCGACACAATGGTTGTGTCGCTATGATATCACCCGAACATATACAATGACACAACAGCATGCATATATATCATACATATACATACACCCAGATAATCACATCACACATTATACACAGTTCTTACCTGTTTTCCGAATTCAAGTGTGCTGGCCGACCTGAACGGAATTCACGTGCTAGATGGATGCCCTAATCACAATAATAGTAACACAGATGAGTGACTCGCTAAATCACTTTCCGGGACTTAAACTTGAAACCAAAAGTTTCCCTATCGATAAACCTCATGGCAATACCCTAAATATCTCAAAATTGGCCAAAACTAGGGTTCTGGAAATTCCCCCAACAGGAAGACCGGTTCCCAACCGGAAATCCGGTTCTGGGTCACCATCCGGTCGACCGGTTGGTACAGGTCCCCCAGAACCGGAATTCCGGTTCTGTGCTGGGAACCTAAAAATTTCCCCCATGACCTCAAATCTCAACCAAACTTTATCAAACTCTCCAGTACACCTATACAATGCATAAACAACCATTTCCAACCAACAATTCACAGAACAAACCAACAATACTCAACTTGCCATTAAAGACCAAAGCTTTGAACTCTATGTTCAAAGTTGCATAAAACTAACACCAAGCATCAAAACCAGTTGCTAGGGACTTAGATTAACTCAAACTAACCCTAGAATCTGAAATTCAAACAACTCTAACCCTAACAGCCCATGATTTACAATTTCATTACTTCAACTAATTCAAAACTTGAAAATTAGAGAAGAGACCATTAGGGCTTACCTTAGATTGATTTCCCCCCTTGAATCCTTGCTGAAAACTCAGAAAAATGGCAAATAAAATTGGTTCTTGCCCCTTGATTGTCCCAGCCGAAAGAAAGAGAGAGAGAGAGAGAGAGAGAGAGAGAGAGAGAGAGAGAGAGAGAGAGAGAGAGAGAGAGAGAGAGAGAGAGAGAGAGAGAGAGAGAGAGAGAGAGTTCATGAAATGTCTAATTTCTTTATTTTTCTTCAAATGAGATAAATGAGTTTGACTAAGCTTAACTCTTGTTGAAATAAATTGCTAGGTGTCACTTTTTTAGGGCAGCCACCTATCCTTCAATAAAGGAAATGACTAAAATGCCCTCCAACTTAAAACTTAAGTGCTTCACCAACCTAGGGGTAAAATGGTCAAATCCCATAACCCCACTCAAACCCGATAATTTATTTTCTCTAAAATATTCCCCACTAAGAAATAAGGTTCTAAACTTACCCATGTAATTAATCTAGCCATCCATCGCATTTTCCGTTGTCGCCAGACAAAAATTACAAAAATAACATATTTCACATATAAGCTAAATAATACCCCCAGAGTTTAATAAAATCTCCGGAATTGAGAAATTATAACTCTAATATCTATTTCTAAATATTGGGGTCCACATTTAAAATTAATTCACAAATAATAATAAAATAATAAAAATTAGTGCTAATTGCCTTTACTAATCCATATTACTAGAGCGGTCATTACAATAGTCATGTTTACTTTCCAATGTGTTGACGGCACAATAAACAGGATCAAGTATGTGAAAAGGGTTTCAGATGAATTTATACATTATGCACATATAATTATGAAATAAATCATGTGAACCATGCAACATTAAATGTTATTTCTGATCTATATTAATAAGTAAATCTGATTATATTGAAATGAGTTTTATTTAGGGCATAAAACCCAACACTCACCTGGTTGCTGCCTTACATTAGTAAGGGAGGATGCTTCAGGTCGTCTATCTCTTGCTGTCTGAAATTGTTTCTTAAAATCCTTAGACAGCTGTTCCCAAGAAGTAATTGAATGGTGGGTAAACTTATTTAACCAGCTATTGCTGTCCCAGTCAGCGATGTGGGGAATAAAATAGAACGTAAGTTATTCGAGACATTGTTGGCTCGCATTATGGTATTGAAGTTCTTGAGGTGAGCGAATGGGTCCAAAGTCCCATCGTACGGCAAGACGTGAGGGTTCTTAAATCCCTGGGGAAATTTAGAATTCATAATGTCTTAATGGAAAGGCTCAGATTCTTCGTCCAAGTCATAACCATGCAGTTTCCCATATTCCCCATCTTAGTATCTCTTGAATTTATCTTCTAATTCAATGATTCGTAATTGGATTGGATCCTCTTGCTTTCGATTAGCATCGAGTTGTTGGCATAAATCAGGTGCATTTTGATTTAAGCGCTCGCGTAAATCAGGTTGTCTTTGATTCAGATGTTCACGAAGATCTGCCTGTGTTCGTTCATGGTTGCTCACAGATCTTGTATCCGAGTACCTCTCAGATTGACAGCTCCTCGTATTACTCCTACTCTCTCGATCATTATTACAATGAGGTCTATCTCCTTCTCGAGTATGCCTTTCTGACTGACTGTGTTCTCGGGATCTTGACTGTCTCAAGCTAGAACTTACCTTGTCCTGCACATGCCTTCTCCTTCGAGAAAGGCTAGATGCACGCCCCCCGCTGGGGTATATGTATGCCTCCTCCTTATCAGTTTGAGAAAGACGCTAGGGGTGCCTCAGTGGTAACCCACTTGTCCTATGTTGTGTCCTAAGATTTCTCTCGTTTTTACGAGGGATCTCCTGTTTCCTTGTTCTGGGTTACCTTATGTTCTCGTTTCTACAAGAAGATTCTGGCATGTCATTGTTTTCATTCCCCTGATTCGTAAATCCATGGGGTCTTCGAGGTACCCCTCGATGAGGTGCTTTATTGTCTTATTGTTCGTCTTCTGGAACATCCCTAGTTTCCCCAGGTTGCTCCTCCTGGGTGTTCTGGGGATTTTCTTGATTTGTCTCCTGCCTCCTGGTTCTCGAACCTCGAGGTCTACCTCGGGGCCTCCTCACTCCAGGATCATGTTAGTTTTGTGCATTGTTTCTTTGAGTCGCCCTGGCTGCGGCTGCCTCTCTTTCCAACTCAGCATTTTGTTGGTTAGACTCGGCCAGACGTTGCCGAAGTTGTTAATTTTTCAATTCAACTAATGGTACATACCTAGTGGGATCATAGGCATCCTCACTCCTAGGTACATAACCACCAGTATTAGTATTGGTTTTCTCATTCCTAGTTTTTGGGTTTTGATCATGACCACCTTGGCTTCTTCTTGAACGTGTTGTTCCTGAGGTAGGTGGCCTCTATTAACCCATTGGTTCTTTCTCAGGACGACTATTATCGTTTTTATTATCATTAGCCATGGACAAACTTCTGGTTGGTTTGGAGGGATTTTTCTGAGCTATTATCACGTAGGCTCTTAATGAAAGCACCAAATTGTTAACGCAGATTTTTGTTAACTAATTAATAAGCCTTTTTTGTAATAAATTAAATTCAAAAACTATAAGAAATTTGAGATGAATAATAATAGTAATAATGACACCAAGTTTTTTACGTGGTTTTGCAGTTAACTCTGCATAGTCCACGAGTCTATCTTATTCAAGATACTTCTGGATACAAAATGCAGTATTATAATCAATGATTTTTTTCTCTCAAAGGTTTTTCGTCCCTTTTTGTGTATACTCTGCCCCTATTTATTGGAATATAGGTTGGCAGTTATTTACATTTAAATTTGAAACACATAACTGTTTTCACGAAACGTGGGCTTTGACCATGTTCCATTTTAACACATGTAGAGCTAAAAATCCGCGTAACCATTTGTTATTCTTATCTTTAAGATAGTGGACACTAACGTTGGATAGGAGCATCTCGCTAGATGCATCTCGCCTTATACATAGATGAATGACTTGATTTATTTATATGCCTTCCAGAAATGGCATGAGCACCAGTGTACTGAGCAAACTTAAAAACTGCTCTTTGACCATAAGGCATTGCAGACTGAACAATCATGTCCTACATGCTCTCAAGCTATTACACTTAGTTATTATAATGTGAATTATATGCTAAGTGATTCAACGACTGATTCGCCTCGTCAATACTTCCTTACATGCAGCGAGGTAGATGTCTTGCTGTGCATTGTCTGTAATTCCTTTCGGATTCTGCCTTCCGAGGCGAGATGGTTCCTCGTTAATACATGAATTGATAATTCGTGTATCCTTGTCTCACCTAAGATTATGTAGTCAGCGAGTTATGAATATACTCTATTAATTCTATATATAATGAGTTATTCTATTTTGCATTTAATAACACAATCGTTATTATACCTGGTGGTTCATATTCCATTTGTTCGACACGTGTCACTCTCTGAAGTACAGCTGAATTTCGAGTATAACAATATCTTAACCATAATATTTTCAAATTTATAAATTAGTTATTTTGTGAAATATTTTATTATTTATGAATTATAAGTTAGAAAAATGATATTTATTGTAATATTATATTATTTTACTTATCAGAAATTTATAAATGATGTTTAAAATATTTAAATAACCTAGATATTTTTTGTAGAAATTTAAAAAAAGCTTAATTTAATATATTTTGACATATAATTTTAATAATTATCATTTAATTATTATTTTATTTTTAAAGTAATGATTGCTTAACCAAATCTATTTTAAAATTGGTTTATTTTGTTATTTTAATTGTATTAAATTATAAGATTAGAAAATGATATTGAAAATATCCTATTTGGTTATTTCAAATCATTTATCTTATTAGATATTTAATTTAATTTGATAAAATAATTCAAATAAACGTAGATATTTTAAAATTAGTTTGAATTTTAAATTTTGAAGAAATATTTTAAGTTGTTTTAACAACCCTAAGTTTTTAAAATTTAGTTGGTTAGATAAATGATAATTTAATTATATAAGTAATAAATATCTTATTTCACATATTGTTACATGGATATTATTTGTTTATTTAAATTGTTTATTCAAAACTTTTTTTTTTAACAAACCTATTATTTATTTAATCTAAATTGCTATGATTAACTTGTTGATAGATCTAATGATCTGATTTTAATCATAATCCAATGGTCAATAGATTATATAAATAGTTTGTAACAGGTAAATTTTGTAATTTCTTTCATCTGTGATAAACCTAGAAACATGATAGGGCTTATCCAAATCAATTTGACCCGTGTGAGCCTATATATTTGCTTTTGGGCTTAGATGCAAATAGGTAGCTCATTTATTTATGAGAAAATTACATTGTATACCCACTTTATTTTACTTGTTTTAATTTTACCTTCATTTTCATATTTTTTTTAGATACACCCACTTTTATGGATGATGTTCCCATAAGACCCCCTAAGTTATGTAAATTATATGCTAGACTTAAGTAGAGAGTGAAGATATAATAGGCAATCCACTCAAAAAAGTGGGTATATTTTAATAGAAAAACAATATGAGGGTATTTTTGATTACTGGATAAAAAAAAAGAGGTATTTTTCAACTTATCCATTTATCTATAGATATTTAAATTTGTGTTAGGTTATTTTTAGTATTAATTTTATATTAAGTTTAGTATATTTTTAATTGAGTTTTAATCATGTTTGGAGCATTTTTATGCTTGTTATCTTTTATTTTTGCAGATTTAAAATAGAAGAAGATTAGAAAAATATCAAAAAAAAAAAAAAAGATGGAAAAAATGCACCTGCTTAAATTCCCATTCGGATTTAAATTTTTGGGAAACCTCAGACGAGATATTTTTTCTGCTGCATCGACTGATAGTATTTTGCTCATAACTCTCTCGATATTACTCGGAATCGGACGATTCAAGATGTTCCGAAAAGATAAAAGAGAGATATAGAACTTTTATATTTTGACTTTTTCCAAAATCTAATCAGAAGATAGTTGAATTCAGGCTTGAAGTTGTAGCTTTATTTTCTTGCACAGTTTTCTCTATTTTAAATATCATCTTTTTGTGAGATATTTTCATCTTTTTTCCCATCTTTTTCTCTGAACTCGAATAATTTTTTATTTTCTATATGTTAATATATATTTTTTTATTTTTTAATCTAATTTTGAAATTGATTTAAATCTTTAAATTAAAAATTTTTATATTAAAAATTCCTCAAGTAAGTTATTATCAAAGTAATTTGAAAGATAATTAATATTAAAAAATGATTAAAAAAACTTAAAAAATAAAAATAAATAAATAAATAAATATGCAACAATAAAAATTATGAAAATTTATATGTGCATGTAATTATTATAAATTATTCAAAAATCACTGAATTTAATATTTGAATTTATATTTTGTTGACAAAAAAAAAAAACATAAACATGCTTCAAATAAAAAAAAAATAAGTATTGTTTGAATTATTAATTTATTATTTTTAATATTAAA
Organism: Cannabis sativa; assembly: GCF_029168945.1. Taxonomy (NCBI): domain Eukaryota; kingdom Viridiplantae; phylum Streptophyta; class Magnoliopsida; order Rosales; family Cannabaceae; genus Cannabis; species Cannabis sativa. The sequence continues at coordinate 18,399,965 of NC_083602.1, read as the reverse complement.
TAAAAAAAGACAGTATGAAATCTACTTCATTTAACATCCAAAACAAATGTCAATTTCCAAGTTAATAAACTGGCAAAAAAAAATAAAATACACATATTATATGAAAAATACCTCAAATACTTCTATATATTTTTTTCCTTAATTGACACTGAACATGAACCTTCATGTTGGCTTTCCAACTATCTGTCTCAATCCACTTAATTCTCGCCACATACAAAAGCTTTCAAGTATCCAAAAGGTCACGCAATCCCCATCTACAAAATAAATAAAAATAAAAACAAAAGATAATCCAAATATTAACCAATAAAAAATGAATTAGAAGAGAAAATAAACACACTCGAAAGTAAAAGAGAAATAATCATAAATTTACGAAAACAAAAGAAATAACTAAGATTGTAATTCACAATTTTGTATTTAAAAAAGGAATTATAAGTGAAAATAAACACACTCGAAAGTAAAAGAGAAATAATCATAAATTTACGAAAACAAAAGAAATAACTAAGATTGTAATTCACAATTTTGTATATACAATCAAATAGATCAATTTGCATAAAAATAAAAAAAAAATAGTAAAAGATGAGAGAGCGGCTGGGAGAGAGATATGTATACACAATCAAATAGATTAATTTGCACAAAAAAAAACAAAATCTGGGAGAGCAGTTAAGAGAGATAGAAATATATTTTTAGGCTTAGAATTTTGTTTATGGTAATTTTATTTATATAAAAGATAGTAGATTAATATGCATAAAATAAAAGAAAAGAAAATTAGAAAAAATTTAGGTTAGATATTTTAGTTTTTTAAAATTGAAAATTTATATACATAAAAATATCATCATACGTGTTATTAATTTAAGATTAGATCGATTTTTTAAAAAAAAATCTTAAAAATTATTAATTAATATAATTATTAATAATAAAATAATAAAAAAAATATAAGAAAATAAATAAATATTTATAAACCTAATAAAAAAAAAAAAAGAGAATTAAGAAGAGAAGAGATAAAGCTATTTGAAGTGATTTTAGAATGCCATATCACCGACTCATACTTCTCCTTTATATATCTATTCTATATAAAGTGTGCCTATATAACTGAAATTCTTGGTTTATGAGAAATTCATGGGACTTTTTATTTTTATTTAATAAAATAATAAAATATTATTTATATATAATAAAATAATAATAAAACAAATCCTATTAATATTTGAACTGATATTTAACATATTTCAACTCTATATATACTCACAACTATAACTCTAGAAATTAGAAAAATATATATATATATAAAATAAATTGAACCTTAAAAAAAATTGTCCCCAAATTTCAGGTTCTGATCCAATTGGGTCTTCTTTTTATTCGTAAATCATACCCCAATTTTTAAGATTAATTTTTTATTTTCTAACATTTTGGGATTTTTGTCTCCTTATTAAATCTTTTCAAATCTGCATTGTTTCTATCAAAATTAATGAACTCACATCGTTGTGATGTTATACGGAAACTAAACTATGTCATTTGTTATGTTTAACCTTCACATCAAAAAACATGTTGTTATATTCTATATTTGGATTATGTTAAAAATTTGATCTTATGAATACGTTTAATTAGCTTAATGTGTTTTACTATGCAATATATTCATATACAGTCCTTTTTCTTTTCTATCTTCGAAAGGATTAGTTAATAAATATAATATATAACTTTTTCTTTGAAATAATATATAGCTTTTTTTCACTCTCTCTAATATGAAATAACAAAAAAAAAAAAAAACTAAATTATCCATGCGCGTTGGGTCCACATGAGTCAAAAAAATTATAAAATTATCCTTTACAAAAATATAAACTGATATTTTTTAAAAAATTTTTTGATGATCTTAAAAAATATTATAAAAATAATATCAAAACAAAAAAAAATTCTTACCCTAATTTCGTTTTATCTTAAGAAAAAAGAAAATTAATTTTCTAATTATTTTTTTTTTCACAGGAAAAAATATTTTCGTGTACTGGTGTCCAATTAATGGATTATACTGCAGAGGTGTAGTTTTAAAGAAATAAAATAACTTTACTTGTCTTTCATAAGTAAATTTTTTTAATTAAATTAATTATGCACACCATGTCTAATCATCTTAAATGAAAATAAATAACTATTTGCAGGAACACCGCCATAATAGAAACTTTTCATTTTTTTTTCTTTTTTTTATCAATTTTTTTTTTCTTTTTGAGTAAAGATAAATATGAAATTTTAATCGCATAGAGTTTTATTTTAATAAAATATATTATTTAAAATAATTTAATAGTATTTTGTTATAGAATACTATCACTTTTTGTTAAACATGGTTTTCACTTTTTTTCGACACTACCATATTCAATTTATCAACGAAAAAATGGACAATCCAGATATATGCGCACCCGGCTAGAATGAAAAGTGCAAAATACAAAAATTACACTGTCTCTATCGAAGCAAATGAAGATTGAAATCCACCAATGACTGTCATTAGTTTTCTTATCTACAATTTTTAGACAAATGTTATCTTCAATTATCAATAATTTAGAGATTGGTTTTTAATTTTCTTTTATCTTACACCCATTTAAGTAATGTTTCTTTAAGTATTGGAACATCAATTTTTAATTTATTTTTGGATTAACTTAAGAACATATTTAAATCATCAAGCTTTCTTAAACACTAATATATTCCATTCGGTATTCACTTTTAATTGACAACATTATAAAATATAATATTTAGATACACATAATAATAATCTCACCTAATAATTAATAATATTTTTTCTTTAATTTTTAATTGTGTCACTTTCAAATAACATAGAAAAAAACTAGCATAAATTTAATATACGTGCCTCGCACGTAGTTTTTTGCTAGTATATATATATATATATAATATATAGATTGTATTAGGCTAATTATACTAGTTTAACCTAATTAAAATTTAATTAGTAACATAATTAATTTTTAAAATAAATAAAATTAATTTTTCATTGGTTTATTTTAAAATTAATTTAGAAAAATACATTTGAAGAAAACATTCTAGATAGTGATTTTCAGTAACTAATTTATATTTTTTTAATATTTAATTAAGTAAAAAAATATATATAAGTTGAAAATTAATTTGTTAATTAATTTAAGATCAACTTAAATTAATAGATTTTTCTTAGAACTTAAATTAAAATTAATAATTAAATTAATTTTATTCAAGATACTTAATTATTTATTTTTATTTTAAAAAATTCAATTAAATAGTAAAATATATTTAGATGGAGCAATATAAATGTCTCTGAACTTGGATAGTGTAACTTGGTAGTTTAACAATTTTTTCTTTATCGGAATTTTAAATTTGTGGGTTTAGCAAGAGGTTTAAACAATTAATGAAAACTCATAAGAATAAGGGTAGTTGATACTGTATACTAACGTGTAGATAGTTTGAATTAAGAAGGTTAGGTAGGATTTTGAATATTAGATTATCGAAATGGAAAGGTAGGTGACAAAACAAAAGCTTCTTGCTCGTAACTTAGTCGACTCGTTACAAAATATTTATATGTATATATGTATAATGTATATATAGTGAAATTGCAGTTTTATTAGCTATATTCTATTGTTTGAACAAAATAAATTAGTGATGGTGAATTGGTTTGAGAAGAAGAAAGAGTAGTGAATAGTGATTGTGATTCGTGGTGGAACTTGGAAGTAGAGCCTAGAGAGATGCCTCCTCCGGGATTCAATGGTGGGCCTCCAGGCCCATTTGGTTGTTTGGGTTCTCTCTGTCATGGTTTATGCAGGCTTGTTTCTTCCTGGTCAGTTCAAAATCAAAATTATCTACTTTCTTGTTTTAATTGATTAGACTTAAACCACTATATTGTTAAAACACAAACTCTCTCAGTAACTCTCAATAACTCTCTCTCTCTCTCTCTCTCTCTCTCTCTCTCTCTCTCTCTCTCTCTCTCTCTCTCTCTCTCTCTCTCTCTCTCTCTCTCTCTCTCTCTCTTAAAAATTCAATGTAAAATAGAGAGTGAATTTTGATAATATATTTAAAAATAAAAGGGAGAAGAATTGAGAGTTATCCTCTTCTATATCTATTTTGGGATAAGTTGAAAAATGCCTATTTTATTAATTAACTAGGTAATATAGTAGCTTTTCGCGCGGCTAATTTAATTTTTTAGTATTATAATAAGTAGTTACTTAAAATATAATTCTAATATATAGTAAAATTATAAATATATTATCTTATTTCATATTATTATTAATAGTTTTATTTATTAAAAACTAAATGCACAATTTTATTAACTATTTATTAAAAAGTTTAAAATTTATTATATATAGTATTTTAAATTACTTTGTTAAAAAAAATTATTTTTATAAAAATAAATAAATAGGGTGATGTAGAAAAAAATTACGTTATTTTCCATAATACATTATTTTTATATCTCTATCATTCAAAACTATTGTTATTATTGTATTTCACTTGTTGTCATTATATCTCACTTATTTTTATCACTGTATCTCACCCGTTGTCATCACTGTATCTCATCCCTTGTCATTGTCGTAGTTCACTTGTAGTCGTTACTATTGTATTTTTCAAATCTATATCTTAATTTTAAATTTTATCTCGAATTTTAAATATTTAAAATATTTGAGAAAATTTATTAATTTGTTATGTTATTATTAATCAATAAGTATTAAAAAAAATGATTATTATTTTTTAAATATCTTAATTAAAAAAAAATATAAAAAATAAATATGATATTTTAGTTATGAGAAATGCTAAAAGGCAATCCTCCTTGGTATCATACAACTATTGGTGTAATTAAGTAGCAAGTCTCATATAACTTATAAAATTATTAAAATAATAATAAAATATTAATTTGTAGAATTATGTTATTTATATAAAAAAGATGATTAAAATAATAGTAAAATATCAATTTGTAGATTTATGTTTTAATAAAATATTAAAATTGAGATAATTAAGGAGAGAAGAGAAAAAATAGTTTTGGAGTGATTTTAGAATACTATGTCACCGCCTCATACTTCTCATTTATATATGTATATTGTTTAACCAAATTTACCTTTAATTTTTATTGTTTTTGAAACATGCCTCTTTTTATATGTATTGTACCCAAAATACCTTGATATAAGTGAGTCACATGGAGAATATTTTGAAGTGACAGGGATAAAATTAGTACAATATTTTTTTGAAAAAAAAAGTAAAAATAATAGACTTTAAAAAAAAGGTAAAAATAAAAGAAAACAATATTAAAAGGGTATAATGTCTAATGTCCTTTATCTATTTGTTATGAAGTATGTTGATATTGTTATTTTACAGTGCCTATTTCCTGTGCTGTTGCTGCCTCCTAGAGAGCTGCTGTGGGCCATTGTTTGGTGGCCCTCCAGGCCCGCCAGGCCCACCAGGTGGGCCTCGATTCTGATTGGCTTGGTGATGATGATGCCAGAATTTGATTTACAAACAACTATCATGTAATAAACACAGTCTGCTTTATTTTTATATGGTACTTAATTAATATTGTTGTGTTTGACATCTAGATATTTTGAAAATTATTTTGGATTTGATATCCAAACAAATAATTAAAAAAAAGTATGACAACCTCAAACACAACTTCAATTTTGATTCCCAATCTCGCATATTAAGTTAAGACATCAAAGCAATTAAGTTTTAAAACTAAAAGAAATTATTGTTTTCTCTCAATTAACATATCAGATAATTAAACATTTAACTTTAAGGCTCAAAGACCATATTCTCTGCCTCTTTCTTCAAAGACTCAAAAAGCACGGTAGAAAGATAACGCTCTCCTGAGCTGGGGAACACAACCTGTTCATATTCAAAAACCAAAAATATTATCTTGTTTTAATTCTCGATTCACATTATTTTTTATTTTGTAAAAATAAAGAATACGCAGTATTTTATTGATAATAAAAATAAATTTCATATGCTATTACTATTTTTTAAAAAACAAATAATAATAAACACTGATTAGTTACCACAATGAGTTTGCCAGCATTTTCTGGCCTCTTTGCTATCTTAATTGCTGCAGCTGCGGCTGCACCAGATGTTATTCCAACCTGCTTAATTTAAACAATATTAAACTATTTTGCATTTTATTAAAAAATTCAATATACGTACATACATATATGTATATGTAAAAAAATCTAAATAATGAGCCAAATAAACTTACCAATAAGCCTTCTTTTAGTACAATAAGTCTGGCCATTTCTATAGCTTCATCACTTGATATCTACAATCAAAAAAACGAATGATTCAATCCAAAGATTTATGTGTACTAATTATTTTTCACATTTTTCTCAAAAGCTTATACATAATTATATTATGTGACTTGTAAATCAGTTATAATACTAATGAAATATAATAACAATTATATGTACTCTATGAAGGCATACTTGAACAAATTCATCAACTTGATTGATGTCCAAAACTTCTGGAATAACTTCACCACCAATTCCTTGGATCTTATGTGGACCTTTATGATTTGTTAAAGCCACCAAACAAATTATTATATATTTATAAGGATTAAGAAAAAAACTGTCATACTTCATATTATTAATATCAATCATAGTTACATATGATTCTCAATATTCTTACCAGGTTTACCCCCAGACAGGACAGCACTTTCAGCAGGTTCAACACCATAGAGCTAAACCATATAATAAAACAAATCAAGGAACATTAATTAGTGTCACAAAGGTAATATATATAAATTAAGAATATTTCTCAAAAAATAGAATAATAAAATGATTTAACCTTAATTTGAGGGTTTTTGTGCTTAAGAAATTTTCCAGCACCTGTAATAGTACCGCCAGTACCTATCCCACAAACAAGAGCATCAACTTTCCCACCGGAGGTTTTCCAAATTTCTGGTCCAGTAGTCTCATAATGGATCTGATCATAAATTTGGTGTACATATGTAATATTTGTTTGAATTTGATATTATATATATATAAGACAATACTATAGAAGTGACACCATTTTATCTATACTGACATCTATGTTTTTTAGAATTATAATTTTTTTTTAATTACAGTTATAGTAAGTATTTCATTTTTTTTTTAATTTTGAATAATTTATGATATCGAAAACAAACTGCAACTGAATGTTTGAACTTTGTTTTCAATACTATAAATTACTCTAAATTTTTGGATCAATAATAATAAAAATAGATATCTACACTAGGATGAAAATGGTGTCCCAAATTAAGTAGTAGTACTGTAGTAGGTACCCTTGGGTTGGCAGGGTTTTCAGATTGTTGAAGCATGTAACCATTGGGTGTTTTTGCAAGTATTTCTTTGGCCTTGTCAAGGGCTCCTTCCAATCCCTTAGTTGGGTCAGTGAGAACAAGCTCAGCTCCAAAAGCACGTAGAATGGTTTTCCTTTCAAGACTCATTGAAGCTGGCATTGCTATTATTAGCTTATATCCCTTTATGGCTGCTATAAATGCTAGCCCAATCCCAGTGTTTCCACTTGTACGCTCAATAAGAACACTCTGCATTCATAAATTCATTACTTAATAATTCTTCACATCAATTAATGACATGCTTTAATATAATTGAACATTAATTAATCATGAATATTTTTACTAACCTTACCAGGAATGATGAGACCCCTTTCTTCTGCATCTCTAATCATGCTATATCCAATCCTGCAATCAAGAGAAAATTCTCCACCTTTCATTTTACATTTTTAATCTGTACTTAACAAAATAATATATAATAATGATAAAAATAGTAATTATAATATGCACATATAAATAGTTTTCTCTTTTGCTGAAACAGACACATATTTTTCACTATAATTAAAGTATAACTCTTTTGTAACAATAGAGTTATATTTAGGGAAAATGATGTTTATGGTGCAATTTTACATATTTTCTTCTCTCTCTTTTAATGATGTCTAACTTATATATCCACCTTTCATTTTAAATTTTTAATCTGTTAACAAAATAATATGTAATAATAACGATATAAATAGTAATCACATATACAAAGTTTTTACTATAATTAAAGTATATACTCTTTTATTTTATTTTATTTTTTATTTAAGTGTTTAAATATTACAACCATATATAACTTGGGACTCGAACTCAGGACCTCCAACAGGATGCTCTTATGGCCACTAGCCTCGAGTGGTTCAGTATATACTCTTTTGTAACAATACAGTTATAGGTAGGGAAAATGATGTTTATGGTGCCATTTAAAATATCTTTCTTAAATAATTTTTATGCTGGCATTCAGTGCCAAAGTAAGTGGCCATTAGAGATCAAAATGTGGTACTTTTCTAATTAAACAGAAAAGTAGTGATGAGCATGAGCTCTACTCATAGAAACTTATTTGGCTATCAAGTTTTAGAAAGTGCTAGACATTCGAATAAAACGTTTTCATCTATAATATATAATGATAAATGAATAATAAATCTGTGGATGAAATATTTTGTAATATTATATATAAATAATAGTGGGAGAGTTAATTAAGGGGGTGACCCCACCTCTAAGGCTAGCAAAGCAACAACAGATTATCATAATACGGGTATATTAAAAGATATATGGTACCAAAAGTCATTAATTAATAATTTAGTTATTAGTATTATGAAGTGAATTTTATTAGTATACCTGTCTTTGACGCTAGCACAAGGCTCCATCATCTCTAACTTTGCTGCAATTCGAGCTACACAACCTTCTACAACATGGTTCAGATATACCAATGGTGTTTTACCAATCAACTGTTTATATATATATATATATATATAACAATAAAAAAAATACTGTTTAAGCTACAATAGATTATATATATAATATCTTAAATTTTGGTTACAATACATTATCACTTACTTCAGTGACATCTTTAGCAATAAAAGCTTTCTCTTCATCTTCCATTTTTTTATGGGATATATATCACTGTCAACAGGCCCGTCTCAAGGTGTTGAGAGGCCTAGGGCGAAATTTGAAACGGGGCTTTTTTTACAAAAAAATAAAATAAATATTATATAATTTTATTTATTTTTACTTTGAGATTATTATTGAAATTTTGACACAATATACTTTAACTTTTTATCTTCATATAACAAATAATTTTTCTCACCATATAAGGTAACTTAACGTAATATTTAATTATAATTAATAGCATCTTTATTGAAGTGTTATATATTTTAGGCCTTTTGTAAAAAAAAAAAAAAATCAATAGTATGTCAAAAATTATGTTAATTTTTTTTAATATATGTAATAAGTTTTTATAAATTTTAAAAAATAAATAATAATTAATAAATATATTTTTTATTTAAGTTATAATATTCTTGTTAGTTATTTTTTAAAAATATTTGATTTATTTATTAGAATTACAATAAATTATTTTATCTGTTTGATTGCATCAAGAATAATTTTTAAAAAATTATTTACTAAACATAATCTTTGCTCCTTACTAAAAATATTTATAACATAATATTTTTTTTAAATAATATTTTTTTAAGAAAAAAAACCCCAACAATTTACTATAAATTTATTTCTAAACATTATATGATATATATATTTTTAGGTAATGCATTGAATATATCTTAAAATATTATATTCTTATTAAATAAATAAAAATAAATAAATAAACATACATATCTTTTACAAATTTTAACCATACCTTTGGGTTTTTAAAACAAATAAAATGTGAGGGAGGTAGGAATCGAACTCAGCACCCAAACCTCAACATAAAACCCCTCCATTACCAACTGTGCTATAAGCCATTTTATATAATTATTGAACCAAAATTTATATATACATATATTATATTTTTATTTTTTTTATATATATAATATTAATTTTAATTTTTTCGGGGCCTTCGAAATTGTGGGGCCTGGGGCCAAGGCCCCGGCTGCCCCACCCTCTGGCCGGCCATGACTGTCAAAAGATTATCATTTTAGCAATCAAAACCATGAAAAGAGTCCACACGCACACATATATTTATATAATATAAATATATAAATATATATCATAATATCAAATTTACTAACCTAAATTTAGATGAGATTTCTCTCTACACAAATGAAAACTAGAGTTATATAGAGAATAATATTAAGACTCTAACATGACATGCATTGAAATAAAAGAGAGACAACTCTAACTTTTTTTATATAGAAAAACTAGAAACCATGTAGAGGTTTTAAAGTAATCCATGAGGCTGGATTTCGATGAAACCAAGAGACGAAATGAAATTAATGGGACGACACTACACGAGACAGTGCCTTACTTCTAAGTGAAGGAGGCTTATCTACGGTGGACAGATGTACGGTACTCCAAGTGGATATTAAAATTAAGAAAACTAGAATATATATATGGTGTGTATAAATCGATTTAATTCAATGATAACTTACCGATTTAATTACAATCAACTCCTAAATATTGGATTTTTAATTGTGATCGGATCGGATCGGATGTTATTTTTGAATATCCCATTAGATTGAATCGGATGTTGGATAGGATGTCTAAAAATCCAATACCATGCATCCAACATCTACTCAAACTAATTAGTATTTTCATTTAGTTTGAATTAGTAATTAGATTTTATAATGTTATACCTAAAATTTATATATTAAAATTTTACTCTTTTTTCTTGGATTTGATGGATCCAATTTAATCCAATACATACTAGACCTAAAATATTAGATGAATCTGATCTGATTTAAAAAAAATACTAAGGTCTAAAATATTGAATAAACTAAAATTAAACTAATAAATATATATGAACTACATCCAACAGATAGAACCGATCCAATCCAACATCCAATGGATGTTGGATTGATTGGATGACTGAAGTTATTAATTGGATCGGATTGGATGGTAAAATTTAACATTAAATATATAATTGGATCGAATCTGAATAGGACTAAAAACATTAAATGTGGTCCAATAAACACCCGTATATATATAAACGATGTTTTTTTTAACTTGCCAGTTACTTCGTATTTGATTCTGATTCATGATAAGATTTTAATGTGATTCAATGTGCAAAATGTCATGGAAATGAACAGTATTTTGATATTGATAAATTTTTTAGATAATGTAGTGCTAATCTCATCTTCATGTTTTAAGCTCATTGTAAAGCTTTGACAATGGCTAAACCTTAAATTGAAAAGAAGCAGAGCATTGAACAGAACAGTAAACAAGAGAAAACAAGAGAGAATAGCCAAAGAAGCTTAATCAAGAATGGTTAGCTTACCACTTTATTTATACTGATCTAATAAGCAAGAGTACAAAGTTAGTTAACAGAAAATAACGACTGTAACTAACTGAAAGTAACAACTAAGCCAACAAAACAACACCAGTAACAGAATTACTAGTTTACATCCCCCTCAAACGAAATGGTCACTTAGCCATTTGAAGTTTGCTTTTGAGATATTGAAAACAATCAGTAGTAAGTGGTTTAGTAAGAGCATTAGCAACCTGGTCTATGGATGGAACATATCTGATAGAAAGTTGCCTAGCTAATATCTGATCTCGAAAAAAATAGAGATCAATTTCAATGTGTTTGCATCTGGCATGGAACACAAGATTAGCAGCCAGTGCAGTAGCACTTTGGTTGTCGACCCACAAGATAAGTGATTGAGGAAGAGAGACTTGTAATTCCCTGAGTAAGAAAGTAAGCCACCTAATTTCAACAGATTGGCAAGAGCCCTGAATTCACTCTCAGTGCTTGACCTGGAAACAACCTGTTGCTTGTTTGCAGACCAAGAAACTAGATTGGTGCCAAAGAATATCACATAGCCACCTGTAGATCGTCTGTCATCGATGTAGTTGGCCCAATCTGCAACACTGTAACCACATATGCTGAAACTATCTGATGTTCGAAGCAGTATTCCATCAGATAGAGTACCTTTTAAGTACCTAAGTAATCTCTCACAGGCCCCCCAATGAGTAACAGTTGGAAAGTGAATAAACTGGCTTAATTTGTTGACAATAAATGCAACATCAGGTCTGGTCAAGCTTAAATATTGTAATGCTCCAAGTGCGCTTCTGTATAAAGTGATGTCTGTGACAGTCAGTAGTCCCGTGATCCATAAAGAAAAATACTACGTAAGCTGTGCAATCCCACATCGCCTGGGGAAGGTCAAGTAGGATGATTCTAAGACTGTGTAGGTATGGGACTACACAGTTGAAGATGGCTTAAATGGATTGATTGGTACTACCTATATGAACAAAGTACATCTTGTTTTTCGGTAGCCCATCACGAAATAACTCCACAGTTAAGCGTGCTTGACCTGGGATAATTTAAGGATGGGTGACCTCCTGAGAAGTTTTCCTAGGAAGCGTGCGAGTGAGGACAAAGCACGTTGGAAACACTCGTGTTGGTCTGTAGGGTCAGTCATCAGTCCATGAAGCAGCCAGAGTGACATGCTCGTGTATAAGAGCCATTATTCCGTGGGTGTAAGGACCCAATGGAGGCTGGAAGCGAGGACATTAAAAATGGTATCAGAGCCTTGATCCAGCCAAAAGTGTGGTCGACGAGGACGTCGGACCCCGTAAGGGGGGTGATTGTGACAGTCAGTAGTCACGTGATCCGTAAGGGAAAATACCGGGTAAGCTGTGCAATCTCACATCGCCTGGGGAAGGTCAAGTGGGATGATTCTAAGACTGTGTAGGTATGGGACTACAGTTGAAGATGGCTTTAATGGATTGATTGGTACTACCTATATCAACAAGGTGCATCTTATTTTTCGGTAGCCCATCACGAAAGAACTCCACAGTTAAGCGTGCTTGACCTGGGATCATTTAAGGATGGGTTACCTCCTAAGAAGTTTTCCTAGGAAGAGTGCGAGTGAGAACAAAGTACGCTGGAAACACTCGTGTTGGTCTGTAGGGTCAGTCATTAGTCCATGAAGCATCCAGAATGACGTGCTCGTGTATAAGAGCCATTATTCTGTGGGTGTAAGGACCCAATGGAGGCTTGAAGCGGGGACATTACAATGTCTTCAAATGGTTCTCCATCCTTTAAGCTGAATTTTGCTGTCGAGCATGTGGGATTGGGACAGATTTTGGCTCCCTCCATATGCAACCTGATAAGTATGTCGGTAATGTATTTACTTTGGCTCAAGTTCATTCCTGTAGCATCTCTATAAACTTCCACACCCAAGAAGTAATGAATTGGATCTAAGTCTTTTAATGAGAGTGCTGAATTTAATTTGTCAATGAAGTAATGAAGCAGAGAATTATTGGGCCCTATTATCAATATATCATCAACGTAGACTAGAAGATAAACCAATGTGTCACCTGTGCCATGGATGAACAAGGAAGTGTCAGATTTGGATGCCTGAAATCCCCACTACAGTATGGTATGTTTGAGCTTTTCATTCCAAGCTCAAGGAGCTTGCTTTAGACCATAGAGGGCTTTATGAAGTAATCATACATGGTCTGGTTTCTGTGGGTCAACAAAGCCTTTAGGCTGTTTTATGTAAACAGTTTCCTAAAGTGTGCCATTGAGAAAGGCATTGGTGACATCTAGCTGTGTGACAGACGAATTTTTGGACGCATCTATGCTAAGAACACTTCGAACTGTATCAGGCTTTATGACAAGGCTAAAAGTGTCTTCATAATCGATTCTAGTGGTTTGAAGAAACCCTTTAGCAACCAGTCTTGACTTAAATTTGTCCAATGAGCCATCTGCTTTTAATTTTATGTTGTGTACCCATCTGTTGTCGATTATATGCATATCAGGTTGAGGTGGAACCAGAGACCATGTGCCTTGTCTTTTTAGAGCACTGAATTCATGATTCATTGCAGCAAACCAATGAGGATTTTTCAGAGCTGCTTTGGTGGACATGGGTTCATTGGGTAATAGAGCTTCAGGGAGAGGATGTTTTGTGGCTAAGTAGGCTTTTGGTTTTAGGTTTCCAGTTTGAGATCTTGTTTTCATGGGATGTAGTCTGACAAAGACATCAGGATTTGGAGCAGGTGGAGGGGAATGACCTTGGGATGTTGGTGGCATGGTGGATGCATCACTGAGAGATGTTTCAGGTACATTAGGTTGTGATACAGGCTCAGGTGGAGATGGTATTGTTTCAGGTACATTATGAGGTATAACAGATGGTGGAATTGATGGTGGATTTAGTATGATGGGAAAACCAGGTGGATGAGGAGGAGTATTTTCTGGTTCAGATGTGGGATGGGATGAGGTAGTGGGCAATGGTGGAGTTGGGGAAGATCGGTGGATTGGAGTTGTCACCTCAGGTGTGAATGTACCAGAATGTAAACCAAAAACATGATTAGTATGGGTGTAACTGTTGGAATTTATTTTACCAGGATCTAGATTTACTAACAAGTATGTTGGATTAACAACCTAATATGAATTCTAAAACAATGAAAATAAACACATATAAAGTTAGAGAACCTTACAGTGGGTGCAGCGGAATAATTTGACTCCTTCCATTCAGATTTCTAGCCATTGATTCCTTTTTGTAGCAGAGCATAATCAAGATCTGAATCTGGATCTTCTTTTCTCCTTCTTTGATGCAGAATTTCCATAGTCTTACATACTATGATTGAGATACCACTTGATGTGTGTGGGCACTACTCATCACTCAAAGGTTTCGAAAACAGAGAAGAAAGAAAGAGAGAAAGTGGCGGCTTCATAGTGTTTGAGAAAATAAACAGTAAAGTGTCTGTCAAAGCTGAAGCCTTTTTCTTCTATTTATAGAATACCACATAGGGTTAAAGTTGAATTATTTGGCATTTAAAAATGAAAAATAAAATGAGAAATAGAAGCTTAGGTGGCCGGCCATACATAGAGGAAACAAGCCTTCCACTTTTCCAACTTTCCTATTTCATCATTTCTAGTTTCCCATTTTCTCAAAGATTGCCAATTCTCTCTTTCAACTACATAAATGTCAAATCTAATTATTTAATAACTATAATTAATTATTAAATAATATATTGTCATTTATTTTATTTATTAATAAAAACTAATCAAAGTTTTCCAATTAATAAATATACCCTTTAAACTCTCTATTTACTGTTTTACCCTTGCTTAGTGAAAATTCATAAAGCAGACATAGTCTAAATTTTAGAATTTTAATTGATTAATTAAAATCAATTAACTGAGTCTTACAAGCAGTATGTTCTCAACTAGTATGGGGACCATGGGTCTATATAATCGAGCTTCCAATAAGTTGAACCGAATTTACCAAGTAAATTCCCTAACTTATTAATTCCTCATTGAATCCACACTTAGAACTTGGAATTGCACTCTCAGTCATATAGAACGCTCTATATGTTCCATGATATAGACACGTCATTAGTTATCCATTGTTATAACCCTAATGTGATCAATGATCCTCTATATAGATGATTTACACTGTAAAGGGATTAAATTACCGTAACACCCTACAATGTATTTTATCCTTAAAACACTTAACCCTGTATAAATGATATTTCAGCTAAGTGAAATGAGATCTCCACCATTTATCTTCGTTTGGTTAAGCTCGAAGGAAATCATCCTTTACTTTCTATTTGCCAAATAGAAGCTATAGATTCCATATTTATGTTAGCGCTCCCACTCAATTGCATTACCGTGTTCCCAAAATGTACGTATCACCCTGACCCAAAAGTAGGCTTAATTAACAAATCAAAGAACACGGATAACACTCTTGAGATTGAACCTAACCATATCAGGATTAAGATCATTTGATCTAGGATCAACAGGTGATATTGAATTGAATAGATATTATGGTAAGTTTTAATATATCTAATCAAAGTTCAATATCGGTCCCTTCCGATGTATACTCCATACATCCGATACTGGTAAACTTTGCCAATGTCCTGGAAAGGACATAACACTTTTCCAAGGTGTAAGAATACCTATCGTTGATTATACCATGTCAGTCTAAATCCAGTGTTCTGACAAATCAGGGAATAAACTTTTGAACATATAATTAAGATTATATTACACTGTGCTGACAACACTATAATCTTTAACAAACTCATATGTTCTGGACTTAAAAAGAATTCATACATTATATATACATATAATCATGAAATAAATCATGTGAACCATGCAACATTAAATGTTATTTCTGATCTTTATTAATAAGTAAATCTAATTATATGAAATGAGTTTTATTTAGGGCATAAAACCCAACAGTAACTTGTTGTAGGAGAAAAGGAAGTAATGGAAAATGGAGATGGTGAAGAGTGATGTACCTGAGTGGTATTAGATGTAGATGGGGTAGGCACTGTCTTAGCAGGATAACAGGCAACATTAAAGACTATATTTCTGGAAATGTAGATTCGACCTTCTGTATTCTCACAGATGTACCCCTTGTGATGAGGAGAACACCCAAGAAACAAGCATTGGTGTGTTTTAAATTCCATCTTGTACCTGTTATATGGTCTCAAATGTGAAAAGCAGGCACACCCAAAGGGTTGTATGATATTGTAATCTGGTTTGGTCTTGAATAGGATTTCATAGGGAGAAGAGAAATCTAATACCCTTGTTGGAAGCCTGTTAATTGTGAAAACAGCAGCACTAAAGGCATGCCACTAGTAGCTGAGATGAAGATCAGCCTGAGCTAACATTGTGAGACCAATTTCATTTATGTGCCTCTACTTTCTTTCAGCCCTTCCATTCTGTTCATGAGTGTGAGGACAAGAACTTTGAAAGTGAATGCCTTGATCAAGTAGAAATCTCTTGAATGGTCTATATTTACCACCCTAATATTCCTGGACAACCTTTAGAGGCAAATTAAACTGTTTTTCAACAAGGCTTTTCCATTTGATGAAAACAGGGAAGGCTTGAGATTTCAATGTTAAGGAGAATATCCATGTATATCGACTGTAATCATCAAGAAAATGTACATAGTATTTGTAACCATCTTTAGAATCAACATGAGAGGGTCCCCATAGGTCAGTATGTATTAAAGCAAGGGGCTGAGAGGCTCGACTTTGGGACATGGGGAAGGGTAAAGTGTGGCTCTTTCCCTATTGACAAGCATTGCAAAATTGCAGGTCTTTAATAGATCCAGTATGAGGGATTTGAGTAAGCAATTTATTTAAAGTCTGTGATGTTGGATGACCAAATTTGCAGTGTAAGGTGTTAACATCTAACTTAGCAACTAACTGAAATAATGCAGGAGAGTAAGTAAAAGAATGAGATGTTTTATTCATATCAGCAACAGTACAATTATTGGTCTCAACATCAGATGAGGAGATACATGATTTTCAATTTTTGTCCAAAGGACAAGTAGATGTAGCAACAAGATTACACTGCAATGTTGTTGGAGATGTTGTAGTAGAGTCATTCCCAAGAAGATACAGGCCATCCTTTACTGCCCCTTTAAGAAGAACCTGTCCAGAGTCCTTGTCCTTAACAAAACAGCAATGCTTGTGAAATTCAAGATAAACATTATTGTCTGCAATTAGTTTAGATATAATAACTAAATTCTTTTTGATAGAAGGAACTTCGAGAACAGACTGTAAGTGCAAAGGAGTATGACTAAGAGAAGGTAAACTATATGAGAGATTATGAGTTTTTTACCATCACCAATGGCTAATGTCTCAGAACCATTGTAAGTCATGGTAGAATCAAGCTTGTCAACAGAGTTGGTGACATGATTTGTGGCCCCTATGTCAGCAAACCAACCTGAATCATCACCAAAGTCAGGTAAGATCTGGGGAGAGAATTCTTGAGTATCATTTCCAGAATCTTGTTCAGTGAGAAAGGCTTTGGGATTGTTTGGTGAGGTTTTGGGAGTGACCCAATTCTTGTCAAAGCGGTAGTGGCACACAACAGCTGTGTGACCCATTTTCAAGCACACTTGACAGATTAATCTAGAGTGTTGATTGAAAGGACGACCATAGGCACGACCATTGAAATTACCACGATTTGGAGGAGGTCGTGTGCTAGTACCCTTTGAATCACCAAAAGTGAGATTGGCTTGCATTTTAACGGTGAGATCATTGACGGTGTTGTGATGTTCAAGGCGAATCTCATGGGCCATGAGAAGTGCTTGAACTTCATCAAGAGTCAAGAGATCACTTCTTGAAGTAATACCAGAGACAACGGAGTCATATTCAGGACCAAGACCGTTTAAGAGCTGGAGTATGACATCTTGCTCGTCAATGGGAGAACCAGCAATAGTGATGGCATCAGAAAGACTTTGAACTTTGTCAGTATAATCTAAGATTGACAGAGAGCCTTTATGAACAAGAGAAAACTGACCTTTAAGTTGCAGAATTCATGCACGAGATTGACTAGCAAACCTCTGTTCCAAAGCTCTCCAAACAGAGTACACAGTATTGAAGTTGGCAACAGATCCAAGAACACCTTCAGTCATAGATGATCGGAGCCATGATAGAAGCAGTGTTGGGTTTTATGCCCTAAATAAAACTCCATTTCAATGTAATCTATTTTATTCAACATCAATAAAGAAACAGAAATATTTTTCATTCATTTGTGTATGTTTTGGTTCACCTTATCAATTGCTTGTCTATTTGATTTATAAATTCATCTGAAACCCTTTTCACATACTTGATCCTGTTTATTGTGTTGTCAACACTTTGGAAAGTAAACATGACTATGTGAATAAAGTTTCCTAGATTATCAGACACAGGGTTTTACTGATATGATAATCTACAACAAGAGTTTACTTGCATTTGGAGAAATGCTATGTTCTTTCCAGAACATTGGTTAAAGTAAAGCTCAGGTTGGATGCATGGAGTATGCATCAGAAGGGACCGATATTGAACTTTGATTTAGATTTATTAAACTTACCGTAAAATCTATTCAAGTCAATATCGCCTAGTTGATCCTAGATCAAATGATCTAAATCCTATTATGATTAGGCTCAATCTTAAGAGGCTATTCGTGTTCTTTGATTTGTTAGTTAAGCCTACTTTTAGGTCAGGGTGATACATACATTTTGGGAACACGGTAGTGCAATTGAGTGGGAGCGCTAACATAAACATGGAATCTATAGCTTCTATCTGGCAAATAGTAAGCAAAGGATGATCTCCTTCGAGCTTGACCAAACGAAAATAAATGGTGGAGTACTCATTTCACATAAGCTGAAATATCATTTATACGGGGTCAAGTGTTTTAAGGATAAAATACATAGTAGGGTGTAACGGTAATCTAATCCCCTTACAGTGTAGATCATTCATATAGAGGATCATTGATCAAATTAGGATTATAACAATGGATAACTAATGATGCGTCTATATGGTGGAACATATAGAGCATTCTATATACTGAGAGTGCAATTCTAAGTTCTATGCGTGGATTCAACGAAGAATTAATAAGCCAGTGAATTTAGGTTATAAATTCTTAATCTGCTTATAGGAAGCTCGGTTATATAGACCCATGGTCCCCCCACTAGTTGAGATAATATTGCTTGTAAGAATCATATAATTGGTTTTGATTAATCAATTATAATTCTCAAATTAGACTATGTCTATTTGTGAATTTTTTCACTAAGTAAGGGTGAAATTGTAAAGAAAGAGTTTTAGGGGCATATTTGTTAATTATGATACTTTTTATGGTTCAATTAATAAATATGATAAATGGCAATATTATTTAATAATTATTTATAATTATTAAATAGTTAGAATTGGCATTTAAATGGTTGAATTTGAAAATTGGCGTTTTTGAGAAAATCAGATGCAAAAGTGATAAAACTACAAAATAGCAAAAAGTGAAGCCCAAATCCATACTGCCATGGCCGACCACTTTTATAGGAATTATCCTCTGGTATTTTCATTATTTTAATGCCAAATAATTCAAACCTAACCCTAGTGGAATGCTATAAATAGATAGTGAAGGCTTCAGGAAAATTACACTTCTCATTCAGAAAAACCTAAGCCTTCTCTCTCTATACCTGGCCGCCCACTCTCTCTCTCTCTTCTTCCTTAAGATTTCGAAATACTTAGTGATTAGAGTAGTGCCCACACACAGCAAGTGATACCTCAATCATAGGGAGGAAGATCGTGAAGAAAGACTTTCAGCAAGAAGGAGTTTCAGCACTAAAGAATCAGAGAAAGAGATCCAAGTTTAGATCTTGATAATACTCTGCGACAGAAAGGATACATGGGTTAGAGATCTGAACGGAAGGAGTCATATTATTCCGCTGCACCCAATGTAAGGTTTATCAAACTTTATATGTGTTTATTTCATCGTTTTAGAAAGTTCATATTTAGGGTGTTAATCAACATACTTGTGAGTAGATCTAAGATCCTGGTAAAATAATTTCCAACAAGCAGCTGATCTTGGCGTTTCCATTGATGAAATTGAAGATTAGGTTCACCGGTAACAAGAATTTGGGGAGGAGGAACACCAGTGGACGAGATCTCATCAAGATCGTGTCCTATGATGGTGGGAACAACTTGTGAATTCCAAGCAAGAAAATTTGTGTGATCGAGTTTGATCGTGAGAGAGGCAGTCAGAGAATGGGAAAACAGATTTGGTGGTGGTGGAGCCAAGACCGGCGTAGCAGCGGGAGCTGTGGGTTGAGTAGGACCGTGATGAATTCCAGAATTGTTTGCTGTTAATGCCATCAGTGACAGAGGTCAATAGTGATTGATATCATGTAAAGCTTTGACAGTGGCTAAACCTTGAATTGAAAAGAAGCAAAGCATTGAACAAGAGAGCAGAGCATTGAACAGAACAATAAACAAGAGAAAACAAGAGAGAATAGCGAAAGAAGCTTAACCAAGAATGGTTAGCTTACCACTTTATTTATACTGATCTAATAAGCAAGAGTACAAAGTTAGTTAGCAGAAAATAACGACTATAACTAACTGAAAGTAACAACTAAGCCAACAAAACAACACTAGTAATAAAATTACTGGTTTACACTCACTATTTTAAAAAACACTATTATGTTACTATCTGATATTTTAATATATATATATATTTATATATATGGAAGAGGTTTCAATGGTTACATTTTTATTGTAACCATCATGGTTACATTTTTTTAAGCCATTGGATTACTATTAAATGGTTGTGATTAATTTGGAAATTAAATAAAAATAAATAATAAATAACTTGTAACCTGAAAGTAACCTAATCATTTATTTCCTTATAAAACTTTAATTAAGATTAATTATATTTTAAAATTAAATTAATTATAATTATTAATTAATTTTTTACAATTTATTACTATATAAGGATTTTTTAGCAATTTATTTTTTTATACTTAAATTATTTAAAATTTTATAGCAAAACTTTTTATAATTTAAAATTATACACATATAATTTCATAATTTAAATTTTATTATACTTGTAATCTTAATTTTAAATTATTACACTAAATTATTTAATTTTTTTATTTAAATATTTAAAAAGTAAAAAATGAAATAAGTTGAAGGATTTTTTAGAAAAAAAAATGGCTGCACTTGTTATCGATTGATTAGCTTGAGGCCTCATACTTAGTTCATATAATTGTAACAAAATAATTAAATATCATTTAAAAATAATTAATTATTTGAAAATTTATTATAAGAAGAGAATTTTAATTTGTGTCAAAAGAAGTTTAATTTTTTAAAAAAAATAAATTTTATTGTAAATATTATAATTAAATAGCTTAATTATTAAAATAATTCAAGTAAGGATTTAAATATAAATATTAATTGCTAAAAGATGTCTTGTTAAATATTTAATTAATTATTTTAAGAAAATAGTTAATTATAATTAAATAATTCTAAAAAAAGAATGTCTACTATTTAATTAATTATTTTAAGAAAATAGTTAATTATAATTAATTAAATCTAAAAAAGGAAAGTCTACCTATTAGTAACTTGCTATTACCGGTTAAAGAAAAATGTAACCATATGGTTACAATAAAAATGTAACCATTGAATAGTCACCCATATATATATATATATATATATATGTTGTCTTAACTAAGGAAAAAAAAACGGGTCAATGCATAATAAGCTAAAAGTAGTGTAACGGGTAGGGTCTTTCGGTGTCGAGTGTTTTGTAAAAATAGTCTTGTAAAAATTTTATTAGTAAAATAATTTTATAAAAAAAAATAGCAAAATAATATTTTATAGTCACGATAACAACTATAAATTACACTGTGCGATTATAAACGACCATTATGGCCGCAAAACGACATAGATTTACATTAGGGATAAGTTAAAAACTACCCGTTTTTATCCCACATTAACTAAATATAACTCAAAAATAATTTTAATTGATAAATACCCTCTTTTATAATCAGAGTTCCAAATGTAACCTCACATAACTTATCAAAATTAGAGTTTTTAATGCACAGAATGTGAATATGACGTATGACCTATAAAATCGAGTATAAATTAAAAAATAATAAAATGAAGGTAAAAATTAAAATAAGAAATAAAAATGGGTATAGAGTGTAATTTCCTCTTTACATTGAGCGACTATCATGGTCGCATAAAGTAAATTAAGTGAGGTTATTTTGTAAACTTTAGTATTTCACATTGTTTGGCAAATTTCACCTCGGGGACTAATCCTATAGAAACTCATATATTTTCAATCTAAAATATGAGTTTTATTAAGCGAAAAAATGGAAAATACGAGGATGGAAATAGTGCTCTTTACTCTGATCGAGACTCGTTTAATAATTTATAAAGAAATTTTTACAAAATAGACTAATTTTTTTTTAAAAAAAAAAATACAAAATATGTTAATATAGAAAAAAATTCATTTTCACCCTTTGAACTTTTTTATTTACAAAAGTACTTCTTTAATAAAAATAATAAATTATTTTTTATTGTTTTATAGTTTATTTAAAATTATATTATAGTTGTTATGATGTTGTTTTATAATTAATTTATAGTTTATTAATTCATAAATATAGTGAGGTTGATTTTTTTTTTTTAACTTTTTGTTGGGAAAGTTTTGTACTTTCATAACTTTAAAAGAATATTTTTATAAATGTAGTAAAATTATAAATAAAATATAAAAAAAATAATATTTTTGAAAATTTCCAATATTTTTTTTATAGTGTTTCTTATTTTATTTAGGGAATGTGTTCTATAGTATATTCGTAACTTTATATTGTATAGATTTTAAATATATTTGGAAGATAATTAGCATTTTGAATCATGAATAATGTGTGGTAATTAAATTTTTATGTAATTTATTTTTGTTAAATAACTTTATTTCTCAATGCATATCGCAAGGGTCTGGCCCTTTCAAAAGAAATAAAATGAAAATAAAAAAATATACATTCGTCTTACCTTCATTAAAGATGCACATCTTTTTATGGGGATAGTCTCCTTGAAAATTCTCAGTCTAAATAGAAAATTAGATAGGGACAAAAATAATTTTTTGTCTCCGAATAATTAAGGGGGTGAGGACGGGAATGACATTCCCTACCTTGTCGGGGACCCACTTAATATATTAGTTAATTTTTAATTAATATTTTGTATTTTTTAATATATTAGTGTCTTTTTTATAATTTTTAAGTTGTGTTTTAATTTTTATATAATAAGTAGTATATTGAGTAATAAATAATGTGTAATATCTTAACTTTTATACATTTAAATTTTTAAAATAATTTTTATTTTTATATTAGGGAATTACCTGTCCCGCTTTCGATAGAAAATAAGCGAAGATGAAAATTAAAATCCTAAACGGAAATGAGGACGAGAGAACACTCCCTTCCAATTAGCATTAAAGTGTAGTAAAGATTTGAGAAATGATATATGTGCACTCAAATATTATAATAAAAAATTTTAGAAAACATTAACCAAAAGTTTCTTATACTTTGAAAACTACAAAAATTATGGGAAATTTACACCCATTACTGTTTTTTCCATTTTTTTTTTCGTTTGTACTGTGACACGGTGGATTTTACTTTTGTACTGTTTTTATTTATTTTTTTTTTGGCAGTATACTGCCTTTGCAAACTTTAATATTCAAGGGTTTTTTGCTTTACACTTGTCACGATAGGGTTTTGCCACGTTTTTTTTTTTTAAAAAAGAAATCATTTTTTATTTTTTGATTTGACGGTTTTCTACTCTTATCAAAAAGGTTATGTACTTTTATATATTTCTTTTATTTTTTTTTTATTTTTTTCGAATATTAAATTTTTTACTATAACCCACTCTCCCCTCAACTGTTCATCTTCTTCCCCCATTTTCAGTTTTCATTTACAGTTTTGAGTAGTGGGTGGTTTATGAATTTGAAAAAATTTCAAATCTCATCCCACTTTCTTAAACTTCCCTCTCATTTTCTCCCCCATTTTTCTTATTTTTTGTCTATAAATACCTTCATAATTGCTTACAATGGTCGTTACTCATTCATCTCCTTCTCCGGCTAAAGCTACAAAACCCACAAAACAATCCCAGAAAACCAGACCCAAATCAAGAATGGGTAAAAAAAATATTAAAGACAACCCTCCTAGCCCCACTTCCCCTTCTGCTAAAAGAAAAACTCATGGTGGACCTTCGAAGAACACTCGAGGGAAAAGACCTCGAACTGTGGTTGAAAACTCAGACTCAGATTTTGAGTTGGAATCTGAATTTATTAAGTCGCCTGTCTCTGTGAAGGTATTTTACTATTTATCTTTTGTTGTTTTTGATTTTATTTTTTTTTGTTAAATTCAATTTTTGAAGTTCATTTAACTGGGTATATGTTTGTTTTTGTCTCTGTATTTGTAAGTGTATGCCTGTATCTTGTTTGATTTATTTATCTGTTTTTTTTTTAATTTTTATTTGTTGTTTTGTTGGTGTTGTTTCGTTTTATTTTAGGGCAAGGGTAAATCCCCTGTAAAGGTGTTGCCATCATCAGGTGTGGCTGAGGAAATTCCTGTTAATAGGATTGTTGAGGTTTGTCATGTTATGCATTCTGTTCTATGTTTTTTTTATTGTTTTTCGTAGTGTTTTATGGTGTTTTAGCAGTGTTTTTATTGTTCTGTTTTTAAGATTGGGAATGCAAGTACACCCGATCTCAATTCTATCATTCTAGAGTAGTAACATCTGGGTATTACTCTGTAATTGGAGACATTAAGAGAATTCTAACTGAAAGCCAATTGGAAATTTTTTCAAAATCTGTGTTTGGTTATTTTCTTCGGATTCCGGAGTACATAATTCATTACCAATTGCTTCATTGTTTGCTGTTGAGGGAGGTTCAGCAGCCTAATGGGTTGGAGTTTTGGGTTTGTGTCCAAGGGAAATATCTTAGGTTTAGTATCGAAGAGTTTGCGTTGGTCACCGGGTTAGATTGTCATGTTGATTCTGATTTTTACCAGTTTAAGCAAGATGATAATGAATTGGTCAGACATTGTTTTAAGGGGTACAAAAAAATTACCAAGGGTGCAATTCAGACTGCTTTTATTGTTGACAATCTGAAGGATAACGACGATCTTGCAGTCAAGTTGGTTGTCTTGTATTTTGTGCAGTGTTATTTGTTGGGTGGTCCCCCGGGTAAAGTTGTTTCGTCTGAGGATATAAATGTTGTCGATAGTGGTCGATATAATGAATTTGGTTGGGGCAAGCATTGTTTTGATATCACTATGCATTCTTTGAAGGGTAAGATAGATTCTGGTTATAAGAGGGTAGTTCGTAGTGACGAGGATGGTGGGTATTACAGGTTACTGGGTTTTCCTTTGGCTATTCAATTCTGGTTTTTCGAGTGTTGCCCGTACGTTATTGGGAAACTTTCGTTGTACTCAAATGTTGGCATTCCAAGGATTTTGAATTGGCCTAAACTACCCAAGGACAAGGAGGGTCAGGTGAAAATGGATGTCATGAACACCCTCATTTTCGATCGGTCTTTGAAAGAGGTAATTCTGTTGTTTTTAACACTATTTCTACTGTTGTTTTAATGTTGTTTTTGTGTACATTAGTTATACTTTTATGTTTTGATTGTTGTTGTTATTTTATAATTTCAGTTTCATGTGCATACTTTTTTTTTTGTTTTTGTTGTTTCAGTTAAAATTACGAAACATCACTCCAAATTCTGTTGAGAGATTGAGTTTGAGCCTTACTGATTTTTTCTCTGGTGAGACTACTCCCGATGCTGTCAAATTCAAAATTAAAGGTGGTTCCAAGTCTGTTGGTCAACCTGGCTTGATGGGTGCTTCTTCATCATCTGCTCATGAGAATGTCTCCCGAGTTGAGTTTGAGGAATTAAAAAAGAGTCTATCTGTTGTTGTCAGCCAGCAAGGGATACTTATGAAATCTGTTGCTGAGATGAACAAGAAGTTGGACATTCTTATTGAGGTGTTTTTTTAATTGTCTTTACTTTTTTCTGTTATTTTTTTAGTAGTGTTTTTATGTTGTTTTATACAGTAAATTAATTTTTTAAGTTTTTTTTGTTCTCAGTCATCCCAAGGTGGTCATACTCACAATGGATCTCAGTCTGAAGATGCTCTTCGTTCTTCAGAAAATGAGGATGATGAAGATTCCACTTCAGAGGAAGATGAGGATGATAAAATCGAGGATGACAAAGGAGATGAACATCATGAGGATGAAACTGATGATGATGATGATGATGATCTTGATGGAGCTGGTATTGGTGCTGGTCAGGATGAGGCTCACACGGGGGATGTTCGTAATGATGAGGGTGTTGTTGTCCCCGAGGTTGTTTCGAGGGATGATGATACCGGCAAGGTGGATGATGCCAAGAAGTCTGACCCTGTGGAACCTGTTGCAGAGATCAAACAGGTGTATTTCTTGTTTGGCCATCATTTTTTTTGTGCCCTTTGTGTGGATTTTGTGTTTTGAGTTTGTTTTAATAGTTTTTTAATGTTGTTTTTGTTGTCAGCCTGAACAGTCTCAAGGTGGGGAGGAGAACATTGATGTTGATGCAACAATTGCATCTGCTGTTAAAGCTGTGGAGAATTTGGTTTGTATTTCTCTTCTTTTTTCTTTGTAATTTGTGTTTATATGATATTCTATTGTTGTTTTAATAGTGTTTTGATTGTACTTTTTGAAATAAAAAATAAGTCTTCTTTTTTTCCTTTTTCTTTTTTAGATTGGTTCCTCAACTCATGTCCCTGCTTCTGTTGAGACTTCTGAGAAGACTGATCTTGAAATGGTTGTTTTTCAAGAGACTCCTATTTTACGTCCTCAAAAGAGGGATCGGAAGAAAGGAGCTGTTTTGAAATCTCCATTCATTGAGCTTGCTTCTGGTGCATCTAAATCAGGTTCATCCTCAGTTTCTCCTGATGATTCTGTTTATAAGGTCGTTAAATATGTGCGTGGTTTGTGCCCGTTGGACAACAAGATTGGTGAACCTGTCGATCCGCAATTGGAAGCTGAGTTTGTCACGTGGGTTGATACAGGTCTTAGAAAGCATAAATCTAAGTAAGTATTTTTGTAGGTGTTTTCAGTTATATATCTCTTATTGTTTTCCATTTAGTTTTTAATTTTTTATTTGTGTTTTGATATTTTTTTTATTTGTTTTTTTTAGCACAACAACTAATGTGTATTGTAAGGGTAAGGACACAATATTTCCGCCATTTCGTTTTGGTGTTGAGGACATTAGCAACAAGATGTGGTTTCACAACCTTGCCTACCCTAATTGTTTCCTTACCAATTCTGTAAGTTTTTTTTTATTATTATTATTTATATATTTTTGTTGTTTTTTTTATTTATTGTATGTTTTTAAGTGTTGTTCTGTTAGTTTTTTTATAAGATTGAATGATTTTTTACTAAATTTTTTTTCCTGTACAGCACATTGACATTATTTTCTACTATCTTCGTAAGAAAATAATGTACTCAGCCGAGCCGAAAATCAAAGTCACCACAACTGATTGCCTTTTTTGTTCTAGCATAACAAGTTTGTATGAGAAGTTTGTTGAGAAAAACAACGATATATCGGTGTTGTCTCTTTCTCACAATGTGGCCCAGTACATCCAAGGTGGTAAGATATTATGTGCCACTCCTTGGCATTTGGTTGATCATGTTGTTATGCCTATCAATGTAAAATTACAGGATCATTGGATTTGTGGTCGTCTAAACATAGTTGACAGGCGGATATATCTGTACAATTCATTGCGTTCTGGAAGGTATATGACAGCTGCAAAAGAGGCTTGCAAGCCTTTTTCTGTTATTTTACCATATTACTTCTCTATGTTAGACTTCAAAGGCCTTCGCAACGAAGCTAAGTTTAGCACGATGGAACCGTTCCCTATTGTTGTTGTTGATGGTTTACCCGAGCAGGTCACAGCGTAAGTTTTTTTTATAGTGTTCAATGTTTTTCACTGCTTGTTTGTATTGTTATGTTTTTGTTATGTGACTTTGATTTTTATTAGTGTTCTCATAGTGTCTGTTTTTGTGTTTTCTTATTGTTTTTTTCCAGTGATTGTGGTGTTTTTGTAGCATCATTTGCTGAGTATTTCATTGATGGTAAACTCATACCATCCTCTGGTTTTGATGTGGAAATTCACCGCGATCGTTTGGCTGTGTTATTTTATCAATATGGCATGAAGAAGCAACTTGAGAACATTGAAAGTGAATCCGAGGCCCCTCCCAGCCTTCCCAAGAAGTGATTTGTTTTTTCAATCAGACTGTCATTGTTCTTATGGTTTTTTAATGTTGTTTTTATGTTTTTTTATGTTGTTTTCGAAAACAAACATTGGTGTTCTGTTATGTTTTCTTACGTTTTGTGTGGACAATATGTAATCTTTATTCAATAATAAACTTCATATATATATTCAATTTAGTATCCAACATCTTTTAATATCCAATCTAAAGTATCATCAAATCCCAATGTAATCAATGTTTTCAAATAAAAACTGTATTCCCTTTGTATTTCAGAAATTTAAATTCCTCAATATCTCATTCTCAAAACGTATGTGTAGTTTTCTTTTGTTTTTCCACTGTTGTTCTGTTGTTGTTTTTATTCCCTTCTACGTCTTCTGCTGCATGTTCTTTTGTTATGCCCCAGTTCACCACATTTGCTGCACTTGTTGTGTTGATCCTTTTCCCATCCAGCCTTCCTTCTTAATGTTTTTGGTCTTCCTGATTTTACTCTTTCATGCGGAGGCAAGACTATAATATTCTTCACTTCTTCCGGTACCTCCCACTCACTTTGGTGTCCTATTGGGTAAACTGTCCCTGAATAAGTTGCCAGCCAATTTTTTTTTGTGTAGTAATCTGAACAGTAGGTATACGGGTCCATGTTCATCTCCCTCATCACGGCCACAGCGTGCCCGCATGGCGTTTCATCTATTTGGAACCTGTTGCACGTGCATGTTCTTTTTTCTAGGTCTACTTCCCACGATTCTTTCATTCTTGTTACCTCAAACAAGTAATCTGTTGTTGCTTTAACCTGTTTTAAATTTTATTACAAAAAAAAAAAAACAAACATAGCTGATATTGTTACAAAAACAATACAAAACTATTAAAACAACACTACAACAACACATTTACTTACTGTTTGTTTAGTTTTTTTTTTTTAAAAAAAAAAAAAAGAAGCATAATTAATATGTTACCTCCAGATTCAATGAGTATGTGTAATTTTTCAGCAGTATGTCTTCTCCAGTTGGTGATAGCTTAGTGAAGGTGTTGTGTGCTTTTGTCCTATTAGTATGCGTCCATTGTTGCACCAATGCTCTCAATCATTCTAGCAGCGTTGTAATTGGTAGCTCCCTTGCTGCCAAATTTGTGGCGTTCAGTGATTCTGATATGTTTGAGGTCATTGTAGAATACCTCTTGTTTTGGCTATGAATTCTTGACCACTTTTCATAACCAACTTTTTTTAGGTAAGGTCTTATGTGTTTGTCCAATCCATCCAATTCAGCCATGTGGAACTCGAATTGCTTTTCTGTGTAGGCTTTGACTGCTCCAAAGAATGGCAGATTGTATTTGGCAGCATGTTGTTTGAAGCTTGTTTTAAGATTGCTCAAAATGTGGTAACCGCAGTAACTGTGTGTAATTTCTGGATAGATTTCTCTTGCTGCTTTGATGAGGCTTTCATTCCTGTCTGAAATTAGGCATTGGTGTTCCCGAACCCCATACGCTTCTTTAAATTTTTTGAAGAATCATTTCCAAGATTGGTCATTCTCAGAATCTGCAACACAAAACGCTAGTGGAAAAATATGACCTGCTGCATCTTGTGTGCATGCGCACAACAAAGTTCCCCCATAAGCTGCTTTGAGGAACGTTCCGTCCACAACAACTATCGGTCTGCATGCTCCCCACCCTTTTATGGATGCATCCAACGCCATGAAAACAAAGAGCAAGTTGTTGTCTTCTGTTGTTTTCAGATCGACAAATGATCCCGGGTTTGTTTTTTCCACCATGTGTAAGAAACTCAATATTAGGCTGTACGAGTCACTAGCATTACCTCTCAAGTCATTTACTGCATGTTCCTTACTTCTCCAAGCTTTCATATAGTTCATTTTGATGCCATACCTGTATTTCAACTCCCCTTTTATGTCCATCGGTGTTGCCTTTGTCTTTATGTTCAAGAACTTCAGTTTTATGCATTCCCCTATCAGTTTCGATGTTGCTTGCCTTTGGTCTTCATGCCTAATATTTATAGGGCATGTGTGGATATTTGAGAACCTATTAAAACAAAAACAACATGAAAAAACTATTAAAACAAAAACAACAAAAACAACATTAAAAAACTATTAAAACAAACCTCCTGATTATGAATGAGTTTGTTGGGCCATTTCTCGATGCTCGTAGTGACCAATTGCAACTTTCGTAAACACATTTCAGACTGTACTCTTGAGAGCAGGACTTCCACACTTTGTACTGAAAGTTGTTTTTGATTGCGTAGTAGCTGAGGACATTCTTTAGAGTTTCCTTGTCTTTGTATGCCTGTCCTTTTTCCACTTCGGGGTGATGCTTGTCTGTTATTAACTTTGCATTGTTGATGTCGAATTCTGGATCCAGTTTTTTACTGGTGTTTTCAAGTTTTTCTACCATTTCTTCAGCAACCAGATTTGCATAGTCAATTATGTCGAATTTGTCGTTCTCATCTTCTATTGTTTCTGACTGTTCCCCTTCTTCTGTTTGCTGTCCCGTTGTGTATGATTCTGTTGTTGTTATGTTGTTTTCAAGCGTTGTTGTGTTGTTTTCGATCATTGCCACATTATATTCATACGGTGGTGTTGTGGATATCAAATTTGGTGTTGCAGCAGGTGTTGTGTTGTTGTTTTGCTGGTTGACGCATAGTGGATATGTGGTGAAATCTGTTTCCTTGATTTTCAATTCCAAGTAAAAGTAGAGGCTTCGATCGTTACATATTTTTATCGGTGGTATTCCTTCTTTAGCTTGGTACTGTATTTGTAGTGTTGTGCTGGTGTTTTCGCACCCCAATGAAGTAAGCAGTATTTGCAGTAGCTCTTCGTAATTGCATTTTGTTGGTATGAATTCTCCACTAGCCACATAGTTCACATAATTGTGATCTTCATTCCATTGTCCATTGCTCTTGATGAGTACTGGTAGACGTTCTATTACCTGTCATTCCAGTGTCTTATTTCATGTTAAAACAATAGTACAACAACAGTAAAACAATAGCAAAACAACAAAACAAAATCAACAAAAAAATAATACAACAACAATAAAACAACAGAAAAACAACCAAATAAAACTACCCATTATATTTTTTATTAGTTTTTCTTATTCTATTTGTCTGATACATATATGTAGGAATGTTTTTGTATTAATAACCGCAAAACAACATTAGAACAACCCTAATTTTTTGTATGAACAATTGTAGTAATTTGTCAACTATTTTTTACGAATCATTTTGTGTTACAAACGTCAAATTAACAATAGAACAACCCTCATTTATCTTTTTGCATCATAAATTAAAGAATATCACATTTGTGTTTTCGTTTTTTTTTTATTAAACTTCAGATCTAAATCTGGGGTTATTTTTTTTTTTTTTTAGTTTCTTAAGAATTAAATTAATTTTGGGTTTTATTGTGTTTACCTCTGTTATTTGGGGAGACAATGTTCTGTAATTCTTGTTCTTTGATTATGCTTCCATTTATCAAAAACTCTTCGCCGGATTTAATGGTTTTTTCTTGGTTATCTCCGACTCCGGCGACTCCCCACACACGAAGCAGTTCGTTTTCCCGTGTTTTTTACTGTTCACAGTATAAATGTTAAGTTGTTGGGCTTGGGCAGTACAAAAGTAAAGAAAATGGGCTTGAGCAGTAAAAAAGTTATTTTTACCATGTCCCAGTATTTTTGTAAAATTTTGGTCCAAAAATAGTATATAAGTAAATTTCCCAAAATTATTTTGTATTCCTTTTTCTTAAAACAAAAAAATAAATAAAAAATAATAAAAAAATATTAAAATAAAAATAATGCCAAAGAGGCTTTTTCATTCTCATGAGTTTTGTGTTTCTTTTATGGAGAGGGGAGGGGGTGGTTAGGAGATACTGGCTATTTGGCTATTAAGAATAATACTTGAATTTTTTTTAACAATAATAATGTAAACATGTTTATAGATAAATTTGCACTAATAAAAATTTTAGGAAGGATGTGAAGAAATATTTTCTATTTTTGAATTTTATGATGGGAGAAAAAAATGAAATGGTAAATTTTAATTTAGATAAATACATTTAAGTTGTATTTGGTTGAAGGTAATTAAATAGAATAGAATGGAAAGGAATTAATTTTTTATTTCACTTATTAGTTTAGTTACATTTTAAAGTATTAGTATGCTATTATAATAGTGTTTTTTCCACCATTTCGAAATAGAAATAATTATAAAGACCATTTCAATTCAAGATTAAAAAAATATATATTCTTCTTCTCACTTTCATTCCTATTCTTCCTAACTAACGAACCCTTACTAATCAAGGATGAGAATGACATATAGAGCATTGTTATGGGGTACTAAGGTACTTATTATTTATTAGTGGTTCGTTATAATCTTTATCAAAATTAAATAAGTGAGTCAATATTTAATTACAACAATAGCGATATTACACCTCATAAAAATATTAGACATCATGAATACCTTTTAGCATTTTTCTTAAATTTATGGTAGTCATTCCTTTTCATTAGTTTATTAAAATTAAAAAAAGAAATGGGAAAACATGATTAAATATATTAAAAGTAAAGGAGAATATAAAATGTCATCAAAGATAATAATATTAATTTAGACTGTTTTTTTAAATAAAAATTAAAATACAAGTTGTATAATATAACACAAAATAAGTATGTAAATAATTAATCAATTGGGTTTTCTAATAAGTGAACAAAATAAAATTATTTGGATTAATCAATTGTAGTACACCTCATCTATTATCTATTTATTATCTATTATCTATTTATTATCTATTATATATATATATGTAATTGTATAAATTTTCATAAAATTCTAAATAATTTACAATATTAAAAATAAAATTCAAACCGTTAATTACTATTATTAAAAAAAATATATGTACAACAAAATATTTATATTATTTTCAACATTATAAACTATTAAAAATAATTATAAATAACTACAACATACACAATTTGCCAAAACCAATAGTGTGCAAAAATATTTGACAAATTTACACAGTATTATGTTTGATAATTTTTTTTATATTTTTACGTTCAAATTTTTTTATATATATTTTTATAGTATTCTATAAATATAACACCAAAATAATAAGAAAATCATATGAAAATAACCAAAAAAAAAAAACAACATTCAAAGTCAAACAACATAAAAATAATATACAAATAAGAAAAAATCAACAACAAAGTGACAAAAATACAACATAAAAATAACATTAAAATATCAAAATACCGTATTTTTTACAATTAAAATCTTAAAAATTGTAAAATGTTAAAATTCCTTACAACTGCAGTTTTGTAATTTTATTATTCTTTTTTTTTTTTATTTTGTATATTTCTAAAATAAACCCAAAATATTTTTTTTTTTTTTTGAAGAACCCAAATATTACTAAGTATACTATAGACTTACCCAATAATATAATACAAATAATCTTTCATATGAACAAATAAAAATAACTTTTATAAAAAAAATTAAGTCTCAATTTAGACTAATTATAAATAAAAATAACCTCAAAATTATAATTAGTTATACATTTTTTTAAGTTTCGTATGAACAAAATACACCTCTATATAAAAATAATTACATTTTAATAAATTATATATATATTTTATAAATTTATTTATGTAAAATTAATAATTTTTTTTAAAATTGTAATACATATATAAATATTATATTTACTCAAAAACAATTCTATTATAATATAGTATTAAAAATTATTTATTATTATTCTTATTACATTAATATTTTTTAATATTTTAATTTTTCTTTTTAGTGTAAGTTCATTTAATTATAAATTCAATTAGAGTATAATTTGCTTAGTTACATCACAATGCATTATGCTCATTTCACATCCACCCAGCCCCTCAGTACAAAATAACTCCAAAGCTCTTTCGGAAAAGTTCACAAAAATAGAATAAAAAGATTGCCACATTAGAATGAATTTAACTAATCAAATCTCACATCAAACTCCACGTGGCTTTCAAAAACAACAAAATTTTATTATAAAAAGAACAAAATCGAGCAAAATTGATAGATGCAAGAAATTTGAGATTTCCTTTTTACATGGATCACCACCGAATTTTTCTAGATTTTAAGAGGAGCCCCATTTGACAAAGTAAGCAATTTTTCTTTTGTACAATATTACCACTGTAAGAAATTGTACATCAACATGTCTTGACTGATATCCTCCATCGAAAGAATAGGAGTCACCACGATAAACCCCCCTACGACTCACTCATCCCCTTCCTCCTCTTCATCGTCGTCCTCTTCCGGTGCCTCTCTCAACCACTAAAAATAAATACAAAAACATGAACTATAATGTTAAACAAGAAACAGTCCATGGTCAACAAAGCATATGCTGTATGCCATCAATTTAGATGCTTAATACTTGGACATGACCGGGAATAGTTTTAAGCCTAAAAGATATTTGTATGGTAACCACTATCTTATGACAGCTATAAGAGAATCATTTTGACCCACATTTATTTTTCCCCATTTTCAAAATGTGCATGCATGATTTTAAAAATTTGTCCATGTCTTTATGTTCCAAAGAAGCAAAATTTAAGGAAAAACTTAAAACAGTTGCACCATACAAAGAAATAAAAATGAAGAATTAAACATAAATCCGATTCTAGGAAAAAGAATGGCTGCAAAGAGAAAAGAATAAAGCTTACTTGAATGAATTTTTCGGCCTGCTTTACGAAAACTTTATCCGACTCATCCGCATCTCTCTTTTCATCATCCCACCTTAGAATAGCATCTTCTTGTATAATTTCTTGGTCATACAAATGGCATAATATCTGAAATAGATTTGAAAAGAAAAATAATATATATATATATGATAATAATCAGAAGATTAATAAAATTCTTTCTAGAGTTTTAGGAAAATGATAGAAAAAATAAGCTTTAACGAAAAACCGAAGCTCTATTTTCGAAGTGGAATAGCATTGGCTTGCAATAGCAAAACAGGAAAGTAAATTCCTGCAACATTATTCTGCCTTTGAATCAAGAGGGAATAGTAAGAATAAGGCTAATTAAGATTTTTGTCACTAAACTTTGACATGTATCAAATTATGCACCCCTAACTTTTTAGGCTGAAAACTATTAAGATTGTTGGATTTCCAATTCTGTTCAACTTTACTAATGCACCGATGTACCAAATTGTACCCCCCAAACTTTCATCCACGTCAAGCTTCCATTAATAAAATCGGACATAAGTCTTTACATTCAACAATCTTAATAAATCGGGAGGAATTTTTAACTGCATGAAAAGTTAAGGAGGCATGATTTGGTACATCTCAAAGTTTAGGGGGCGGAACTCCTAATTAGCCTAACAACAATGCAAGCAAAGGATTTGTGGAAAATAAATTCACATCTATATCTTTTCCAACTGTAAAAGCTGGCAGCTAGAATTGTGAAGACAACAAACTAAAGCAGCAAAAGTACCTTAGTGAATAAGGGGGAGAATTCTTTAGCAGACTCCAAACACATTTCTTCAAATCTTAGTATTACCTCAATCTGTCAAGTTTGGCCAATATAGAGTCAAATAAAAACATCATATCATTAAGCAGTAAATTAGACTGTCAAAAACTAAAAAACAGCAAAATCAGCATTCCTTCAAAACCACGAACAGATTAAAAAGTACTAATTGAGAACTCTGAATCTACACTGACAAAAGTAGAAACAGAAACAAACATGCATACAGTGCTTTTTCAATTATACAGTAAAAATGAAGAGAACATTAAGAGTATCATTTAACCCCACCCCACCAAAAAAGTTTACTGAGTATCCGAAGCACAGCTAAAATTACTATTAAGAATTTCTGAATTGTCTATCAAGTATAATAATTTTTTTCCACCCATTTGCACTAAGCACAACACCAAAGCAAAATAATAGTATGAAAGAACGGTTTCAAGAATTCAGCTCAAAGGATCTTGGAATAAATTTTAATTCAAGCATTTACTATAATCAAGTAAAATAAAAGCACAAACCTCTTCATCTATATCTGCTAGGTAATACTTCAGAAGTTTCTTCCACCTTGTAATTACATTACAAATATGTTGAAGCAATTCACCTAAGCAATAGATCGCAAAAGCATCAATTAACTGATATGAAAGTATCAAACCATAGTAACTGAAGAGAATCCATAGTGTAGGAAAAACATAGAAAATCAGAGAATGAATGTCGCTATGGTTGATAAAATTGAGTTTCTAAAGACACTAATCAGCTTTCCTGAATATGTGGGTTATTCCCTAACTTGGTCACATGGGCAAGCTATAAAGTAAAATAAACCCAATCAACCAACATCTCACTTTGATGCTGTTAACAATAATATCCAATCCAACAACACCAAATTTCAGTCCCTATGATCCATTTTCCAAGACCTAGAGACCTCTATCAAAGTTTTAAAATTCACTCAACTTTAACTCAGATACATAAGAATATGATCTTTCAGGCTGGAATTTTTGGCATCTTGCTACCTTGTTAATCACGGTTTTAAAAACTTAAAAGACGGTGATTAAACTGAAACTAACTATTTTAAATGTTAAACAACTAACATAAGAATACTTTTAAGAAAAAATATAAAATAAATAAATAATAAAAAATATATATGTTAAAGAATAGCAGGGCAAAGATAAAAAAAAGCTTACTAGCTGTATTAGGTTTAGACTCTTGTGCCAATTTCATTACAGAATAAAAGAGAGCTCCAGCACAGTCCGCAGTTACCTTGTTGTATGACAACCTGACACAATGGCCAAAATGTAACTAAAGCCAATTAATAAACGTGAAATGTCAAAACATTATGTCATTAGAGATTACAATGCATCCCGTTATACACAAATTAAAATGTCAACAGAAGAATCAACAACTGCAACGTAGGAAAATGCTATAATTGCAACCGAGGTTCTGCTTGTGTTCCACCAGATTTTTTATAAATAAGAGACGATGACACTATTACATTAAAGAAGTAAATTGCAACCAAAAGAGACCTTCTGAGGAAGTACCAACAGCTAAACTCACAAAACCAAAAAAATCTTATATTGACCAAAAGGGCCAGACACCAAGATCAAAGTTCATTCTTTCTACTTTAAAAGGTAGTTCATAAAATAGAAAGACTAAACTAAATTTGCACTCTGCCAAAAGAAACACCCACATACACAAATGGATTATTTTCTTAGAAAAACTAGCTTCATTGTTATAACCTTTCTTATAAATACAGGTGACTCTGATGATAAATAATCAGTGTGTCAAGATACCATACCTAAGTGAATTGATTTCTAAGATTACATTGTCTACTTTAATATTTTCATGTACAGCTCTTAAAAATGTCGCTTCAACCTGCAAATAAACCAAAAAAAAAAAATCTAATAATTAGTTCCATGCAAATGTAACTTTCACTTCTTTTAATTGAATCATTAAGGTCAGTCTTTTTCACCTCTTTCTCAAAATCAATCGAATCATCCCTAAAGACATTGTTATCATCATCTTCCGAATCATTAGAATCAAGTTTCAGATCTCCAGAAGGTGGGAGAATACTGCCATCTGGAGCTAATTCTAAATCATCATCCATAGCATCAGTTAATTCAGCAAGTTTTTCAGCAGTAATGGGCGCAACTGAATGCCTCCATTCTTCATCATGTCCTCCATCACTTAATGACCAAATATAACCAACTCCTCCAGCACCAAGCTGATCAAAAATCACAACTACCATCAGATAACATATTACTTGTAAGACCCAATTCTTCTAAGGATCATTCCATTATAAAGAAGGGAAATAAAATAAACCAAGCAACAGATGGCTTGCATTTAAAACAAACATAATGAGCACAAAAAAGAATTTTGCATGCTTCACATTGTAACAACAAAAATGAAAACATAACACCCACCTTTTCTTGCACTTTAGATTTAAAGTCATCAAAAATTTAATATCAAGCAACAAAAAGGACATTTCATTATAAAGAAAGAAAATAAAATAAACCAAGCAACAAATGGCTCGCATTTAAAACAAACATATCTAGCACAAAAAGGAATTTTGCATGCTTCACATTGTAACAACAAAAATGAAAATATAACACCCACCTTTTCTTGCACTTTAGATTTAAAGCAATCGAAAATTTAATATCAAGCAACAAAAGGAAAAGTTAACATCTTACAACCCACATAAACTAAGCTCACACCCAGTTAGCATAAAAGTATACCTTTTGTGCCCTCAGCTCACACACAATCATAAAGCAGGTAAAAGCATGATCTGAGAGGTGAATTCATACACAATTTCAAAAGAGAAGAAAGAAAAACTTGTGGAGGAAAGAGGGGTGAAAGAAGTTCTATTAAGATTATAAAAGTAAATGGAAAAGAAGTTAACTTGCGAAGTAGGCCAGCGCTCAGTCTTTATTTCAGATGTTATTTCCCCATTTGAATTATCCATAGGACCATCAACTGCTGCACATTAACAAGAAAAAAGAAACAGTAAAGACACAGTAATTGAAAATACTTACAAATCTCCGATCACCTAATTACTAGCAAGAACTGGATGGTGACATTAATATTTTCGCGTCTGATCCTAACAAAGTACTCATAGCCAAAAAAAACCCCATTACTTTGTTGAAAAACAGTAATTGAAAGTAAACACACATAATGTCAACTGAAAATGGATAATTTAGTAGTAATCATTAAAGCAATCACATAGTTACAGTATCTGAAAAGAAATGTGAATCCCACAAACAATTGCAAAAAACTACAGTTTATGTTAAGCACTGTGATATGTTTTGGTGTCTTGATATTTTGATAGTACGCATAAGTAGCCTAATGATGATATGCAAAAATGATGCTCACTGCATGGTGATTTCTTTCATTCGGAGAAAAAAAAAAATTAAAATAAGGTCCAAATCAAATTAACAAAGAGCCAAAATTTGGTGCAAGAGATAGAATAAGTTACATGGAGCTTCAACAATGCCACTGTCAGCATATTCCAGCTCTTCATCACTGTCTAGCGTAGTAGGCTGTTGAAATAACGATACTTTTGAGTATGAAGGAACAACAAATTGTGGTCCAATTACAACCTGTAAACAAGAAAAATATAAAAGAAAAAATAAGTATCAATGAATCAGAATAATCTGTTGCAGTTACAAACTCAATGGTGACACTAAGTAAGAAATTAACAAATAAACAAACAAAAAGTTTCAAGGCTAACGCAGCAGAAGTCCCAAGCATATAATTATTCAATTTTGATGCACTCACATAGGAGAACAAAAATCAACAAACACTACCTCTTACTAACATGCAATAATTGCCACCTAAAGTGAGCTAAATGAGAAGATAATTCATTTAATTCAGGTCCTATAAAGATAAGTATTGCACCGTCAGAATTTCTCAACAATGTAAGTAGCATAAAATATCAAATATAAGCCATCGGCAA
The DNA here is from genome assembly GCF_029168945.1 of Cannabis sativa. Lineage (NCBI taxonomy): Eukaryota > Viridiplantae > Streptophyta > Magnoliopsida > Rosales > Cannabaceae > Cannabis > Cannabis sativa. Next base: position 18,360,080 of record NC_083602.1, on the reverse strand, counting down.
TTTATATTCTAATCAAAGGTGAATTTCAATCAACAAATTACTAGGCATGGTGTCCTATATATGATAGAATTACAACATATAACTGTATGAGAAGGGTCTAAGTCTAAGACCACACATCAGCAAAAGGTAAAGACTAAAATCCAGGTTACAGTGTTAAAGAATGTGTACCTTAAATGACAGGACTACACCTGGTTCCAAGACGGATCCAGATTTCATTACCACTCCATCACATACTATGGCATGGCTTAGCTTGCAGCCATCTTCAATAATAACATTATCCCACACATAGGAACCTTCTATAGAAATATTGGATCCTATAGTGCACCCTTTCCCAATAACTGAATGTGAAATACTGGTGTTGTTCCCAACTTTAGTGCCCTCTCCAATAACAGAAAATGGATCGATATGCGCAGAACATGATTGCCCTATTTCAGATGAATATAAGAAATAAGGGAATCAAAAGCTATCAGATTTTCCAGCTCTCCAAGCAACTTAACAGATCATAACCTATCCATAGAAATTGACTTTCATTTTTACCTGATGCTCGATACATTACTTGTCTTTCTAATTTAGTTACAGAGCTTCCAAAGAACATAACATCAGGGACCAATGGGTAAGTCCAGCGCTGAATTATATCTTTACTGACAGTATCATAGCTCCGAAAGTTGTCAATCCTAGCCGCATAACTCGAATGAATTTCATGTGTGAAAATTTTGTACCCCATAATCTGAATGGATAGATGATCACCTTAGAAAAATTGCAAAACAAAAATAAATATGAAAGCAGATGTGCAAAATCAACAGAATACATACGTACAATGCATGGTACTAAGACAGGAGTGATGAAGTATCAGAAATATTAAATGATAACATTCAATACTAAATTTTATCACCAACATAGCCAAAAAAAAAAATTAGAAAAGCATATTTGGAGCTCCATACTGTAAACTATTATATATAATCAAACAAACAGTTAAGTTAGGTAATGTATTGAAAATATCCCAAGGTCCCAATAGAGCTACTTTACCTATACAGTTGGTGCATTTTTCTAACATAAGGACGTAAACACTTGGCGTTTGGTTGGAGGTAATGAAATGGAATGGAATGGAAAATAAATAATTTTCATTCCATTCCTTTGTTTGGTTGCATTTTAAAATATTGGAATGGCATTCCAATAGAATGCTCTTTCTACCATTTTGGTGGAATGGCTATTCCATTTTAAAAAGAAAGGAATGACCATTCCAATGTAACAAGAAAAAAAATTTAATTATTTTTTTATCAATTTTTTTATGCATTTTAAATTTTATTCCATTCCATTCCTATTCCTATTCCTATTCCCATTCTCATTCCTATTCCTATATTTTCATTCCTCCCAACCAAACGCCAACTTCTTCCATCTCTTAAGATCAAAAAAAAAAACTTCTTCCATCTCTTAAAATTTTTAATGCAAGCTCCCCTTATTCCCAAAAAATCACAAATATAAGTAACAAAATTTATACATTAGACACATTCAAGAATCCCACTGTCACCCTAAACCACTATTCCCATTTTTTAACACAAAAAAAAATACTGGAATTGTATTCCTTACAGTCAAGTCAACCACACTTTAGCACACACAATCAGACAAGTTTCTGGACAATTATAGGGTGTAATAATTCCTCTAAACTTTTCTTAGTAAACAAAGCTCTGTGTGGATTTTAATGCAATGCTTAAGAGAAAAGGCCCATATTATATGTTTGTTGGAGGACAAACATGTGTGTTCCCTTGTGCACCACCACAAAATAAATATAGTAGCTAACATGAGATGTATTCTAAGAAACACATACATCATCAAGAAGCAAGCCCTTAACAAAATGACGTCGTAAATGTTGATAATCAAAATTGTCCGTGAAAAGACTGAGGACCTCTGGAGAACATATATCAATATAGCAATCCTGCAGAAAATATACATCATTAGTATTGTAGTGTAAATAAACAACCAAAATCGCTTTTATAGAAAAAAAGTCATAAATTTTTATTTTAAAAAAAAATCTTTTTCAGTTAACTAAACTATGCACATTAAGATTATTATAGGAGACCATTCTATATTTATCTACAAATAATATAAGTCTAACCACCATAAAAGCCAACAATAGATTTTATTGTAATGAAACTAATGCAATCTATTGAATTCTCATACAAGATTAATTACTACAATAAACAAGTTAGAGGATATACCTGTTTGTCATTGTGCAGTGAAAGTGAAGTATTATCAGCAAGCAACAATTTATCCAAATACATAACTCCTTTTAAATTGTCCGACTTGTCCTCATAATATAATAGCTGCTTTGTACTAGGATCTATTGCCATAAAAAGTTCATCAGTACCAAGTCGGGATTGACGAGTGATCACAGAAGGCTTTGACCGTTTGATCACCATTGTCATTACAGCGTTACTATCTTTTTTCTTTCTATCCTTATGTTCTTGAAGTGCCTGAGTAAGCGACATGTTGCTCACAGTATCTCCACTAATTAAGACAAAATCTCCATGTATCTTTAGATGAAACATAATATAGTCAAAATGTCAGTAAATGAATGAATATGCAATTACATTAGAAGGGAGAACTTCAAATAATAATAAAGGGAAAGCAAATTCAACAATTTCATCTAAAAATTAATTTGAATTTAAACAAAACTCAAAATCGTGACCTTATCATTGTTCAAATGCTGACAGATTTTGAACATATACATATATTAAGAAAATTATACAGCAAAATGAATCGATAGAAGTCGAAAGACCAGCAACATACCACATTGCGCTCATATACGAACCGCAAAGCGTCTCCAGCACTAACTGAGTTGTGTGACTCTATTGTTTGGACTGAGAAATTTGGTTGGGAGAACCATTCAGTACTCTCCAAGTAATGAATCACTTGCTTGGAATGAGCACAGCAGAAAACAAAGACTTCCTCAACACCAGCTGATTCAAGCCACGCTAACGTGTAATTGATCATTGGGACATTTACTAATGGTAAAAGTACCTTCAAGAACAAAACTATTATTAAGTTTCATAACCTTGCACCAAAAAGAAAATTGACTTTGCAAACTTCCCCAGAGAATCGAAAAATAGGTTCTCACTATATATCTACTGAAAAATCTATTGCAACCCATACAAAAAGCTTATATAGATTATTTATATCTGAAAGCATTTCTGTTAGCACCAACAAATATGAATAATATATATAAACACAAACACAAAAACGCACAGGCACGCATCCATTCATGTACTTCGATACTTCCAATCAAAGAAAATCAGAGTACTAGTATAATATACAGTACAAAATATATCAAACCCAGAGTGAAAGAAGTGAGGGACCTTGGGGCGTTCAAGGGTGATAGGTCTGAAAGTGGTAGCAAAACTATCAGCAAGAAGAATGGCCTGCAAGGGGACACGTGTCAATTCGTCAGGATCCTCTGATACCCTGGATGCACCTTTCTTCTGAGCACCCATTGTTGCAGCTGCTTCTTCTTCTTTAGACGAAATGAATGAAACCAATCAGAAATTACAACAGAAACGACTCTGTGGATTGAATAAAACCCTAATCTTCGTATCGACAAGTGAGATTTTAGGGGTGAAAAAACCCTAATCAAAACCCCTTCCCCTTCCAGTACTACAGACTATCAGAAAGAATCAATGAACTTCGTTCCTTTTTTTCGTTTTCTCTGTTCTTTTTCTTTTTTCTTTTTTTGGAAATTATGTTCAAATTGGGCCATACTTCAATGTCAACAGGAAAGGCTTCGGCCCAAACCATTGAGATAAATAATAATATAGGGAAATTTAGATGTTATACTAGCTTTTGCCATATTTTTACAAAAATACTGTCAGGCGGTATTTTTTACTTTTTTATTGTATTTTTTTATAAGTTTCATACTGCAGTATACTGTGTTAAGTTTTCACTGGTGTTCTACTGGTATTTTACTGGTGTTCTACTGTTGTTTTGAGTTGTTCTGCTTTGTGTTTTACTGGTGTTTTATAAAAACACAGTATTTTTGTAAAGATTTCCGTGTGACAGTATTTTTGTAAAAATTAATATCAAAATGTTAATTTATATTCAAATAAATAAAAAAAATACTTTGTAATAATTAAGTTAAAAATAAAATAAACCTTCTACATATATTAATAAATAGATTTTTTAAAGAAAAAATAAAATAGAAATTTAAGTTAAGAAAGAATGATTATATAGAGTTAAAATAAATAAAATAATTATAATATAAAAATAATATAAATGTATATATATTAATGATATGCTTTAAAAAATATTAGAAATCTCTAAATATAAGTTAATAAAATGAAAATGTGGCTTTATTTAATAAAAACTTAAAAATATGGAAATATTTTTCCATACAACTAACTTAAATTGTAAAAAAGCCATAAGTTAAGTAAATCTCTAATTTTTCCATATCTATGAAATTTAAGGAAAAAATGCCATATTCTACGTAATTTCCTCTAAATAATAATATATTTGTTTTATCTTAATTTACAATAATATGTTATTACGGGTGTTCACGGATTAGTTTGGTCTGAATTTTCATAGTTTTTGAACCAAACGAGTATACCGGTTTTTTGAATATTAGAAACCAAATCAAACCAAAAAATTTCTCAAACTAAACCATTAAGAACGGTTTGACTTGGTTCGAAACTACGATTTAAGTAGAATTTATAATTATTTATATTTTTTAAGTAATTGTACTGTTTTTACTAAATTTTTATTTGTTTTTTCAAAATATATATTTACCATGATAAATAATAGATTTATAACATATAAATAATGGTATAAAACATTCTCAAAAGTCAAACATAACATAAAAATTCAAAATTCATGCAATAAAAAACTTGACACACAAAAAATTCTAAATTATACATATAGTCATATATAATATATATATATATAAATTAATTATTTATTTTAAACCACAACCGAACCATTACGCCGTAAACGGTCCGGATTGACCAAACCACCAAAAACAGTTTCCCCGGTTACGATTTACAATGGTTCAAATTGTAGTGGTCCGGATTTAAACCGCGGTTTTCCGATTTATATGAATTACCCTACTATTATTGACATGTAAGGCTTATCTAATAATTTTTGACATTTTTTTTTCCTACATTTTTAAAAATAACTTTTTAATTAATAGTATTGATAAAAAAAAAATAATTAGTTACCTTTACATAAAAAAAATTATTTTATATCATATAATTTAATATACATTTTAATTATCTTTAAAAATTATTTCTATACATCTTAGTAATTAGTTAGTTATTTTAGAAAATATCTATGGTGGAGATATTAGTTTTGTCTCTATGGTAGGAATATTATTTTAGCCCTTGATTGTTGATCCAATAGTAATAAAGTTGAGAAAATATGATAGTAATAGTGGAACTGGAACCTAGCTAGTAATATTTTTACACATTTTTTTGTCTTCTTCTTCTTCTTCTTTTTCTTCTTCTTCTTCTTCTTCTTTAGTTAATTAGTAATTTTTTACCTTTTCATATTCTTTTAATTAGTAAGCTTGTTGAGGATTAACCGTTTTTAAAATTTATTTTCTAAAAATTATTTAATGTCTTTTTTAGATTTGGGTTCTTTATAAAATCTATTAAGTACAATAATTCATAATAAAATATAAATTAATATGTATACATTAACATGTATTTAAACAGGGTTAATTGCGGTGAAACATCTAATACTTTTATTTTGTTTACATTTAACCCCCAAAACTCAAATTTCGGCGGTAAAACCCCCAAAACTCGTGTTTTGTTAACAATTAGCAATTTCCATCTATTTTCATCTATCAACTGCCAGATTGGCTGTATCCACGTGTACAAATTTTACATGAGGCACAATTTTATTAGTCCATGTAAATAATTATTAAAAAATTTAAATAAATTATTTTAAACAAATAAAATAAACCAAAAATTAATAAAATAAAAGAACAAAATAAAATTAAAAAAAACCTAATTCTATCTTCAACCTTCTCACTCTCTCTTTCATTCTTCTGTCTTTCTCGATGGAAGCTACTGCCCAAAACCAACAAAAAATCTAACAATCGATGGTTGAAACGAACCACAAAATCGAAATCCTTGTCCCCCCAAACCTTTAGATTCGTCCCTCTCTCTCATTTTTTGGTAGAGGCGAGAAGTCGCATGTTTGGTGGAGATGCACAGAGAAATCGCCGGTGCTGGTGGAGATGCACATTGGTGATGTGTTTGGACCACGAAATCGAGATCCACGAATCCTAAAACTCAGGTCCCCCAAAAACTCGCCCCCTCTCGTTTTCTCTCTCTTTCTCTCTCTCTCCCTGTATTTTTTTTTTTTGCAAGTTTAAGGAGGACTATGTTCGTGGACGGGGATGAGAATGGAGTTTGTGGCTCTACTGGGATGGGGACGGGTTTATGGGTTCGTGGTTGACAGGGATGAGGATGGGGTCTGTGGTTTCGTGGTTTAACAAGGATGGGGACAACTTCGTGGTTGACGAGGATGGGGTTTATGGGTTCGTGGTTAACAAGGATGGGGATGGAGTTTTTCAGTTCGTGGTACGACGAGGATGGGGATGAGTTTGTGGGTTTGACGGGGACAATATTCTGGTTCGACAGGGATGGACGAGTTCGTGTGTTTATGGGTTCGTGTGAAGATCTTGTAGGTGGATTGTTGGGGTTGGTCTTTGCAGTGGTAGTGGAGTTCTCAGATCTAAATTTTTTGTGTATAAAAGTGTGTTTGTTTGTTAGATTTAACTTTGTTAAATTTAGTTTGAGTTTTGTTTTAATTATTTTTTCTGTGAGATTTGGATTTGAAAAGTAGGGTGGTGGTGGTTGTTGCGGTAATGGTGGGTGGTAATGGTGGTGGGTGGTGGTGGTGATGGTATATCTGAAAATGATGGTGGGTTGTGGTGGCAATGGTGGTGGGTGGTGGTGTTGATGGTATCTCTGAAAATGAAGAAGTGAAAGAAATTAGAAAAAAAAAAATGAAGAAGAAAGAAAACGTTGTTTTTATTTTTTGTGTTTGAAAAATACTTTTTCATTTATATTTTTTTATATTAAATGATTTTTTTATTTTTAAAATTTTTTTATGTGGACCAATAATATTATTCTATGTGTACGCTATGTCCATGTGAACAGTACCTTGTATACACTTGTACTGCAAACTTGACAGATAACAGATGAAAATGGCTAATTGCTAACGGAATGTGAGTTTGGGGCGTTTTACTGCCAAAATTTAAATTTTGGGAGTTAAATGCAAACAAAATAAAAATATTGGGGGTTTTGCCGCAATTTACCCATTTAAATAAGCATATAATCAAGTAATTCATACTAAAATAAATGAGTAATTTACGGCATAAATATCTAAGTTTAACCTCGAATTTTATATAAATATTTAAGTTTAATTTTTTACGGTAATAATACCTAAGCTAAAATTCTAAAACTTCCCTAGGTACTTGGCCATTAAGTGTCAAGTTAATAGCCACACGCCAGACCCTGATTAGTCGAAATCGTCAAATTTTTTTTTATTTAAAAATTAATTTAAATATACTAACAAAAAATGGCATGTGGTAATGACTTAACACTTAATGACCATGTAACTAGGAAAGTTCCAAACATATAACTTAGGTATTTATCTACAATAAATAGTTAAACTTAGGTATTTACGCCGCAAATTACTCAAAATAAATTACTAAATATTTTTAATTCATATTAAAATAAATTAATATTACACGTGATTGTATAATTGGTTTGAATTTTATTTGTAGGGATGCTAATCAAGTAGTACATATTGTAGCCAATCATGCATTGAAAAATAATGTTAAATGTGCTATTTAGATTGGGTTGAACTTTCTTGTGCTCGTCATGCTTTATAGTTAGGGTGGCAATTAGTGTTGGTGTTTCATGTTCATGTTGTGCTGAGGTCTTAAATTTATTAAAAAGTTACTAACACGAGCACGACACGTGACACTAAAAATTTATAAAACACGGACACGAACACGTTTAAACGCATGCCTCATAATTTCATATAACACCATTTACACAATCAATGCTTAAAGTGTAACGCCTCGATATTTTACCTTACTTTACAAAAATACCATTTTAAATGCATAATTTGAAAAGATAACCCGAACTCACACTTTTTGAACTTAGCGTACAACTTGTGATCTCGTAACCGTTATAGTATCGATCTGAGATGCAACTCATGTTCCTCTTCTGATTCATAATAAACCAAGATGTCTTCAATGAACACAATCACACATCTATTCAAGTAATCCTTGAATACCCAATTCATGAGATCCATGAATACTACCGGGGCATTGGTGAGTCCAAAAGACATCACAAGAAATTCATAATGTCCATACCGAGTACGGAATGCATTCTTGGAGAAGACTGTCTTCCCCTTCAGTTGATTAAAAAGATCGTCAATGCGAGGTAAATGATACTTGTTCTTAGTGGTAAGTTTGTTCAACTCCCGGTAATCAATACACATTCGTAGAGACCCGTCTTTCTTCTTCACAAATAATACCAAAGCACCCCAAGAAGAGTAACTCAGTCTAATGAACCCAGGTTTAATAACTCCTGTAATTGGATCTTTAATTCTTTCAACTACGCTGGTGCCATTCAGTACGGTGCTTTTGATATTGGTTCTGTTCCCGATAAATCTCCTGGAAAGACGTCAAGGAACTCGCATACCAATCTTGTATTCTCAGGTCAAGATGTCACAGTTTGGCTGGTATCCACTGCAGTGACTATGAATCCCAGACAACCTCTGCTCATCAGATCTTTAGCTTTCAAAAGTGTTATCCTTGGTATGCGTGTACCCTGAACTTTACCCACAAACACTACCGGGTTAGCACTATCGGGCTCAAACACCACCATCTTCCGTTTGCAGTCAATCGTTACCCCGTACTTAGATAGAAAATCCATTCCCAGGATTATGTCAAAATCAGAAAGTTGTAACTCTATTAGATTGGCGGTTAATTCACAACTGTCAATCAAGAAAGACAATGATTGAATCTACCTAGTGGATACTATAAGGTCTCCCGAAGGTAACAAGGTACCAAACCCTGAAGCATATATATCACATGGTTTATGAAAAATTTCAATTACTCTACTCAACACATAAAAATGAGTAGCTCCCGAGTCAAATAATACAGCATGGGAACAACCATTAATAGATAACTGACTTGTCACCAATGACGGATTAGCATCAGCATCAGCCTGAGTCATAGTAAGAAGTCATCTCGGGTTCTGAGTAGTGTTTTTCTTCAGCTCCTCTTTCTTGGCCTGAGGACAATCTCAAATAAAGTGGCCCACCATGCCACACTAGAAACAAGCATTTGCCCGACATTCACCCTGATGGTGTTTCTTGCATTTTGGACACTCAGGATAAGATCGGAATGAAGATCCGTGGCCCTACCGGCCACCTCTATTTCCCTAAAACTTTCTATTATCCCCTGATGTTCCGGAAGCATCAGCCTTCCGTTTGTGATCAGGGTTACCACCGTCGGTCCCCTTACTGATATTACCACTTACGGGAGAATTCAATGCCGTGGAGGCATCCTTTGCAGTCTGCTCCTTTGTTACATGTTGCTCAGCCTCCTCAACAATTAAGGCTAGTTCAACCACTTTCTTGTACAAAGTGTCATGGGTAGTGGTAATCTTCAAGTCCCGACTGATTGTGGCATTCAGTCCTCTCACATACTTCTGCTTCCTAGTGAAATCTGTAGGCACCAGATCACAGAAAATTTGGACAACCGATCAAACTCCAAAGTGTATTCAGCCACAGACATTTTCCCCTAAGTCAATTTCACAAAGTCCTCCATATGTGAGGTTCTCACAATAATGTTATAAAATTTTTCCTCAAACAGACTCTTGAACTCTTCCCAAGTCATCACACTGACATCACGAGTTTGTCCCACTATATCCCACCAGACGCGGGCATGATCTTGTAACATAAACGCGGCACAGTTTACTCTCTCTGTTCCCGTCACCCCCATATTAACAAGGATACGGGTGATTGTACTCATCCACTGCTCAACTTTAATTATATCAGTACCTCCCAGAAAAGTTGGAGGTTGCAGCTTCACGAACCACTCAAACACTGAATCTCTATGCGGCAACATGAACCCCTGGTTACCCACCACTGGCACAGGAGCTGGTGGTAACACTTGCTCAACAGGGGCAGCCGGTGTCGGTTGCCTCAACCGACGCAATTCTTCCTCTTGACGAAGTATGATACCTCGCATTTCTTAAAACATCTGCTGCCAGTCAGCAGGCGGATTAACATTGCCAACCTCCGCATTATTTCTCGAATTCTACGGAGGCGCAGGCGGTGCCGGTGGATTGGTCTGGTCTGCACCAAGCTCTACTTGGTCGCCCTATGGTCTAGATGATTACGGAGGGTCCATTTTTACAAATAACCCTATAATCAACAACCCCGATGACTTAAGCACCAATACCACACTTATGCACTTATTGCCTTAAAACCCTAACTCAACTATTCATTCCAATTAATCATATAACATTTTAAGCATGGCATCATACATCACATAAATACTCTGGATGCTCGCATACTGCCTAAAATGGAAAGCGGTAAATAAATAATCATATAAGCAGTAAAGCGTTTACTCTCAACACTTACTGCACCACGAGTCAAGCTTATCTTCGATGATGATCGTACAAGTTCGGCCGGTCTATAGGAAGTGTAAAAACCTTGATGCTCTGATACCAAACTGTAACTCCCTAACAATTAGACACGTCACGACACCTAATTATGAAACCTTAATCCCCTAATCTAGGATTACTAAAAAGATAAGTGCGGGAATGAAAATAAAACTTGTAATAATTTTAAACTTTACAATCAAAAGTGACATATTTCGGGATCCCAAAATCTTTTAAAAAATATTACAAGTCTTTTCACTAGCCGACCTAAGCGGTAAAATCAAAGTTACAAAAGTATATCCCTGGTAGACCCCAACCTGCTTGGTCTAGTGTGGCCCGAACATGTACAAGCACCGCCAAGCTCTCGCACTTATGGCTGATTAGAGACAAATTTACCCTTTCCTGCACAATAGAGCACCTATGAGCCAAGCCCAGCTAGATAGTAAATATATCAATAATCATAACTAACATATCATTTATACAATGATGCCATTTCACATTTGTCTATATAACACAGACACGCGTGATACGCTCACACGCTTATTTATGTCTATGTGGCATAGACCTACGTGTTACGCTCACACGTCTAAATTCAATAAGGTCTTAGAACGATTCATCTCAGTTCTAGTTACCGAGTCCAACCCGATTATACCTTGAACGCATAACTCATAATCTTAATATACATATATATATCATGGCATAATAATTACAAATTAACAATTCACTAGGTTATTAACCCTAGGCCAATAAACTGCTCACTTTAGGGTAATAACCTTAATCCCGATTTCTAGTTACTCACATATATCATATTCAATATACGGGCCACCGTGCATAACTCTACGTGCTAACTACTGTCTTACCTGATGTCCTGTAAACGTGGAGATTCCAAATCCCCGGGTGTCCTAACCAAGTGCTAGTAATCCTAGTCATAATTTTAAGGATTCACAAGTATAGGGTTAATCCCTAAATCCACTTCCACAAAATATAAAATTGGCATGTAAATTATAAATAATCCCATAGATCTCGGAACAAGCTTTCCAACGATATATATATAACTCTCAAAATGGAGTTCGGATCACAAAGTCACGAAGATTCGAATAACGCGTTCGAATCTGCCCAAAAATAAAGGGTGGGCCGTGACACTCCCACATGGGGCCGCGACACCTGGGTTTGAATCCCAGGCCACAAAATAGGGGTGGGCCGCAGCGCCCAAGGAGCAGGGCTGCGGCCCTTGGGTTCCAAACCCAAGAAACCCCATTTTTCCAGCTCGAAAAATCATGCCAAAACATACCAATTCCTGCCCAAAACTTAATCAAACTCACAAACCATATAATAAAATTATCAATATTCATACATAGAGTTGAAACATACATTTAAGGCTCAAAATCATAGCATACAAGGACCATATTTCAGACCTAAATCTCTATGCAACACTAAGCTCAACACTTGAGCAAAATCATCATATTCTCATCCAAAGTAATTGCACATCAAGGTCACAAAAAAAACTTCAAAACTCAGCATGCTTTTCCAACAAACTTAAATCAATTTTAGTAATCAAAATCCCAAATCTCAACCCTAGAATCTCATATAAAACATACAAAGAACATTACACAACAATTCAACAACTCATCCATATTTCAAACACCACACTTAATTCAAATTCACCTACATGCATATATGAACACAATTTACAAATAAACATGATTCCCATCTTCAATTTCAACAACAATTTCAAATTAAAAACAGTAGAAAGAGCTACCTCAAATCCTTTCCAAATCCTAGCATAAATACCACAAAAATCCAAGCTTCCTTCCAAAGGAATTTTCCAATTTTGAAGTTGAAAAGATGATGCTTAAGGGAGAGAGAGAGGGGGTCGACACACAAGGCTGAGAAATAAACCAAAAAATTCATTTCTTTTTACTCAAAATTCCATTTTGTTACAAATAATCCATATAGGCTAAATGACTAAAATGCCTCTAGGGCCATATAACACACATATAAGCATTCAAGGGCACTTAAGTCATTTCCATCACATATCACACTCAAATAAATTTTAAAATATTCACACATCAATAAAATACCAATGCAAAATTCCAAAAAAGAATTTCGACCTCGAACCCAGTTCAGCCCGAAATTCCCAACTGTGACTATACCGCGCCGATTTGTCAGAAAATATCTGAAATAGGACAAGATAAGTATACTATATAATAATATAGTCCATAAGCACATCATAATATAAATTCCACAGGTTTACCCTTCTCGGGTCAAAATTACGAAAATGTCCCTGGCTCACCAACGGGGTCTTAACATGTCATATATCAAATTAATTCACATATAATAGATTATATAATAATATAATTCCATACTAATACACATTTCACTAGTTAGAGTTTGCTAATCTATTTTGCTTAATCTTAGGGTGTTACATGGTTAGTGGAAGTTCAATTGTGCCTAAGCTTATGACATTGTCGCCTGTGAACTCACATAAGTTAACCATAAATGGTTTCAATCTTGCTTCCCATAAGCCCATCCTCTTTAAAGCCTCTTTGTAAAGGATATTGACGAAATTCCCGTTATCCACGAGAACCCTCTTTATTCTCTTATTAGCGAGCTGCATTGTTATTACTATTGGGCTTTGTGCCCTAAATAAAACTCTATTTCAATGTAATCTTTTCTATTCAATTATCAATTAAGAAACAGATTTAATTTCATTACTTATTTAGTATGTCATTTGGTTCATGTGGTCATGTATATGTTTATTTGATTTATAAATTCATCCAAATCTTTATTGTTGGGTTTTGTGCCCTAAATAAAACCAATTTCAATATAATCAGATTTACTAATTAATAAAGATCAGAAATTATTTTATGTTGCATGGTTCACATGATTTATTCATGATTATATTTAATGTATAAATTCTATTAGGTCCAGAACATATGCATTTGTTCATGATTATAGTGTTGTCAACACAGTGGAATATAATCATGATTATATGTTCAAAAGTTTAACTTCCTAATTTGTCAGTTCACTGGATTTAGACTGGCATGATAATCAGCGATAGTTATACTTACACCTTTGATAAGTGTTATGTTCTTTCCAGGGCATTGGCAAAGTTTACCAGTATCGGATGTATGGAGTATACATTGGAAGGGACCGATATTGAAGTTGGATTAGATATTATAAATTTACCGTAATATCTATTCAATTCAATATCACCTAGTTGATCCTCGATCAAATGATCTTAATCCTGGCATGGTTAGGTTCGATCTCAAGAGTGTTATTTGTGTTCTTTGATTTGTTAGTTTAGCTTACTTTTTAGTCAGGGTAATACATACATTTTGGGAACACGATAGTACAATTGAGTGGGAGCGCTAAACATATATATGGAATCTATAACTTCTATAGGTATTTAGAACTGAAACGATGATTTCCTTCGAGCTTGGCTGAATAGAGATAAATGATTGAGATCTCATTTTAGTGACTATATTAGTTCACTATAATATCATTTATAGGTGGCCAAGTGTTTTAAGGATAAAATACATTGAAAGGGTGTAACGGTAATTTTATCCCTATGCAATGTAGATCATCTATAGAGGATCATTGATTATTGAGATTATAAAAATGGATAATTAATAGCGTATCTATATCGTGGAACATATAGAGCGTACTATGTAACTGAGAATGCAATTCCAAGTTCTATGGTGGATGCAATGAGGAATTAATAAGTTAGTGAATTTACTTGGTAAATTCTAGATCTGCTTATTGGAAGCTCGGTTATATAGGCCCATGGTCCCTATACTAGTTGAGACAAACTGCTTGTAAGACTCAATTAATTGATTTTAATTGATTAATTATAATTCTAAAATTAGACTATGTCTAGTTTATGAATTTTTCACTAAGATATGCCCTAAATAAAACTCATTTCAATATAATCAAATTTACTTATTAATATAGATCAGAAATAACATTTAATGTTGCATGGTTCACATGATTTATTTCATGATTATATGTACATAATGTATGAATTCATCTGAAACCCTTTTCACATACTTGATCCTGTTTATTGTGTTGTCAACATATTGGAAAGTAAACATGACTATGTGAATAAAGTTTCGTAGATTTATCAGACACAGGGTTTTACTGATATGATAATCTGCAACAGAGTTTACTTGCATTTGGAGAAATGCTATGTTCTTTCCAGAGCATTGGTTAAAGTAAAGCTCAGGTTGGATGCATGGAGTATGCATCGGAAGGGACCGATATTGAACTTTGACTTAGATTTATTAAACTTATCGTAATATCTATTCAAGTCAATATCGCCTAGTTGATCTTAGATCAAATGATCTTAATCCTGTTATGATTAGGCTCAATCTCAAAAGGCTATTCGTGTTCTTTGATTTGTTAGTTAAGCCTACTTTTGGGTCAGGGTGATACGTACATTTTGGGAACACGGTAGTGCAATTGAGTGGGAGCGCTAACATAAACATGGATTCTATAGCTTCTATCTGGCGAATAGTAAGTAAAGGATGATCTCCTTCGAGCTTGACCAAACGAAAATAAATGGTGGAGTACTCATTTCACATAAGCTTAAATATCATTTATACGGGGTTAAGTGTTTTAAGGATAAAATACATTGTAGGGTGTAACGGTAATCTAATCCCTTTACAGTGTAGATCATTCATATAGAGGATCATTGATCAAATTAAAATTAAAACAATGGATAACTAATGATGTGTATATATGGTGGAACATATAGAGCATTCTATATACTGAGAGTGCAATTCTAAGTTCTATGCGTGGATTCAACGAAGAATTAATAAGTCAGTGAATTTAGGTTATAAATTCTTGATTTGCTTATTGGAAGCTCGGTTATATAGACCCATGGTCCCCCCCACTAGCTGAGATAATATTGCTTGTAAGAGTCATATAATTGGTTTTGATTAATCAATTATAATTCTCAATTTAGACTATGTCTATTTGTGAATTTTTCACTAAGTAAGGGCGAAATTGTAAAGAAAGAGTTTTAGGGGCATATTTATTAATTATGATACTTTGTATGGTTCAATTAATAAATATGATAAATGACAATATTATTTAATAATTATTTATAGTTATTAAATAGTTAGAATTGGCATTTAAATGGTTGAATTTGAAAATTAGTGTTTTTGAGAAAATGAGATGCAGAAATGATAAAACTGCAAAATTCCAAAAAGTGAGGCCCAAATCCATACTGTATAGGGCCGGCCACTTTTATAGGTTTTTTCATCTGATATTTTTATTATTATAATGCCAAATAATTCAAACCTAACCCTAATGGAATGCTATAAATAGATAGTGAAGGCTTCAGGAAATTTACACTTAACTTTCTACTTTTTCCTTCAGAGAAAAACCTGAGCCTTCTCTCTCTATACCTAGCCGCCACTTCTTCTCTTTCTTCTTCCTTGAGATCTCGAACCACTTAGTGATTAGAGTAGTGCCCACACACAGCAAGTGATACCTCAATCATGGTGAGGAAGATCGTGAAGAAAGACTTTCAGCAAGAAGGAGTTTCAACACTAAAGAAGGAGAGAAAGAGATCCAGGTTTAGATATTGATAATGCTCTGCTACAGAAAGGAATCAAGGGCTAGATATCTGAACGGAAGGAGTCATTATATTCCGCTGCACCCAATGTAAGGTTTACTAAACTTTATATGTGTTTATTTCGTAATCGTTTTAGAAGTTCATATTTAGGGTGTTAATCAACATACTTGTGAGTAGATCTAAGATTCTCGTAAAATAATTTCCAACAATTGGCCTCAGAGCCATGGTAATTGATTTTCTTGCAAGAAATTTGGACTTAAAACGATTTGTTTATGTTTTGGATGGTATCATGTTGTTTTGAGTGTTGTTTGATGATTGATTGATGTTTGTAAATTTTTGTGAAAAATAATTGAATATCTGTTTCTGGAAATATTTTTATTGGATAGTATGGAAAAAATTAAGCAATTTACTTTTTTTACAGAACTCGATTTCGATTTAATTTGAATTAGTTATGATTTTTTGAAGTTTCAAAAATATCGGGGTGGTGTCACTGCACCACGCACGCGCGGAAATCATGCAACACCCTTGCTGCGCCGTGTTTCCTCGCCCAAGCACTCCCATTTGCGCCCATGGACAATATGCAATGCATACTGTCCGTACAACTCGCAATTTTTTCGTTTTTCTTCGATTTTTCATGCTATTTCAAGGATTTAACTTCCGATTTTTTGGGAAGTTTTGTATTTAGACATTTACTATTCCTAATTCAATTCTAAATATCATAATTAAATTAATTAATTTTTTTTAAATTAATTAATTTTTTTTAAATAAATTCATGATATTAGTGTAATTTGAATTTGAAAATAGTAAATATCTATCTTTTTTTGCTTAATTATCTATCTTATTTTTAAATTTAATTATTTCTTATCTTATTTTTAAATTTAAGGTCAGATTTTAAATTTTTAAATTAAATATTTTTTTTTTTAAATAATTTGACCTTATTTAAATTTAAAATAAGATAACTATAATCATGTAATTTTAAATAGAAGTAAGATATTTTGCTAACTTTTAAATTTTTCTAACTATAATCATGTAATTTTAAATCTGAAAAAGATATTTATTTATCTTTTTTATTTTTATTGAATATTTAATTTATAAAATAATATAAAATTTTTAAAAGTAGTTAGCAAATTTTGAAATGATATTTAGGTTAGTTGAAACCTAATTTTTCAAAATTGTAGGTTTAATTTTAAATTAATCTCGAAATATATATATTTTAAATTTTTTCGAAAATTAAATATTTTTTTATTTAATTATTTTTTCGAAATTTAATTATTTAAAATTAAATAAATCCTACATCCAACTATCCAACTAACCTTGTTGCAGGAGTATGTGTTTTAGCTTGTTTGTAAGTTTTTAAAACCTATTATTGCTTGATTGCAAATAGCCATGGTTAACTTGTTGACAGATCCAATGATCTGATTTTAACTCATGGCTCCCTTGGTCAAGTAAATAATTTGTAACAGGTAAATTTCACAATCTTCTTTCATCTGTGTATGACCTAGCAACATGATAGGATCCATCCAAATATGTGCCTGTGTGAGCCTATATGTTTAATTTTGTTATAGATGCATATAGGTTGTTGTTGCTAAATAAAATATCATAGTTTTGATAGATTTTATTTAGACCCATTTAGTTTTTGGGCCTATTCAATTAATAACAGTTGTTCATTTTAAGGTTAAATTCCTCTCTTTTGGGCCTTGTGTGAGAGTTGGGAGCCATAGTAGTGAGTACGACATACTGAACCCAGCCTCCCCTCACATGAACCACCCCAATTGTGAAGGCCCATTTGGCTGATTTGGATAACTGTACTAGGTTAATTAAATTAGTTTAACCTAATAAAATTGATTAGCAACATAATTAATTTCATTTATTTTGAAATTAATTTAAGAAAACCATAGTTTAAAGAATTTTATTCTAAGCTAAACTATATGTATTTTCTTGTATTTAATTAAATATAGAATTATAACCAACTAAATTCTTTCTGAAGCTTAATTTGAATTTTTCATTAAATATTTGATTATTTAAGTTGAAAATTAGTTATCACTAGCTAATCAACTTAAATCTGAATATCTTTTGAATTTCAAATTTCAAAATTAAGTTGAGGAATTTTAGGAATTGGTTATTAAGATTCTTTAGATATTTTTTTTAAGTTGATATTTTTTCAAATATTAACTTAAAATGGAATATTTTCAAATTAAGTGGTTACAACTTAATTTTTGATATTTAGTTAAATTTAAATTTGAAAATATTTAAGTTCTAGATTTTTTCTAATACAACTTAAATTAGATATTTTTTCAAATTTTGTGTAAAAAATACTTAGTCAAATAAGATATTTTCTCGATAGTTATTTCTAGACTACTTATTATTTCTAATATTAAATAGGAAAATATTATACATTGTGCAATTAATTATTTAAATAATTAATTTTGGTACAATTTATTTTAAGTATATTTTTTCGTAGTATTAAACTAGAGATTAATAATTAAGCCTTCTCTACACTTAATTATTTATTTCTTGAATTTAATACATTTAATTAAATTGAAAATTAAATATCTAATTTGATTTTCATCATGATACTTAAATATTTCTTTTTCATAAACCTTAATTAAATAGAAAATTATTTTTAGTTGAAATTTATTTTTTCAACTTATATTTAAATAATTTTTAAAATATATTTTTTCTTTATTTTATTAATCAATTTTCGAAATTGCATTTCAAAATGCAAAAATTTCAAATTTTATTTGAAAAATAGATTAAAGTTGTAAATTATTTATTTTAATTTTGGACCAACTTAAATCAATGATTTTTTCATTTAATGATTAATTAAAATAAATGAAATAAAATATATTTAATTAGAAAATGAATTAATTAGTCCATGAAAATCTAGATAGATATTATCTGTTTTTGCTTGAAGTATTTTTCTAGTGTATTTAATTAAATAAAAAATTAATATTTAAGTTGATTTTCATCATCATACTTAAATATTTGAAATTTTTCTTATATATTTAATTAAATAGGAAAATTATATTTTTTGTTGTAAATTAATTTTATTAATTAATTTTTGGCCAACATTAAATTAGAATAATTTTTCCTATTTTATTAATTAGAATAATTTTATTAATTAATTTTTGGCCAACATTAAATTAGTCCATGAAAATCTAGATAGATATTATCTGTTTTTGCTTGAAGTATTTTTCTAGTGTATTTAATTAAATAGAAAATTAATATTTAAGTTGATTTTCATCATCATACTTAAATATTTGAAATTTTTCTTATATATTTAATTAAATATGAAAATTATATTTTTTGTTGTAAATCAATTTTATTAATTTATTTTTCGCCAACATTAAATTAGAATAATTTTTCCAGGATTTATTTTTTATTTTATTTTAACATGCAATTTCAAAAATTGTATTCTTAAATACTTTAATTTTTCGAAATGCAATATATATTTATAGAAAATTAAATTTGAGTTGTAAATTAATTTAAATTAATTTTGTAACAACTTAAATTGAATATTTTTCTAAATATTTATTGAAAATTATTACTAAGATGAAAATAATTCATGTTATTTTCATATCCATCTAAGTAAAATTTATAAATATTAAATTAAAATTTATATTTAGAATTTTTCATTCTAAATTGGAAATTTTAATTAAATAAATATATATTTAAAATAAATAGATTAAAATAAGTATCAAAGAAAATACAACTCTATTTAAATAATGAGCTTTATTATTATTAGGATATTCGATCTCCATTGTTGGTCTTACAATAGTTAAATGTTTTCAATATAACCTCGAGACGCTAGACTTCGTCCCTCTTATGGATGGTTATTCGTTGAACACATTTAACACCGTAAGATCTCATTTGATAAGTGTTTTGTAAGTTTTCGTCTCTATTAGACACTCCCCTACAGTGACTACTTAGAGATAAACTTATAAAATATGAAACAATGGTGGAAGCTCATAAAATGAGAATAACCTTGAATCTCGCCTACTGGGACAACGTTGGATTCTTATTTTGATCGAATAAAAGGTTGCTAGAATGGTTTGCATTTTAGATGAGCTGACAACTCTATTCAATGAATGATACTTTGACTCTCGCCTACCGGGACACTGTATCAGTTGGTTGAAGACCTTGGAAATTATTTAGGATTGTATGTTTTAGTATTTTCACTTGTCATTCCTACTTGCTATATGTTTAATAATTTCTGAATTGTGTATGAATTTATATTGAACCATGTTATTTTCTGTTATTAAATTGTAGTTTAATTTCGAATCTTCATTGTTGGTCTAACTTGGTTTGTTTATCTAATGAGATAAATCCCTAATGGATTTTCACCATTAGACATACATAATAGTGTTAGATCTTAAAAGATAAATATTGTATATGCAACATCTAGCTGTTCATCAATTGATGACACCTTAGACTAGTATTTTTACAATATGAAACAAGAAGATTGTATAAATAGGATTACTTTGACTCTCGTTAATCGAAGCATCGTTGGATTCTTATTTATAAACGAAATTATCTTAATTCCTCTAAGCTTATTCATTTCGAATTAGCTCAATAACATATCATTGGATGAATGGTCAATAAATCATTTTGTGTCATTCTATTTTTTCTCTTAAGAAATTAAATGACATATGATTATAACCCGAAATTCTATTCCACAATGATATAAGTCCTCAATCTTAGAAATCTCCTACTTGTATGGGCAAATCTGACTTAGAGTTTAAATTAGTAGTGGTGGTCCAAGAAAGAATTACTCATTATATTTGGTATAAATTTAAGTCTGACTTTAATTTTAGAATCCAAACAGAAATTTTCTTATATTTCTAATTCCAGGATACAATACAGTTACACTTTCACAAGTGTTTAATATCCATCTTCTATTAATGGATTCAAACTGTATGGAATATGAGTTTAGTATTCTATGACCAGGATCCACTTGCACTATTCTAATAACTCTTTGATGTAACTAAACCTAAGTCATCAAAAGACACTACCACACTTTTTTAATCTATGGCATTTGTATCTTGTTCATAGTGGTTTTGACAAGATCAATCTCTGCAAAGAGTTAATATGCCTATATCCACTGAAAGTAAGTTCATCTCATTCGCAGATTGATGTACATTCAGGGGTGGATATGAGTTTTTCGTTGTATTCTTAAAACGATCACTCTACATTATACCTTATGCAAAGAAATTTGAAATGTTTGAAAAATTTCATTAATTTATAGTAATGGTGGAAAACCATTAAGGTAAGTGGTTAAAGATCTTGCGAACTGATAGGGGTGGAGAAATAGTTGGTAGATATGCAGTTCAAAGATCATTAAATTTGATTTTTGAATTATATCCAAACTTACCTCCCCAGAAATTTCGATTTGCATATTTGTTAGGCTATTTTTAGCCTATATTTTGGATCTATTTTATGTGTGTTTTTCGCTGTGTTGGGACGGAATTACGCTTGTTTTCTATGTTTTCAGGTTCTTTGGAATAATAGAGGTCTCGGATGCAAAAATTCAGTAAAAGACGAGCTGAGCCAAGGAAAACACGATGTTTGAAGAATTGTGCGTATCTGGCCGCGGCTAGACACAGCTTGGCCGCGGCTAGACCACGAAATAAATGAGAAACCCTGGGAGCTACAATCGCCGCGGCGAGGGGTAGTGCCGCCGCGACCATTTAAGAGATACAGAGGGATGCTTATTTTGCGATTATCTCGCCGCGGCGAGAGGAAGCATGGCCGCGGCGAGATCCCGTACGGCTCAGGGGCATTTTCGTCCATCGAACCCTAAAAATTAGTTATAAATAGAAAACTGCGATTGAAAGTCAGGGGAAGCAATTTGGAACCCTAAAATACAGCAGAGAGCGGCAGGAAGAGCATAGAGATTCAAGTGAAGATCCAGAATTCATCCACCAACAGTTCTTTCTTTATTCCTCGTTAATTTCTTTATGTTGAATATTGCTATAGGAATGGTTATGGATTTATTTCTGAACTAAATTTTTCATTTAGGGAGCATGATGATTGTTGTTTAATGTTTGCCTAGTTAATGTTTAAATTGCCATTCCTTCATTCTTGTTTGTGAAATTATCTTAATTTGTGTTTAATTTCATGTTTAAGATTGATCACCTTGTGCATGCTTTATGATCTCAATTCGAAATCTGAAAAGTGAGAATTGAGAATGCTAAAATTTGGATAATCGATGTTCTATGTGAAACGAGAGTATTTACATGACTTATGTGACGAGTAGATTATTACCTAATGCTGATTTCATGTTAGTTTAATTAAGGAATTAATTAGATAACATGTGATTTAGAATCTAGAAGATCTGAAAAGAGCTAGGTTACTTTATAATCTGTCATTCACTTCAAGAATAGGATAGTAATTAAGCATTAACAATTTGGGTAAACAACAACAGGATTCTCCTCCCTATCATCTCATCTTGCTTAAACTTTAACTGTGTTTTACGTTTTCTGAATTACTTTAATTCTCTTAAATCATAATTGTTTTCGATTTGCCAAATAGAATTATAAGTATAATTTAGTAGTATTTAATCCAATTCCCTGTGGTTCGACCTCACCTGTGTGAGTTTTACTACTTGATTGCGTATACTTGCGTAGTGTTTATAATTTTCGTAACAAGTTTTTGGGGCCGTTGCCGGGGAATTGTTTAAAGATTAATATTACATAAAATTATACTAACTTCTACTTTGGTATATTTTCTCTTGCTAAGTTTCTAACCTTTTTCTTGCAATATTTTCGTGATCCATTTCAGGATTCCTAAGTGTATGCGCCGTCAAGGACAAGCAGTCATCTTACCAGTTGATCCTGAAATCGAGAAAACTTGTAGGAGGAACCGAAAGAACAAAAGGTAAGAAAGAGTTTCAGCAACTTCTGAAACACCAGAAATCATGGCTGCCAATGTGAACAATAATGCTGGAAACAATGGAGGTAATAACGGTAATAATGGTGGCGCCGTGGAAGATCAAGCTAATGGCCGTAGCTTGAGAGATTACATTCTCCCTACTCTGACGGGAGTGCAGTCATGTATCAGGCCACCGGCAGTGGATGCGAACAACTTTGAGATTAAACCTGCCATCCTTCAAATGGTGCAGTCTTCAGTTCAGTTTGGTGGCCTCCCTTCTGAAGATCCTAATCTGCATCTCTCTAACTTCGTGGAACTTTGTGAAACTTTTAGAGTTAATGGAGTTAGTGATGATGCCATTCGACTGAGACTGTTCCCATTCTCGCTCAGAGAACGAGCCAAGAGTTGGTTAAACTCTTTACCACCCAACTCTATTGCCACCTAGAATGATCTGGCAACAAAATTCTTTTCAAAGTTCTTTCCTCCAGCCAAGTTTGCAAAGCTAAGAGGAGAAATCAACAACTTTTGCCAACAAGATAATGAATCTCTCCATGAGGCTTGGGAGAGGTTTAAAGATCTGATCAGAAAGTGTCCTCATCACGGTATAGAGAAGTGGATGCTTGTCCACAACTTCTACAACGGGTTGGTTGGTAACACTAGAACTCTAATAGATGCAGCAGCTGGCGGAGCCTTTATGAGAAAGAGTGCTAATGAGGCTTATGATCTATTGGAGGAGATGGCTCTAAACAATCAGCAGTGGCCAACTGAAAGGAGTCAATCTAAGAAGGTAGCTGGTGTGTTAGAGGTTGATGCCATCACAAAGTTAACAGCTCAGGTTGAGGCATTGACAAAAATAATTGCAGGGCAAGCTAAACAAGCCCAAATTGTTTGTGAGATATGTGGAGGAAATCATCACTTTTCAGAGTGTCAAGCAGATGTGGATGATTTGCCAATGGATGAAGCCAAAGCCATTGGGAATTTTTCACAGAACAACAACAACAATTATGGGTTCAGCCAGGGTAATAACCGAAGAAACAGTGGGTTCTATCAGCAACGAAATCAGAACCAGAATCAGAACCAACAGTTTAATCAGCAACAAGCCTCTGGTGGAAATTCTAGTTTGCAAACAGATTTACTGCTTCAATTCATGACTGAAACTAGATCTTCAATTAAAGACCTACAGACTCAGATGGGCCAGCTAGCAACTCAGGTAGCAACCCGCCCTCAAGGAAATTTGCCTAGCACAACTGAAGTTAATCCCAAAGAAAACTGCAAGGCAATTACCCTGAGGAGCGGTAAGAAGTATGATGGGCCTGAGTTTCCACAACCAGTTGAGGTAGATGAGGAGATAAAAGTTCAACCAGTGCCAACACCAACACCAACAGCAGAGAAGGCTACTGACAGCCCAGCACAACCACAACAGTTTCCACCAATTAGCATTGATCACCATGTGAAAATACCCTACCCTCAGAGGCTCAGAAAGTCAAGCTTAGACAAGCAGTTCACCAAGTTTCTAGAAGTCTTCAAAAGACTTCACATTAACATTCCCTTTGCTGAAGCTTTAGAGCAGATGCCAAGTTATGTGAAGTTCATGAAGGAAATTCTGTCAAAGAAGAGAAAGATGGAGGATTATGAGACAGTGGCTCTAACTGAAGAGTGCAGCGCTATTCTACAGAAGAAACTCCCTCCAAAACTCAGAGATCCAGGGAGCTTCACTATTCCTTGCACTATCGGAAGAATTGAAGGAATAAATGCACTATGTGATTTGGGAGTCAGCATAAACTTAATGCCTTTGTCAGTGTTTAAAAGATTGCAGCTGGGTGAAGCAAAGCCAACCACGGTAACTCTCCAATTGGCGGATCGATCACTAGCTCATCCTAGAGGAGTCATTGAGGATGTGTTAGTTAAAGTTGACAAGTTCATCTTTCCAGCTGATTTCATTGTTCTGGATATGGAAGAAGATAGCAACGTCCCAATCATTCTTGGGAGACCATTCTTGGCAACTGGCCAAGCCTTGATCGATGTTCAGAAGGGTGAATTAAAGCTGAGAGTCCAAGGAGAAGAAGTGGTCTTTAATGTACTAAAGGCTATGACATACCCAAAGGCAAGTGATAACTGTTTCTTCATTGATTTGATTGATGAAATTTTGGGTGAGAAAAAGCTGCTAGATGATCCTCTTGAACTAAGTTTAACTGAAGATGAATTGACGGAGTAAGAGGGACAAGAGGTCATGGGTTATGTGAAATGGCTTGATTCCTATGGGCCCTTGAACAGAAAATATTTTGAGGAATTTGGAGCAGTTCCAAAAGAGCTAATGACATCTACTAAAAAGCCTCCAGAACTTGAATTGAAGGTACTTCCTAGTCAATTGAGGTATGAGTTTTTGGGTAAAGATAAAAAGTTGCCAGTTATTGTGTCAGCTTCTCTTTCTGATGTGGAAACTGATAGACTACTGAGGGTACTCCGAGCTCACAACAAGGCCATCGCTTGGACACTGGGTGACGTTAAAGGAATCAGTCCTTCAACAGTGATGCACCGAATTCTAATGGAAGATAATGCCAAGCCGACAATCGATGCTCAACGAAGACTCAATCCACCCATGAAGGAAGTTGTCAGAAAGGAAGTAGTCAAGTGGTTGGATGCTGGAGTCGCTTATCCCATTTCAGACAGTAAGTGGGTTAGCCCGGTGCAAGTGGTTCCAAAGAAAGGTGGAATGACTGTGATTAAGAATGAAAAGAATGAGTTGATTCCCACAAGAACAGTCACCGGTTGGAGGATTTGCATCGACTACAGGAAACTCAACAAAGCGACACGAAAAGATCACTTCCCTTTGCCTTTCATTGATCAAATGCTAGACAGATTGGCGGGCAAGAATATTACTGCTTTTTTGATGGCTACTCTGGATACCACCAGATAGCTATAGCACCTGAAGATCAGGAGAAGACGACTTTCACATGTCCTTACGGTACCTTTGCTTTCAGAAGAATGCCATTCGGTTTGTGTAACGCCCCTGCTACTTTTCAATGGTGTATGATGGCTATCTTTTCAGATTTGATTGAATCTTGTATTGAAATTTTTATGGATGATTTTTCGGTCTTTGGTTCCTCCTTTGATCATTGTTTAGAAAATTTAGAAAAGGTGCTAACCAGGTGCGAGAAGTCTAACTTGGTGTTAAACTGGGAGAAGTGCCACTTTATGGTGACAGAAGGAATTGTTCTTGGGCACAAAATTTCGAAAGCAGGAATTGAGGTGGATAAGGCTAAAGTTTCAACAATAGAAAATTTACCACCTCCAGTTTCTGTAAAAGGAGTGAGGAGTTTTCTAGGACATGCTGGTTTCTATCGACGATTCATTAAGGACTTCTCAAAGATCTCTAAGCCATTGTCCAGCTTACTTGTTAATGGTGTACCCTTCGAATTTGGAGATGACTGTTTAAAAGCGTTCAAAGTTCTTAAAGAGAAACTGATTTCAGCACCAATAGTTACTTCACCGAATTGGGAGTTACCTTTTGAATTGATGTGTGATGCAAGTGACTATGCAATTGGAGCGGTCTTGGGTCAAAGGGTTGACAGGGTGTTTCACACAATCTACTATGCTAGTAGAACCCTGAATGATGCTCAACTAAATTATGCCACAACGGAGAAAGAGATGTTGGCAATTGTGTTTGCTTGTGATAAGTTCCGACCCTACCTGATTGGGAATAAGGTTATTGTCTACACAGATCATTCAGCGATCAAGTACCTTATGACCAAGAAGGATGCAAAACCGAGACTGATTCGATGGGTACTTTTACTTCAAGAATTTGACTTAGAGATAAAAGATAAGAAGGGCACTGAGAATCTGGTAGCAGATCACTTGTCAAGACTAGAGCTGGAAGAAAGTCAGAATACGAAAGAGGTACAAATAAATGAACAATTTCCTGATGAACAACTCTTTAGTGTGAGGGAAAGTCTAATGGTACCATGGTATGCTGACTATGTTAACTTCTTGGCTGCTAATATCACTCCTCCTGAGCTCTATCGACAACAACTAAAGAAATTCTTTTTTGAGGTGAAACATTACTACTGGGAAGAGCCAATCCTCTACAAGCACTGTGCAGATCAGATAATAAGAAGATGTGTGCCTGAAGAGGAGATGTACTCTATTCTCAATCACTGTCATGCTCTACCGTGTGGGGGACACTTCAGTGGAACCAGAACAGCTGCCAAGGTGTTGCAAAGCGGATTCTTTTGGCCAACACTTTTCAAAGACGCTAGTACTTTTGTGAAAGCATGTGATCGTTGTCAGCGTACAGGAAACATCTCAAGGAGAAACAAAATGCCTTTGACAGGAATCTTGGAAGTAGAATTGTTTGATGTATGGGGGATAGACTTCATGGGTCCTTTTCCTTCATCTTTTAGCAATCTATACATCCTATTAGCTGTGGATTATGTGTCAAAATGGGTGGAAGCTGCAGCAACACCAGCTAATGATGGAAAAATAGTTCTTCGATTCCTTCAAAAGAACATATTCACGCGGTTTGGTACTCCCCGAGCAATCATAAGCGATGAAGGGAGTTACTTCTGCAACAAACAGTTCGAAGCACTCCTTTCGAGATATGGTGTTCGTCATAGAATTGCTCTACCTTATCATCCGCAAAGTAATGGCCAAGCTGAGATTTCTAACCGGGAAATAAAGATGATTCTGGAGAAAACGGTGCAGAGATTAAGGAAAGATTGGTCAAGAAAGTTGGATGACGCATTGTGGGCCTATAGAACAGCGTTCAAAACGCCAATCGGGATGTCACCATATCGGTTGGTGTTTGGAAAGGCTTGTCATCTACCGGTGGAGTTAGAACACAAAGCTTATTGGGCAATGAAAACTCTGAACATGGATTTAAAGGCTGCTGGACAGAAAAGATTACTACAGTTAAATGAGTTGGAGGAATTTTGGAACGAAGCTTATGAGAACGCTAAGATTTACAAGGAAAGAACTAAAAGGTGGCATGACCGAAACTTAGTCAGGAAGGAGTTTCAACCTGGGCAACAAGTTCTACTTTTCAACTCAAGACTAAAGTTGTTTCCTGGTAAATTAAAGTCAAGGTGGTTGAGGCCATTTACAGTGGTCAAGGTGTTTCCTTATGGAGCGGTGGAACTGAAAGGTGAAGGCCCTAATACTTTCAAAGTTAATGGGCAGCGGTTAAAGCTCTACTTGGGAGGTCAATTTGATCAAGCCAAGTCTGCCATGATTCTGGCGCCACTATGAAGAACTCGATCGACGTCTAGCTGGGCGACGATAAAGGCAGCGCTAATTGGGTGGCAACCCAAGTGTTCTGTATGATTTAGTTGAACTCTTTTATGTTTTAGTGTTATTTTCTTTTTCTGTTCTATCTAGTTTTGTTTAGAAAACTGGTAAAACAATTTTTAGTATTCTTTTTCCTTATGTACTGCATATAAAAAAAATATATATATATTTTTTTTTGGATTCGCCCAGTGGCGGCGGCCAGATGTAGGGCCGCCGCGGCCATTTAAGGCTTACAGAAAGGACATAATTTTCACGAATTCTGGACGCGGCGAGGGGTAATGCCGCCGCGGCCATTTAAGCCTTACAGAAAGACTTGATTTTTCACGGAATTTGGCCGCGGCGAGGCATTAAGTGGTCGCGGCGAGAAAGGTCTGACGAGTTTAAAAAGGGAAACACATTACACAATTTCAAATCACTCCCATTCAAATCCCTAACCACCACCTTCAAAAATACCTCTCTAAACACCATTTTTTCTTCTTCAAATCCCATCCAAAACCCTTTTCCTATAAATCTAACCATAAATCTTCATCCCAAATCATCCTAAACCATTATTTCTCTCATCAATCACTCATTCCCACTCAAAATCAACCCCAAATCCCTAAAACCTCACCCAAAATTTCAAAAACCCTTATTCATCTTCTTCTTTCTCAAGAACTTCAAGCTTTCTACAATGGAGGATGATTAAAGGAGGATTCTCATTGAGGTATTAATTCTAAGACTTCCTATCCAATTTTTATTGAAGAATTTGTGAATTGTTGGAGAATTTTGGATAGTTTGTTGGATATTTGGGATTTTTGCTCTATACATTGTTCAATATTGTTTGTGTGAGGAAGATTGGGTTTGATTGTGAGGGAATTAATTCCCGGGAAGTGGATTTTTAAGGGGAAGTGCTGCCAAATTTTTTTTAAAAAAAATCTTGAAAGTTAGGAAAATTTGGGTGACATGGGTCCTAAAAGGACAAGAGTGAGTGAAGAAGGGGGAGCTTCATCATCCAACCCACCTAGGGGTCGCTCTAATCTTGATAGAGTGAGGTTTACCAATATGGATGCCCAAGAGCGCTTTTGAAATTGAAAGATACGACATTCATTGAAGATAGAGGGATAGACATTGTTAACCTGAGTCAAACTGCAAACATTCCTCCTGCATTTGCATCTATTAGAGATCAAATTTTAAATAGGCAGTGGACTAAGTTCGTGGATGTCACTGAGCGTAGCAACCAAACTCTAGCTTTAGAATTTTTAGCCAACTGGCCTGAAAGAGAGGATGACAAAGTGAGAGTTAGGGGGGTTAGAGTGCCTGCTTCTACAGCTGCAATTCATGCTCTTTATGAGCTACCAACCTTCACGGTAGAACAGCAACCCTTGAAACAGCAATTTCGGGAAAGGAGTTTGAATTATGTGGATAGAGCTGAAACTCTAGGGTATCCTGGCCTGAGGTTCCATGAGCTTGCTGGAGAACCATATCAATTGTACCGGTGTGAACTCAACCCGGTAGCCAAGGCATGGCTTTACTTTGTTAGTGCAAGGTTGCTCCCGAACAAACATTTTTCTGATGCTCAGATTGACAGGATTAAATGGGTTTATGGAATTATGAAAGGTTACAATTTGAATGTGGGGGACATCATTCGAGTGACATTTGACATAATGGTTGAGGGGTCTTCTGGTGGTGGACTTGGGCTTGCTGGAATTATCACCGACCTTTGTGAGAAACATGGAGTACCGCAGTACTCATATGATACCAAGGCGCCGCCACAACGCAGTATTAACTTGTCCACTGTTCTTCGACTCAAACCTCCTCACCCTTATGGTCAACCGCCAGCTCAGAGAGATCCTCCTGCAAGAGAACAAGAGGAGCATGAGGACATTGAACCACCACGTCTTGCCAGGCCTCTCGACCCAGCCATGCAGTACACTCACGATCAACTGAATTATCTGATTCAGCAAAACATGCACATGCAGAATTACATGGCCCAACGGAGTGTTTTCGATGAGCAGCAGGTGGCCCAATTGTCACGAGGATGAATGTCGGTGTGGACGATCCTAATTACTTTGCCATGCCACCCCGCTTCAACCCCTATGATCAGCCACCGCCGCCAAACCCCTTCTAAGGGGCTCAGGTAAGTTTCTCTCATCCTGGTTTATTTTCACACATTGGGGACAATGTGCATCTTTAGTTTGGGGGGAGAGACTTAATTTTTTTTCAGTTTATTTGTTTTCGTTAATTAGTTTTTTTTTAGTGTCATGTGTTGATAACCAAATTGGAAGATTGATTGAACCACTGTTATTCACTTGTGCAATGGATTAAAACATAACTGTGTGCTTGATTTGCAACTGTTTGAATTAGGGTGGATGTGTGTTAGGAGGTTGTTCATGTAGATATAAAACATTTGTTTTTGACGCATATCACTTCTGTTCTATGTGGTTTTTGGAATGATTGACTGTACATGAAATAGAATTTGTTTGACATACTTTCTTGAAGCGAAATCCTTGATAATTTTTGTTTGAAAAGTGATTGAGGCAAGTTTTCTTTGGATCGTTTGAGCCTTTTGAGCCTACCCGAACATTTTACCATAGTATACCCAAAGTTGAGCCTTAACCTATTTTAAAAATTCCTCACCACTTACCTAAGCTAAATTCATTATCCTTAACTCTTTTCACTCTAAACATACATTATTATGCCATGAGCCTTTAAGCAAGTTTGGAGGGATAAATTGTTGTAAGTGGGGAAATAAAGTGTATGAGTAAGAGATTGAAAAAAAAAAATGTGATAAAGTATTGTGTGTTGTGCCTCTAGTGAAAAAAATATAAGAAGAAAAAAAAAGAGAAAATATGTGATAATGTCTTCTTGGAAAAAAATATGAAAAAATATGAGGTACGCACATAGGAAAAAATATGCAATCTCTTACTATTGTCTTTGGGATATATGAAAGAAAAGAAAGAAAATAAATGTGGGTGCTTGCTTGGTTAATAGTGCTTATGGTATAATGTAGCTTATATGACTTGTCACCTACCCATGTACCTAAGCCACGTTGTGATAACCGAAAAAGACCTATTGATTCCAAAGAGAAATTTGTCAACATTAGTGGAGAGAGGTATGTCATTCAAAATTATTGATCATGTGTTAGTGGAATGTCTGGAAGTTTAGAACGGTTGTGAACGACAATTGTGATGTTTTGTGTTTGTATGAATTGCTTACTTCTAAATTGTACATCCAAATTAGTTCTTAGAGTTGGCAAATTGAAATTCTGGTTATTGATGGCTTGAAGTTGTGCAGGTGGTGGTAGTAGTTCAATCGTCAGAAAGTTTGGTTATCTATTGTGTTGTTTGTTTTTAGTGAGTCTTAGTTTTACTCGGGGACGAGTAAAGATCCAGTTTGGGGGAGTTTGTTAGGCTATTTTTAGCCTATATTTTGGATCTATTTTATGTGCGTTTTTTGCTGTGTTGGGACGGAATTACGCTTGTTTTCTATGTTTTCAGGTTCTTTGGAATAATAGAGGTCTCAGATGCAAAAATTCAGTAAAAGACGAGCTGAGCCAAGGAAAACACGATGTTTGAAGAATTGTGCGTATCTGGCCGCGGCTAGACCATGAAATAAATGAGAAACCCTGGGAGCTACAGTCGACGCGGCGAGGGGTAGTGCCGCCGCGGCCATTTAAGAGATACAGACAGATGCTTATTTTGCGATTATCTTGCCGCGGTGAGAGGAAACATGGCCGCGGCGAGATCCCGTACGACTCAGGGGCATTTTCGTCCATCGAACCCTAAAAATTAGTTATAAATAGAAAATTGCGATTGAAAGTGAGGGGAAGCAATTTGGAACCCTAAAATACAGCAGAGAGTGGCAGGAAGAGCATAGAGATTCAAGTGAAGATCCAGAATTCATCCACCAACAGTTCTTTCTTTATTCCTCGTTAATTTCTTTATGTTGAATATTGCTATAGGAATGGTTATGGATTTATTTCTGAACTAAATTTCCCATTTAGGGAGGATGATGATTGTTGTTTAATGTTTGCCTAGTTAATGTTTAAATTGCCATTCCTTCATTCTTGTTTGTGAAATTATCTTAATTTGTGTTTAATTTCATGTTTAAGATTGATCACCTTGTGCATGCTTTATGATCTCAATTCGAAATCTGAAAAGTGAGAACTGAGAATGCTAAAATTTGGATAATCGGTGTTCTATGTGAAACGAGAGTATTTACATGACTTATGTGACGAGTAGATTATTACCTAATGCTGATTTCATGTTAGTTTAATTAAGGAATTAATTAGATAACATGTGATTTAGAATCTAGAAGATCTGAAAAGAGCTAGGTTACTTTATAATCTGTCATTCACTTCAAGAATAGGATAGTAATTAAGCATTAACAATTTGGGTAAACAACAACAGGATTCTCCTCCCTATCATCTCATCTTGCTTAAACTTTAACTGTGTTTTACGTTTTCTGAATTACTTTAATTCTCTTAAATCATAATTGTTTTCGATTTGCCAAATAGAATTATAAGTATAATGTAGTAGTATTTAATCTAATTCCCTGTGGTTCGACCTCACCTGTGTGAGTTTTACTACTTGATTGCGTATACTTGCGTAGTGTTTATAATTTTCGTAACAATATTGATGATTAGTTACTAGTCGTTGCCTAAATCCTTCTATGGTAATACAATTTCAGAATGATGTAATGGTTGTATACTTAATGTAAATCATTACTAGATTCATGGATGACCTAATCGAATTCTTAAGAAAAGCTAGAACTGTTAATCATTGTTTGCAAGTTTTTTTTTAGCTATTCTAAGTGATTAGGGGTGGACCATCCCATAGTCAATAGATAAGAAAGACTTTGTTTAAACAAATACTACTTTTCTAAGAAAATGACTAAGTCTGAAAATAAAGTAGCAAATAAAGGAGATATTTATTTCTTGATTCCAAATGTGTTCTATCATCTTATTTGACATATGATGATCCCACTGCCTCTGTTCTCTTGTCACAACCGAAGAGATCAATACCATTTAGTTTTCTTAGACATAATTCACGGTACCTTGTCGTAGTGGGAGAGTTTCTAGGAACTCACCTTCTTATGACTTGGAAGACACTAGTGATTAAAATCCATTGTGAGTTTAAACAAGTAATGGATTGTCAAGATAAGAAACTAAGAAGAAAGCTGTAACGCCCGTATTTTTATAATAATAAACTCGAAAATTAATTTTAATAATTTATATATTAATAATCACATGGATCGGGATCCCGAGTATCAAAATACAAATTAGAAGTACTTTACTACTATATACATATATATTTTTTTTTTAAAAGTTTAGCGGACATGCATCCTCAAAATACAGACTCCAAAATATTAAGAAATCGAAACCCTCCAGGTTGCACTGCCGCGATATGTACAATCATGCCGAGTTCTGCCTCACTGTTCCTCCAGCTTTGCTTTTCCTTTACCTACACAAGGTAGCAAACTGATGAGTCAACAGACTCAGTAAGATATGCAAGAAATATATAAAAGTACTGCAATGCTGGCTTTATGATTAAGCCGCCCTGAGCTCACTAACCAAGCTCACCAAATGGTTAAGAACGTTCTTAAGGGAAGTACGACTACTGTACCAAATGCACTAAAGTACCAACTCTGTACTTGTGTTGGTAGAGCCCTAATTTTACTCCCAGAAATTACTAAGTGTTGTACCACGAACACGACGTACCCTGGGTACTCGTATTGGTAACACCGTAACCACATTAACATACAATACTGTACTAACACTCTAATAATCATTTTATATTCGTGCTAGTAGTATAACAATCAAAACAAGCATATACATTCATATATATATTCTTACGCTATCTTACCTCGTTCCGTGCTCAAGTGTGCCGGTCAGCCTGAGTGGAAGTGCAGTTCGATGTTTTACAGGGCCCTAAACCATAATGTTCAAAATCCGATGAGAGACTCGCTAAAACACTTATCGGGGATTTAAAATAGAAACTAAACTTAGCCCTATCGATAATTAAGATGCCAATACCCTAAATTACTTAAAAACGGGAAAAAGCCCCAACCGGAAGTCCGGTTCCTGGGACCAACCGGTTGACCGGTTGACGCAGGCTCCCAGGAACCGGAATTCCGGTTCTGAACTGGGAACCAAAAATCCGACCCCCACAACTCAAATTAATCCCAAACTTTTCAATACTTTCCAGAACACCTGTATGCACTAAAATAAACCAGAACCAAGCAACACAACTCAACAAAACACTCTTAAAACAAAACCACCATTAGAGTTCCAATATGAGTTCATAAGCTCCAACTTGATTCAAATAACAAATTAATCATCCAATTAAGCTTAGAACAATCTAAATAACCACTACACAACTTCGGAAGATAGCATCAAACTAATCTCAAGCACACAGCCCCTACACCCTAGCCAAATATGCATTCAAACCTAACTTGAGTTAAAGGAAAAATCAAGAAAATAAAGTGAGGAGTTATACCTTTGATTAAAGCTTCCGATTCCCCTAAAACTCACTGAATTGAACTAAGAAAATCCAAACTTTCAGCTGGCCCCCTTGGTGGTTCGAAGGAAAGAAAGAGAGAAAGCTTAATGGAGAAGGTGACTTGGTTTTTCTCTAGGTTCTCAACCTCTAATACTATATATTATTATTATTTTCATTCTTTTTTTTTTAATAAAGTAAGGATAATAATAAATAAGAATCAGATTTTATTAAATAAACAACTTCACAAAAAGACAAAAGTCCTAACTAATGAAATTACCTTTTAGCCCTCCTAGTTGGATTCAAAAACTAAAAGAGTGACAAGGCTAGTTTGGTCTTTTCCAAAACTTAACAATAAAATCCCACTATTGACATACCAAAATATACCAACGAGACTCTCTAATGGCCCAACGTCACTTTCCACAGCTTCCGAACACAATCACAGAAATTGAGAAATTTACATAAATAGCATAATAAATATATACGAACTCAAATAAATTCTCATAATTGTATTATTATCAAAAATAATAAAATCTCATACATAAACCCTAATTATTTAATAATTCAAAGTATTAATCATATGCGGTCTTTACAAAAGCTAAGAGAACTATAGTTTGATCCATTCACATGGAGTAACCTAAAGTTTTCTATTACAAGGACATAAAAGGAAATTTTCGTTAATAAGTCTATTCAATGGACTTAACAAAACTTCCTGTTCCTAGTTTGAGTTTATCTAAACCTATGGCTTGTGGTATACCTGGTAATTACTTACAATAATGCTAGCAACTTACTTTAGTAAGATGCTGAAGCATTTTCTTTCTAATGGCAATCTATAGAAGCTTCTCGACTTCTAGGTATAGATTTTATTTATCTAAGGAAAAGTCTCAACTATTCCAGAAAAGATAAAGTCATGAAAGAATTTCTTAAATCAACAGTGAGAGGTCTCAGATATGCTTTAGTATGCCTTAGACCAGACACCTGCTGTTGAGTGAGAGTAATGAGTAGGTATCAGATTAATCCAGGAGAAGAACATTGGAAGACAATCAAGTAAATCTTAAGATAAAGAAGAGGAACTATATGTTAGTCTATAAGGGTGTATTTAAAACTCTTAGACTACACCACATCAGATTTCGAGATTTGCCTTTGTGCTAGAAAATCTTTCTGATAAGATGGTGATTACTCTGGGGGTGGAATAGTTATTTTGGAGAAGTGTAAAAACCTATATGAAGTCTTTAGGTCTACCTGAAAGGGACTGAATGTTAAAGTTGCAGGAAAGGTACTTATCCAGTCTAAGGAAAGTTCTATACATTTTTGGCACCATTCCAAATTGCCTTAACTACTAGTGTTATTTCCTGATTAACCAAAAGTAGTTGCCAAAGGTATAGAATCCAGTATTCCAAAAGAGTAGACATATAGAGAGGAATTTCACATTATCAATGATTTTTTGATTAAGGAAGAGTAATGGTGGAGAAAAGGTTGTGTTTAATTCAACCTTTCAGATCCTATTACGAGGAGTTTACTACTACTACACTTGATTTGTATATCAAGGTGTTGAGATTATTTGAAATGTACTTTTTTGTTTTATATTAGTGCAAGTGGGAGTTTGTTGGGTTTTATGCCCTAAATAAAACTCATTTCAATATAATCAAATTTACTTATTAATATAGATCAGAAATAACATTTAATGTTGCATGGTTCACATGATTTATTTCATGATTATATGTACATAATGTATGAATTCATCTGAAACCCTTTTCACATACTTGATCCTCTTTATTGTGTTGTCAACATATTGGAAAGTAAACATGACTATGTGAATAAAGTTTCATAGATTTATCAGACACAGGGTTTTACCGATATGATAATCTGCAACAGAGTTTACTTGCATTTGGAGAAATGTTATGTTCTTTCCAGAGCATTGGTTAAAGTAAAGCTCAGGTTGGATGCATGGAGTATGCATCGGAAGGGACCGATATTGAACTTTGACTTAGATTTATTAAACTTACCATAATATCTATTCAAGTCAATATTGTCTAGTTGATCCTAGATCAAATGATCTTAATCCTGTTATGATTAGGCTCAATCTCAAAAGGCTATTCGTGTTCTTTGATTTGTTAGTTAAGCCTACTTTTGGGTCAGGGTGATACGTACATTTTGGGAACACGGTATTGCAATTGAGTGGGAGCGCTAACATAAACATCGAATCTATAGCTTCTATCTGGCGAATAGTAAGTAAAGGATGATCTCCTTCGAGCTTGACCAAACGAAAATAAATGGTGGAGTACTCATTTCACATAAGCTGAAATATCATTTATACGGGGTTAAGTGTTGTAAGGATAAAATACATTGTAGGGTGTAACGGTAATCTAATCCCTTTACAGTGTAGATCATTCATATAGAGGATCATTGATCAAATTAGGATTATAACAATGGATAACTAATGATGTGTCTATATGGTGGAACATATAGAGCATTCTATATACTTAGAGTGCAATTCTAAGTTCTATGCGTGGATTCAACGAAGAATTAATAAGTCAGTGAATTTAGGTTATAAATTCTTGATCTGCTTATTGGAAGCTCGGTTATATAGACACATAGTCCCCCCACTAGTTGAGATAATGTTGCTTGTAAGACTCATATAATAGGTTTTGATTAATCAATTATAATTCTCAATTTAGACTATGTCTATTTGTGAATTTTTCACTAAGTAAGGGCGAAATTGTAAAGAAAGAGTTTTAGGGGCATATTTATTAATTATGATACTTTGTATGGTTCAATTAATAAATATGATAAATTACAATATTATTTAATAATTATTTATAGTTATTAAATAGTTAGAATTGGCATTTAAGTGGTTGAATTTGAAAATGGGTGTTTTTGAGAAAATGAGATGCAGAAATGATAAAACTGCAAAATTGCAAAAAGTGAGGCCCAAATCCATACTGTATAGGGCCGACCACTTTTATAGATTTTTTTCATCTGATATTTTCATTATTTTAATGCCAAATAATTCAAACCTAACCCTAGTGGAATGCTATAAATAGATAGTGAAGGCTTCAGGAAATTTACACTTAACTTTCTACTTTTTCCTTCAGAGAAAAACCCGAGCCTTCTCTCTCTATACCTAGCCGCCACTTCTTCTCTTTCTTCTTCCTTGAGATTTCAAACCACTTAGTGATTAGAGTAGTGCCCACACACAGCAAATGATACCTCAATCATAATGAGGAAGATCGTGAAGAAAGACTTTCAGCAAGAAGGAGTTTCAACACTAAATAAGGAGAGAAAGAGATCCAGGTTCAGATATTGATAATGCTCTGCTACAAAAAGGAATCAAGGGCTTGATATCTGAACGGAAGGAGTCATTATATTCCGCTGCACCCAATGTAAGGTTTACTAAACTTTATATGTGTTTATTTCGTAATCGTTTTAGAAGTTCATATTTAGGGTGTTAATCAACATACTTGTGAGTAGATCTAAGATCCTGGTAAAATAATTTCCAACAAATCATCTATAGAGGATCATTGATTATTGGGATAATAACAAATGGATAATCTTATAGCGTATCTATATCGTGGAACATATAGAACGTTCTATATAATTGAGAGTGCAATTCCAAATTCTATAGTGGTGTAAGGAGGAATTAATAAGTTAGAGAATTTACTTGGTAAATTCTAGATCTGCTTATTGGAAGCTCAGTTATATAGGCCCATGGTCCCCATACTAGTTGAGACAAACTGCTTGTAAGACTCAGTTAATTGATTGTAATTAATCAATTATAGTTCTAAAGTTAGACTATGTCTAGTTTATGAATTTCCACTAAGTTATGTCTTGATTGTGAAGAAATAGGATTTTGGGATTTATTTGTTAATTAAGAGACTTTATGGAGTCTAATTAATAAATAATATAAACGACAAAATTTATTTGATAATTATTTTAATTATTAAATAAATAGTTTTGACATTTATAGGATTAAAAGTACAAAAAGTGGTATTTGTGAAAAATAGATAAATGGTTAAGAAAAATGGCGAAAATCTAATTAGTGTAGGGCCCACTTCATGGCCGGTCACTCGAGGCTATTTTTGCTCTATTTTTATCATTTTTTATTCCAAATAAATCAACCCTAACCCTATGTGAATTAGTATAAAAAGAAAAGAATGGTCTCATTATCCAACTAATACTTCAAAGGCTTTAAACCTAGTTTTCTTTCTCTCTGACAACTAGGTTTATGGGACTTCTTCTTCTTCTTCTTCTTCTTTTCTTCCTTCTAATTCAAAATCATATAACCTTCTTCACAATTAAATTCGAGCCTTAGTGATTGAGTGCATGCCCACCCATAGCAAGTTAGTCCTCAATCATAGTGCGTAGGACTGTGATGAATCCAAACAGCAGAAGGAGTTTTCGGGCACAAATCTTGGTGATACTCTGCTACAGAAAGGATACAAGGGTTAGAGATTTGAGTGGAATGAGTCATTTAATTCCGCTGCAACCAATGTAAGGTTTCTCATACCTTTTATGTGTTTATTTTATATCGTTTTAAAAGTTCATATTTAGGATGTTAAAAATATACTTGTTAGTAAATTTAGATCCTGGTAAAATATATTCCAACAATTACTAAGGGATCTGTGTGAGAAAATCGTACGTGCAATGCGTCTTCATCAGTAAAGACAATGGGAGGTTCATTAGATTTGTCTCTTTTTAGAGGTTTTGGAGCGAAGGTTGATTTCTCGGCATGTGAGAGAGAGAGAGAGAGAGAGAGAGAGAGAGAGAGAGAGAGAGAGAGAGAGAGAGAGAGAGAGAGAGAGAGAGAGAGAGAGAGAGAGAGAGATGAGATGAGTTATCAGACTTAGAGCTTAAGGCTTAGGGTTTTTAGCTTAGGATTTTAGGGTTTGCTTAAGTCTCTTTATATAGGAGAGCTTAAACCCCTTTATCATGTAAAATAAGCAAATATTTACATATTAAATTAGTAAATATAAATGACTGAAATGCCCCTTAAAACTAGATATTTTTCCTCTATCTTTGTGGGCTATTAAGGCCTAATTCGCAGTCTAGCTTGCTGTCCACGTGTAATGATGTGCACTAAAGTCCTGCCAGGCCAAATTTTAGCAGGCCATGCATTTGTAGGATGCAGGCTGGCTGACCTTGTGCTATCTTTATCTTAACAACTTTTATCTTTTTCCATATTTAATTAATTCATTATAAAAATAAATAAGTACTATTATGCCAATTCAAAATAGATTTTTCCCAAACAACATTATACAACTCTTTATCCCTACTCTTGACAATATTTCAAAGTGGCGATTCGGGGACCATGGGCCTATAATTATAAGCTCCAATAAATTATGATTACTCCACTATAAATATAGAATTGAGCTCTTAGTAATTATAGAATTATATTTACTAAATTTTATTGCAGTGTCCATTGATATAATCAATTTCAATAATTAGCCCTTTATGTGTTGGTTCGTAATTAGTTTTGGTCAAATTACTGTTTTACCTTTCTAATTATCTCTTTATCCTTTAGTACCATTAATTTACAAGTGGAAGTATAATTCAAATTCCATCTGAATTTGTGTGCGACTTTCTAGTACTAGAATTAACACATAAAGGGAACCAATATTTTATCCGTTAGGATTCTATAATTGTTGATCATGTTCCTAGCCATCTATATTATTAGATTCTCAAATTAGAAGTTGTAAGAATCATCTTCTCTGAGAAACTTTAACGAGTGTATCAAAGAAACTAATAACATGAACAAGAGTTCATGATTACTCATGATTTGGACCGATCTACTATTGATCATCGTTATGATATGAATTAGGTCTTCATAGCAAATGACATATTTGATAAAGATAACTTTATTCATATCGATCCTTGTCATAATATATAATTTCTATTATATACAACACATTCACTTAGATGTCATACTACATCAGTAATTCGAACTAAAATTACTTGCACCGAAGAACAGGCATCAGTGAACCGTACTAGCAACCATTGATTAAAGATTCCATAACTTTAATATGTTACTGACTGTTTTATTCATAGCTAAGTGATCTTAGTTCTCTGTACAGCTACAAGTTACAGCCTCATATATGAATAAGAAATTTTTCAATATTTATATAAATTATTCAATCATAAATATTAATAATTTAACATTCAAGCATATATAAAAAATGATCAACTCTTTATTAATAATCGGAACTGTCTTTATAGGCTTTTCAGGGCATAAACCCTAACAAAAGTCAAAGCATCTCTCTCTATTATCTCTATCTAGATTTCGAGCCCCACACTTAGCCAATTCTTTGTTATTCTCGTGAGAAATAAAAACTCGAGGTAGACGTAACTCCATTACCATCGCATCATGGGGAGTGAACTACTGTAAATTTATTGTGTCTCTCTTATTTATACTTAACTCTCATTACATTGTCGCCAATCTAGCGAGTGGGTATTGCTAGATATGTCTAGATTTCTGCGTCAAAAGTTATATTATTAATAATTTTTTTATTTTATTTTATTTAAAAAAATTATCAAACATGTCAAATTTGTGTTAAGCATGTCCTTTTGTGTTTGACGCGTTGTTATTTTGTGTCAAGTCGTGTTGACCCGTTTTCGACTTGCACTTAATTTTTTTTGACACTAATGCATAAAATTTGTGTCATTTTATCTTCGTGTCTCTTGTCGAAACCTATTTTACCGCTCCGCTGCTGTTTAATATATTTTGGACACATACTCTTATTTTAAAATAAAATTGCCCTATAAGATTATCTAAATTTATACATGTACAATCTTATATCTATTCTATATAAAGTGTGCCTATATAACTGAAATTCTTGGTTTTTGAAAAATTTATGGGTGACTTTTAATTTTTATTTAATAAAATAATAAAGTATTATTTATATATAATAAAATAATAATAAAACAAATCCCATTAATATTTGAACTGATATTTGGGTGACTTTTAATTTTTATTTAATAAAATAATAAAATATTATTTATATATAATAAAATAATAATAAAACAAATTCTATTAATATTTGAACTGATATTTGATGCTAAATATTCGAGAATCACAACACATTTAAAAAAAAAAAACAACCTGGGATTTGATACTCTGAGACTCTCAATTAAAAAAAAAAGTAATATGCTCATCAAATTTGTATTTATTTTTAAACATGGTGAAAAAATGAATTATCTTTCATATTATTCAACAGAGTAAAACAAGTTTTATATTGGTTTACTATTCAACAACTTTGTCAAGAATTCTTGTAAGTTGTAACCACAAAATTGCCAAGTCAAACCAACACTTTCATTGCAATATTCACAGACTAACTACAAAATTATTTCATAGCATTTACAGAACCGCACACCCCCAATCATCTTTAATATGGACGTATCAGAAGCCAGATCATTAACCTAAATTGGTTAGTTCTATTATATTTTGGAACAAATCGTCTATAATATAAAAAACCCATCATACTTGTATCTTGAAACATTCTTCAGGAACCAAGATTTTAAAACACAATTGTTACCTCCTTAAGGTCAACCCACTCCCAAGTCTCATTTGCTGTATTTATATCATAGACCAAAGCATGCCGGCCCTGTAAATAATAAGAAAATCAAACGTGGTTTAAATCTCAAGGCAATAGAGCCTTTTCCGTTAAATCTCAAAGATACATAAATATACAAGATAAAAAAGCCAATCTAAGAAGTGGGTGCCACGTTAAAGCTAAGGAAACATTAAGCAACTGTTAGGCTTGTTTTACAATTTATGGTGTTTTAAAAGAACATATCGAAACAGAAACACATACAAAAACCTCCACATCATTTAATTTTTTTTAAGGTAGTGCTCAACTAAGAGATCTAACGAGTTTCGCCCCTTCGCTAATGACTTCTAAGAGTTCAAATTCCAGTATTGTATAAATCTTCAATTTGTTCTATTTCTTATATTAAATGAAATTTTGTTACTTTTTTTTTTTAATTTACAACTTTATTGTTTATATATTATTAGGGACATTCATGGAAATTAGGGTTTCTTTGAAATATACAATTAATGAGTATTACTTTTTGATCATAGTGTGTTTTCCATGGCTGAAAACCTCAATAATCTCTATCATTTGATATCAAATAAAATTAAATTATCATGATGTATACATTATGGTTATTTAATGAGTAATTAGTATGTTAAAATTGTCAAGTTGATATTTAGAATTGTTTATAATTGAATTGTTTCTTTGTCAAAATTAATATTAAGTATATTTATATGTTTATAAGTTTATCTATTTTCTCTTAGATCAATTATGCTCATATAGCAATAGAATCATACTCATATAGACATGCTATTTTCATTTTGTAATTTAGATCTTCTTAGTCATTATTTAGTTCACTTAAACCTTTTCCGATTATGCTAACTGAAGTTTTGTTTCTTTTAGGTACTTCATTACAAAGATCTGTATTACATGTATTGTTTATTTTTTACTATGAGGAGGTGGATTTCTTTATTGGGAAACATATAGCGTGACAAATTATTGTTCATATATTTAATAATTCTTTTTAATTAATGAGATTCATATATATAAATGTGTATATTGAATTCTTTATTCAAATAATTATTTTTTATTTTTACGTGATTATTTATTGTTCTTTATTCAAATAATCTCACTTAATAACTAATAATGTTTTTTCTTTAATTTTTTATTGTATCACTTTCAAATAACATAGAAAAAAACTAGTATAAAATTTAGTATACGTGCCTCGCACGTAATTTTTGCTAGTATATATATATATGAAATTATGTACAATCATATTCTTAGGTACACTTACAAATATATATTTATATATTATTTATTAGGTACACTTATTAACATTGAATTTTCCTTTTGACTTCTAACTTTTAATTATGATCAGCTAAGTTTAAAGTGACTGACTCCACTTTATTTTTTAACATTTGTAGACCATAATTCGTCATAAATTTATAATCTTCTGACTTTCGACATTTTTTCAGGTACTATGTGGGGAAATTTGAAGGATCTTTTTCTAATATATTCTCGGTGATTATTTTTCTCTCCATAGTTTATTCTTTTTCCAGATCATTATGTGTATAAAAATATATGTGTGATGATAAAGACATAACATTGTAAAATATTATTGTTAACAAATTATAAATACAAGTCATTGTTCTAAATATTTTATCTAAAATAAAAATATTTATAATCGAAAGGTGTTGTACACCACTCTCTTAGCGATATTCTTCTTCTTCATCTCATTCTTCTTTTTTTGATTATTATTATTTTTCTAATTGAGAGAACTCTTTTAGCAATATTATAAATACAATAATTAATAAAGTTACAAAATAGATTAGTGCTAAGGGGGACTTTAAGATGCCCAACAAAAGCGGATAATGCTCTGTCAAAAGAAATGCTGAATTTTAATTTAGCTTTTTTTAATACAAAATTTTGGTTTAATTATTTCTTTATCATTTTATAATCAACATTATTTTCACCCATATATATAAAAAAAGAACAATTAGACAAGTCATTCTTCCTTATAAAAAAAAAATATATGTAGTATAATTGTAATTACTTCAGTCAATAGTGAATTTTTTTTTTCATTCTATTTTTGTTTTTGGTGAGAGTTTTTTATTCCCAAGTTTTTTAATAGTTATACATTATATTACAAAATTAGACGTTACAAAGTATATACTTAAAAATACAGATTTAAACAACTTATATTACATCACATCAAGCACAATTGTACTAATTTTAGACATGTTACTACTTGC
Source organism: Cannabis sativa (assembly GCF_029168945.1). NCBI lineage: Eukaryota > Viridiplantae > Streptophyta > Magnoliopsida > Rosales > Cannabaceae > Cannabis > Cannabis sativa. The sequence continues at coordinate 18,315,413 of NC_083602.1, read as the reverse complement.
AATACTTGAAAGAAAGTATCATAGTTAAACTATGTCTCTTTTTGTAACAGAATCTCTCCTTCTTTTATCGGTTGTAGTTTTGAACATGTTAGTAGACTTTGTAATTTTGCGGCCCATAATGTGATCAAGTGGGCTTTTTCCCATAAGAGGTTTGGAACTTTGTCTCCAACCTCCTTACCCGACAATCTTTTCTGTAATGACCGACAGGTCTAACTGATTTATGCTAATATATTGCACGCTTTTCTCCAAAAAAAAAAAAAAAAAAAAAACTTAAGCATCTCTACTTCTACACTACCGCGAGAGCTAAAAGAGAAGTGCTAAAATATAAAATGAATTATTAAGTGGCGTTTGGTTGGAGGTAATGAAATAGAATAGAAAGGAAATGAAACAATTTTCGTTTCATTTCTTTGTTTGGTTATTCATTTATTTGGATGTATATTAAAGTGTTGAAATGTCATTCTAATGGAATAGACTTTTCACAAGTTTAGTAGAATGATTATTCCATTTTAAAATGAAAGGAAAGACCATTCCAATATATAATAAAAAAAATTAATAATTCTTTTATCAATTTTTTTTTTATACATTTTAAATTTTGTTTCATTCCATTTCTATTTTTATTCTCTTTCACATATCTATATTTTCAATTACTTTCAACGCCACTTTAGTTTGTAGGAAACCATAGAATATATTGTCACCGTATCGATATAGCTGTTACTAGTGTTTAGTAACTTTTTCATATTAAATTATGCGAGAGAATCAATAATAAATTGTTCTAATAAATGCCACTTAACGTGCCCTTAGCATTGTAGAGAGTGACTCGAGACAAGTGATCAATGCTCTCAATGGGAAGGAGTCTCAAGTGATCAATGATCTCATTGGGAAGGATTCTTATTGGCCTATTGAAAACTATGTCTCCTTTTGTCTTAAGTCTTCTCCTTCTTTTATATGTTGTAATTTTATGAATGTTAGTAGAACTTGTAACTATGTAGCTCATAATGTAGCTAATTAGACGTTTACCCACCAGATATGAATCTTTTCCGATCTCCTATTTTTCAAAGAACCTGTTTTGTAATAACTGGGAGGTCTAACTATTTTATCCTATTAATTGAAGAAATTTTTACACTAAAAATCTAAAATAATAAATTTATTACATTAATACTTATACACGGCTAAACCAACTTTTTTACTCATCTTTTATATTTTATTACTATTTTACCACATGCACACACAATTCAACCTTTTTTGACACGTGATTGATTGATGTATTACATCAATCACTCTATACATCATTTCTCTCTTTTTTCTCTTCTTTTTCCTTTTATTTTCTATTTCTTTTCAGTTTTTTTTTTTAAAAAAATAATAACCTTCATAGCTAACACTTCCCTCTCCACAATCACAACTCCATTTTCACTCTTCTTTTTGTTCTTCAAATTTTTTTCAACTCCCATCAACCGTTTTTCCTCTTAATCTATATATAAATATGGTTGTAACTTATTCTTCATCAACTCCTTCCCCTGTTTAAAAAAAAAAAATTCTAAAATGGAGTTGAAATCTTTAGCTAATAGAAACAAGGGTAAACGACATGTTGTTGAGGATGATGACTCTGATTTTGCTCCATTGTCGAAACGTGGGCGAGCTCTTCCAAAGAAGAAATCAAAGGTGACAGCCCATGAAAAAATTCCTCAAGATGATGCTAAAAAAAATGATCAAGATGGAGTTGGTCTTCAGTATAAGGTTTGATTTTAGTTTCTTTTTAGTTTCACCCCTATTTAAAATTTGTTTGTATTTGCCATTTGTGTGTCTTGTGTTTTTCGATTTTACTATTCTAGGTTTTTTATTTTAGCATTTCGTTTGGTTTTTTAGGGCTACTATTTTTTTAGTTTAATTTATTTGTTCTTTTTATGGGTTTTTCATTTTCGTTTGTTTAGTCTTAAAAACTGTTTCATTTTGTTGTCTTTTTTTTTTTTTTCTGTTTTATGTTTTTCCAGATGTTTTATTCTTTTTCATTTCAGTTTTTTCATTTGATCTATTCTCAGTTTGTATTAGTTTTTTCATAGTTTTTTAATAGTGTAAACACGTTCTGTATCTATTTTTTTGGAAATATATTTTTGTCTAGTTGTTTCTTGTCCATTTGTATATCATCAATGGGTAACAATTTAATTTATCATGGATGTTGATGTTCAAAAAGTTTTTTCTGTATTTTAGTTTGTTTACAGTTATTTTGTAGTTTTATTATAGTTTTGCTACTTGCATATTATATAAACTATCTTAAAACGATAATGCAACTATAATGCAACCAAAACAAAAAATAAACAGACTTATACGTAACGTGTTGTCCCTTAATTCAAATTTGCTCTTCTTATTCTGTTTTTTTAAAAATATATTCCACATTGGAAACCAGTAATCAACCAAAATGCAACTATATATAACGTAGATCTATTATTCATGAGGTTTTTTTTAAAAAAAAATTTCACATCATACCTTGTTTTTGATTCGGGGGGAGCTCCAGATCTGTTTGTTACAGATCTACATTTCATGAATCCGGATTTCGATATTAGGGGGAGTTATTTTGATCGAATAAAACCGAAAACAATTGTGTAATTTTAGTTTCTTCCCAGTTTTTCTGGTTTTTTTTTTCGTAAATTTCTGTTTAGATCATTGCAGGTCTTCTTTTCCAGTTGATTTCGCCGGAATTAATGGTTGTATTTTCTTCGTTTTGGTTTCATTTTAGTTGTTTTGCGGTTTTGAAACGATCAAGGTATGTCATCTTCATTGTTCGCTCCGTGCAGCTAAAGGTTTAGTGCATGTGGTATTTTTGTAAATATTTGTATGTAGACTGTATAAATATTTAATGGGCCGGCCCATAATATTTTTGTAATTTTTTTTTCTTTTTTGTATTTTCCTGTTTTTTTTCCCTTAATTGAATGAGGACACTCATTTTCAAAAAAAAAAATAAATAAATAATACCCTACGACCCCACGACCCCCACCTGGTCGACCAAACAAAATCAAAATTTTATAAAACAGGAAAGGAAAGTACTACTTATTCAGCTATTTTCTGTTTCGTAGAATGAGTCTGTATTCTGAACAAGCTTTCACAAAACAACAATTTAAATTTAAAGAGTGTGATGCTATACAGTTGATTGGGAAAGGAACCCCTTCTTCTATAAAAATACGAGTGTTATATATTTTGCTTAGTTTACACGCTGCTACGATAGGACTTGATCGTAAATTTCATTAAAGTAAAAGGTTAGTTTGGTAATCACACCTCACACTTCACTGTCAGAGCAGTGTCCGCCATCTCCACTTTCCACTTTCCGCACCGTAAAATTACCCAAACGCGACTTCTCAACTAAGCCGCCACCTTTTTCCCGGAAAACGAGAGAAAATCTTGTTAAGGAAGAAGGAAAGTTAGATCAAAGAGAGAGAGAGAAGAGGAAGAAGAAGAAGGAGGAGGAGGTTTCGGTTGGTTATGGCGAACCCTGAAGCTGAGCGACGCCGACTCAGGGCGGCACCGCCAGCGAGGGCGAGGGTTCCGTTGCGGAAGTTGCTTCGGGTGGCATCGGTGGCCTGTGGAATTCAATTCGGCTGGGCTTTGCAGCTTTCTCTTCTGACTCCTTACGTACAAGAATTGGGAATTCCCCACGCCTGGGCTAGCGTCATATGGCTTTGTGGACCGTTATCGGGATTGCTGGTGCAGCCATTAGTGGGTCACATGAGCGATCGTAGTTCAAGCCGTTTCGGTCGTCGGAGGCCCTTCATATTGGCTGGAGCGGTATCGATCATCGTTGCTGTTCTGATAATCGGTCATTCCGCTGATATCGGGTGGTTGTTAGGCGATCGTGGCGAAGTTAGGCCCAGAGCTGTGGTGACTTTCGTGTTTGGGTTTTGGATTCTTGACGTTGCTAATAACATGACTCAAGGTCCTTGTAGAGCTTTGCTCGCTGATCTTACTGGTAAGGATCATCGAAGGACTCGAGTAGCTAATGCATATTTCTCTCTGTTCATGGCTGTTGGTAACATTCTTGGTTTCGCTACTGGTTCGTATAGCGGTTGGTTCAAGATTTTTCCTTTTACACTTACCTCTGCTTGCACTGTAAATTGTGCAAATCTCAAATCAGCTTTCTTTCTCGACATTGTTTGCATTACAATTACTACAATTCTCAGTATAACTGCAGTTCAGGAAATACCACTTGGTACTTCAGGTGACACAACCGTGCTCCTTGCAGAAGAAAGGCCTACCGTATCATCAAATCCTACTGAGGAAGCTTTTCTTTGGGAGCTTTTTGGTACGTTTAGATATTTCTCTGGGCCTGTATGGATAATCCTTACTGTTACAGCTCTTACCTGGATTGGTTGGTTTCCATTTCTGCTATTCGATACTGATTGGATGGGTAGAGAGATTTATGGGGGTGAGCCAAACAAGGGGCAGAACTACAGTACTGGGGTTAGAATGGGTGCCCTTGGTCTAATGTTGAACTCAGTTGTATTGGGAATAACATCAGTGCTTTTGGAGAAACTTTGTAGGAAATGGGGTTCTGGTTTCATTTGGGGAATTTCAAACATTGTTATGGCTCTTTGTTTCATAGCAATTCTTGTTGTTACTTATGTTGCCAAAGAGATTGGGTTTATGGATCGTCATGATTTACCTCCCATTGGGATTGTAATAGCTGCAGTGACAATTTTTACAGTTCTTGGATTCCCATTAGCTATCACATATAGTGTTCCATATGCCTTGGTATCAGCACGTATTGAAGCTTTGGGACTTGGCCAAGGGTTGTCAATGGGAGTCTTGAATCTGGCAATAGTGATCCCACAAGTTGTGGTGTCCATTGGGAGTGGACCATGGGATCAGCTATTTGGAGGTGGAAACTCTCCAGCCTTTGCTGTAGCAGCACTTGCAGCATTTGCTAGTGGGGTAGTGGCCATCTTGGCTATTCCTCGATCTGGTGCTCAGAAGCCTATGACATGAGAATTTCTTCCAAGAACATCACTTCCACCAGCTTGAAAACATTGCTTTTTGAGCCATTGCCTTAGGAAGGCAATCGAGGGCGGAGTGCCTCATCCATAGATTCCAAAATTACTCCACCACTGCTTCCCCTATACCAACCAAGATAAGTTGCTGAGTTAGAAATTATTCTGTCATTGAAATATTATCTTTCCTTTTAAGGCAAATTAGATTGTGCCTAGGTGTTTTCATCATGTATGGGAATCTCATGCATTTGTGCATGAATTTATTTTGTGAATGTAGTGAAATGTGCTTGGTGGTCAGCGGTACTGAATGTGTGGATTGTAATGAATGAAACCTTGACAGAGACATGTCCTTTGTGCTTTGATATTTTCTTTTAACTTTTTGTATTTATTATGAATGGTTTTCTTAGAATAAAAGAAATAAATAAATACAATGGCTCCAAAACCGTACTAGACATGACCCTATTTCTATTTGTTTGAGCTTTGACAGAGTTATCAATGTTGGAAAATTATACTCCATTAAACTGATAGCTCTATTATTTTGAGGTTTGACAAAGTTATCAATGTTAAATATCATACTTGGAGTGGACTAGTATAATCATTTGTAACTAAGTTTAATGTCAATTAAGTATCACACATTATGGGGCTGCACAAAAGACCTGGAAAACCCTCCCGCTCGACAACTCAGCCTGGCTTGAATAAAATAATGAAATTTTTGCAAAATGCTGAAAATTTGGGTTAAGAATCTGATGGCCCCAAACATCGTTCAGATAGGATTCCAGTGGCAATCTGACATATTTGGATTTCGAGTTTGAATCTGTGAAATCTGGAACTTATAATTTTTTCTTAATATATATAAATTCTAACATTTCTTCTTCTTTTTTTTTTTTTTTAAAAAAAAATTATAATATATGTAGGAAAAATGTCAAGTTTTTGATAAACTTTATGCAAAAACTGTTCAGTAAAAAACAAATTTTAAAAATTGGTATTTCTAGAATTTGTTGACCACACAAGGCCTAAATTTGAAGATAATCTTTTTTACAAAATGAAAGAAAAAGAGCTCTTTTATTACAAATTTAACAGGCCTCCTATGAAAAAATAAAAAAAAACTATAATCTGATTCTTTTTTTTTTTTTCGCAATTTGGGTTGAAACCGTATGCATCAAAAGATGCATGTACAGTTCCAAAGGAATACAGATCTATGAATAGGAGATATTGTGTGAGAATCTACCGGACCTAAATTATCAATGGGCTCCCTAAGTACGTTGAAAATCTATCCTAGTGTCGCTCCACCGACTGGAACACTTAAAGGAGCTCATGTGTCAATCACATCCATTCCTCTCATTAGACCATTTGTAGCACTCATAGTTGTATCAGGATAGAAAAAATTACATTGTATACCCACTATACTTTACTTATTTTAATTTTTACATTTATTTTCATATTCTTTAATGTATATACCCACCTTTATAAATAATGTTCCTATTATAACCCTTAAATTTATGTAAATTATGTGCTTGACTTAAAAGAGGGTCAGGATATATTGGGAAACTCACTCACAAAAATGTGTATTTTTTAATGAAATATAATATGATGGTTCTTTTAATTAATGAATATAAAAGAGGTATTTCTCAACTTATCCCATCAGAATATGATATTTAAATGGGGTTTTTACATATATACTGTATTTGAGGGAAAATATTATAATTATACTAGAACGTAGAATTTACAGAAATACTGCTATGACCAATTTTTATTACTTTTATATTGTACGAACAAAAAGTGTATATACGCCTTCACCTTTCAAAACGACAAAATAGAACCAGATGATCAACCCAGAAAAAACCATTTATTCCGAAGATATGGAGGAAAAAAAGTTAAATCGACGACAAAACAACAACTAACAGCTTCATCAACAACAGAAAACAACGAATAAGAAAGATTAAAAACTTAAACCCAACTAAATTATTTTAAATACAAAATTAAAACAAAAATGATGAAACACAAATCTAGATATCAATAATTAAAATAGACTGTAGTTTCTGATATTTTTTTTTTTTGTATAAATGCGTGATTGAAGTAAATGTATTTTAATATACATAATTTTTTTTTTTAAAAAAAGTAACGATTACGAATTAAATTAAATTTTAAACAATCTAAAGTTGTTCTAAAGTCGTTCTTATTTAATTACATGTAATTTATTGAGAAATATAGAAATACATATAATCTGGACACTCAAATGATAGTTGGAACATTGAAACAACAAATATATTGTCAATAGTTGTTTTGCTGTTGTTTTACGATTGTCGTCAGTTTGTGAAAATGTTGAATAGTTGAAATACGGTAAAAAAATTTCAAGTTATGGAATCTATACCTATTCTCTTGAAGAGCAATAAGCAATGGAAAGAAGGAAAAATTATGTCAATTATGAGGCTAGTGGAGAATTCATACCAAAGGATTGCAAATATGAACAGCTCGTACAGATTCTACTCTCTTCATTGGAATGTGACCCAGCAACAACAACCATGCAAATCCAGTACCAAGTAAAAGAAGGAATACCTCCGATAAAAATATTCAACGATTCGAGCCTATTTGTTTACTTGCAACTGAAGATCAAAAACTTGATTTCCCCACATATTCATTATGTGTCAACACTCAGAATAACAACACAACAACCGCTGTAATACCTATGATCACATAAAAAACAACACAAAAATAAGAAAATATCAAAATGCTTCAGTGCAACGCACCAACAACAGAATCAAACACACTGTAACAACCAACAGGGGAAGAATAAGAAAAGAAACAAAAAAAGCAGACAACAACAATTCGACATAGTGGACTACGCAAATCTTGTTGCTGAAGAAATGGTAAGAAAACTGGAAAACAACTGTAAAAAAAAATAGATCTAGAAATTGACATCAACAACGCAAAGCTCATAACAGATAAATTCCACCCAAAAGTTGAAAAAGGACAGTCATACAAAGACAAAGAAACAATCTAGAGGGTCCTCGACTACTACGCAATCAAAATTTCCAATTCAAGGTATGGAAGTCATGCTCTCAAGAATATAGCCTGAAGTGTGTTTATCAAAACTATAATTGGTCACTAAGAACATCAAAAAATAGGCCAACGAATACATTCATAATCAGGAGGTTCTCAAACATCCCCACTTGCCCAATAAATGTTAGACATGAAGACCAAAGGCAAACAACTACAAAATTCATAGGAGAATGCATCAAACCAAAATTTATGGACATCTAAACAAAAGCAACACCACAAGACATAAAAGGAGAATTTAAATACAGGTACGGTATCAAGATCAACTACATGAAAGCTTGGAGGAGTAAAAATTATGCTATAAATGACTTAAGAGGAAAGGCTAAGGAATCATACATCTTAATACCAAGTTTTTTGCACATGGTGAGAAAAAACAACCCTGGATTAATTGTGGATTTGATAACAGCAGAAGACAACAACTTGCTATTTGTTTTTATGGCTTTGGATGCTTTGATAAAAGGGTGAAAAACATGCAGGCCAATAATAGTCGACGGTACATTCTTAAAAACGACTTACGGAGGAACATTGTTGTTCACAAGCAGACAAGATGCAGCAGGACACATATTTCCACTTGCATTTTGTGTTGCTGATTCAAAAAATGACAAATCTTAGAAATAGTTTTTCAAAAAATTAAAAAGAAGCATAAGGGGTCAAAGAACATCAGTGTATAATTTCAGACAGAGACGAGAGCCTGATCAAAGCAGCAAGAGAAATATACGCAGAAATTACACACACATACTGTGGATACCACCTGCTGAACAACCTTAAAACAACCTTTAAAATACATGCTGCCAAGTAGAACCTGCCATTCTTTGGAGCAGTGAAAGCATACACAGAGAAACAGTTTGAGTACCACATGGTAGAACTAGACAGGTGTTGGGTTTTATGCCCTAAATAAAACTCATTTCAATATAATCAGATTTACTTATTAATATAGATCAGAAATAACATTTAATGTTGCATGGTTCACATGATTTATTTCATGATTATATGTACATAATGTATAAATTCATCTGAAACCCTTTTCACATACTTGATCATGTTTATTGTGCCGTCAACACATTGGAAAGTAAACATGACTATGTGAATAAAGTTTCCTAGATTTATCAGACACAGGGTTTTACTGATATGATAATCTACAACAGAGTTTACTTGCATTTGGAGAAGTGCTATGTTCTTTCCAGAGCATTGGTTAAAGTAAAGCTCAGGTTGGATGCATGGAGTATGCATCGGAAGGGACCGATATTGAACTTTGACTTAGATTTATTAAACTTACCGTAATATCTATTCAAGTCAATATCGCCTAGTTGATCCTAGATCAAATGTTCTTAATCCTGTTATGATTAGGCTCAATCTTGAAAGGCTATTCGTGTTCTTTGATTTGTTAGTTAAGCCTACTTTTAGGTCAGGGTGATACGTACATTTTGGGAACACGGTAGTGCAATTGAGTGGGAGCGCTATCATAAACATGGAATCTATAGCTTCTATCTGGCGAATAGTAAGCAAAGGATGATCTCCTTCGATGTAACGCCCTAATGCTAAGGCACGCTACAGTGCTTTTTCAATTATTGTGCAATCTTTGCTAATCAAAGAAATTTCTCGAAAAACGTGTCAAATTAAAATTTTTGCTTTAAACATCAAACTTTGTAAAATAATATAATATTTACCAATCCCGGGATCCCGATTTCAAACTTTTGAAAATTTACTGTTTAAACTTTACATTCAAAATACACAAGTTCTGGGTCGCACAACGACTTTCAAAATACAACTCCCAGATGTCCCGAGACCGAACACTCCAGGTCGCGCCGCTTGACATGTACAATCTCACCCGAGCTCAGGTTCATTCCTGTTCAGCCTTCGCCTTTCCTTTACCTACACATGGAAGCAGAAACTGTGAGTCAACAGACTCAGTAAGAAATGCATATAACATACCATATAATTTCCGACCTGTAAATAGGCGCCCATACACCTATTTACAGAGCTTAACAGATGAGTATGAACGTTCATTACCAGGGTACAACCACTATACCACATACACATCGCACCTTACTGTACGAGTGTTGGTAGGGTTTATCCCGATCACTGAGTAACACTGAGTGATGTACCACACACCTTAGCATTTTTCCATGCTTGTGTTGGTATCACTGTATCGTACTTATTCATACAAGTATTGGTAGTGTTTAACATAATTCAAGCATGCATATATAAACACATATACACACATTCAGATAATCACATCATACATTATACACAGTTCTTACCTGTTTTCCAAATTCAAGTGTGCTGGCCGACTTGAACGGAATTCACGTGCTAGATGGATGCCCTAATCACAATAATAGTAATACAGATGAGTGACTCGCTAAATCACTTTCCGGGACTTAAAACTTGAAACTAAAAGTTTCCCTATCGATAAACCTCATGGCAATACCCTAAATATCTCAAAATTGGCCAAAACTAGGGTTCTGAAAATTCCCCCAACAGGTAGACCGGTTCCCAACCGGCATCCCGGTTCTGGGTCACCAACCGGTCGACCGGTTGGTACAGACCACCCAGAACCGGAATTCCGGTTCTACTGCTGGGAACCAAAAATTTATCCCCCTTGATTCAAATCAATCCCAAACTTTACCAAACTCTCCAGTATACCTATACAATGTATAAACATCCATTTCCAATCAACAAATCACAGAACAAACCAATAATTCAATTTATGCCATTAAAGCTCAAAGCTTGAGTTTCAAAACTCAAGCTTGCTTAAAACCATACTCAAGCAATAAAATCAGCTGCTAGGAACTTCAATCAACTCAAACTAACCCTAGAATTCGAATCCTAAACACATCAAACCTTAACAGCCCCTAAATTACAAAATCACCAATTCAACCTAACTTTAAAACTTGAAAACTAAGAAGGGTTCTTTAGGGCTTACCTCAACCTGAATCTTCCAAGCTTCCTCTACTGGAAACTCCAAGATTTAACAGCCCTTCCCCCTTGATTTCTGCCCCAGCCGAAAGAGAAAAGAGAAAGAAAGAGAGAGTTCTCTTCAATTTGATTTTTCTTTGATTTTTCCCTCAATGAAATGATTTTTCCTTTAATTAAAACTTGCTGAAAAACAAAGTACTAGGTGTCAACTACTTGGGCAGCCACCTCACTCATCCATAAACAAAAGACCGAAATGCCCTTAGACTTAAAACTAGGGTATTTCTAAAGCTAGGGGTAAAATGGTCAAAATCCATAACCCCGCTCAATCCCGATAATTAATTTTCTCTAAAATATTCCCCACTATAAAATAGGGTTCTAAACTTACCCATGTGATCAAACTAGCCATCCATCGCATTTTCCGTTGTCACCGAGCAAAAATTACAAAATTAACATATTTCACATATAAGCTAAATAATACCCCTAGAGTTTAATAAAATCTCCAGAATTGAGAAATTATAACTCTAATATTTATTTCTAAATATTGGGGTCCACATTCAAAATTAATTCACAAATAATAATAAAATAATAAAATAATAACAATTAGTGCTAATTGCCTTTTTTAATCCACATTACTAGAGCGGCCATTACAATTATCCCCCCGTTAATAGGATTTCGTCCCCGAAATCTAACCTGAATAGCTCTGGATGTTGAGTCCTCATATCTGACTCTAATTCCCAGGTGGCTTCTTCCACCTTACTGTTCCTCCAGAGCACTTTAACCAGTGCAATAGTCTTGTTACGAAGAACTTTTTCTTTTCTATCCAGAATCTGAACAGGTTGCTCTTCATAGGATAAGTCTGGTTGTAGTTCAAGGGCTTCATAACTCAAGACATGAGTCGGGTCTGACACGTATTTCCTTAACATAGAGATGTGAAATACGTCATGAACAATTCGATAATGCTGGTGGTAAGGCTAGCCGATACGCTACCTGCCCGACCTTCTCGAGTATCTGAAATGGCCCAATGAACCTAGGGCTTAACTTACCCTTCTTCCCGAAGCGCCTAATACCCTTCATGGGTGAAACTCGCAGGAAAACATGTTCCCCTGCCTGAAATGTGACATCTCTGCGCTTCGGATCAGCATAACTTTTCTGCCTGCTTTGAGAAGCAAGCATCCGAGCCTTGATCTTATCAATAGCTTCATTGGTCCTTTGCACTAACTCTGGACCCAAGTACTTCCTTTCTCCTGTCTCGTCCCAATGAATAGGAGAACGACATTTTCTACCATATAACATCTCATAGGGAGCCATCCCTATTGTACTTTGGTAGTTGTTGTTGTAGGAGAATTCAATTAAAGGCAAGTACTTACTCCATGAACCCTCAAAGTCCATGACACAGGCTCGCAGTAGGTCTTCCAAAATCTGGATAGTTCTTTCTGGCTGACCATCAGTCTGAGGGTGAAAGGCTGTACTAAACTTTAACTTGGTACCCATAGCCTTCTGAAGACTCACCCAAAACTTCGATGTGAACTTTGGATCCCTATCTGACACAATAGATTTAGGGGCTCCATGGAGACGAACTATCTCCTTCACATACAATTCAGCATACTGATCCACTGAATAGGTAACTTTCACTGGTAGAAAGTGAGCCGACTTTGTAAATCTATCCACAATGACCCATACAGAATCATACATCCCTGTAGTTCTAGATAACCCAGTTACAAAGTCCATTGCGATGTCCTCCCACTTCCATTCTGGAAGGATTAAAGGTTGCAATAACCTGCTTAGGTCTCGATGTTCGGCCTTAATCCGCTGGGCAAGAGTTAAACACTTGGACACATAGTCCACTACATCTCTTTTCATCCCATACCACCAGAAGTAGGGTTTCAAATCCTGATACATCTTGGTGGTTCCCGGATGCAACGAATAAGGCGTGGTGTGAGCTTCATCAAGTATCTCTTTCTTAAGCTCATCAACACTAGGAACACAAACTCGAGCTTTATACAACAACATTCCACTGCTCGAGATTGAAAAACCTCTAGGCCGACCAGCTACTACTTCATCTCGAACTTTAACTAGCTCGGGATCTTCCAGTTGTGCCTTTCTGATTCTCTCGAACAGATCAGATTGGAGTGTTAAATTATGTAATTTCCCGACCACGAACTCAATTCCTGCACTAACCATTTCTAAGGCTAGTTGAGGAGCTATCATAACCGTAGTACACACTTGACCGAGACCTTTTCTGCTCAGAGCATCGGCCACAACATTGGCTTTCCCGGGGTGATATAGTATTTCACAGTCGTAGTCTTTAACTAACTCCAACCACCTTCTCTGCCTCATATTCAAATCTTTTTGGGTGAAAAAGTATTTAAGACTTTTATGATCCGTATAAATCTCACATTTTTCACCGTAAAGATAATGTCGCCAAATCTTTAAAGCAAAAACCACAGCAGCGAGCTCTAAATCATGAGTTGGGTAACACTGCTCATAATCCTTCAGTTGACGAGAGGCATAAGCTATGACTCTCTCAGCTTGCATCAGAACGCATCCCAGACCCTGTCTGGATGCATCACAATACACAACAAATTTCTCTTGATCTGATGGCAAAGCTAACACCGGAGCTGTTATCAAACGCTGCTTCAACTCCTGAAAGCTTGATTCACACTTATCTGACCACACAAATCTCTGATTTTTCTTGGTCAATTCGGTAAGGGGCATAGAAAGTTTAGAAAATCCTTCGACGAAACGTCGATAATGTTGTATTGAGTGTTATTTGATGATTGATTGATGTTTGTGAAATTTTCGTCAAAAATAATTGCAATTTCATCTCTGGAATTATTTTTATTGGATAGTATGGAAAAAATTAAGCAAGTTAGCCTTTTACAGAACTTAATTTGGATTTTATTTGAATTACTTATGATTTTTTGACGATTTGAAAAAATCGGGGCTGTGCTGATATTTTCCTGCGATCGCAAATCTGTTCGTACAGTTTCGAATTTTTTCGTTTTTCTTCGATTTTTCATGTTTTTTCATGTAATTAACTTCCGATTTTTTGTATGGTTTTGTATATATACTATTACTATTCCTAATTCAATTCTAATTATCATTTTGAATCAATTTAATATTTTTTAAATTTAATTCAAGATATTAGTGTAATTTGAATTTGAATAGAATTAGTATCTATCTTCTTGCTTAAAACTCTATCTTATTTTTAAATTTGATTATATCTTATTTTTTTTAAATTTAAGGTCAGATTTTATAAGATATTTATAAAATCTTTTAAGATATTTTTAAGATATCTTATCTTTTAAGATATTTTTAATTATATCTTATCTTTTAAGATTTTTTTTTTAAAAATTAAATCTTTTTAGATATTTTGACCTTATTTAAATTTAAAGTAAGATATTTATAATCATGTAATTTTAAATAGATATAAGATATTTTGCTAACCTTTAAATTTGGTTATTTTATTTATTTAAATTAAATTTAAAATTTGAAAAGATATTTCATTTATCTTTTCTAATTTTTATTTAATTTTTAATTTTAAAATAACATTTAATTTTTAAAAGTAGTTAGCAAATTTTGAAATGATATTTAGGTTGGTTGAAACCTAATTTTTCAAAATAGTAGGTTTAATTTTAAATATTTTTTTTTTAAAAAAAAAAAATTCGAAATTTAAATTTTTTTTATTTCCGAAATTAAATTTTTTTTTAAACTTTATTTTCGAAATTAATTAAATATTTTTTTTAATTATTTATTTTTCGAAATTATTTATTTAAAATTAAATAAATCCTACTTCCAACTATCCAGCTAACCTTGTTGCAGGAGTATGTGGTTTTAGCTTATGTGTAAGTTTTCAAAACCTATTATTACTTGATTGCAAATAGCCATGATTACTTTTTGTCAGATCTAATGATCTGATGGCTCCCTTGGTCAAGATAATAATTTGTAACAGGTATATTTACAATCTTCTTTCATCTGTGTATGACCTAGCAACATGATAGGACCCATCCAAAGTGTGCCTGTGTGAGCCTATGTGTTTAATTTGATTATAGATACATATAGGTTGTTGTTGCTAAAATAAATTATCATAGTTCTTGATAGAATTTATTTAGGCCCATTTAGTTATTGGGCTTATTCAATTAATAACAGTTGTTCTTATTAAGGTTAAATTCCTCTCTTTTGGGCCTTGTGTGAGAGTTGGGAGTCATAGAAGTGGGTACGACATACTGAACCCAACACCCCCTCACAGAAACCACCCCAATTGTGAAGGCCCATTTGCCTGATTTGAACAACTGTACTAGGTTAATTACACTAGTTTAACCTAATAAAATTGATTAGCAACATAATTAATTTCATTTTTTTTTAAATTAATTTAAGAAAATTATAGTTTAAAGAATTTTTTATTCTAAGCTAAACTATATGTATTTTCTTGTATTTAATTAAATATAGAATTATAACCATCTAGATTCTTTCTGGAACTTAATTTAAATTATTCATTAAATATTCTTATTTAAGTTGATATTTAGTTATCTACAACTAACCAACTTAAATCTGAATATCTTTTGAATTTCAAATTTCAAAATTAAGTTGAGGAATTTTAGGCATTGGTTATTAAGATTCTTTAGATATTTTTTAAGTTAATATCTTTTCGAATATTAACTTAAAATGGAATATTTTCAAATTAAGTGGTTACAACTTAATTTTTGATATTTAATTAAATTTAAATTTGAAAAATATTTAAGTTCTAGATTTTTTCTAATAACAACTTAAATTAGATATTTTTTTTCAAATTTTGTGGAAAAGATACTTAGTTAAATAAGATATTTTCTAGATAGTTATTTCTAGACTACTTATTATCTCTAATATTAAATAGGAAAATATTATAAATTGTGAAATTAATTATTTAATTAATTTTGGTACAATTTATTTTAAGTATATTTTTCCTAGTATTAAACTAGAAATTAATAATTAAGCCTTCTCTACACTTAATTATTTATTTCTTGAATTTAATACATTTAATTAATTTGAAAATTAAACATCTAAGTTGATTATTATCATCATACTTAAATATTTCTTTTTCATGACATTTAATTAAATAGAAAATTATTTTTAGTTGAAATTTATTTTTTCAACTAAATTTAAATAATTTTCAAAATATATATTTTTTTCTTTATTTTATTAATCAATTTTCGAAATTGCATTTCTTAAATGCTAGAATTTCGAATTTTATCTTGAAAAATAGATTAAGTTGTAAATTAATTATTTATTTTAATTAATTCTTGGATCAACTTAAATCAATGATTTTTTCATTTATTGATTAATTTAAAATAAATTGAATTAAAGTATATTATTAGAAATTGAATTAATTAGTCAAAGGAAAATCTAGATAGATGATATTTTTGCTTGAAGTATTTTTCTAGTGTATTTAATTAAATAGAAAATTAATATTTAAGTTGATTTTCATCATCATACTTAAATATTTGAAATTTTTCTTATATATTTAATGAAATAGGAAAATTATATTTTTTGTTGTAAATTAATTTTATTAATTAATTTTGGGCCAACATTAAATTAGAATAATTTTTCCAGGATTAATTTTTTATTTTAACATGCATTTTCGAAAATTGTATTCTTAAATACTTTAATTTTTCGAAATGCAATATATATTTATAGAAAATTAAATTTGAGTTGTAAATTAATTTATATTAATTTTGTAACAACTTAAATTGAATATTTTTCTAAATATTTATTGGAAATTATTACTAAGATGGAAATAATTCATGTTATTTTTATTTCCATCTAAGTAAAATTTATAAATATTAAATTAAAATTTATATTTAGAATTTTTCATTCTAAATTGGAAATTTTAAATAAATTCAATAAAGAGAATCAAAGAAAATACAACTTACTTTAAATAATGAGCTTGATTATTATTAAGATATTCGATCTCCATTGTTGGTCTTACAAAAGTTAAATGTTTTCAATATAACCTCGAGACGCTAGACTTCGTCCCCCTATGGATGGTTATTCGTTGAACGCATTTAACACCGTAAGATTTCATTTGATAAGTGTTTTGTGAGTTTTCGTCTCTATTTAGACTCTCCCCTACGGTGACTACTTAGAGAGAAACTCATAAAACATGAAAAAATGGTGGAAGCTCATAAAATGAGAATAACCTTGACTCTCGCCTATCGGGACAACGTTGGATTCTTATTTTGATCGAATAAAAGGTTGCTAGAATGGTTTCTATTTTAGAAGAGCTGACAACTCTATTCAATAAATGATGCTTTGACTCTCGCCTACCGGGACACTGTATCAGTTTGTTGAAAACCTTGGAAATTATTTAGGATTGTATGTTTTAGTATTTTCACTAGTCATTCCTACTTGCTATATGCTTATAATTTCTGAATTGTGTATGAATTTATATTGAACCATGTTATTTTCTGTTATTAAGTTTTAATTTCGAATCTTCATTGTTGGTCCAACATGTTTGTTTATCTAATGAGATAAATCCCTAGTGGATTTTCACCATTAGACATACATAATAGTGTTAGATCTCGAAAGATAAGTATTGTATATGCGACATCTAACTGTTCATCAATTGATGACACCTTAGACTAGTATTTTTACAATATGAAACAAGAAGATTACATAAATAAGATTACTTTGACTTTCGCTAATCGAAGCATCGTTGGATTCTTGTTTTAAACGAAATTATCCTAATTCCTCTTAGCTTATTCATTTCGAATTAGCTCAAAACATATCATTGGATGAATGGTCTATAAATCATTTCATGTCATTCTATATTTTCTCTTAAGAAATTAAATGACGCATATGATTATAATCCCGAAATTCTATTCCCAATTGATATAAATCCTCAATCTTAGAAATCTCCTACTTGTGTGGGCAAATCTGACTTAGAGTTTGTATTAGTAGTGGTGGTCCAAGATAGAATTACTCATAATATTTGGTATAAATTTAAGTCTTTGACTTTAATTTTAAATTCCAAATAGAAATTTTCTTATATTTCTAATTCCAGAATACAATACAGTTACACTTTCTCAAGTGTTTAATATCCATCTTCTATTAATGGATTAAACTGTATGGAATATGAGTTAGGTATTCTGTGACCAGGATCCACTTGCTGTATTCTAAGAACTCTTTGATATAACTAAACCTATGTTATCAAAAGATACTACCACATTTTTTTTAATCTATGGCATTTGTATCTTGTTCATAGTTGATTTGACAAGATCAATCTCTGCAAAGAGTTAATATGCCTATATCCACTTAAAGTAGTTCATCTCATTCGCAGATGGATGTACATTCAGGGGTGGATATGAGTTTTTCGTTGTATTCTTAAAACGATCACTCTAGATTATACCTTATGCAAAGAAATTTGAAATGTTTGAAAAATTTCTTAAATTTCTAGCAATGGTTAAAACCATTAAGGTAAGTGGTTAAAGATCTTGCGAACTGATAGGGGTGGAGAAATAGTTAGTTGATATGCAGTTCAAAGATCATTAAATTGATTTTTGAATTATATCCAAACTTACCTCCCCAGAAATTTCGAGTTGCATGTTGATGATTAGTTACTAGTCGTTGCCTAACTCCTTCTATGGTAATACAATTTCAGAATGATGTAATGGTTGTATACTTAATGTAAATCATTACTAGATTCATGGATGACCTAATCAGAATCTTAAGAAAAGCTAGAACTGTTAACCATGGTTTGTTAGCTATTCTAAGTGATTAGGGGTGGACCATCCCAATGTCAATAGATAAGAAAATGTTTGTTCAAAAAAATACTACTTTTCTAAGAAAATGACTAAGTCTGAAAAACAAGTAGCAAATAAAGGAGATACTTAATTCTTGATTCCAAAAGTGTTCTATCATCTTATATAACATATGATGATCCCACTGCCTCTGTTGTCTTGTCACAACCGAAGAGATCAATACCATTTAGTTTTCTTAGACATAATTCACGGTGCCTTGTCGTAGTGGGAGAGTTTCTAGGAACTCACCTTCTTATGACTTGGGAGACACTAGTGATTAAAATCCATTGTGAGTTTAAACAAGTAATGGATTGTCAAGATAAGAAACTAAGAAGAAAGCCAATAGAACTATGGTTTAATCCATTCACATGGAGTAACCTTAACTTTTCTATTACAAGGACATAAAAGGAAATTTACGTTTATAAGTCTATTCAATGGACTTAACAAAAGTTCCTGTTCCTAGTATTATAGGTTTGAGTTTATCTAAACCTATGGCTTGTGGTATACCTGGTAATTACTTACTCTAATGCAAGCAACTTACTTTAGTAAGATGCTGAAGCATTTTCTTTCTAATGGCAATCTATAGAAGCTTCACAACTTCTTAGGTATAGATTTTATTTATCTAAGGAAAAGACTTAACTATTCCAGAAAAGATAAAGCCATGAAAGAATTTCTTAAATCAACAGTGAGAGGTCTTAGATATGCTTTTGTATGCCTTAGACCAGACACCTGCTGTTGAGTGGGAGTAATGAGTAGGTATCAGATTAATCCAGGAGAAGAACATTGGAAGACAATCAAGTAAATCCTAAGATTAAGAAGAGGATCTATATGTTAGTCTATAAGAGTGTGTTTAAAACTCTTAGACTACACCATATCAGATTTCGAAATTTGCCTATGTGCTAGTAAATCTTTCTGATAAGATGGTGATTACTCTGGGGGTGGAATAGTGATTTTGGAGAAGTGTAAAAACCTATCTGAAGTCTCTAGGTCTACCAGGAAGGGACTGAATGTTAAGGTTGCAGGAAAGGTACTTATTCAGTCTAAGGAAAGTTTTATACATTTTTGGCATCTTTCCAAATTGCCTTAAACTACTAGTGTTAATTTCCTGATTAGCCAAAAAGTAGTTGCCAAAGATATAGAATCCAGTATCCCAAGAGAGTAGACATATAGAGAGGAATTTCACATTATCAATGATTTTGTGATTAAAGGAAGAGTAATAGTGGAGAAAAGGTTGTGGTTAATTCAACCTTTCAGATCCTATTACGAGGAGTTTACTACTACTACACTTGATTTGTATATCAAGGTGTTGAGATTATTTGAAACGCACTTTTTGTTTTATATTAGTGCAAGTGGGAGTTTGTTGGGTTTTATGCCCTAAATAAAACTCATTTCAATATAATCAGATTTACTTATTAATATAGATCAGAAATAACATTTAATGTTGCATGGTTCACATGATTTATTTCATGATTATATGTACATAATGTATAAATTCATCTGAAACCCTTTTCACATACTTGATCATGTTTATTGTGCCGTCAACACATTGGAAAGTAAACATGACTATGTGAATAAAGTTTCCTAGATTTATCAGACACAGGGTTTTACTGATATGATAATCTACAACAGAGTTTACTTGCATTTGGAGAAGTGCTATGTTCTTTCCAGAGCATTGGTTAAAGTAAAGCTCAGGTTGGATGCATGGAGTATGCATCGGAAGGGACCGATATTGAACTTTGACTTAGATTTATTAAACTTACCGTAATATCTATTCAAGTCAATATCGCCTAGTTGATCCTAGATCAAATGTTCTTAATCCTGTTATGATTAGGCTCAATCTTGAAAGGCTATTCGTGTTCTTTGATTTGTTAGTTAAGCCTACTTTTAGGTCAGGGTGATACGTACATTTTGGGGAACACTCGTAGTGCAATTGAGTGGGAGCGCTATCATAAACATGGAATCTATAGCTTCTATCTGGCGAATAGTAAGCAAAGGATGATCTCCTTCGAGCTTGACCAAACGAACATAAATGGTGGAGTACTCATTTCACATAAGTTGAAATATCATTTATACGGGGTCAAGTGTTTTAAGGAATAAATACATTGTAGGGTGTAACGGTTATTTAATCCCTTTACAGTGTAGATCATTCATATAGAGGATCATTGATCACATTAGGATTATAACAATGGATAACTAATGATGTGTCTATATGGTGGAACATATAGAGCATTCTATATACTGAGAGTGCAATTCTAAGTTCTATGCGTGGATTCAACGAAGAATTAATAAGTTAGTGAATTTTAGTGCTAAATTCTTGATCTACTTATTGGAAGCTCGGTTATATAGACCCATGGTCCCCCCACTAGTTGAGATAATATTGCTTGTAAGACTCATGTAATTGGTTTTGATTAATCAATTATAATTCACGAATTAGACTATGTCTATTTGTGAAATTTTCACTAAGTAAGGGCGAAATTGTAAAGAAAGAGTTTATAGGGGCATATTTGTTAATTATGATACTTTGTATGGTTCAATTAATAAATATGATAAATGACAATATTATTTAATAATTATTTATAGTTATTAAATAGTTAGAATTGACATTTAAATGATTGAATTAGGAAATTGGCATTTTTGAGAAAATCAGATACAAAAGGTGTTAAAATTGCAAAATTGCAAAAAGCAAGGCCCAATCCACTAAGTGTATGGCCGGCCACCTATTGTGTGTGTTTTAAATTGATTTTTTCATTATTTTAATGCCATATAATTCAAACCTAACCCTAGTGGAATGCTATAAATAGATAGTGAAGGCTTCAGAAAAATAAGACTTTTCTTCTGACACTTTCTGAATCAGAAAAACTGAGCTTTCTCTCTCCCTATCTTTAGCTACCACTTCTTCTTTCTTCTTCCTTTGAATTTCAAAATCCTTAGTGATTAGAGTAGTGCCCACACACATCAAGTGATACCTCAATCATAGTGAGGAAGATCGTGAAGAAAGATCATCAGCAAAGGAGTTTCAGCATCAAAGATTCAGAGAAAGAGATCCAGGTTCAGATATTGATAATGCTCTGCTACAGAAAGGAATCAAGGGCTACATATCTGAACGGAAGGAGTCATTATATTCCGCTGCACCCAATGTAAGGTTTCCTAAACTTTATATGTGTTTATTTCATCGTTTTAGAAAGTTCATATTTTAGGGTGTTAATCAACATACTTGTGAGTAGATCTAAGATCCTGGTAAAATAATTTCCAACAACAGGTTGGACAAACGCATAAGACCGTACTTGAAAAAAGTCAGTTACAGAAATGGTTAAGGATTCACAGCAGAAACAAAAGATATAATACCATGACCTCTAACATAGTGGAATCACTAAACTCGACTAATTTAGTAGCAAGGGAACTTCCAATTACAATACTACTGGAATGCTTGAGAGCATTAGTGCAACAATGGACACATACTAATAGGACAAAAGCACAAAACACATTCACTACATTGGCACCACCTGCAGTTAAGATGCTACTGGATAGCTACACATACTCGTTGAACCTGGAGGTCAAATATATAATATGCATTTTAAATTTTAAAAAATAAAATCATTCTAGAGCATTCATGTTTTTTTGAGAATTATTTTAGGGTTATACTATTGTTTTGAATGTATAATAAATGATGTTTTCAAATAAGACAGGTAAAATCAATCACTGATTACTTGTTTGAGGTAACAAGAATGAGCGAATCAAGGAGAGAACATGCATGTGCAACAAGTTCTAAATAGATGAAATGCCTTGTGGACATGTTGTGGTCGTGCTAAAAGAGATGAACATGGACCCATACAACTACTGTCCAAAATACTACACAAAGGAAAAATAGCTAGAAACTTATGCAGGAACAGTGTACCTAATCGGACACCAAAGCGAGTGCGATGTACCACAAAACATGAAAGACATAATAGTCTTGCCTCCGGTTGAAAGACTGAAATTAGGTTGACCTAAAAAGAGGAGGTGGGAAACTGGCTGGGAGAAGAAGCAACATATCAAGTGCAGCAAATGTGGAGATCTGGGGCACAACAAGAGAACATGCAGTAGAATGCATCAGAATTAGCATTGTCCCGGAAAAATCACCAAGAAAGTAGTTTCTTCATCAAGAAATCGATTTCTTGATATTTTTCTAGCGACAATGCCAATTCCGACAAATTTTCTGGCGTCGATAGCAACTTTAACGACTTTTTCGACACCGACAGCTAGTCTAGTGATTTTTTCGGCACCGGCAGCGAACTCCGGTGATTTTTTTGGTATCAATGACAAATAAAACTACCTAAACAAATAAAAACGTTAAATATGAGATTTGAAAACTTAATTTACATATATATGACATATCAAATACCATAAAAGACCTAAAAAAAATACCATACAAATTGGTCAAACTTAAAAGTGTCATATTTAACATAAAAACTTTTAAAATCCCATAATAAGTGTAATTTCCTTAATTGAATACTAGTTAATTGCTTTTATAGGTTATTTAGAATTTTTGTCACTGAAGTATGGCGTGTGTATTATTGTGCCTCTTAAATTTTTCAGTTTATTAAAAATAATCTCTAAACTATTCATAATGTTGTAAATTAGTCATTCTTTCAGTTTTTGTCACTCGTGACAAATATAATGATAATTTCACTGTTTAGACTATTATCACACAGCGCCACATGTATAATTTAAATAAAAAATAAAAATATTTAATATTTAAAAAAATTATTAAACTAAAAAATTTGAAAAAAAATAATTTAAAATTCTTAAAAAATTATACACGCCACTCTATGTAACAATATTTTAAACAACTACATTATTATTATATTTGCCACGTATGATAAAATTTACTTAATAACCACTTTCCAATACTGAAATAGTTTGGAAATCAATTTTAATGGACTGAAAAATTTATAAGCATAATAATACATATATTATAGTTTGGAGATCAAAAAATTCTAAATAACTATTTTTATATGATAAATTTTAAGTGGGTGGGGGACTTGTGTAGATTTTGAATGTTTGATAATTATAAATTTGAATATTAGTGCCATTTTTTAATTATAAATTAAGAATGATATTACGTTTATTGTCTTCTTGTATATTGAAGATCACAAATCGAAGGACATTCACTTCACATTATGCTGGAGGTGCTTTCTCTCCTTAAATCGTGTGGGCATTACGAGTACTACTATTTAACATTTTTAAAGGTACTTAATACTGTATTGATGTAGTATTTTAGTATTTTATTATTAGTTAACAATTTTCTATATTACTTACTAAACTGAAAGAGGTAAGTTGAAAAATATTACTTTTATTAAGCAATTAATTAAATTTACCTTTAATTTTATATTTATTTGAAATATACCTTTTTTTATATGTATTGTACCCAAAATACCCTGATATAATAGAGTCACATGGAGAGTATCTTGAAGTGACAGGGACAAAATTGGTACAATGTTTAAAAAAAGAGGTAAAATAATAGACTTTAAAAAAGAGGGTAAAAATAAAATAGGACAATATAAAAAGGGTATAAAGTGTAATTTCCTCAAACTAAAATGTATAAGACATAATGGACCCAAAATTTTTACTTTGTGGGGGCTTATTTATCATTAAAAAATATTTATACCTATATTATAATCACTCTTACTAGATTTATTTAATTTTGTGGGGGCTTTTCTACTATTTTAGTCTACAATTATCAAATTAAAAAAAAAATTACATTTAATTTTTTAAAAGACAATATTTTTGTTGTGGGGGCTATAGCCCCATATAAGCACTACTGGATCCGTCCCTGTATGTCAAGTACTCGAACTTAAAATTGTCTCCTAGTATTTTTCTATAATTATATAGAACTTCTCACAATCACATGGGGTGAACGTTCTTTCTTTGTTTTGATGGAAAGGTCATAGTTTTCTGTCTCCTTAGAACTAAAGGAAGAGGTACAAGCTTCAAGTAAGGTCGTGGGTGAACGTTCTTTCTATTGCACATAATTATATTATATATACCTATATTTTGTTTTATACTTTGTTTTAAATCCCCTTTTTTTCCATGAGAAATAATAAAATAAAATAAAAACACTTACTACTGATTACCTCGGCAAGTATTAAAAATATGTATATTTTCAAGTTAACCATTTTTAATAATAACAACAACTTTTAGTATCGAGTTTTAAAGTGAACTTCGTATAGGAAATTGCTGGCATATTACATTTGGTGGCTTTATATATGTGAATGTGAGAATGATTGAACATTAAAATAATATCTCAGCTAATAGCTAGTCTCATGAATCAGTATTTGTTTGGGTTCGTATATATTTTATTTTATTTATTATTTTGGATCTTCACTACTATCTCTTAATTAATTTATGAAAAATCCAAACATGGCAAGGCACTATAAGTTGTTTTAGCCCGTTTTATATTGTTTTGGATTTTCTAAAATACGGGTCATATCGTGTTATACCATAAAAAATATGAGTCGTATCGTGTTGTGCAACAATTTTATAGGGTACGTCCTGCACAACCCGCAAGCCCAGTAATTAAGATTTATGCCTTGAAAAACTTATAAAAACATTTCTAATTATTAAATAAGAGTTGAATACTTTTTATATATGAATGAATGTTAAATTATTAATTTTGAATATTGAATAATTTATATATAAATATTGAAAAATTCTTTATTCAAATATGAGGCTGTGACTTGTAGTTGTACAGAGAATTAAGATCAATTAGCCATGAATAAAACAATCAACAATATATTAAAGTTTGAGAATCTTTAATCAATGGTTGCTAGTACGATTCATTGATGCTTGTTTTTCAGTGCAAGCAATCTTGATATAGATAGCTGATGTAGTATGACATCTAAGTGAAGGTGTTGTATATAATAAAGATTATATATGACAAGGACTGATATGAATAATGTTGTCTTTATCAAACTTACCTTTTACTATAAAGACATAATTCATGTCACAATGATGATCAATAGTAGATCGGCTAAATCTTGAGTAATCATGAACTCCTATTCATGTTATTAGTTTATTTGATTTACTTCGTTAAAGTTTCTCAGAGAAGATGATTCTTACAACTTCTATTTTGGGAAGGGAAATTTGAATTTCTATGCTTACATTACCTTAAATATTTTTCCTAAACTTATACTTACCAATATTTTTAATATATGACAACTTTATTGTTTTCCCCAAAATACCCTCCCCCAATTACATCAACTCCTCTCTTTACCTCTTTTCCCCTAAACGTAAATCAGACCCATCGGGCCCAAGGCATCGGACCCATCGGGCCCAAAGAATTAGACCCGTCAGCCCAAGGAATCGGGCCCATCAGACACTCTTATATCGGGCCATCGGACCCTCGTATATCGGGCCATCGGGCCCATCAGGTTGTCATCTTCAACCTCCAGCTATGCTCCCATCGGACCTGACCATCGGACGGGCATCGGGCCCCATAGGGCTCGATTAAAAAAATTCCATTTTCGACAAATCTCTTCTTAATCTTCCTAAATCTAACCTTAACTAATAGATTTCACACAAAATTACAACATATTATTCTGTTTCATGAATTTAAGCACAAAAATTAAAGGAAAAAATTGAAAAAAAAAATTATCTTGGACATTGTGGGTGGTCTAGGCGGTCGGTGTGGGTGATGTGGGTTGAGGGGGGCAGTCGGCCGTGGGTGGTCTGTCGTTGGTCACGTAGGCCGGTCAGCTACGTGGGGGTCTGTGTGTGTGGGTGCGACACCGAGAGAGAGAGAGAGAGAGAGAGAGAGAGAGAGAGAGAGAGAGAGAGAGAGAGAGAGAGAGAGAGGGGGGGGGGGGGGGGGCATGTTTCAAATGGGGGGGGGGGATATTGTGGGAATTAAGTAAATGTTATCCTATTTTACCAATACCTCCTATTTTAAGTTTAGGGAAAAAATTATTCCCTAATGCATGCATAGAAATTCAAATTTCCCTTTGGAAATCTAATAATGTGGATGATAGGAAACATGATCTGCAATTATGGAATCTTGACTTTCCTAACATATCGAATGCTGGTTCCCTTTATGTGTTAATTCTAGAATTGGAAAGTTGTGCGCAAATTTAGATGAGATCTAAATTATACTTCCACTAGTGAATTAATTATACTAAAAGATAAAGAAGTAATTAACATGGTATAATAGTAATTTGACTAAAATTAATTACGAATTGACACAAAGAGAACTAATCACTGGAATTAATTATATCAATGGACACTGTAATAAAACTCAGTAAATATAATTATATAATTACTAAGTGTTCAATTCCATGTATATAGTAAAATAATTATGGAATTAATAAAGGGTATTATTTTGTTGATGAGACTCAATAAATAATCTAATTTATTGGAGTTTAGAATTATAGGTACAAGGTCCTCGAATCGCCACCTTAAAACACTGTCAAGGGTAGGGATAAAGAGTTGTATTATGTTGTTCGAAAAAATCTATTTTGAATTGACAAAATAGTAATTATTTAATTTTGTAATAAATAAATAATTTTTCAAATTAATTAAATAAAAAAAAAAAGATAAAATTTGTCAAGACAATAATTGTTGAAACAAAAGTTGTCAGGACAAAAGATACCATCCTTATCTTAATTGAGATAAGGTAGGCGCCTACCCTATAGTAGGGTGTCCCTATTAGTTTTATCTTTTTTTAGTTAAATAATTATTTAAGTAATTCAATTAGATAAATATTTAAATTTGAAAAGTAGTTAAAGATATTTCGAGTTGGTTGAGCTATTTCCTCAAAGTTAGTTGAGAGATTCCCTCATCAGAAATTTTAGTAACCGAATATGGTTTTAGATATTTATTTAAATAATTAAATATAATTTAATTAATTAAGAATTAACTACTATAAATAGAAACCTGATTTGAGAAATTAGGAAAAGCTTTTCACATTATATTTTCTGAAATTCAGAGGAGAAAAGAAAAAATACTTTTTACTCTCAAATAGTTTTTGCTCATGTATTGAGAATTTATCGAAAATAAATTATACACTTTATCTTAGTAGCCCACACTACTCCTTGTGCGTGGTGGATCAATTTAGAATACTACGGTATGAGGTTATTGGATCTAACTTACAAGAAGTTTCGAGGATACCCTGATAGTTATCAATATGTATACATATATTTTGATTTAATGGTTATACATCTGGCTATTCTTGGGCTATGGTACAATGATACTTAGAAATTTAAATTTTTTGCTGCATATCTAATTTAGTACCATAAAACTAATAAGGGCATTTTTCATTTATGTACAACTACACTTATTATATTACAATATATGTGCAAAAAAATATATTTACATAATCTAATACAAAATATACAAGGTACATAATTAATGTATTGTGTCCATTAATACGATTAATTATAGAACTTACCATATATATATTTATATTCAAAAGAAATAAACATCTTCCTATATTAATTGCATAAAATTTATACTACTATTCAAAATTCAAATTAATTGACCCTAACTATTTAATTATTTGATTATATTAAATTAATTTTTTGTATTTTTAAGGAATTCTTAAACCAGTTAATAATAAATATAAATGTTTATTATTTTTCACATAAATGTTATTTTATAAAAAATTATACACATAAAATTATAAAGTATGTACGTTTAATAAACAATATCAATATATGTTTTTTTTTAATAATTATGTCAATATGTGTATATACATCCTTAAAAAAAATTAAAATATAAACAATTTTATAATATAATAACCTTACTATAACATGTTTATTAAAATTAAACACTTTTAAAATAAAAATATACAAATAAAACTACATATGCATATTATAAACAATATCAATGTATGTTTATTATTTATAAATGTTATTTATTTCAATTTTTAATTAAGGTACTAAAAATAAATACTAAAATTAAAATATATAAACAATTATGTTTATATTATGATTATTATATAATATTATATTTACTAAAAATTAACTGGACAAAAATTATACAGAATATGTATAATATCAATTTATATTTATTATTTAAGAATGTTGATTATTTTTAATTTTTAACTGAAATACTAAAATGTAAATGCTTAAAATTGCTTAAAATTTAAACATTTATGAGAATATTTTATTCTATTATCAATATAATATATTTATTAAAAATTAATACATCATAAAAAAAATATATACATAAAGATTTTCAAGACTTACATGTTTATTATATCAATAATAATGTTAATATATGTTTATTATTTAAAATTATTGATTATTGATTATTATAATTTATTAACAAAATAAATATTCAAATTTAATTAAGAAAACTTTCCTATTATATACTTAGTATAAGAAAATGAAAATAAGTTTTTACTAATGAATATATTGTATGTCTAAATGTAATTAATTTATTATGCACATATTTTGTAATAAAATTTAATAATGTATACAATATTAAAATTTCCCCAACTAATAATTGGTATTTAGAGCAGTTCCATGAGTATATATACATTACATAATGTGCTAGGTTTTATGTATTTAAATATATGTGATATGTATGTAAATGGATTATAATATTATTGTGAATGTATGAGATGTGATGAATCATTAACTATATGGTAAATTCGGTGTAGGCTTTGTTATTATTATTTTCTAGAAAATAATATAAGTCATATGGGGCATAGGAATTTCTTTACGTAATTTTAATTTTATAAAAATTAATTTATATGTAAATTATATACCTAATGTAATGTATATTGCATGTAAGCTCAGTTTCTAAACTTGAAACCCGACCATGCACAGTCACTCAAGTGGCTTCGGGTACCGTTCCCACGTGAAGGAGACTCATGCATGCAATGCATGCAAGAGGGACGTGAGTCCCTTAAGACGCAAGGAAAACCAGTCGGGTCCAATTGGAGCCTTGCGACTGGTGGTGGTCGTGCTTGGAGAAGGAACTTGTTTGGGTTCTAGGGTCTTCGGGCTCCTCTTGTTGCCACCGTGAGCCATGGACCAAGGAAGTTTGGCTCACCCCTCCGCCGCCCTTACTTCACACAACTGAAGACCCCCTCGGGTCTTAGGCAATTTTGACATGCTAATGCTCCTCCTCGTGCGATTGAACCTTATGGTGGCCAACCATAGCCACCGTGGCCATGGTGGCTCCCTAGATCCACTGGCCATGGTGTGACCATAGTGGCTGGTCCACCTCTAAACCTAAAAAAATAGCTCCTATATATGGGTGTATATATATATATTTTTGGGTATATATGTATATATTATATGTAATGTATATATTGTATATAATGTATATGGTGCATATACCGTGTATACACTGAATATACACTATAAATTATTATTAATATTATATTAATATAATATATAATTTTGTGGGATATTTATTTTTTCAAATGGAAATTTAAAATTATATGCATATGAGGGACTAAAATTGGTATCCTAATCTAAAACTATGCATAATTTGTAAAATAGGATAACTTTTACTTAAACCCAATTTTACCCCCCTCATTTCTAAACTGACTCTCTCTCTCTCTCTCTCTCTCTCTCTCTCTCTCTCTCTCTCTCTCTCTCTCTCTCTCTCTCTCTCTCTCTCTCTCTCTCTCTCTCTCTCTCTCTCTCTCTCTCTCTCTCTCTCTCTCTCTCTCTCGTTTGAAATCGCACCACCCACGAATCCCCACTCGAACGAAGAACCCACCGAACCCACCACCCCACGGAGGGAACCCATCCACTGAGCACGCGACGAGCCTTTCCCCTTTCGGTTTTTTAATTTTTTTTCTTATTGATTATGGTGAAAATGTTGTTAGTTGATAGATTTAGGTTGGATATGTGTATTCTTGATTAGATCTAGGGTTAGATGGAGTAGATCTAGGGTCTGTGATCTTTCTGGGCAAGAAAATCCGATTTTCTGGTTTGATATGAGCTTGAAGATGAAGGCCCGATGCATGGCCCGATGGTCTGATGCATGGCCCGATGTAGGGCCCGATGGTCTGATACCCATTTTGGATTTTTTTAAAAAAATTTCTATTTATAGGACTGGTCCGATGGACCCGATGTAAGGCCCGATGGTCAGATGCCCACTTTATTTTTTTTTAATTTTTTTCATTTTATAGGATTGGCCCGATGGGCCCGATGTAGGGCCCGATGCCCACTTTAATTTTTTTTTTTAATTTTTTTGTGTTTATAACAAAGAGAGAAGAAGAGAGAGGGGAGGCGGTAATGTAAATGGGGGTATTTTAGGGATATTCTAAAATGTGTCATATTCCACAAATATTAAATGTTATGTGTTTAGAGAAAAAATATTAGGTATATATAAGTATAGAAAATCAAATTTCTCTTTTCAAATTCAATTTTTTAATTAAATAAATATAAGTTTATTATTGATTTGAAATTCAATTCAAAATCTATAACCATGACAAAAGTTGTCTTGATCCCAACTAAAATAATAAATATTATTATTTTAAGACAAAATAATAAAGTTGTCTTAAATAAATAGTTTATTTAAGAATAAATTAATTAAAATTATTTTGATTAATTAAAAAAGTTTAAAAGATGTCTTAAATAAAAAGTTTATTCTTAACTAAAATTATATTTAAGAATGATTAATTAAAAATATTTTTATTAATTTAGAGGTTTACAACGATCCTATGAAATTACAAAAATACCCTTGCAGCGATGGAGATTAGTTTTGTAATTTAATTTTTAATTTTTCAAAGGTTGTAAAATTAGAATTACCCAATTATTAATATCCAGTTCATCATCATTGTTTATGTATTCATTTTAAATAAATGTTCATTAATAGTTGATTAATAACATGCTCATGCATTTGTGAATAACATGTCATATATAGAAATTCCACACAGTTATATTATCATGCATCTTATAGTAGAAGCATGATATATTAAAATTGTCCTCTGTTTATGTGTTTACTGTTTTTGAAACTGAAAGCATGTAAACTGGCTAAGATTAATTTAGAATTAACTTGGTAGTTTAAAATTTACCTATTAATTTAAAATAGTTTAAAATTATGAATTAAAGAGTTAATTCATATTTAATAATTGTGTCGGGAAATTTATTTATATAATTTGAGGCTTTTATTATAAATAAATTAATTATAATTATTAAAGTAATTAATATTAAGGTTGTACATAAATTTTTGTAAACCGCCCAAACCGAATAACCCGTCCAAACCAAATCGAGATAACCCGACGAAAAATATAACCACTCAATCTTTATATTGGGCGGATTGAAAATAATACCAACTCGCCCAATCAACCCGAACTAACCCGATCAACCCGATTAAGAGAATTTTTTTTTTATATATATATATTGATATGTTTTTAGGATATATATTTATATATCATATAATTTATATGACTATTTAAAATATTTAAAGTTGAAACTAATATATTTTTTTTATTGTTGTTGATTTGAACTTTAAATTCAATCGATATATATTTGTCTCATTATTACAATTAACTAAAATAAAATAATTGAATGTAAAAATAAAAAAAAAATATTAGTGGTCGGTTTGGAACTGACCAATTTCATTGGGCGGGTTATTATTTTCCTATTTCTTAATTGGGCGGGTTGCACTTAAATTTTTGTAACTCGATCTTTACATTAGGCTGAATAAAATGTACCATAAACTGACCAAACAGACCGACGTACACCCCTAGTTAATATGTATGAATTCTGGAAATTAATAAAATAAATACATTAACTTAAAATAGTGAGTGGGAGAAGGAGTACATGTCAATGTAACCTACGACCTCCATTATTGGTCAACACCGAAGGAGTATAGAGTGACCTTGAGACAACTTTGTTTTCGTCCCCTTAAGGAAGGTATTTGTCTATATTGTTGTTCAAGGTTGATCTCTTGACTAAGATAAGAGGAAGTGATGTATTGAAGTGCAATACCGACCCTAAGGTGGCGTTACTAAGTTAAGTCATGAAATTTGAAATAATGAGTTACACTCACAAAGTGCAACTAAGCTTCAAAGTGGTTAGCTGTTAACTTGGTCAAACAAGGATATTTTATATTTTGAAAAGAAAATATGAGATATTGAAGTTACAAAATAATAAAGATGAGAATTGTCTCATAAGCTCAATGAAATTGACTCAATATCGACCCTAAGGCGTCAATCAATTGTCAATTATGCCAAATCCCCTTATTGCTTTAGTAGCACTTGAAAAACTGAATGGTGAAAACTTATTGAAATGGAAATCTAATCTAAATTTGATGCTGGTTTGTGAGAACCACAATTTTTTTCTAACTGAGGAGCTCGCTGCCAATGCCCCAAAAATTATTTAGGACAAATATGATGATTGGATTCAATCCAACAACAAGGCCAAATATTTCATACTTGTTAGCATGGATGATGTTCTGCATATGACACATGAAGAAACAGAGAATGCATCTCAAATAATGAATTCTCTACAGGCCTGTTTGGGCAGCAATTTAATCAAACAAGACATGATGCTACTTGTAGCTACATGAATTGTAAAATGAAGAAGGGTAACCCTGTTAGAACTCATGTATTGCACATGATTTAGCTAATGCATGAGGCAGAGACACACATGGCTATCATTGACAAAAGGACTCAAGTGAGTATCATCCTTGAGTCACTGTCTCCTAGAATAGTCATTAACAATAGATAAGAAATAGGCTCTACCCCCAAAAGTTAGGGTTTTCTCAGGACCCCATAAATCTGAATGAACATAATGTAAGATGCCTTGTGATTTGTGTGTGCCTGTTTGAAATTTAAGCCTGTGGTGTTTTGCTAGCACACAAAATTCACAAAAATCCACTTTAGTTACCTTGTTCTTACCAAGCAGCTTTTGTTCACTCATCAGTTGCAATCCACTTTCACTAATGTGTCCCAATCTCCTGTGCCATAGAACAACCTTAGTGTCTTCTGTGACATGTTCTTTGGTGTTGTGGCAGCAAGCTACAAGGCTTCATTGCAAGTAGTATAGGCCACCATTTTTCTGTCCTTTAATGATTGTCATAGAACCCTTAGCCAATTTGAATGTACCTGCCTCAATCTTGCTAACAATACCCATATCATCAAGTACACTAATAGATATTGAATTTTTAGATAAATCAGGTTCATATCTCATATTAGTTAAGGTTCTAATAATACCATCAAACATTTTAAAATTTATAGATACTGAACCTTCAATGTTGCATGTCTAGTCATTCCCAAGAATGACTTTGCCCCCTCAAGATTTCCTGTAATCAAACAAATAAGACTTATTGTTAGTCATATGAAATGTACAACTTGAATCAATGATCCAATCATCATTAAAAGATGATGCAGAAATATAGACATCCCCACTATTATAACCATCACTTAGGTTTGCATTCTGATAGTCATTCTTAGTCATATTCTGCTTGTTTGATTCTTCTTGATGATCTGTGCTTGACTTTCCATTACTTCTCTTGTAGAAGTAGCATTCTCTCTTGAAATGCCCTAGCTTTCCACAGTGATAACACCCATTAGGATCTTTAGTGCCTTTTGAATTTGATCTCCCTTTGCTATGGTGATTGTTTCTCTTATGAGAACCTCTACTAGTGCTTCTGCCCCTATTTTGCCAAGGTTTCTTTAGTGTAGGCCTTCTACTGCTTAGGTTTACTGTTGGGTTTTATGACCTAAATAAAACTCATTTCAATATAATCAGATTTACTTATTAATATAGATCAGAAATAACATTTAATGTTGCATGGTTCACATGATTTATTTCATGATTATATGTACATAATGTATAAATTCATCTGAAACCCTTTTCACATACTTGATCCTGTTTATTGTGCCCTCAACACATTGGAAAGTAAACATGACTATGTGAATAAAGTTTCCTAGATTTATCAGACATAGGGTTTTACTGATATGATAATCTACAACAGAGTTTACTTGCATCTGGAGAAGTACTATGTTCTTTCCAGAGCATTGGTTAAAGTAAAGCTCAGGTTGGATGCATGGAGTATGCATCGGAAGGGACCGATATTGAACTTTGACTTAGATTTATTAAACTTACCGTAATATCTATTCAAGTCAATATCGCCTAGTTGATCCTAGATCAAATGATCTTAATCCTGATATGATTAGGTTCAATCTCGAGAGGCTATCCGTGTTCTTTGATTTGTTAGTTAAGCCTACTTTTAGGTCAGCGTGATACGTACATTTTGGGAACACGGTAGTGCAATTGAGTGGGAGCGCTAGCATAAACATGGAATCTATAGCTTCTATCTGGCGAATAGTAAGCAAAGGATGATCTCCTTCGAGCTTGACCAAACGAACATAAATGGTGGAGTACTCATTTCACATAAGCTGAAATATCATTTATACGGGGTCAAGTGTTTTAAGGAATAAATACATTGTAGGGTGTAACGGTAATTTAATCCCTTTAAAGTGTAGATCATTCATATAGAGGATCATTGATCACATTAGGATTATAACAATGGATAACTAATGATGTGTCTATATGGTGGAACATATAAAGCATTCTATATACTGAGAGTGCAATTCTAAGTTCTATGCGTGGATTCAACGAAGAATTAATAAGTTAGTGAATTTTAGTAATAAATTCTTGATCTACTTATTGGAAGCTCGGTTATATAGACCCATGGTCCCCCCACTAGTTGAGATAATATTGCTTGTAAGACTCATGTAATTGGTTTTGATTAATCAATTATAATTCTCAAATTAGACTATGTCTATTTGTGAATTTTTCACTAAGTAAGGGCGAAATTGTAAAGAAATAGTTAATAGGGGCATATTTGTTAATTATGATACTTTGTATGGTTCAATTAATAAATATGATAAATGACAATATTATTTAATAATTATTTATAGTTATTAAATAGTTAGAATTGGCATTTAAATGGTTGAATTAGAAAATTGGCGTTTTTGAGAAAATCAGATGCAGAAAAGATAAAACTGCAAAATTGCAAAAAGTGAGGCCCAAATCCACTAAGCATGGCCAGCCACTTTTGTAGGCAATTTAAACTGATATTTTCATTATTTTAATGCCAAATAATTCAAACCTAACCCTAGTGGAATGCTATAAATAGATAGTGAAGGCTTCAGGAAAATTACACTTTTCTTCTGACACTTCTGATTCAGAAAAAACTGAGCCTCTCTCTCCCTATCTTTGGCCGAACCCACTCTCTCTCTCTTCCTCATTGAGATTTCGAAATCCTTAGTGTATGAGTAGTGCCCACACACAGCAAGTGATACCTCAATCATAGTGAGGAAGATCGTGAAGAAAGACTTTCAGCAAGAAGGAGTTTCAGCATCAAAGATTCAGAGAAAGAGATCCAGGTTCAGATATTGATAATGCTCTGCTACAAAAAGGAATCAAGGGCTAGATATCTGAACGGAAGGAGTCATTTAATTCCGCTGCACCCAATGTAAGGTTTCCTAAACTTTATACGTGTTTATTTCATCGTTTTAGAAAGTTCATATTTAGGGTGTTAATCAACATACTTGTGAGTAGATCTAAGATCCTAGTAAAATAATTTCCAACAACTGGCCTCAGAGCCATGGTAATTGATTTACTTGCAAGAAATTTGGACTTTGAAACGATTGTTTGTTTGTTTTTTGATGGTATCATGTTGTATTGAGTGTTATTTGATGATTGATTGGTGTTTGTAAATTTTCGTTAAAAATAATTGAATATCTATTTCTAGAATTATTTTTATTGGATAATATGGAAAAAATTAAGCAAGTTACTTTTTTACAGAACTCAATTTTGATTTAATTTGAATTAGTTATGATTTTTTGAAGATTCGAAAAAATCGGAGTTGTGCTGAAATTTTCCTGCGATCGCAAAAACTGTCCGTACAGCTCGCAATTTTTTCGTTTTTCTTCGATTTTTCATGCTTTTTCATGGAATTAACTTCCGATTTTTTGTGTAGTTCTATATTTATACTATTACTATTCCTAATTCAATTCTAATTATCATTATGAATTAGTTTAATATTTTTTTAAAATTTAATTCAAGATATTAGTGTAATTTGAATTTAAAAATAGTTAGTATCTATCTTATTTGCTTAATAATCTATCTTATTTTTAAATTTGATTATATCTTATCTTATTTTTAAATTTAAGGTCAGATTTTAAATATTTTAAATTTATTTTTTTTAAATAATTTGACCTTATTTAAATTTAAAATAAGATAACTATAATCATGTAATTTTAAAAAGATGTAAGATATTTTGCTAACTTTTAAATTTTGTTATTTTATTTATTTAAATTACATTTAAAATCTCAAAAAGATATTCATTTATCTTTTTTCATTTTTTATTTAACTTTTATTTATAAAATAACATTTAAATTTTAAAAGTAGTTAGCAAATTTTTGAGATGATATTTAGGTTGGTTGAAACCTAATTTTTCAAAATTGTAGGTTTAATTTTAAATTTTTTTTTTTTTAAATTTCGAATTATTCAATTTTTTTTTAAAATTTTCGAAAATTATTTTTTATTTAATTAATTATTTCGAAATTAATAATTTAATTTAAAATTAAATAAATCCTACATCCAACTATCCAGCTAACCTTGTTGCAGGAATATGTGTTTTAGCTTGTGTGTAAGTTTTCAAAACCTATTATTACTTGATTGCAAATAGCCATGGTTACCTTTTGCCAGATCTATTGATCTGATGGCTCCCTTGGTCAAGATAATAATTTGTAACAAGTATATTTACAAACTTCTTTCATCTGTGTTAATCAACATACTTGTGAGTAGATCTAAGATCCTGGTAAAATAATTTCCAACAACTGGCCTCAGAGCCATGGTAATTGATTTACTTGGAAGAAATTTGGACTTTAAAACGATTGTTTATATGTTCTTTGGATGGTATCATGTTGTATTGAGTGTTATTTGATGATTGATTGATGTTTGTAAAATTTTCGTGAAAAATAATTGCGATTTTATCTCTGGAATTATTTTTATTGGATAGTATGGAAAAAATTAAGCAAGTTAGCCTTTTACAGAACTTAATTTGGATTTTATTTGAATTAGTTATGATTTTTTGAAGATTTGAAAAAATCGGGGCTGTGCTGATATTTTCCTGCGATCGCAAATCTGTCCGTACAGTTTCAAATTTTTTTGTTTTTCTTCGATTTTTCATGCTTTTTCATGGAATTAACTTCCGATTTTTGGTATAGTTTTGTATTTATACTATCACTATTCCTAATTCAATTCTAATTATCATTTTGAATTAATTTAATATTTTTTAAATTTAATTCAAGATATTAGTGTAATTTGAATTTGAATAGAATTAGTATCTATCTTCTTGCTTAAAATATCTATCTTATTTTAAAATTTGATTATATCTTATCTTATTTTAAATTTAAAAATAAGATATTTATAATCATATAATTTTTAAATGATATAAGATATTTTGCTAATGTTTTTTTTAAATTTTGTTATTTTATTTATTTAAATTACATTTAAAATTTGAAAAAGATATTTATTTATCTTTTCTAATTTTTTATTTAATTTTTATTTATAAAATAACATTTAAAATTTAAAAGTATTAGCAAATTTTTGAAATGATATTTAGGTTGGTTGAAACCTAATTTTTCAAAAATTGTAGATTTATTTTTTTAATTTTTTTTTATTTAAAAATTTCGAATTTTTTTTTAAAATTTTTCGAAATATTTTTTATTTATTTAATTAATTATTTTTCGAAATTAAATATTTAATTTAAAAATTAAATAAATCCTACATCCAACTATCCAACTAACCTTGTTGCAGGAGTATGTGTTTTAGCTTATGTGTAAGTTTTCAAAACCTATTATTACTTGATTGCAAATAGCCATGGTTACTTTTTGCCAGATCTAATGATCTGATGGCTCCCTTGGTCAAGATAATAATTTGTAACAGGTATAATTTACAATCTTCTTTCATCTGTGTATGACCTAGCAACATGATAGGACCCATCCAAAGTGTGCCTGTGTGAGCCTATGTGTTTAATTTTATTATAGATGCATATAGGTTGTTGTTGCTAAAATAAATTATCATAGTTCTTGATAGAATTTATTTAGGCCCATTTAGTTATTGGGCTTATTCAATTAATAACAGTTGTTCTTATTAAGGTTAAATTCCTCTCTTTTGGGCCTTGTGTGAGAGTTGGGAGCCATAGAAGTGGGTACGACATACTGAACCCAGCACCCCCTCACATGAACCACCCCAATTGTGAAGGCCCATTTGCCTGATTTGAACAACTGTACTAGGTTAATTACACTAGTTTGACCTAATAAAATTGATTAGCAACATAATTAATTTCATTTATTTTGAAATTAATTTAAGAAAATTATAGTTTAAAGAATTCTTTATTCTAAGCTAAACTATATGTATTTTCTTGTATTTAATTAAATATAGAATTATAACCATCGAGATTCTTTCTGGAACTTAATTTAAATTTTTCATTAAATATTCCTATTTAAGTTGATATTTAGTTATCTACAACTAACCAACTTAAATCTGAATATCTTTTGAATTTCAAATTTCAAAATTAAGTTGAGCAATTTTAGGCATTGGTTATTAAGATTCTTTAGATATTTTTTAAGTTAATATCTTTTCGAATATTAACTTAAAATGGAATATTTTCAAATTAAGTGGTTACAACTTAATTTTTGATATTTAATTAAATTTAAATTTGAAAAATATTTAAGTTCTAGAATTTTTCTAATAAACTTAAATTAGATATTTTTTTCAAATTTTGTGGAAAAGATACTTAGTCAAATAAGATATTTTCTAGATAGTTATTTCTAGACTACTTATTATTTCTAATATTAAATAGGAAAATATTATAAATTGTGAAATTAATTATTTAATTAATTTTGGTACAATTGATTTTAAGTATATTTTTCCTAGTATTAAACTAGAAATTAATAATTAAGCCTTCTCTACACTTAATTATTTATTTCTTGAATTTAATACATTTAATTAATTTGAAAATTAAATATCTAAGTTCATTTTTATCATCATACTTAAATATTTCTTTTTCATGACATTTAATTAAATAGAAAATTATTTTTAGTTGAAATTTATTTTTTCAACTAAATTTAAATAATTTTCAAAATATATTTTTTCTTTATTTTATTAATCAATTTTCGAAATTGCATTTCTTAAATGCTGGAATTTTGAATTTTATTTGAAAAATAGATTAAGTTGTAAATTAATTATTTATTTTAATTAATTCTTGGATCAACTTAAATCAATGATTTTTTCATTTATTGATTAATTTAAAATAAATTGAATTAAAGTATATTATTAGAAATTGAATTAATTAGTCAAAGAAAAATCTAGATAGATGATATTTTTGCTTGAAGTATTTTTCTAGTGTATTTAATTAAATAGAAAATTAATATTTAAGTTGATTTTCATCATCATACTTAAATATTTGAAATTTTTCTTATATATATAATTAAATAGGAAAATTATATTTTTTGTTGTAAATTAATTTTATTAATTAATTTTGGGCCAACATTAAATTAGAATAAATTTTCCAGGATTAATTTTTTATTTTAACATGCATTTTCGAAAATAGTATTCTTATATACTTTAATTTTTTAAAATGCAATATATATTTATAGAAAATTAAATTTGAGTTGTAAATTAATTTATATTAATTTTGTAACAACTTAAATTGAATATTTTTCTAAATATTTATTGGAAATTATTACTAAGATGGAAATAATTCATGTTATTTTTATATCCATCTAAGTAAAATTTATAAATATTAAATTAAAATTTATATTTAGAATTTTTCATTCTAAATTGGAAATTTTAAATAAATATATATTTAAAATAAATAAATTAAATAAAGAAAATCAAAGAAAATACAACTCACTTTAAATAATGAACTTGATTATTATTAAGATATTCGATCTCCATTGTTGGTCTTACAAAAGTTAAATGTTTTCAATATAACCTCGAGACGCTAGACTTCGTCCCCCTATGGATGGTTATTCGTTGAACACATTTAACACCGTAAGATTTCATTTGATAAGTGTTTTGTGAGTTTTCGTCTCTATTTAGACTCTCCCCTACGGTGACTACTTAGAGATAAACTCATAAAACATGAAACAATGGTGGAAGCTCATAAAATGAGAATAACCTTGACTCTCGCCTACCGGGACAACGTTGGATTCTTATTTTGATCGAATAAAAGGTTGCTAGAATGGTTTCTATTTTAGATGAGCTGACAACTCTATTCAATAAATGATGCTTTGACTCTCGCCTACCGGGACACTGTATCAGTTTGTTGAAAACCTTGGAAATTATTTAGGATTGTATGTTTTAGTATTTTCACTAGTCATTCCTACTTGCTATATGTTTATAATTTCTGAATTGTGTATGAATTTATATTGAACCATGTTATTTTCTGTTATTAAGTTTTAGTTTAATTTCGAATCTTCATTGTTGGTCTAACATATTTGTTTTTCTAATGAGATAAATCCCTAATGGATTTTCACCATTAGACATACATAATAGTGTTAGATCTTGAAAGATAAATATTGTATATGCGACATCTAGCTGTACATCAATTGATGACACCTTAGACTAGTATTTTTACGATATGAAACAAGAAGGTTGTATAAATAAGATTACTTTGACTTTCGCTAATCGAAGCATCGTTGGATTCTTATTTTAAACGAAATTATCCTAATTCCTCTTAGCTTATTCATTTCGAATTAGCTTCAAAACATATCATTGGATGAATGGTCTATAAATTATTTCATGTCATTCTATATTTTCTCTTAAGAAATTAAATGACGCATATGATTGTAATCCCGAAATTCTATTTCTAATTGATATAAATCCTCAATCTTAGAAATCTCCTACTTGTATGGGCAAATCTGACTTAGAGTTTGTATTAGTAGTGGTGGTCCAAGAAAGAATTACTCATTATATTTGGTTGAATTTAAGTCTTTGACTTTAATTTTAGAATCCAAACAGAAATTTTCTTATATTTCTAATTCCAGATACAATACAGTTACACTTTCTCAAGTGTTTAATATCCATCTTTTATTAATGGATTCAAACTGTATGGAATATGAGTTAGGTATTCTGTGACCAGGATCCACTTGCACTATTCTAAGAACTCTTTGATGTAACTAAACCTATGTCATCAAAAGACACTACCACATTTTTTTTAATCTATGGCATTTGTATCTTGTTCATAGTGAATTTGACATGATCAATCTCTGCAAAGAGTTAATATGCCTATATCCACTGAAAGTAGTTCATCTCATTCGCAGATGGAT
The DNA here is from genome assembly GCF_029168945.1 of Cannabis sativa. NCBI lineage: Eukaryota > Viridiplantae > Streptophyta > Magnoliopsida > Rosales > Cannabaceae > Cannabis > Cannabis sativa. The sequence continues at coordinate 18,273,396 of NC_083602.1, read as the reverse complement.
GTACATTCAGGGGTGGATATGAGTTTTTTCGTTGTATTCTTAAAACGATAACTCTAGATTATACCTGTTAGCAAGAAATTTGAAATGTTTGAAAAATTTCATTAATTTCTAGCAATGGTTAAACACCATTAAGGTATGTGGTTAAAGATCTTGCGAACTGATAGGGGTGGAGAAATAGTTAGTAGATATGCAGTTCAAAGATCATTAAATTGATTTTTGAATTATATCCAAACTTACCTCCCCAGAAATTTCGAGTTGCATGTTGATGATTAGTTACTAGTCGTTGCCTAATTCCTTCTATGGTAATACAATTTCAGAATGATGTAATGGTTGTATACTTAATGTAAATCATTACTAGATTCATGGATGACCTAATCAAAATCTTAAGAAAAGCTAGAACTGTTAACCATGGTTTGTTAGCTATTCTAAGTGATTAGGGGTGGACCATCCCATTGTCAATAGATAAGAAAGTGTTTGTTCAAACAAATACTACTTTTCTAAGAAAATGACTAAGTCTGAAAAACAAGTAGCAAATAAAGGAGATATTTAATTCTTGATTCCAAAAGTGTTCTATCATCTTATATAACATATGATGATCCCACTGCCTCTGTTGTCTTGTCACAACCGAAGAGATCAATACCATTTAGTTTTCTTAGACATAATTCACGGTACCTTGTCGTAGTGGGAGAGTTTCTAGGAACTCACCTTCTTATGACTTGGGAGACACTAGTGATTAAAATCCATTGTGAGTTTAAACAAGTAATGGATTGTCAAGATAAGAAACTAAGAAGAAAGCCAATAGAACTATGGTTTAATCCATTCACATGGAGTAACCTAAAGTTTTCTATTACAAGGGCTTAAAAGGAAATTTTCGTTTATAAGTCTATTCAATGGACTTAACAAAACTTCTTGTTCCTAGTATTATAGGTTTGAGTTTATCTAAACCTATGGCTTGTGGTATACCTGGTAATTACTTACTCTAATGCAAGCAACTTACTTTAGTAAGATGCTGAAGCATTTTCTTTCTAATGGAAATCTATAGAAGCTTCACAACTTCTTAGGTATAGATTTTATTTATCTAAGGAAAAGGCTTAACTATTCCAGAAAAGATAAAGCCATGAAAGAATTTCTTATATCAACAGTGAGAGGTCTTAGATATGCTTTTGTATGCCTTAGACCAGACACCTGCTGTTGAGTGGGAGTAATGAGTAGGTATTAGATTAATCCAGGAGAAGAACATTGGAAGACAATCAAGTAAATCCTAAGATTAAGAAGAGGAACTATATGTTAGTCTATAAGAGTGTGTTTAAAACTCTTAGACTACACCATATCAGATTTCGAAATTTGCCTTTGTGCTAGAAAATCTTTCTGATAAGATGGTGGTTACTCTGGGGTGGAATAGTGATTTTGGAGAAGTATAAAAACCTATCTGAAGTCTCTAGGTCTACCAGAGAGGGACTGAATGTTAAGGTTGCGGGAAAGGTACTTATTCAGTCTAAGGAATGTTCTATACATCTTTGGCACCATTCCAAATTGTCTTAAACTACTAGTGTTAATTTCCTGATTAACCAAAAGTAGTTGCCAAAGGTATAGAATCCAGTATCCGAAGAGAGTAGACATATAGAGAGGAATTTCACATTATCAATGATTTTGTGATTAAAGGAAGAGTAATGGTGGAGAAAAGGTTGTGTTTAATTCAACCTTTCAGATCCTATTACGAGGAGTTTACTACTACTACACTTGATTTGTATATCAAGGTGTTGAGATTATTTGAAACGCACGTTTGTTTTATATTAGTGCAAGTGGGAGTTTGTTGGGTTTTATGCCCTAAATAAAACTCATTTCAATATAATCAGATTTACTTATTAATATAGATCAGAAATAACATTTAATGTTGCATGGTTCACATGATTTATTTCATGATTATATGTACATAATGTATAAATTCATCTGAAACCCTTTTCACATACTTGATCCTGTTTATTGTGCCGTCAACACATTGGAAAGTAAACATGACTATGTGAATAAAGTTTCCTAGATTTATCAGACATAGGGTTTTACTGATATGATAATCTACAACAGAGTTTACTTGCATTTGGAGAAGTGCTATGTTCTTTCCAGAGCATTGGTTAAAGTAAAGCTCAGGTTGGATGCATGGAGTATGCATCGGAAGGGACCGATATTGAACTTTGACTTAGATTTATTAAACTTACCGTAAAATCTATTCAAGTCAATATCGCCTAGTTGATCCTAGATCAAATGATCTTAATCCTGTTATGATTAGGCTCAATCTTGAAAGGCTATTCGTGTTCTTTGATTTGTTAGTTAAGCCTACTTTTATGTCAGGGTGATACGTACAGTTTGGGAACACGGTAGTGCAATTGAGTGGGAGCGCTAGCATAAACATGGAATCTATAGCTTCTATCTGGCGAATAGTAAGCAAAGGATGATCTCCTTCGAGCTTGACCAAACGAACATAAATGGTGGAGTACTCATTTCACATAAGCTGAAATATCATTTATACGGGGTCAAGTGTTTTAAGGAATAAATACATTGTAGGGTGTAACGGTAATTTAATCCCTTTAAAGTGTAGATCATTCATATAGAGGATCATTGATCACATTAGGATTATAACAATGGATAACTAATGATGTGTCTATATGGTGGAACATATAGAGCATTCTATATACTGAGAGTGCAATTCTAAGTTCTATGCGTGGATTCAACGAAGAATTAATAAGTTAGTGAATTTTAGTGCTAAATTCTTGATCTACTTATTGGAAGCTCGGTTATATAGACCCATGGTCCCCCCACTAGTTGAGATAATATTGCTTGTAAGACTCATGTAATTGGTTTTGATTAATCAATTATAATTCTCAAATTAGACTATGTCTATTTGTGAATTTTTCACTAAGTAAGGGCGAAATTGTAAAGAAAGAGTTTATAGGGGCATATTTGTTAATTATGATACTTTGTATGGTTCAATTAATGAATATGATAAATGACAATATTATTTAATAATTATTTATAGTTATTAAATAGTTAGAATTGACATTTAAATGGTTGAATTAGGAAATTGGCATTTTTGAGAAAATCAGATACAAAAGGTGTTAAAATTGCAAAATTGCAAAAAGCAAGGCCCAATCCACTAAGTGTATGGCCGGCCACCTTAGTAGGTATTTTAAGTTGATTTTTTCATTATTTTAATGCCATATAATTCAAATCTAACCCTAGTGGAATGCTATAAATAGATAGTGAAGGCTTCAGGAAAAACAGGCTTTTCTTCTGACACTTCTTCTGATTCAGAAAAAACTGAGCCTCTCTCTCTCCCTATCTTTAGCTGCCACTTCTTCTTTCTCTTCCTTTGAATTTCGAAATCCTTAGTTATTAGAGTAGTGCCCACACACATCAAGTGATACCTCAATCATAGTGAGGAAGATCGTGAAGAAAGATCATCAGCTAAGGAGTTTCAGCATCAAAGATTCAGAGAAAGAGATCCAGGTTCAGATATTGATAATGCTCTGCTACAGAAAGGAATCAAGGGCTAGATATCTGAACGGAAGGAGTCATATTATTCCGCTGCACCCAATGTAAGGTTTCTTAAACTTTATATGTGTTTAATTTATCGTTTTAGAAAGTTCATATTTAGGATGTTAATAAACATACTTGTGAGTAGATCGAAGATCCTGGTAAAATAATTTCCAACAAACCTAAGTCATCAAAAGACACTACCACATTTTTTTTAATCTATGGCATTTGTATCTTGTTCATAGTGGATTTGACAAGATCAATCTCTGCAAAGAGTTATTATGCCTATATCCACTGAAAGTAGTTCATCTCATTCGCAGATGGATGTACATTCAGGGGTGGATATGAGTTTTTCGTTGTATTCTTAAAACGTAACTCTAGATTATACCTTATGCAAAGAAATTTGAAATGTTTGAAAAATTTCATTAATTTCTAGCAATGGTTAAAACCATTAAGGTAAGTGGTTAAAGATCTTGCGAACTGATAGGGGTGGAGAAATAGTTAGTAGATTTGCAGTTCAAAGATCATTAAATTGATTTTTGAATTATATCCAAACTTACCTCCCCAGAAATTTCAAGTTGCATATTGATGATTAGTTACTAGTCGTTGCCTAAATCCTTCTATGGTAATACAATTTCAGAATGATGTAATGGTTAGGTGCTTAATGTAAATCATTACTAGATTCATGGATGACCTAATCAAAATCTTGAGAAAAGCTAGAACTATTAACCATGGTTTGTTAGCTATTCTAAGTGATTAGGGGTGGACCATCTCATAGTCAATAGATAAGAAAGTGTTTGTTTAAACAAATACTGCTTTTCTAAGATAATGACTAAGTCTGAAAAATAAAGTAGCAAATAAAGGAGATATTTAATTCTTGATTCCAAAAGTGTTCTATCATCTTATTTGACATATGATGATCCCACTGCCTCTGTTGTCTTGTCACAACCGAAGAGATCAATACCATTTAGTCTTCTTAGACATAATTCACGGTACCTTGTCGTAGTGGGAGAGTTTCTAGGAACTCACCTTCTTATGACTTGGGAGACACTAGTGATTAAAATCTATTGTGAGTTTAAACAAGTAATGGATTGTCAAGATAAGAAACTAAGAAGAAAGCCAAAAGAACTATGGTTTAATCCATTCACATGGAATAACCTAAAGTGTTCTATTACAAGGACATAAAAGGAAATTTTCGTATATAAGTCCATTCAATGGACTTAACAAAACTTCCTGTTCTAGTATTATAGGTTTGAGTTTATCTAAACCTATGGCTTATTGTATACCTGGTAATTACTTACTCTAATGCAAGCAACTTACTTTAGTAAGATGCTGAAGCATTTTCTTTCTAATGGCAATCTATAGAAGCTTCACAACTTCTTAGGCATAGATTTTATTTATCTAAGGAAAAGTCTCAACTATTCCAGAAAAGACAAAGCCATGAAAGAATTTCTTAAATCAACAGTGAGAGGTCTTAGATATGATTTTGTATGCCTTAGACCAGACACCTGCTGTTGAGTGGGAGTAATGAGTAGGTATCAGATTAATCCAGGAGAAGAACATTGGAAGACAATCAAGTAAATCTTAAGATAAAGAAGATGAACTATATGTTAGTCTATAAGGGTGTGTTTAAAACTCTTAGACTACACCATATCAGATTTCGAAATTTGCCTTTGTGCTAGTAAATCTTTCTGATAAGATGGTGATTACTCTGGGGGTGGAATAGTGATTTTGGAGAAGTCTAAAAACCTATCTGAAGTCTGTAGGTCTACCAGAAAGGGTCTGAATGTTAAAGTTGCAGGAAAGGTACTTATTCAGTCTAAGGAAAGTTCTATACATTTTTGGCATCATTCCAAATTGCCTTAAACTACTAAGTGTTAATTTCCTGATTAACCAAAAGTAGTGGCCAAAAGTATAGAATCCAGTATCCCAAGAGAGTAGACATATAGAGAGGAATTTCACATTATCAATGATTTTGTGATTAAAGGAAGAGTAATGGTGGAGAAAAGGTTGTGCTTAATTCAACCTTTCAGATCCTATTACGAGGAGTTTACTACCACTACACTTGATTTGTATATCGAGGTGTTGAGATTATTTGAAACACACTTTTTGTTTTATATTAGTGCAAGTGGGAGTTTGTTGGGTTTTATGCCCTAAATAAAACTCATTTCAATATAATCAGATTTACTTATTAATATAGATCAGAAATAACATTTAATGTTGCATGGTTCACATGATTTATTTCATGATTATATGTACATAATGTATAAATTCATCTGAAACCCTTTTCACATACTTGATCCTGTTTATTGTGCTGTCAACACATTGGAAAGTAAACATGACTATGTGAATAAAGTTTGCTAGATTTATCAGACATAGGGTTTTACTGATATGATAATCTACAACAGAGTTTACTTGCATTTGGAGAAGTGCTATGTTCTTTCCAGAGCATTGGTTAAAGTAAAGCTCAGGTTGGATGCATGGAGTATGCATCGGAAGGGACCGATATTGAACTTTGACATAGATTTATTAAACTTACCGTAATATCTATTCAAGTCAATATCGCCTAGTTGATCCTAGATCAAATAATCTTAATCCTGATATGATTAGACTCAATCTCGAGAGGCTATTCGTGTTCTTTGATTTGTTAGTTAAGCCTACTTTTAGGTCAGGGTGATACGTACATTTTGGGAACACGGTAGTGCAATTGAGTGGGAGCGCTATCATAAACATGGAATCTATAGCTTCTATCTGGCGAATAGTAAGCAAAGGATGATCTCCTTCGAGCTTGACCAAACGAACATAAATGGTGGAGTACTCATTTCACATAAGCTGAAATATCATTTATACGGGGTCAAGTGTTTTAAGGAATAAATACATTGTAGGGTGTAACGGTAATTTAATCCCTTTACAGTGTAGATCATTCATATAGAGGATCATTGATCACATTAGGATTATAACAATGGATAACTAATGATGTGTCTATATGGTGGAACATATAGAGCATTCTATATACTGAAAGTGCAATTCTAAGTTCTATGCGTGGATTCAACGAAGAATTAATAAGTTAGTGAATTTTAGTAATAAATTCTTAATCTACTTATTGGAAGCTCGGTTATATAGACCCATGGTCCCCGCACTAGTTGAGATAATATTGCTTGTAAGACTCATGTAATTGGTTTTGATTAATCAATTATAATTCTCAAATTAGACTATGTCTATTTGTGAATTTTTCACTAAGTAAGGGCAAAATTGTAAAGAAAGAGTTAATAGGGGCATATTTGTTAATTATGATACTTTGTATGGTTCAATTAATAAATATGATAAATGATAATATTATTTAATAATTATTTATAGTTATTAAATAGTTAGAATTGGCATTTAAATGGTTGAATTAGAAAATTGACGTTTTTGAGAAAATCAGATGCAGAAAAGATAAAACTGCAAAATTGCAAAAAGTGAGGCCCAAATCCACTAAGCATGGCCAGCCACTTTTGTATGCAATTTAAACTGATATTTTCATTATTTTAATGTCAAATAATTCAAACCTAACCCTAGTGGAATGTTATAAATAGATAATGAAGGCTTCAGGAAAATTACACTTTTCTTCTGACACTTCTGATTCAGAAAAAATTGAGCCTCTCTCTCTCCCTATCTTTGGCCGAACCCACTCTCTCTCTCTTCCTCATTGAGATTTCAAAATCCTTAGTGTATGAGTAGTGCCCACACACAGCAAGTGATACCTCAATCATAGTGAGGAAGATCGTGAAGAAAGACTTTCAGCAAGAAGGAGTTTCAGCATCAAAGATTCAGAGAAAGAGATCCAGGTTCAGATATTGATAATGCTCTGCTACAGAAAGGAATCAAGGGCTAGATATCTGAACGGAAGGAGTCATTTAATTCCGCTGCACCCAATGTAAGGTTTCCTAAACTTTATACGTGTTTATTTCATCGTTTTAGAAAGTTCATATTTAGGGTGTTAATCAACATACTTGTGAGTAGATCTAAGATCCTGGTAAAATAATTTCCAACATTTACATCCCCATTAGAATGTCCAAGTTTTTCAACCTTTAGCTCCAAATCTTTGGATATCTGAGCTGAGATTACTTCTTCAAGAGTAATTTCAGTTCTTCCATATTTAATGGTTGTTTTGACTTTCCTGTAGGATTCTAGCAGTGAATTGGGAATTATAATTGCTTGATTCTCATCACTTAAGGCTTCATTCTCCCCTGAGTTTGCTAACTCAATATGGAATCTCAAGAACTCATCCAAGTTCTGTTCCAGAGTTTTAGATTGACTCATTTTAAATCCAAAGATCCTTTCCTTCAAGCAAATCTTGTTGATCAATGATTTCTTTTGAAATTGTTCTTTTAACTTTGTCCAGATTTTAGCAGATGTGTCTTCTTTATCAACCAGCTAATTATAGAATCAGATAGGTTGAAAATTATCAATCCAGTTGCTGTTTTAAGCAATTCTTCCTGTTGAGCCTTGGTTGTATCAGCTGGCCATTCCACAGGGTCACTTAGAACCCTTAGCAATTTATTCTGAGCCAATAGAGCCCTGATATTCTTCCTCCAAATTCGATAATCACATGAACCATCAGATCTGTCAATATCCACCTTCATTGAACTCATAATTATATAAAGTTATTTCAAGAAGTTATAGAGATAATGGGTTTAGAAAAATCCTAATGTTGATTTTGTGACATGTGTGATGTGTAGCTTGATTCTTGGATGTTTTGAATTTTCTTGATCCTTTCTTAATTGTTTTCTGTTGCAGTTTTCTTGCCTTGTTTGGCTCTGATACCACTGTAGGAATTTTTACCCTTTCACCTACACCCAACAGTAAAAAGTCAAAGATGCCAAGGTTAAAATAGACCTTTCACCCTAAGTCTAACCCCAGTTGACTCCCTTTGAGTTAAGAGTAAACGACAATCATCAACCTTAGACTACAAGTCGTTTTGCTTAACCTTAATTACCCCAGAACACTCTAGAATCATTTCATTTCACACACACAACTTCAGATTGAAAACCCTACTAGAGCTTCGAGTTTCTTCTCAAGAAACTCGAAGACTGCATTCAACCCAGAAACACAACAATCAACCCCTTCTCAAATCAGATTAAACCCCAAAAACATACACAAACAAATAAACACAATAGTAAAAGCAGAAAAAAATGAGAAATAGTGCACCCGGATTTTATAGAGGTTCCCCAATAATTTCTGGGTACATCCTCTTCGAGCTGATCACCTCAGAAAAGCTCTTTTCACTATTGGATCTTCAAGATCAAAGAGTTACAAAGCTGGATTCCAAATCACACAAGTACGATTGGTAATCCTTGTCATTTTACATTGTTTATTTCTCTCTCTCTGAATATTGTACTAATCTTCTCCTTCTTCTTTTCTTATGTATGTCCTTCTTTTGGTTTGGATCTAACCACTGTAAGTCTCCTCCTCACCATTTTTCTGATCTGTTCTCCCTTTTTCTGAGTAGATTTGCATGTATTTATAACTTGTAGATTAGCAGAGAGAGCTGAGTATTAGTTGCAATAATTTTAACAAATTTTACAACTAACTTTTGATTCTTTTTGTAGGTTGTTAGAGGCGAAGGCCACTTAAGTTTCTCTATATTTATTGTAAAGTGTTGATCTGAATAGTGCATGTGGAGATTTATTTTAACATGTTCAAATCTCAAAGTAAATAAAAATAAGCTATAAACATATTTCTAACGAAAAAAAATATATTGAGAAAACAAAACTTAAACGTAGGAATTAGGATGAGATTATTAAAAAAAATAAAAAAACGTTATAAGGAGACACAAGCTTATCACCAAGCTATTAGCCAAGACAAATAATGTCGAAATCAAAATAATAATATTATTAACAAAATTAATATATTTTTTTTCGATTATTTGTGGTCAGCTTTAGGATAATAATGAAAGAAGGAAAAAAAAATCTAAAAAACCTGAATTGTCTATTGTCACGATTCAATCTCAAATATCGAACCTGTACTATGTATATGTATTTTAAAGACATACCACGTGATTATTTTACTTACGTGTTACTAGCTTCATTAAATATTTGTATAATGTTGTTACTTATTATAAGAAAATAACATACAGGTTGGTTGGTCAAAGTCTGTGCTCCAGTTTCATAGAAAAGGTTTATCAATTATTAATTATTATTTATTTTTTGTAAAGGGGTTTATTAATTATTTATGTACTTTGATGAAAATGACTAGAATTAGGTAAGTTTGGTTAGAAGTAATGAAATAGAATGGAATGGAAAGGAAATAATTTTTATTCTATTTCTTTGTTTGGTTGCATTTTAAAGTATTGGGATGGGCATTCCAATGGAATGCTCTTTCCACCATTTAAGTGGAATGGCTATTCCATTTTAATAAGAAAAGAATGACCATTCCAATGTAATAAGAAAAAAAAATTAATGATTTTTTTATCAATTTTTTTTATGCATTTTAAATTTTACTCCATTTTATTCTTATTCCTATTCCCATTCCCATTCCTATTCCTATATTTTCATTCCTCCTAACCAAACGCCTCCTAAGTGTTAATATGTAATTTTACACCGGCTTACAGGAATAATTATGTCTTAAAAATATAATTATAGAGAATTATTAAGAGACATTATTGGTGTCTAATACTCTCCTCATTATTATATCATTATTATTGTAATTACGTATCTAGTCTCACATAACTTAAAAAAATAATTTTTATAGAATATCGCTAATTAATAGTGAAGTGTCACTTATATAAAATTTTAGGCAATACTGGTGCCCAATAGCAATGTTCAGTGGCGGACCTAGGATTTAATTTTAGGGTGGGCTTAGTTATACATTTAATATAATCCAAAACAATAATTTACAAGCTAAATTTAAGTGGAATTATGATTTAGCAACATACTCCTATTGTAGTGGTCATAAGTTTAAATTATTTTGAACATTATACTTGGTTTTTTTAATAAATAAAATGTGTATACACATAGAAAAAAAGAACTAAGGGGATTTGAAACATGAAAGCATCTTAATAAATTTATTCTCTTTAACTATTATATATATATGGGTGCACTCTTAATGGGTATTATCCATGAATGGTAAAATTAGAAAATTTTGAGTTTTTATGCTTAATTTTTCTATTTAATTAAAAAAATCTCTCATTTTTATATCATATGGGCTGAGATTGTTCCATCGGTAAAAAAAAAAATTAAAAAAAAAGTTTTTTAGCAGGAAAAATAAGAAAAGAAAAAATTGAGTTTGAGTTAAATATTTTTGTATGAACATATTTTTGATGTAGTGTAAAAATAGAAATTTTTTGATATTTTTTTTTTAATTAAGTAGTTAAATTAAGCATAGAAATTTAAATTTGTGATTTCATTATTCGTTATTAGATCAAAATTCGATGGTTTGATATTTTTAAAATTAATATTTATAGTTAAATTTATTTAGTAACCATCCATGAGTAATACCCATTAAGAAGTGTTCCATATATATATATATATGGGTGACTATTCAATGGTTACATTTTTATTGTAACCATATGGTTACATTTTTATTGTAACCATATGGTTACATTTTTGTTTAACCTGTAATAGCAGGTTAGTAATAGGTAGACTTTCATTTTTTAGATTTAATTAATTATAATTAACTATTTTCTTAAAATAATTAATTAAATATTTAACAAAACCTCTTTTAGTAATTAATATTTATATTTAAATCCTTACTTTAATTATTTTAATAATTAAGCCATTTAATTATAATATTTACAAAAAAAATTTATTTTTTTTACAAAAATTGAACTTCTTTTGACACAAATTAAAATTCTCTTCTTATAATAAATTTTCAAATAATTAATTATTTTTAAATGATATTTAATTATTTTGTTACAATTATATGAACTAAGTATGAGGCCTCAAGCTAATCAATCGATAACAAGTGCAGCCATTTTTTCAAAAAAAAATCCTTCAACTTATTTCATTTTTTACTTTTTAAATATTTAAATAAAAAAATTAAATAATTATGTGTAATAATTTAAAATTAAGATTACAAGTATAATAAAATTTAAATTATGAAATTATATGTGTATAATTTTAAATTATAAAAAACTTTGCTATAAAATTTTAAATAATTTAAGTATAAAAAAATAAATTGCTAAAAGATCCTTATATAGTAATAAATTGTAAAAAATTAATTAATAATTATAATTAATTTAATTTTAAAATATAATTAATCTTAATTAAAGTTTTATAAGGAAATAAATGATTATGTTACTTTCAGGTTACAAGTTATTTTTTATTTATTTTTATTTAATTTCCAAATTAATCACAACCATTAAATAGTAATCCAATGGCTTAAAAAAATGTAACCATGATGGTTACAATAAAAATGTAACGCTATAAGTACCTAAAGTTTTAAGTTTGTAAGCGGCATAGAACCAATATTTATTTTTAGCAGTATATTAACACAGAGTTTGTACTAATGAAATTAGAAAAAAATTACAATTTTACAAATATTGGGTACTTATGCCGCGAAAAATAAACATTAAATTTATACCCCTTACAAACCTCAAACTTTAAGTACTTATGTCACTACATTTTTCTTAATAAATAAAATATAGATACACATAAAAAAAGGATCAAAGAGATTCGAAACATGAGCATCTTCACGAATTTGTTCTAATTAACTACTATATATATATATATATATATGAAAGTAGCAATTGTATATTAATATATTGGATAAATAGCGATATAAGTATCCAAAGTTTTAAGTTTGTAAGCAGTATAAAGCTAATGTTTATTTCTAGCGGCATATTAACACAGAGACTATACTGACAAAATTAAAGAAAAATTACAATGTTACAAATATTGGGTACGTATACTGCTAAAAATAAATATTAAGTTTTCTTAGATATAGCTTAATACATTGAACTGTTAGTTATAATTAGTTTTATTCTTGTCAGATACCGTTAGCATTGTAACTAATTATGTTACTTGATATTTTGAGTCTTGTAATACACAGGTTTGTATATAAACCTTTTGTTTGGATCAATAAAGCTCAGAATTGCTTTTACTAATATGGTATCAGACGATAACATCTTCTTCATCTCTTTCTCTCTCTATTTTTTCTGCCATTGATATTCCACCATGGTTAGAACTCGAGCAACTGCTTCTAGGAATTCTGGCCATAATCATCTGCCAAACAATTCCTCTACAATTCCAGCTTCTCCACCAACAGACACACCGATCATTCCTCCGACTTCCACCATGAGTGGAGACAATCTCACTCAGACTCATCTTCAAAAACCTGCTCATGAAGACAGCTCAAGTCCGTACTATCTTAGCTCCGATGATCATCCCGGATTAATCTTGGTTAATCCTCCCTTATCTATCACAATTTCCAAACCTGGCGTTGCGATTTCGAGCTGTTTGTTGGAGCAAGAAACAAAACCGTGTTTCTCAAAGGAACCTTGCCTCAACCTCAGATCGAAGACCCTCTCCATCACCACTGGTTTCGATGCAATCAAATGGTGATGTCCTGGATTCTACATTCAGTTTCATCAGAAATCAAAAGCAGTATTATGTTTCTTAAAACTTCTGCTGAAATGTGGACTGAACTCAAAGCCCGATTCGATCAAGGTAATGGCCCCAGGATTTTCGAACTACGAGAAACTTTGATCACACTTCAACAGGGAGATGACTCTGTTAGTTCCTACTTCACAAAGCTTAAATGTATGTGGGATGAAATTCAAGAATTAAGGCCACGGATCCCATGTACCTGTGCTTAGGGCTGAACATCGGGCGGGTTTACCGGGTTTCGGGTTGGCAGGTTTCGGGTTCACGGGTTTCGGGTTCAAAAAATTGAAACTGAACCCGGACCCGAATAGGGCATGGGTTGGCGGGTTGGCGGGTTGGCGGGTCACGGGTTGGCGGGTTTCGGTTGGTCGGGTTTAGAGGGTTGGCGGCCGACCTGGCCAACTCAACTCGGTCAACTCTTTAAAAAAAATTATTTTTTTATTCAAATAATTATTTTTTTTACTTTTGTATTTATTAAATTAAGCATATATAATATAACAATTTGTTTATAGTATCTACTATTGAAGAAAAAATACATTAATCAATCCAACCAACAAACAAACAACCTATTTATCAAAGATTCAAATCAAACTTCATATTCATGTTCATGAATCATGATAAAAGTGAAAACTAAAATATTTCAAAATACATCCATATCCAATATCCATAGTCCATAAAAACCTAAAGTCCATATTATATATATATATATATAAAGAGTAATAAAAGAAATATATATAATATATTTATAAACCGGGTTGGCGGGCGGGTTCGCGGGTTCAACCCGAAACCCGGTACCCCTAAAATCTCAACCCGCCAACCCACCCGAAGGGTACCGGGTTGAACCCAACCCGCCCGAAACTTTTTAAAAAAAATTTTTTTGCGGGTTCACCAGTTCGGGTTCGGGCGGGTTGCTCGGATTCGGGTCAAACCCGTTCAAAATGTTCAGCCCTACCTGTGCTGCTTCCGCTGACAATTCGACCTTCTTGAATCAAGAACAGGTTCTTCAATTCCTTACTGGTTTAAATGAATCTTTTTTTCCTGTTCGTGCTCAAATTTTGTTAATCGATCCGTTTCCCTCCTTGTCTAAAGTCTTCTCCATGGTTATTCATGAAGAGAGACAAAGGAAACTAAAGAATCCCCAAATTCCCCTCAATGCTTCTGCTCAAGAAAATAACCCCCCTGTTGCTGCTGCTCAAAATCCCTCAGCATCAGCAGCCTCAACTAATCCTAGACTTGCAAAGAAAATGAGGCGTTATTACTCCAATTGCCATAAACCTGGCCACTTAAAGGAAAAATGTTTTTTCTTAATTGGCTTTCCACCTGGCTATGGAGATAAAAAGAAATCAGAGCAAATTCCCTCTGTTCATCATGCCTCGGCTTCTGCATCAATATGGGGTTCTTGCCAACTTGACCAAACAGGAAGATATTCAAGCTATTATATCTCTCCTCACTCAAAAGCTGCAATCAACTCCTACTGATGCATCAAAGCCATTTGCTTCACATGTTTATGGTAAAATCAATTTCTCTTCCACTCATTTATGGATTGTTGACAGTGGTGTTACACACCATATATGTTGTAACCTTTCCTTATTTTCCAATTTGCACAAAATAACTATTACTAACTCGGTTTCTCTTCCCAATGGTTCTACCACTAAACTGGTTAGATCAAGTGACATATTTTTTTTCAAAAGACTTAACTCTCTATAATGTTTTATATGTCCCTGACTTTCACCTTAATCTTTTTAGTGTTCCCAGTTTTCTTCTTCCAATTACCAATACAATTTTATTCACTCATAACTCTTGTATTCTTCACGGTACACAGAATAAGAAGATTGGGATAGCTAATCGCATTGGCAACCTATTTTTTCTTCTGCAATCTGTCAACTCTCTTAGTCATTGTAATTTGATTTTTTCTTCTAATAAATCATGTAATAGTGTCCCTTCTTGGCACTCTATACTTGGACACCCTTCATTGTCTACTACAAAGATAATAAATAGTCAATTACATTCCAAGAATATTGATTTTTCCCCATGTTCTATTTGTCATTTGGCTAAACAAAAATGATTACCATTTAATTGTCAAAACAATATTGTTGAATCTTGTTTCGATTTAGTTCATTTTGACATATGGGGACCCTTTCATGTCCAAAGCATTGAAGGTTATAGATATTTCCTAACTATTGTGGATGATCACAGCAGACATACTTGGGTTTATATGTTACAATCCAAATCTGATGTGCAATACTTAATCCTACAATTTTATAACCTCATCTCAACTCAATTTACTAAAAATATTAAGGCTGTTAGATGTGATAATGCAAAGGAGCTCAATATAAAATCTTTTTATGTTCAAAAAGGTATTCAAGTGTATAATTCATGTGTTGAAAGGCCTCAACAAAACTCAGTTGTTGAGCGAAAACATCAACACGTTTTAAATGTTGCTAGGGCCTTGGCTTTTCAATCTTCCTTAGCCTTGGTCTATTGGCCATATCTCATAAACACTGCAGTATACCTTATAAATAGAACACCTTCTACACTATTGCAGCATCTATCTCCCTTTCAACTGCTGCATAATAAGCCTCCTACATATGATCACCTTAGAAATTTTGGGTGTCTTGCCTATGCTTCATCTCTCACCAGTTCAAGACACAAATTTTCTCCTCGTGCACATGCATGCATATTCATTGGTTATCCAAATGGAATGAAAGCATACACACTCCTCGATCTTGCCACAAAGAAAATTTTCCGTTCTCGAGATGTTGTCTTTTATGAGCAAATTTTTCCACTCAAGGGCTCTCTTAATCTCAATCAATTGGATACTTTATTTTCATCAAATTTATCCAAACCAGCACCTGTAGTTCATGATTTGACTACTGCTGATATTCACATTCCTGCAATTGATCCTGCTGTTCCTCAAAAATCAGCAGCAGCTCCTGATGCGATTCCATCCCCAGCAGTGCCTACTGCTGACACTGGAATTGACTCTGCCGTTATTCCAAAATCAGCATCAGCTCCTGATGCAGTTCTCACACCAGCAGTGCCTACTGTTGACACTGGAATTGCACTTGCTGTTACTCAAAAATCAACACCTGCTACTAATGACATTTTTACATTAGCACCATCTCTTCCTAAGATCAATTTGCCTATTCATACTAGAAAGGCAGGGCGCCAAACAACCACCCCAGCTCATTTTAAGGACTACATTTGCCATACCTCTACTGCCCACCCCTTGATCAAATATCTCAATTATGACAAACTTAGCATTCCATTTCAAAATGCCATTTTTCATGCTTATACTGAGATCGAACCCACCACTTTCAAACAGGCATCAAAATTTGTCCAATGGTTAAAAGCCATGGATTCTGAATTCTTTGCACTCAAGAAAAACAATACTTGGATTGTTGTATCATTACCACCTGGTTACCAACCCATTGGTAACAAATGAGTCTATAAAATTAAATACAACTCCCAAGGTGAAGTTGAGAGGTACAAGGCACGCCTTGTTGCCAAAGGTTACTCACAAACTCATGGCATAGATTATGCTGAAACTTTTGCTCCAGTAGCTAAATTTAATACTCTCAAACTCTTCTTAGCACTGGCTGCCCTCAATAATTGGTCATTACACCAAATGGACATTGATAATGCTTTTTTGCATGGTGACCTTGATGAGAAAGTTTACATGACACTCCCTAAAGGATATGTCCATGAGGGGGAGCTCCCCCCGAATCCTGTGTGCCTCTTACATAAGAGCCTTTATGGTCTTAAACAGGCTTCTCGTCAATAGTTTGCTAAACTCAGCACAACATTACTTAATCATGGCTTCAAACAATCTGCCTTTGACCACTCTCTCTTCATCAAACAAACTTCAACAAGCTTTCTTGCTCTTCTCGTAAATGTTGATGATATAGTCATTGCTAGTACCAATGATTCCGATGTTGCTGCCTTCAAAATATTTTTAAACTCCAAGTTCAAATTAAAAGATCTTGGCCCTCTAAGATTCTTCTTAGGAATCGAGATAGCACGATCAAAAGCTGGTATATTTGTGTCCCAAAGACCATTTGCCATTCAAATACTCACTGAAACTGGTCTTCTTGGATCCAAAGCAGTGTCCACACCCATGGATGCAAATACTTCTCTTAGCAAAGACATTGGGCCATTAGTAAATGATGCTACTTCTTATCGAAGCCTCATTGGAAAAATTCTTTTCCTCACCATCACTGTGCCAGACATTGCTTATGTCGTTAATCGACTCAGTCAGTTTGTTAGTGCTCCTCGACAACCTCACCTCAAAGCTGCACATCGCATTGTTCAATACATCAAAGGCACTCCTGGTCAAGGTCTCATTTTTCACTCCAACAACTCTACTTCACCCTCTGCAGCCCGACCCTTCCAACTCCAAGCGTATGCTGATGCTGACTGGGGTTCTTGTATTGATACCAGACGTTCCATAACTGGTTTCTGCATCTTCTTAGGCCAATCACTTATCTCTTGGAAATCAAAGAAACAATCCACTGTCTCGAAATCCTCTGCGGAAGCTGAATACCGGTCCATTGCCAACACCACCTGTGAAATACTTTGGCTCTGACTTTGGCATCTCTCAAACTCAACAAACAGTTCTTTATTGTGACAATCAAGCTGCCATCCACATATCTAAAAATGTTGTCTTCCATGAACGTACCAAGCATGTTGACATCGACTGCGACATTGTTCGTGAACAAGTCAACAAAAATCGAATCAAACTCTCTTACGTTCCTTCTCGACACAACACTGCAGATATAATGACAAAGGCTCTCTTCCCAAATCAGTTCCATACATTGTTGTCCAAGATGACTGTTACCAATTTATACACTCCATCTTGTGGGGGAGTCTTAGAGATAGCTTAATACATTGAACTGTTAGTTATAATTAGTTTTATTCTTGTCAGATACCGTTAGCATTGTAACTAATTCTGTTACTTGATATTTTGAGTCTTGTAATACACAGGTGCGTATATAAACCTTTTGTTTGGATCAATAAAGCTCAGAACTGCTTTTACTAATAAGTTTATGCCATTTACAAACTTTAAACGTTAAGAACTTATGCTGCTGCATTTTTCTTAATAATAAAATGTAGATACACATAGAAAAAAAGACAAGGAGATTCGAAACATGAAAGTATCTTAGCAAATTTGTTCTGTTTAACTACTTTATATATACATATATATATACTAGCAAAAAACTACGTGCGATGCACGTATATTAAATTTTATGCTAGATTTTTTTTCTATGTTATTTGAAAGTGATACAATTAAAAATTAAAGAAAAAATATTATTAGTTATTAGATGAGATTATTATTATGTGTATCTGAATATTATAGTTTATATTGTTATCAATTAAAAGTGAATACCGAATGCAATATATTAGTGTTTAAAAAAGCTTGATGATTTAAATATATTCTTAAATTAATCCAAAAATAAATTAAAAATTGATGTTCCAATACTTAAAGAAACATTACTTAAATGGGTGTAAGATAAAAAGAAAATTAAAAATTAATCTCTAAATTATTGATAATTGAGGATAGCATTTGTCTAAAAATTATAGATAAGAAAACTAATGATAGTCATTGGTGGATTTCAATCTTCATTTGCTTCGATAGAGACAATAGTGTAATTTTTGTATTTTGCAGTTTTCATTCTAGCCGGGTCCGCATATATCTGGATTGTCCACTTTTTCGTTGATAAATTGAATATGGTAGTGTCGACAAAGCGGCGATGTTCCTGCAAACCGTGATGTATTTTCATTTAAAATGATTAGACATGGTGTGCATAGCTTATTTAATTAAAAAAATCAACTTATGAAAGGCATGTAAAACTATAAAAAGTGACCCATGAATTTCTCATAAACTATTTTATTTTTAATAATAAATCATTTTATTTTTAATATAAATAAAAAGTCACCTATGAATTTCTCATAAACTATTTTATTTTTAATAATAAATCATTTTTTTAATATAAATAAAAAATCACCCCTGAATTTCTCATAAACTAAAAATTCTGTTGTATAGGCACACTTTATATAGAATAGAAATTAGCTATAATGGCTTTCTAAGAACAGAATTGGAACAACTCTTTCACATGTTATATACAATATATATATATAAAAATTTAAAATAGAATAAAAAAAAATTAAAAAACGAAAAAAATTTAAAGTAGAGCAAAAAATCTATATGTAAAGAACTACGTAAAGAATAGAAGTATTTTAAGCTACTTTAAAAAATCCTTTGGAGAATTTTTCAAAGATTAAAAACTTGTTAAGTTCTACGTGACCCTTTTTTTTTTCTAACCATAATTAATAAAAATTATATGTATTCTTTATTATTAAAATTCATATGAATATATAACAATGAACATACCTATTGAAATTGAAATTAAGATTGAGACACATAATACTTCAGTCAATAATACTATTAATATAGAAATTCAAATTATAAACATAAATAAAATTATGATCATATATAACTTATGGTTGATATATATAAAAGAATAAACTCGTTTAAGCCCTCTTTAAAAAATATGAAACTTTTACCTCTCTATTGCATAAACAATAGGTAGATGATGATACTAATTTATTTGAGAAATCTATAAAATAAATAAAATCATAAACATAAATAAAATTATGATGATGATACTAATTTATTTGAGAAATCTACAAAATAGATAAATCAAACATTAAAATCAGGGTGATAAATGATAATTAATTTTAGTGTAGTGTAAGTCATATATAATGGTTAATTTATTTTTGAATTGCATCATATATACTTATATATATACACACGTATGGTGAGGTGTATTTCAATTAGATATTTTATTTTATTTTTATTATTAATTATTAATTGATCAAAAATTTTAATCACTAAGAAAAAGAGCATTTTTTTCTAAGCTACAGTAGCATAGAATGAATCATCGGAAAGGATCTAATTATGTCAAACTTTGCTAGGTACCTTCGATCTACCGCTTCGGTCGTATAATGGATTGAATAACGTTTCAGATCACCAACTTCAGAAAAAAACTCCTGCACAATTCATATTTCGACCATATAAGAAAAATACTGCTTGTTCCATGATTCCATTAATGTTTATGTAAGACAATGTTTGATGTGTGCATGCATACCCACGTTTATTTTAGACTTTAACATGATAATAAAGAAAGTGATTTCTACTCAACGTCATATACTGCTCGCGTAAATGAATACTATGCTAAATAGAACTATCTCAATCATAATCCTAAATGTTTTGAGCTCTGTTGATCTTTAAATTTTGTAGTACTTCGGAATTTCAGAATAAACAAAGAATAATCTAAAATGTTTATTTAAAACTAATACATATATGTATATATGAAGGGAAAAAAATATAATTAGAAATAATGCGGGAAGTAACCTTAATATCTTCGTTTGAAACACCATATTCCAAGTTTGATATGTAAAGCTTTATCCCTGTTTCAATTGCAGAAGCTCGACCAGCCTGAAAAAGAAAAACAAAACAGATCTGAGAAAAAGAAAGATGATGTGACCTTAGAGGCAGCATAAATGCCCGGTTGTTTTCTTTTTAAATGGGGGAAGAGCTATTTAATATCAGTTCAAATATTAATAGGATTTGTTTTATTATTATTTTATTATATATACATAATATTTTATTATTTTATTAAATGAATTTCTCATAAACCAAGAATTTCAGTTATATAAGCACACTTTATATAGAATAGATAGGAAAGTAACATTTGTATATTAATATATTAGGTAAATTGTGACATAAATATTTAAAGTTTTAAGTTTGTAAGCGGCATAAAGTCAATATTTATTTTTAGCGGCATATTAACACAGAGACTGTACTAACAAAATTAGAGAAAAAATAAAGTCTTATAAACTAAAAATAAACATTAGATTTATGCTTTTTGTAAAACTTAAATTTTAAATACTTATACTACTATTTATCTTAATATATATTTAAATCTTAAGGTGAACTTTAACCTTACCTGAACATCCCTAGATCCACAGCAATGTTTATAATTAAAAGTAGGGGTGTTCGCGGTGCGGGTTGTGCGGTTTTTAACCATTTTTTCAAACCAACCCGCACATGCGGTTTTCCTAATTTTCCAAACCGCACCCGCACCGCGATACTAAAAAACCGCAAAAACCGCACCGCAAAAAATGATGCGGTGCGGTGCGGTTTTTGCGGTTTATGCGGTTTGAACTATCACAATTTTTTTTTTTGAAATAATCATAAAATAATTAAACTATCATTAATATAATTATTTCAAAACACTTAAGAAAATACAACAAACTTGAGACTAATAAAAGTTATAACAGCAACAATAAATCAATAATCTTTTTAAAGTTTCAACAACACACTTAAATCAAAATAACAAACTTGAAACTAATTAAGTTCTAACAACAATATAAATGTACAACTAACATACTTACATCAATAGATTAAAAATAAAACAAACACAAACTTCCAACTCCAAATTTTAATACACATGTATGGACTTGGGTTTGTTGCTAAGAAGAGAGGGTTTGTGAAGAGTTATGGATTTTGCCCTAAGATTTATAGGCTTGGGTTGGGCTCATATGTATGGGCTTAATAAAATAAATATAAAAATTGAAATTTTAAAAGATGCGGTGCGGTGCGGTTTGAATCGCGGTTTAATAATTCAAAACCGCAAACCGCACCGCACCGCGCGGTTTGGGAAAAATTCAAACCGCAACCGCACCGCGAAGAATTTCAAACCGCATTTTTTTTGCAGTGCGGGCGGTTTGAGCGGTTTGAGCGGTTTGAGCGGTTTGATGTACACCCCTAATTAAAAGAACAAATGATACTTTTGTTTCTGACTTGCTCAATTATTAGATTACAGCTGTGCTTAATGATGTGGTTATTGTTTGGTGATTAAAATAATGAGCAATAATAATTCAAAAGGCTAAATCCGTAAGTTTAGTGTAGTAGTGGATGTGATGTAAAGTAAGAGAACTTTGTGCTTAATTTCGTGACTGCCATCAACATCTAGAGTTTCGTGATTCATGAGTTTGTGGCATAAATCCAACAAAAAAAAACCTGCCACCTGTTCTTTTTATTATTTAAAAATAAATCTTTTGGCTTTTTGTGTTTTTAATTTTAGGTTGAGATATTTTGTGAATAATTTTAAACTTTATACTTTTATAATTCACTCTTTATTCATTAACATTATTTCGAAATTTCGAAATAAAAATAGTATAACTTTAAAATATTAATAATTTTTATAAAATAAAAACAACATAATTTTAAAATAAAAACAGCATAATTTTAAAATAAAAATAATTTTTTTAAAAATAAAAAAATCTGAAAAAAAACGCAAAAATAAATATATATATATAGTATACCTAATAATTTTCTTAATTGTTTTTTTTTTGTCTTTTTCAATTTTATATATATTTTAATTTAATAAGTACTATAACATTAGTTTCAAAAAAAAAAATTACTATAACATTCATAAAATGTTATCTCATAGATTGGCAGATTTTTATCTAATTTCATTCAATTTTGCTGTTTCAGTGATTGTTTATGTACTAAAACATGCTCCCCAAACTTTGATATCTACCAAATTATGCCCCTAAAACTTTAATATGTACTAAATCATGCCCCCTGAACTTTCATCCATGTTAGAATTTTTTTACTAAAATTAGACAAATGTCCTTAAATTTAACAATCTTAATAGTTCAGGGGGAATTTTTAACGGCCAAAAAAATTCAAAGGGCATGATTTAGTCCATGTCAAAGTTCGGGAGAAAAATGGCTAATTAGCCTTTTTTTTAAGACTAATTAGTAATTTTTCTCCCCGAACTTTGACATGTACCAAATTATACCCCTGAATTTTTTTGGCTGTTAAAAATTCCCCCTGAACTATAGAGATGTTAAATTTAAGGACTTTTATATAATTTCATTCAATTTTGCTGTTTCAGTGATTGTTTATGTACTAAAACATGCTCCCCAAACTTTGATATCTACCAAATTATGCCCCTAAAACTTTGATATGTACTAAATCATGCCCCCTGAACTTTCATCCATGTTAGAATTTTTTTACTAAAATTAGACAAATGTCCTTAAATTTAACAATCTTAATAGTTCAGGGGGACTTTTAACGGCCAAAAAAATTCAGGGGGCATGATTTAGTACATGTCAAAGTTCGGGAGAAAAATTACTAATTAGCTTTTTTTTAGACTAATTAGTAATTTTTCCCCCCGAACTTTGACATGTACCAAATTATACCCCTAAATTTTTTTAGCTGTTAAAAATTCCCCCTGAACTATAGAGATTGTTAAATTTAAGAACTTTTATCTAATTTCATTCAATTTTGCTGTTTCAGTGATTGTTTATGTACTAAAACATGCTCCCGAAACTTTGATATCTACCAAATTATGCCCTTAAAATTTTGATATGTACTAAATCATGCCCCCTGAACTTTCATCCATGTTAGAATTTTTTTACTAAAATTAGACAAATGTCCTTAAATTTAACAATCTTAATAGTTCAGGGGGAATTTTTAACGGCCAAAAACATTCAGGGGGCATGATTTAGTACATGTCAAAGTTCAGGGGAAAAATTACTAATTAGCCTTTTTTTTTATTCATTAATAAAAAATACTTTCATATTATATTTTATTAAAATATACGCACTTTTTTGAGTGGATTGCCTAATATAATCTTACCTTCTACTTAAGTCTAGCACTTATTTTACATTAACCTAAGGAGTATAATATGAATATTATCTATAAAAATAGATATATCTTAAATAATATAAAAAATAAAGATAAAAATTAAAATAAATAAAGTAAAATGAGTATACAGTGAAATTTCTTGTGTTTTACAAACCAAAATACTTTGAACACTAAGCCCAAAATGTGTTTGTTTTTTAACAAACCAAATAATTGTTCTTGAAATAGATTTATTACTATTTTTTTTTCTTTTTTTTTGGTAAAATGGAGGTGCAAAGCACCAATTCAATAAAAAAAAGAAAAACAAGCCAGTTCAGGACTACACTTATATTCCAAATCGCCATCACAAAATGTTATTTTATTAAGTTTGATTTTTTTTTTTAAAGAACAAAATATTATTTTATTGAAAAAAAAAACCTATCCTTTTCCCTAATTTCAACTATAAATATTTGTATTAATTATAACTTACATTTTTTTTGAATTGTTATACATTTTTTCTATCACCTATAACTTATTATATATTTTTGCTACAAAACAATTATAACTTAAAGTTAGTTATCTTATATAGAGAAGACAATTCTTCAGCTTAAACTGGTACAAAATGTAACATATAATTAGGGGTGTTCATAAAATAGCCGATACAATCTAATCCGCACAATCCAATCCAATCTAATCCGCAAAGTGCGGATATCCGCACTTGTGCAGATTGGATTGGATTGGAAAATTCAAAATCCGCACTTGTGCGAATTGGATGTTGATTGACATGTAAAAGTAATCGATCCAATCCAATCCACACATATTTATAACAAAATTAAAAAATTTATTAAAACAAATAACATTTTAATGTAAAGAAAATAGTAATTTAAAAATCTAATACATATAATACAATTATATTGCAAAACTTAATAGATAAAATGTATATTCTATTCTTATATATTTTTTTTCTACGTACAATTTAAAATAAAATTAAATATCTTTTTATATATACATTTTTTTTCCTTTAAATTTGTTATTTGTTATTTTATTAATTTAATGTGTTGTTGTATACATAAAATAACTATAATTTATTTTATTTTGTTGCTAGTTATGTAAAAAAAATATTTTTTTTATAAATATTAAATAATTCAATATTAAAAGTAACCAATCCAAAGTAACCGATCCAATCCGCACTTTTGCGGATTGGATTGGATTGGATTTAAACTATTGTGCGGATTGGATTGGATTGGATCCAAAAAATAAAATCCGCACTTAGTGCGGATTGGATGTTGTTTAACAAAAAAAGTGCGGATTGGATCGGATGAACAGTCCTACATATAATATTAAATCTTATGAATTTGTAATTTCTCTTAAATTCCATTTTTTTAAAAGAAAAAATCTTATGATTTTTTTTTTTCAATATAATAAATACATTTAATTATTTTATATATAATTTTCAAATGGCGGTTGGTTGCAGACTGACTAGTTCAATTTAATCCATTAATTTCTCAACGATAAACTGGTTGTCAACTTCACCATTTTGTTTTAAAAGATAACTTGAGCAATTTTTAGTTGTCTTCATAAATTTAAAACAAACTCATTGAATACATGGTATTTGTATAATCTCCACTCCAAATTATTATTATTATTATTATTATTATTATTATTATTATTATTTATGAGTGTTTCAATACCTATGCAATATCGAGCTAGTGAACGAAGTAATACTTATTTGTTGGTGGTAGTGTATTAATTTTATTTATTTGTTCTGAGTTAATCTAAATTTAAAGTAAGTTGGTGTTAACGTTTGTTTTTGGTTTGAAAGGGGTTGTTAATGTATTCAGAAGAAGCATTAACTATCCTAGTAATTTTTTTTATTTAAAAATATTTATTATTTAATCTTACAAATATTACACTTAATTATTCATATTTTTTTTTATTTAAATGTAGACACGATTTTTTTTTTTTTCTTAAAAAAAAACATAACATGCATTTTTTTAAGTACAATATTTGACTATAAATTTTCTATTTCCTAAAAATTACTTAATCAAAGAAATATAAAATTAAAAATTCTCTAAAACACTTAGTATCACTATCAATAACAACAAGAGAATGTTTATATTATATATTGTTTGTTAAAAGACAACAAGAGAATAGTAACATTATACATTATATCTTAAACCTTACCATAAATATAATTAAAATTTTGAAACAAAAATACTGCTCAATTTCACCCCAAAATAGTTGGAAATTGAGTTGATATAAAAATGTCATATTCGTTGTTATAAAGAAATAAAAGCTTTACTAAATTATTATTAATTTACGTCTCTTGCTACAAATGTATTTTTCTCTAAATATGCCTAAAATTATGAACAAATAATAGATTTAATGGTAGGAAAGTTATTATTTAAAGCAAGTATTTTTCCCACCCACAATATTTAATTATTTATTTTTCAAAATATATAAGAGCTATTATTATTGTCCCAAAGGCAATGAGTGTTTTGTTTTGCTTTGTTCTCTTCCGTTAAAACACTATTCCCTCAAGTGAATCGAACCTTGTTATCTTTCCAAATCTCTACACCCCAAACCTATAAGGACCGTCGGATTACACCCTAGATTCCCGCACGGAAAAATGAACGGTCAAAATTGGATATGCGAAAGGGTACTGAGTAAAACTGAATGTAGTGGATTAAAACATCAGGGGTCATATTCCGTTTAGCATCTTCTAATCTCTCTCCCAATTGTTCCGTTCCTCACGCTTGTCTCTTCTCTTTCTCTCCCTTCTGCTTCTTCTTCCAGAGCTTTCTACCTTTCGATTACTGGCTTCCATTGGTTTAAATATCATTACACCTCTTCTTTCCTTTTTTATCTTTTTTCCCAGTTCTTTTTTGTTTGTGTTCTTCCGAAATTACAGAAGAGAAAGAGGAGAGGAGAGGAGTGCTTTCCTCTTCAGTTTCTGAGGATTGATTGCGGTATTTTGGGGCTGAAATTTCGGCAGATTGATCCTATTCATCAACTTTTTTTATTTAAATTTGTGTCTGGATTCATTACCTCGTGTTCCTGAATTCGAAGCTTCATTTCAGTGCCAGTTTCTTCATTGGATGCTGCTTCGAATTGTCTTGGTAAGCTTTTTTCGTTTTTTTTTGTTTTTTCTTCTCTTGTTTTTTTTTTCTTTGTGTGGGGATGAATATAGTTTTATGAACGAGTCTTTGTTTTTTTGGTTTCCGGGAAAACCGCGAGAACGTTTTTGTTTCTGTTTCCAAAAGGTTTTCTGTTATGAATAATGGTTCATAAATTTATATACTAGTCAATGAAGTCCCATAGTATGTTGAGATTGAATATAAACATAGATTGATGTTTTGTTTGTCATTTTCAATTCATTGATTAAATAAATAAAGAATTAAACTTTGCTTCTCCTTTTTGATTCAACGGCTCTGAGTTGTGACGTGCATGATGGTTTGTTGATTCATTCTGACGCAGGTTTCGTATTCGTAAGGCTTTACGAGATTCAGAAGTTCCATGGACAGTTCGGAGACATAGATTACAGATTTATTAAGCTTATAAGGGCATTTGAATCTCTTGCATATATAATTTGAGTCCGATAAAATTATTAAGTATTGGGTGATTGGAGAATAGGCTGACACAATGACTGTTGGGTTGGGCTTCGCGGTCTCAAAGTTGCAGACGCTATCTACTTCCGATCATGCGTCGGTGGTCTCCATGAATCTCTTTGTGGCACTTCTGTGCGCTTGTATTGTGATTGGTCATCTTCTGGAGGAGAATCGATGGATGAATGAGTCAATCACAGCTCTTGTGATTGTGAGTCATTTCGTCTATTAAAACAAATTATAATAAAATTATGATTTTTATTTCTTGTGCTGATTTTATGCTGGGTTGGTTGTAGGGTCTGTGTACCGGAGTTGTTATTTTGCTGATTAGCGGGGGAAAGAGCTCGCATCTTCTTGTTTTTAGTGAAGATCTCTTCTTTATTTATCTTCTGCCTCCTATTATATTCAATGCAGGGTGAGTGTGCTTGTTTCCTTTTATCTAATTTGTGTATATTTAGAGGAGTAACGTCCCTCGTCTTCCAATGTGTGTACTTTTATTTTCATGCAATACTGAAGATCTTTTCCATTCATCTTTCACGTCAGTAATGGTTTCTGTATAACTTATTATCTTGATCTTGATCTTTGTGCCAGGTTTCAAGTGAAAAAGAAGCAGTTCTTCAAGAACTTTATAACTATCGTGCTGTTTGGTGCGGTTGGTACATTAATATCCTGCACCATCATAACACTAGGTATATCTATAATCGTGAACCTCATATGCTTGCAAATCTGGAAGACGCCCCTATTTGATTATTTGTAGTCTGCTGGCTTCAGTGAAGGAGAAAATATATTTGGATCCATCGTTATAACTTGAAATTTGGTTTGGACTGTTTGATGCAGGTGCTACACAACTTTTCAAGAGGATTGGTATTGATAACTTGGATATAGGGGACTATTTAGGTACTAGCTTTGTCTCTTTCTATGCTCAAGCATCATATTTTTTAGTAATTACTTCTCACATTTTTTGTTCCCCCCTTTTTTGTTATTTATCATCTATGTATATATTTCTTCTTACGTGTTTTTTTTCTCTTCCAGCTATTGGTTCTATATTTGCTGCAACAGACTCTGTGTGTACGTTGCAGGTATGATATATCAGTATCTCTGCATTTTGTTGAAAGGACTACACTACATAACTCATGCAAACTGAAATTGTTGACTGGTGTTGCAGGTGCTTAACCAGGATGAGACACCTTTACTCTACAGTCTTGTCTTTGGAGAGGGTGTCGTCAATGATGCTACATCGGTGGTGCTTTTTAATGCGATTCAGAGCTTTGATCTTACGCATATTGATTCCAAAACTGCTTTGCAATTCCTTGGAAATTTCCTCTATTTGTTTGCTGCAAGCACTCTTCTAGGAGTGTTAGTAAGTCATTATCTCTTTTTCAGTCTATTTATCATGATTGTACACACCCCGTGTCCTATCTCAGTGTAACTTCTTTCTGTTCCTTGCAGACTGGACTACTTAGTGCTTACGTTATCAAAAAGCTCTATTTTGGGAGGTACTTCATAAAAATAATTAAGATTTTATATCTCATGCGTTGTTTACTTGATCTTCTGCAATAGTTTTCTTTTAACTTACACTGTGAACTTATCATAGTTGCTCTATTATGTTTTACTTCTACTTTTCTATTGAAACCTGACCTTCCAATCAGAATGAAATATAATAAACGTGCCTTTATATATACAGGCATTCGACAGATCGAGAAGTTGCCCTTATGATTCTCATGGCATACCTTTCTTACATGCTAGCAGAAGTAAGTTTATGTTTAACTGCAACCTTATGAAGTTCTTTTCCCTCATTACCCTCTTTCTGTTCTTCCCAGTTTCTTCACAGTGAACTGATATAAATAAGTCATAACAATGGAACTGGTATTTTTGATGTGCCTTGCAGTTGTTAGCTTTGAGTGGCATCCTCACTGTTTTCTTTTGTGGGATTGTCATGTCGCATTACACCTGGCATAATGTGACAGAGAGCTCAAGAGTTACTACCAAGTATGATCCAAAAAATTAAAGCTTTTGTGTCTATTGGTTATGCTTTTAGGAAACTGGTCAGAACGTGAATTTGAGTTTTCTTTTCATATACAGGCATGCATTTGCAACCTTGTCGTTTGTTGCTGAGATTTTTATCTTCCTTTATGTTGGTATGGATGCCTTGGACATTGAAAAATGGAGATTTGTAAGTGATAGGTATGAAAACTTATTCTCAGACTATGTACACTTTATCCTTTTAATAGTAGAGCAGTATGTATGATATCTTGGACACATTGTAAAAATAAAGCTCTTTCTTACAATTACCAATTGATTCTGTTTCGATTTCTCATTGGCAGTCCTGGAAAGTCAGTGGCAGTGAGTTCAATATTGCTGTGTTTGGTTCTTGTTGGAAGAGCAGCGTTTGTGTTCCCCCTATCCTTCCTGTCAAACTTATCTAAAAAATCTCAACATGAAAAACTCAGCCTAAGTCAGCAAGTAAATCTTCGTTTTTTCTCAATACATTTCTTCTTCATATTCATAATATAGTGATCAATCTACTGACTGCATTTTACTTTAGGTGGTAATATGGTGGGCTGGGCTCATGAGAGGTGCTGTATCTATGGCACTTGCTTACAATCAGGTATGTTTTCACTCCATTGTCCTATTGAATGTTAATCTACTTTTCAATTCTAGTGAGTTGTCACAAGCTAGAATAATTCTTTTGGTCAACTTCAGATGTCATTCCTGCTCCACTTATTTTTATTAGAAAAACAGACTTAAAATCAAGAAGAGAACTGTGTCATGGTAGAGAAACTTGTTAGTGTAGAATACTCATTTTTCACTTGTTTGTTTCCAAATGCAGTTTACAAGGTCAGGACATACTCAGCTGAGGGTGAATGCACTCATGATCACCAGCACAATAACAGTTGTTCTTGTCAGCACTATGGTGAGCTATTTTTTATATTTGTTTCATTTATGAGTTTGATGTGTCTATTTAGCATTATGTAGTGTTTACGAGTGCTGCTCGAAACTAAAACTTTGACAGGCCTTAGTGTGATTGTTTGGACCTCGTATTATGTTTGCATTAGGCAAGGAAAGGAATTACTTTTCATGTTTATAATGAGATTATAATATGGAAGAATGTAGAGATATTTATGTATTCTGTTCTACCAAAATATTTGCTGTTGTTATATTCAAACTGTCTCATAGTTTTAGTATGAATAGGTTTGATTTAAGATGAACCCACAACATAAGGAGTTTAGATGAATCAGTAGTCTTTCTATATATAAAGTTTATTTTGGGGGTGATGACTAATCTATCTGATTGTGATTTAGGTATTTGGTATGATGACTAAGCCTCTTATAAGATACTTGCTGCCAAATCCGAAACATACCACTAGCATGACCCTGTCGGATCCCTCTACACCAAAATCATTCACTGCACCGCTTCTTGGAAGTGCACAGGATTCCGATTTTGGTGTCATTGACGTGCCCCGACCAAATAGCATACGTGCTCTTCTGACGACTCCAACACACGCTGTCCATCGGTATTGGCGTAAGTTTGATGATGCTTTCATGCGCCCGGTGTTTGGTGGCCGTGGTTTTGTTCCTTTTGTTCCTGGTTCCCCAACAGAACGGAGAGAGCCTCAATGGCAATGATTACACAAACAGAATGAGATTGAGCTGTAAAATAGTTTTTCTTTTTCCTTCTTTTCTTTCTTAAGTTTTCTACATCTGGTAAGATCAACCAAATGAATGACTTTATTAAAGATCAGCTTATGAAGTTCCTCGAGAAACATTGTTTTTGGGCGGTGACTTGGCGCTGTACCAACATTGTCTTATCATATGTAGTAACATTATTATGTGTTGTGTATAGGTTTTTTGGTTTGCCCCAAACGATCAAAGGGTTATTGATTTGTTTAATTTTGGTTTTGGCTGGCTTACTCTGACAAGATATGAGAGCGTTTGTCTATATTGTATTGTATTCTTTGCCCGCAAGTGTAACGTAATATTCGCATAACAGTTGATGCTTTAATCAGAGTATATTTGTTTATAACTCTTGCATTGGCAAGGTTATGAAAGAGTGCTTTGTAAGAATTCAGGTGCCTTGATGTGTTGCATTACGTGTGCATTTTTTTTTGTGTATAATTACTTAATTGTCCATTTTGCTTAAAGCGATTTTGTCATGTATAAAGTCATTTAATCTTAAGCATATGGATATGGTGATCTGATTCTGCATCACAACTATTTAATTGTGGTGCAAAACAAGTCAAATACTATGTATATCATGTGGTTTATTTATATGGGTAAGTAGAGGATAAATTTGTTATGATGAAAATACAATAAACTGCAAGCAAACATCTAAGTTGGAAAGCTGGCTGCTTGAGATAGTCATATTGTGGTGGGAGAAGTACTTTTTGCAACTTGATCATGGGTGTTTCTCTAGCTTCATTTGGCTCTCCTTTTATCGACCTATGATACTTGTAGGTTAAGATTATCCTCTTTTTTTTTTTTCTTTTGATCTCAATTAAATTCATACCTTAAATCTTTAAGGCTAACTTTAATGGGCGGTTGTCAAAAAAAATAGTGGGGCATTGTGACTAAGAGTATGATGTGTCACTCAGAGAGTGAAAACAACGTTGCCCATTTCGCATCGGCCCCAACTTACGAAAAAAACAAGTTTTATTTTTGTTTGAAAAAGATATAGCTAAAAATTAAAGTGGGTTAGGTGGGGTTTTGGGGAACATTTTTTGTTGATGCCCTTTGCTCACACTTGTAAATTGTAATATGGCATACCAATTATAGGTGCTTATTCACTGGGGCAGCTCATTGATTATATTTGTACGAGTTCTTCATGTGGTACGTGATTAGTAGTGTTGAAAGCTGTTTTGTCTACCCGCTTACCAAAACACCATTGATGCAGAGTTTGAAGTGCTCAGCTCAACAACAATACTACTATCCTTGGAGGGTACAAAGACCCCTATAACATGTTCCAAATATTTTTGTAGATTTTTAAGGTTCAGATAGGTAAGCATACTGCTAAAGACAGATTAAGCATTGTGAAAATAAATTAAATAATCATGAAATCAAACATGCTCATCTACAAAATTCACAGCAAGCAGCACTTACGCAGCATCAAAATACTACAAGTATCTAACACCAATGGAGTATCCAAAAACATTTGCCAGGAGTCTCCACAGAACATCACCGGGCAGTAATTACAGAAAAATCTCTAATAGGTGTAGCATCACCACTCACCAGTGTTGTAAGGAAAAAAAAAAACTTCTACTAAATTATGAATATCAGTTGAGACTAGAGCTAAAGGTGAAACACATATGGCCGATTAGACTGTATTTCATAACCACTGTTGGAAGATGCTGGCCTGTCATTGTAAGTAACTGCCCGTAGAGGAGGATCCCCAGGGTAATAAGCCAGAGAACTATGTGGGCTTACATTGGAAGTGATGCCAGCAGTTACTTGAACTGCTCCTGTAGATCCGAACTGCTCAGTCCTCCTCCCACTTGCGCCTACACTAATTCCATAAATGTCTGCCGGCAAGTTCATATGTGCAGAACTAGCTCCAGAGCCTGCTAATCCATAATGAGCAGAGCTCATATGATGAGTCTCAGGGTTAGAACTCATCAAACTATAGGCTCCACCAGCCAAGTTTGTCTGCTGCTGGGTCACAGGGGGTGAGTTCGTCAAACCATGGGATCCAGATGGTATGTTTGTATGTAAATCAAGGATGGAACGGGCCAAATTGTAATACCGGGAAGAGTATTCAGTCCCCTGGCCCGTGTATGAAGCTCCTGCCTGATAGCGAGATGCTTCAGCGGAGTAAATGTTTGAAGCAGCACCAAAAGATGGATTTGCAGCAGGAGCAGCAGCCCCTGATGAAGGCATTCTAGCTGGTAAATAGTATTCTGAGCCTTCCCCCTCAAACAAGCCTTCTGCGCTGTGATGCATTGCTTGGACTGCAGCTGCTCTAGCAGAGACATTAGATGCTACAGCCATTCTGTCCGATTGTATCAAGTAATCTGCTCTTTCACCTTCATACAAGCCAGCTGAATGGTGATGCAACTGAACTATGGTTGGTGCTCTAGCAGGATAGCTTAGAGCACCAGTAGCAGGAACTGATCGTGGATGCTTTTTTCTGTTCTCCTGCCTTTTCATTTGGGTTTTAGAATCATGGAAATTGCGTTTCTGTCCGCTCTGCTGCTGCTGCTGCTGCTGCTGCTGCTGCTGCTGCTGCTGCTGAGCTTTGGCAGCAAGAGCAGAATGTGTTGGTGGTGCTCTCTCTCTCTTTAGCTTTCGCAGACTCTCAATTTGTTCTTTAAGATTTTCAGGAGATAATTCGGATTCTAGCTTATAATCTTCAATGCATCTTATTACACTTCTCATTGCAGCTATTTCTTTATTTGCGGCATCATCCTGCATGTATGACAAATTGGCAATTAGATGAAATCAAAGATGTTTGATGAAATGAGGAAGAGATGAATGAGAAAACATTTATACCTTCAGTTTGAGAGAGTTATGACTGTTTCCCAAAATAGAGTTAGCAACCTTCTTGGCCTCTTGCAAATGGGCCTTAAGAAGGGGAACTGGTGGGAACTTGTCAACCAATTCAAATGTATAAATGAATCTCACAGCCTCAATCATCTTATCTTGAGAAATGAGATTTTGGATAAAATCTGATACCAATAAAAGAAAAAAAAAATGAAAGCCAGCACAAGAAGAAACTCCAGTTTGAAAACTAGAGAACAAACATAAATGCAGCCGTACTAGTGAAAACAAATATGAAAGAGAATAATTAAGTCAAATGTATGAACAAATATTTACAGGAAAAATTTTCAATATTGAACAACAAAGACACACTATTTTAAATTATCACTGAATTCTAACGTTGTTTCACAAACTCAGACAATTCTAGTACAAGTAACAGTATTATTTAAATATTCTAACAAATAATGTGACAGGAACAATCGACCCAAGCAGCAATTGTTGAGAACTTTCATTACAATTGGTTAATTTTTGATTGAATAGGATGCTAATGCCAGGTAACTTCTTATAACACAAGTAAAAAATCACAACAAAGAAAGAATTGACTATTAGTTAAAATGGTTCTCCAAAAACTCACCAGAGGCCTTATCAGAGAAACCAAGAGATCGAAACATCTCAGGAGCCTGCTTACGCTGCACAACAGTGCCAACAAGATTCAAAATCTCATCCTTATTATACTCCCCAGCCAACCCATAGGCATTCAAAAGCAGCAGAAACCCCCAAATCTCCATAGAATTCACCATTTCAAGATTCATTTTCGTCTTCCAAAGAGTGGAAAGTTTGGAAGCCTCTTCTTTAACTGGACTATTTATCAAAGGTCTAACATTTATCAACTCCTCCAACAAAAGCACACTACTTCTCCTCATAGCACTGAGCTCAGGATCAACAACTCCCGTTTTCATTCCCGGTGGATAAAACCCTTTAATGGCATCCAAAACTAGTTTCCCAGAATCTTTTAAACCCTTGAGCGCGTGTCTAACATCATCACGTATCGATTCATGCTCTTTCAAATTCTTCTTCAGATAAACCATCAACGATTTCCCATCACTCACCGGAATCGCATTGCCATCCACTTTCGCAGGCGTCGATTGATCGGATTTGACTTGTTTTTTCGGAGCATTCAACTTGGTTTTTTTGGAATCAATTAGGGGTTGAAGGGTTGAGTTCAAATGTTCTTTGAGTGAACTAGGTTGGAATTCCTCGACTTTGGGCAATTGGGTATTTTGGGGGTTTTGCAATTGTTGAAATTCGTCAAATTTGGATTGGATTGAGTTGTTTATGGATTGGAGATGATCCTCGAGGTCTTGCCATTGGAGGGTGAAACTGGCAACAGCGGAGGCGTGGGCCTTAAGAAAGTTGAAAGCTTTGCGGATTTGTGGTTTGTTAGGGTCCGGCGACGATTGATGCTCCGGCGAGGTTTTGTCAATGGTGGTTGACATGGTTGGGTTTGGCGGTGAAGGGAGGATTGATGTTGAAAAATTAATTGGGACTGGGATTGGTTCAGTTCAGGTGGTTAAGGTTAACCTCCAATCCAATCCAATCTCCATGCATTGGAAATTTGATTATTGATTTATGAGTCAACTCTCTCAAACATAGTCGGTCCTCTTTTGCTTTTCTCTTCTCACTAAACGTTATCAAAACGGCAAGTCGTT
This sequence comes from Cannabis sativa, assembly GCF_029168945.1. Lineage (NCBI taxonomy): Eukaryota > Viridiplantae > Streptophyta > Magnoliopsida > Rosales > Cannabaceae > Cannabis > Cannabis sativa. The sequence continues at coordinate 18,237,801 of NC_083602.1, read as the reverse complement.
TCGTTATTTCACTATATATACAAGTTTTTGTGATGTGCCAATGGAACATTTAACCCATTCATTTTTGAATATTCTACAAATTAGGAAATCTATATCAAATTTTAAATTGTGATAGTTTTTTATATAAATTCTTTTAATAATATGAGTAATTATTATAGTGAACTTTTTCTTTTACTCTTAATAAAATAAACAAAATAAATTAATATTATAGAATTGTACTATTTTTTAATTATATTTAAGGTGCGTTTAGAAAACCATAATGTAATTGGATTTGTGTGTAATTAGAAGTAATTACACAATTCGGCATGTTTGTCTGACCATGTAATTACACTGTAACTGTGTAATTGGAAGTAATTGATGGGTTCCAATTACACTCTCCAATTCTCATGCCCCCCATGAGAATTGAATGTAATTATTACACTATGTAATTACTAAAATCTTTCCATATTAAACATTAGGTACTAAAAAATATTATTTTCCCATGTAATTTTTAACTATTTTGTCAAACAAAATATGAAGAATTCATACATAATTACCACCTCATATCCAAATACACCTTGCATTTTAAAATATAGTGTGATTACTAGACTGTGTAATTACCACCTTAGTAATTACCCTACTTAGTAATTACACAGTTACTTCCAAACACACCCTTAATAAATGATAATGTGTGATTCTACAATGCACCATCTTAAAAGGGATGTACTGATACACTCTCTACTTGTTTCGGCATCTAGAAAAAAGAATTAGTTTAATTTTTTTTTTTCATATTCATGTACTTTATAGCTATTTAAGATATCCAAATTTTTTTTAAGAAATTCGGAACAATTTACAATATAGAAAACAATATTCAAACAGTCTATTTTACAAGCGTATAAAATAAAATAGTCACGCGTGCAACACACTATTTGAACACAGTTTTTGGAGTGTTAAATTTTTCTAAATTTCTTAAAATTTTGCACGATGTCTTAAATAACTGTAATTTACATGACCATAAAAAAACTTGACTAAAAAATTATTTCAAATACTAAAATAGATAAAGATGTATCGGTGCATCCCTTTTTAGGGGGTGCATTATAGAATTTTCCAATGATAATTTTTAATAAATTATTCTATAATGCACTCCCTTAAAAGGGGTGCACTGATACATCCTTACCTATTTCGGCATCTAGCAAAAAAATTAGTCTAATTTTTTTTCATATTCGTTTACGTTATAGTTATTTAAGATATCCTACAAAATTTTGAGAAATTCAGAATACTTTATAATATAGAAAGTAGTGTTCAAACAATCTATTTCACACGTGTATAAAATAAAATAGTCACGCATGCAACACACTTTTTGAACCCTATTTTTGGCGTGTTAAATTTTTGTAAATTTCTTAAAATTTTGCAGGATGTCTTATATAACAATAACGTACATGACCATAAGAAAAAATTTGACTAAAAAATTATTTCGGATGCTAAAATAGATAGGGATTCATCAATGCATCCATTTAAAGAAAGTGCATTGTAGAATTTTCCTATATTATTAAAGAGTTAGTTTTCAAATATATATTTTGTATGTATGAATAAACTAAATTAGGATTAAAAATATAATATAACAATTGATAAATTTATAGAAAATTCATCATATGAATATGATTTTAAAAGAAATACAAAATAAAATTTATTAATTAATAATGAGAAAATAAATACAATTGTATTTAATTAAATTTATATTCAGATGTATTTTTAGATCTTTTAATTAAATTATTAAATTTTTTATAATCATCTAATTAAAACTTACAGTAAGAAAAAAATTAGAAATTAAAGAATTGTCACACAAAATAAAAATATAAAAATTAAGAAACACAATCGATAAATCTATAGAAAACTCAATTTCAAAACTTTAAAAAAATATAGTGAAAATTTTAAACTTAATTAACTAATAAGTATAAATATTAAAATAGAATAAAAAAAAATAAGAAAATAAATAAAATAGAATAATAATTTGTAGAGATTTTCAGTAATGGTCAAATAATAATTAGAGACAGAAATATTATGAATTTAATATTAGAGTAAATTAAAAATGAAAACCTAACTATTAAATTGATCGCATAAAAAGAATTATTTTTTTCTTCAAAAAATATTAAAAAAAAAAGATTATGTATGCATGATAGATGAAAAGGAAGTTTAGAAATATGTTAATTCCTTCCAATAAAAAAAAATATTAGGACACAACAAAATACAATAATACTTGTATGATTGAAGAAAATAGATAAAATATTACTTCAAGCACTAATAATTCAATCAATGATACTCATATCATATTAAAATAATATAAAAAACTATATAAAAATAAACAATCCTAATGAATATAAAAGAAAGAAATGAACCTTTCGTAAATATGCGTGAAATTGTTTTAAGAATATTTCACACCACTTCAAAAATTATAGTAGCCCTTACCGACTGCCAAATTATCTTTATACATGTTTGAAGAAAAAAAAACATCTTTATACACACTGTTAAGACAAAAAGTTATTTATAATCAATGTATAAACATATCAATTTGAATATATAAATCATTTGACACGCTCAAATACAACAAAAAAATAATTATATGCAAAGATATGTATCTATAAAAAAAATAATAAATAAGAGAATAAGAGAGACATAAAATTGAGAAGTTGAAATAGTATATTGAATTATGAAATCAATAACAATAGTTTAATACATATAGGTTAAAATAATACTAAGGTGCCGTTTGGTAACACTTTTGTTTTCTAATTTTTTAATCACAAAATGAAAGTAAAATTTTTGTTTTTAAAAATTTTGCTTTTGAAAAACAAAAATGCGTTCTGTAACCACTTTTATTTTTCAATTTTAAAAACAGAAAACAAAAGTGTGTTCTGTAAAGTTCATTTTCATTTTCATTTTTTGATTTTGTTTAAGTCGGGTCAAGATCCGGGGTTGGATTCGGGTTCGGGTTAGAAGCCGGGTTCAGCGCCAAGGCCGTGAGGAGGGGATTTGGGTCCGGGTCTGGTTGTAATCCAAAAGATTGATTAAGAAAAAAAACTGTTTAAAAAAATATTGAAAGTGTTTTTTTTTTGTTTTTAAAATTTTGATTTCTAATTATAAAATTGAAAAGTAAAAACAATTTTATAGAACATGTTTTTGAAAAATATTTTCACTTTTTCACTTTTAAAAATAGAAAACTAATTAAAAAAGTGTTACCAAACGCCACCTAAGTTTGGGAAAATTATATACTGAACCATATATTTAGTTGGTATTTATTTATAAAAATCACTCATTCAATTATTTTTGAAATCATCATAAATATATATATATTATAACTAAACGAATATAACACACTGATTCCTAAGTGCGTCTAAACTAAACCTCAATTTAAATAAATTAATTTTTATACATTAAATCAAATCTTCTAACAAAAATACTAATTAAAAAATATTTAAAAGAGTTACTAAATGGCATATTTGGTTCTAAATATGTACATAAAAAATTGAAAGAGTTAAAAAAAAAATAGAGTTACTAAAAGTGATTTTAGCTTTATAAATATCTATTTTATATAAAATGTGGCTATATAACAAAATTCTTAGTTTATGAGAAATTATTGGGTGACTTTTTTTTTTTAAATAAAAAAAATAAACAAATTATTAGATGTTGCCACATAAAGGGTCAGCATCCATGTAGTTAGTTAAACTTATCCACCTAAAGTGTTGCAATTAATAATAAATTTGTTTATATTGTTTATTTTTTTATTAAAAATTATTTTCAAATTTTGATATTTAGAATTAGTTAAATTTTAAATATTATTTTAAATTAAATTTAAATGTTTTGATAATTACTATTACAAAGTATAATAGTAATTTTTGTTTTTATTTAAATCACTATTATGTTTTCAAATTTCAATGATTATCACTACATTGAATATTATTAATTTTAAAATTATGATATTAAAAAAAAAGCTAAAAACTAAAATAAAATTAACATACGTGACTTGGCACGTAACATGTATCTAGTATATATATATATGGGTGCACTCTTAATGGGTATCACCCATGAATGGATAGTATTAGGAAAACTTGAGATTTTATGCTTAATTTTTCTATCAAATTAGAAAAATCTCTCATTTTTATATTATATGGGTAAGGGTTGTTCCCTGAAAAAAAAACGTTTTTCAGTAAAATAAAGATAAAAAAAGTTGAATTTAACTTAAATATTTGTATATACATATTTTTGATATAGTGTAAAAAAATATATAATTTTTTACATTTTTTTAATTAAGTAATTTAATTAAGCATAGAAACTCAAATTTTTCTTTTATTATTTGCCATTGGATCAAAATCTAATGGTTAAATATTTTTAAAATTAGTATTTATAATTAAATTTATTTAGTAACCATCAATGAGTAATACACATTAAAAAGTATTCCATATATATACTAGCTAGGTAATACCTTAATTTAATTTTATTATATATTTTAATTATTATATATGACAATATTATATATAATTTAATAAAAGATATTTAACACACAAAAAAAATAAAATGAAAATATAAAATTATATTTAATTAAACCTAAAACAAATTGAATAGAAAGTATTAGCTAAAATTGTTGTCACTGAAAAAGAATGAAAAATTACAATGAAGAGAAAATTTAAATGGCCAATCTCTGTCACTGAATGAAAAAATTATATATGGAGAAAATAATAAAATTATGTACAAATGTATATAATTCAAATCAATCTCATTACCCTAAAAAATAAATTTAAAAAATCTCAAAATATTATTCACGGACCAAAAGAATAATTCTGAATAACTTTGTTAAAACCACCGTGATAAGCATGCACTACTTTAACCCGATGTCATTAACATTATTTTGATAATTTAGAAATTAAACTTTAGTTCCAGATCTTTTAAAGTCAAAGGAGAATATGATGTGGTGAATCAAATCCTACAGCCCACTCTCATCTATTGAGGAAAGCTCTTCCCTTAAATATAAATTTTGTATTAACCAAATCAATTTACTTGTTAATATCTAAATAATTCATTAAATGGTGATCATATGTTGATGCATCTAGTCATATCTTAGATCATTTATTGTTAATATGTAAAATGTGATATACTGCACACTTGCATTTATATCTTGTTTTGAATTTAGGATATAACTACAATCAATATATCAATATATCAATATATATATATAAAGGAATGCACAGTAAGAGTTTAGGTGGCTTTTTACTTTTTTTTTCTTCCTATTTTTCTTATTTTGTGACACATTCTCTTATTTTCTTTGAAAAATAAACTACACTACAAGGTAAAAAGTCCCACATTGTTTAGAGACATTTTAATTGTTATCCATGTAAGTTATAAATACTACTTTTATTTATTTATTTTCTTTTATCTTAGAAATATTATGTGATTGATTAATGTTTTACCCAATAAGTTTTCTATTCTATATAAAGTGTGTCTATATAACTAAAATTCTTGGTTTTTGAGAAATTTATGGGTGACTTTTAATTTTTATTTAATAAAATAATTAAATATTATTTATATATAATAAAATAATAATAAAACAAATCAAACCCCATTTATGCTAGGTTAAATCTCCAATTTATTTAAGTTTAAAAAAAATCTGTCAACATATCTAGGCAAAAAATAAGTATTCAATAGGAAAATATCAAAACAGCACCATCAAAATCAATTTCTGAAATGGAGTTGTTTTTCATCTGAAGAAAAGAACATAGAGAAAGAGAGAGGAAGTCGATTCCAACAATCTCGAGGTAAATCTTCAAAACTTTCAACTGATTTCTTCTTTTACTATTCTCCAATTCCATGATCCGCTAAACCCTAAATTCTTTCTCTACCCTAACCCACTTCACCGCTTCTCTACTCTCTCTCTCCCCTTCGTCGTTGCGCTGTCAGGTATCTCACTCATATTATTTTTCTATTTCTATAAGTTGATTGAAAATTGATAAATCTAATAATGAGCTTAGATCGTTGCAACTAAAAATGAAATCTTGATTATCATTCTCTATACTGTAATGTACATGAAATTAATAAATCTAATACTGAGCTTAGATTCTTGCAACTCATTCAGTAAGTGATCTAATGCGTGAAATTTACCTAAACTCATCCAGTCAACATTCTATGGCAAGAGATGCAGAGGCAGTTCAATTGCTGTTAGTTGGCTCAACCCCAAATTACAGAAACACTCTTTTTGATCAATGTAAGTGATCTTGCCGATCTTTGAACATTTTAAAATTATACATGCGACATGATTGTAAATCTTCAAATTTTTTTGGTTATTTCTTTCAGTGATCCAAGATCAAAGAGACAACTCCTTTTCAAAAGTTTTGGGGCAAAATTATGGGAAACCATCTAAAGACAGTAAGCTATCACTGCTATTTCTTTTTATTAAAAAAATCTTTTATGCAGTTTGCAATAACTGCTACAACTTTCCGTTAAAACAATGTCATTAGTCTTGAAACTTTGCACAGTTTGACATATAAATTTCAATGATATACTTCATTGCATTATGACTTTATTCTATTCAAGATATAAAAAATTATAAAAATGAGTTATGTGTGTATGCATATAGGCAGGATTTAATAGTTAGTTGTTCAAGGTTATTTGTGTTTTCTCTCTGATTTTAATGGTGAAATGCTGCTTTGTTTTGTCTGGGGGACTGTATACTGCTGTAGCAATACACACTAACATAAAGAATATGGATGTAAAATATGGGTGACGATGTTGTTATTATTATTTTCATTAGTGACCATAAAGTGGTGAAAATAGTTAGCTTAATACTCAATCTTGATGTCATAAGTGGTATAAGACAGTGTTAATTTGCTATTATGAGCAAACTATTGATACAATATTGTATATGAATAGAAAGAGGTGTTTTTCTCTAGCTTTTTTTAATTAATTTTAGTTGCTGATCCATTAGCACAATACTTTTTTAGACATTCATATCTTAAGGGCTTAAAGTATGAATTGCGTTACATAATAAAATAAAATTCGGATATCAAGATCACAAAAGAATAGGTAGTTTTTGCTTTGTTGTGACTATTGGCGATTAGACAATGATTTTTATGTATAAGTACTAAAAGTTTTATGTGTTTAATGCTATACTTTCTATGTCATAACATGTCTGTCATTGTAATATTTAGATGAGTAATTAGTTATTTCATATATTTTTTTTTCTTTATTTGAATGCTATTATCCAATAGGATAATATTTTTCGTGAAATACAGACTATGATACTGGTGCACCATCCTAATGTAAAGTCTCACTGCTCTTTTGTGAATGGTCAATTTCTTTGGGTAGTCATGCCTTTTATGGCCAGAGGATCTTGTCTTCACATATTGAAAGTTGCACACTCAAATGGTTTTGATAAAGTGGTTATAGTATATACATCTTCATGGCCACATGCATAGAGATGTCAAAGTTAGTTCCTTATTATTATTCCTCATTGGTCATTGTTCATGTTTTTGTCACAATTCATTGTTAGCTTTTTTTCAAATTTTCTTTTGTTGCATCAAATGCATATAATCCAACGCTCATTATTATTTTGATATACATGATTTTGTAGGCTGGGAATTGGTGCACATAGTGCATTTAAGCATGGGGACTTTGGTGTTTTTACTTGCTTTTATGATTCAGGGGATTTTCTTTAATTATTAATTGTATCACTAAAGTAGATTATACCTAGCATAAAATGTAGTATACGTGCCTCGCACGTAATTTTTTACTAGTATATATATATATATTTCTATAAGTAGTTATTTATTTTTTTAATAATTAATTTTTTTACTAATTTTAAATTTTATATATTATGAAATTAATTTAGTTTAAAAATTTATTTTAATATTTTAGACTTTTATATTGTTATTTGTTCGTTAAAAATATTTTTTTACAACTACATATATTCTCTTAAATTTTAATTTGTTCAAAAATTAAAAAAGTGACACACTTATATGACTATATACACAATTATTATTTTATCATTTTTCAAATTTTTATATTTTGTAAGTTTAGTTTAAATTATTTAAATAGTTAAAATTATTAGAGATAAAAATTGACATTTTTTTACTTAAGAAATAATTTTTGTAGTATACATTATAAATTAAAAATAAAAATATGAACTTTAAAATAGTTTAAAAGTGATGATGTAGCATCTCATATTTTTTTATAGTATTTTTACTATTTTGTGAGAACTTCAAGCTTTGTCTAATGAAAAAAAAAAAAAATCTACTAACTTTCTAAAAAAGTCCCACATTGTTTAGAAAGTATTGTAGTTTTCTATATCCAATCTATAAATAAGTTTTTCTTTTTCGCTTTCATTAGTCTAATCATTATTATTTGCTATAGTATAAAAAATATTATAGCAAATAAATATTTTTTTAGTATGTTATTTTTTTTTTGACTAATTAATAAAATTAGTCTTATCCAATTAGCTTTATGTTTTTAGTTTCGTTTTAATATTATATAATTTATTATTTATATATTTTTTTATTCATATAATATACTCTTTGATAATTTTATTTTAGTGTCACATAATTTAAAAGTAAATATTTAATTTAAATGGTGTCTTTAGTTTTTAAACAATTTTTTTTTTATATATAAAAAAAAAATCAAACGAAAAATATAACACAATAAATATAATTTTGCGAATAATTCAATGTTTATGTTAAATACTAAAAATCAATCAATCATCAATAGCTATATATTAATATAAAGGAAATCACACAATGATATAGGTGGCTTTCAATAATTTTTTCTTCGTATTTTTTTTTAATTTTTTGAGAGTACCATGTTAATGTACTAAGAAAATATGATTATTTAACTAAGTTTACTTTTTGTAATAATCCCACATTGTTTAGAAAGTATAGTGGGACATTACATATACACTATAAATAAATTTTTTCTCATAGCATTTTAATTTGTCCCAAAATATGTATTTCTTCCATGACTAATTGATTAAATTAGTCTTATTCAATTAATCAATTATAATTTTTTTTTTAATTTGTCCCAAAATATGTATTTTTCTCCTTGACTAATTGATTAAATTAGTTTATTCATTTAATTAGTTATAATTTTTTTTGAAAAAATTATCTATTCGATATTCTATTACAATAATATACATTTTATATTTTATATAAAAATAAAATATATTTTCATCTTATTTTTTAATTTTGTGAGAATTTCATATTATTTTTAACATGATTTCTATATATTAACATAAAGGAAAGCACACAAGAGTGTAGGTGACTTTCTAGAATTTTTTCTTTATATTTTTCTAATTTTTTTAGAGTACTGTATTAATGTACTAAGAAAACATGATTATTCACTTTACTTTTTGTAATAATCCCACATTATTTAAAAAGTATACAATGGCGGATCTATGTTGCTGGCTGCTGGGGCCATGGCCCCTCCTCACATTTTGATTTTTAAATGTATATACATATATTCATAGGCTCTCTATATTAATTGCTTTTTTTTAAATATATATTTCTTGATAAAATATTGACTATTTCAAAACTCAAAAGCTCATAAATGGGCCAATGATTATTTATGCTTTTATACTAAAATAATTTTGTTTAGAATTGTATCAATATCATTTGCATCCTATACATTTTATAGTTCACTCTTTTTGATTTTTTTTTTCTTTTGAAAGTTCTTTTTCTAATTTTAAAAAATTTATTTCTCAATAAATTTAAATATCAAAGTATGCTCTAGAAAATTTAGGTAGTACAACCTTTAAGGGGTCGTTCTGGTAGACATGCTATCTATTTTGGCATCTAAAAAAGTTTTGGAAAATTTTACAATACACCCCCTTTTAAATGAATGTATTGATGCACCATATCTGTTTTAGAATCTAAAAAATTTTTTAGTCAAATTTTTTCTTATGGTCGTGTACGTTATTGCTATTTTAGATATCCTATAAAATTTTAAGAAGTTTGAAAAAATTTAACACGCCGAAAATAGGATTCAAAAAGTGTGTTGCACGCGTGACTATTTTATTTTATACGCGTGTGAAATAGATTGTTTGAACACTACTTTTTATATTGTAAATTATTCCGAATTTCTCACAATTTTATAGGATATCTTAAATAACTATAACGTAAACGAATATGAATATGAAAAAAAATTAGACTTAAAATTTTTTCTAAATGCCGAAATAGGTAAGGGTGCATTAGTGCACCCCTTTTAAGGGGGTGCATTGTAGAATCACCCAAAAGTTTTTAGTCCATTTTTTTCTTTCATAATCGCATACGATGTACTTATTTAGGACCATATATAAAATTTTTAGAAAATTTTAAATAGTTTACAGTACCGAAAATAAAGCTCAAACAGTTATTTACCACACGTATAAGAAAAAACAGTCGTGTGTTCAACTAAATATTTAAACCTTAATTTTTACACTATATACTATTCGAAATTTTCTAAAAATTTATAAGTGATCCTATATAGTTGTAATGTACGCAATTATGGAAAATTATTTGACTAAAAGTTGTCCTGAATGCTAAAACACATACAACCCCTTAAGGGGTATACTATAAATTTACCCTATGCTCTCAATGTACTAAATTCTTCATATTTGTGCTAAAAAAGAACAAAAAATCTTTATCCTTATGCTAAAAAAAATCAACATACTTAGGCCCCTCCTAAGACTAAGGGCTGGTTCCGCCACTGAAAGTATAGTTGGACATTACATATACACTATAAATAAATCTCTTCTCATGCCATTTTAATTTATCCCAAAATATGTATTTGAACTTGAAACACTTCTTCTTTTCCAATGTAAGTGTAATATCACTAACCTATGTCTATGACCATTGTTAAATGATTATTAGTGAAAACAATTACAATTAAGATAGATTAGAAATCAGGTAACAATTGTTAATGAGGGTTAGGAAAAAAAATTTAAGATTAGAGTAAAAATATTTATAGACAATCAGATTCAGTGTATCATTATATTTTATTTTGTAAATATTGAGAACTATGGCTTCTTCGTAACTTTTTTTTCCTCTCTGATTAAAATCTCGGATTAAAAATACATAATTATTATACTTCTAAATTATAAATAAAGTATTCTTACATTTATTTTGATTTGTCTAAATATACATGGCTGATTTATCATTTGATATTTCCCAATTAATTATAATTTTTTTTTATTATTTTGAGTTTTCAAATTAGCTCTATATATTATCATATATATTTATATACTCATTCAGTTAAAAGATACTTAATATATGAATTTCTAAATACAAAAAAAAAAAAATCATAAATTAAATTTGATTTTTCAATGACTATAATGATTGTACGAGACACGATATAATAATAACAATCACACGATTGCACAACCAACTTCATACGATATTTATCATTTTAATTATTACAAAACAGTAAGACAAATAAATATTTCCATATAGAAGCAATTAGTCATATGAATCGTGACCTCCCTTTTCATCATTACAATTTATGGTATATATTTCACCTCTACATAATTTATTAAAATTAATTCTCTTTTTAAACATTTCATATGGATTAGTTTTATCATTAACATTTTTATATAAATTACTATTTTTTTTTAGTTTTTAAAAACAAATAATATTGTGACGCATCTTTTTAAAGTTGTCTTCTTATAAAACAAAATGTAAAAACTTTCATAAATAGTATAGTTATATTGTTTCTTTCTATTAAAGAAAAAAATAAGTCTAAATAGTTTTTTAAAAAAGAACTACATCATTAGTCACAAACCCAATTTATTAAATTGTTAAATAGTTTTCTTTTTTATTTATTCTTTTATAATAACACATGCAATTTCTTTGTTATTTCTACTATTTTTAATATTAATCACAAAGTATCATCTTTATATATTTTAAAAATGATATGTTTCTAATTTCAATACTATTACTTACACATATAAAAATACTATATTTTAAATCATATCACTTAACAAGTATAATATGTTAGACTTTTATTTGGGCTTACATTAAATTTTATTGGTTTTATTAAAACTTGGGTTGATTGGATAGTTCTTTGCTGTGTTAGCCCATGTTGTTGGTGATCAATTGTTAATGGGCTTAGCATCTGTGTGTAAAGTCTAGGTGAAGCAGAAGTGTGGGCTTTTCTAGTTGACTGAAGCCTTTGATGAGCAGGCCCAGCCCAACTAGGGTTTTGTAGCTAAGTCCCCTCCCTAACTCTATAAATACATATTGTCTCATCACAATTGTATACCTTTTGATAATCAGATAAATAAACTGCTTCTGATTTAGAGATCTAGGGAGGAAGACTTAGTTGATAGTATTGCACTATCAAATTGGAGTAACTGCTGTGGATCAAACAGAGATAATTGCTATGGATCAATCAGGTACACATACCTAATTATTATATATTACTATTGTGTTCTATGTTATATACATATAGATCTTGGGTTAATTGTTAATTTATCTAACATGTGGTATCAGATTGCCTATTGTATATGATTTAGAACCTATAATTTTTATAACAATTAATATGTATATGTTATTTTTTATTTTTTTTCCAATTACATATTAATTTCGTTATTATTTTATGTTGAATTTTTTATTTTTCGATCTTAAAAGTTTAGGGGTTTTATTCCTCATTAAATTCTCTTTCTTTTGATATATTACTTGCATAAAATCATTGAGTAAATTAGGAGAATTTTAAGATTAATTTTTTTTTAGGGTTTATGTATTTTTCTTTATGAAATTCAATTTGGGTTTTTTGATTCTATTGTTTATACATTAAAATTGATGGTGCAAATCTCATTACCAACTAATTTACAATGTTTCTACATCGTTTAATTTGAATTCGGCTGCAACAAAATCAAAATCGGGCATTTTCTTTTTTTTTTTTTGTTCTTAGTTTTCGAATTGAAAACAATCCGATCGAGACCCATATCGTTATTTATACCCGAAATTAATACAATAGATCAACTAGAAATTTCATCCCGAGCAAAACCCATCAAAAATCGCAAGTTTTCGTCGTGGTTTTTGCCCGGAATTCGTCCAGACCCGACTGCGCTGGAACCGGGTCGCGCGACCCGCCTGGAGATCCGGCTGAGGAAGAAGATGGAGTCCAGCCGCAACGCCCACTCGCACAGCCGGCGCGTGGGGGCGCGTGCGGCACCGCCAGGTGTCGTTTTTTGACGTTTTTTTTTCCAGCGTCCTTAAAATTTAATTTCTGATTTTTCTATGATTTTTAATTAATTTTTTAACGCCGTTTAATAATTATTATTATTTTAATGATAATTATGCAGTTAAAAAATTATTAAAAATAATTTTTGATGATTTTTTAAAATCCGTCAATCATAGAAATTTTTTGGGTTTCTTCTCGTTCCATATGACATAGTCACTCTCTTGTTTAATTTATCTTGACTATGTATTCTCCACCAATATTCTTTATTTCACATTTTTCCATTATTTGTTGTTCTAAAATTTTAAAACTTGATTGTTTGATGTAAAAATAATGTGTTATGGTGGACACTTTATTTTTTATTATCAATATATTACAAACAATTTATATATAACTTTTTAGAAATTTGGTTGAAAATTATTAAATTTTTAATGATTATTTTATCACCAAATTTCATATGTTATAGAAAATATTTATTTTAGTTGGCTATATGTGTAATTACTTGCCCAAAGGTAGTAGTTATATATATTAGTTCACATTCCATGAAGTGAGTTAATATTAAATGTGTATATTTTAATTATTTGCCCAAAGGTAATAATTTAAATATATAAATTTATTATTAGTTTTTTGCTTGAATTAATACATATTTTTAAGAATTTTATTTGCCCAAAGGTAATAAAATTCTTAAATGATATGTATTTTTTCTTTGTTGTTAACTTCATGAAGGTAGATCATGTGTGTGTTATATTCTCACCCCAAAGGGGAGTTTATAATGACCAGTTGACTCTACAATATTTTCTAATTGCTTGGCTCATATGGCTTGATCAAGTTTTAATTTTTGGATTTTTCGGTCTCCTTTCTGCGAACAACAATAACGTTTTCATCTGAATTCTGAATGCTTCCAACTTTAAGACATGGAAACGAGATGTGAAAATGACTTTAGGCATAATAGATTTGGACTTATGCCTTCGAGAAGAAAAATCTGCTGATCTTATTCTAATATCAGAATTGTTGCCCAAAAAATTCTTCATGCACATTGGAAAAATTCAAATCATCTTAGTCTCATTGCTATGAACCGTTTAATTCCTGAACATCTTTTGATGGTTTGCCAAACACCACAAATGCTAATGAATATTTCAAAACTATTTCACACTGGTGAAAACGCTTAAGCTGGACATCTTATGGATGAAATGACAACCATTAAGTATGATGAATTAAAAGGAGTGCGAGATTTTATTCTGAAATTGGTGAATGTTCAGTACAAGTTGAAAGATTATAATATTCCTCTTCCCGACTTTTACACTATTCTTCAAGTTCTTCATGCACTTCCTGCCTCTTTCAGCCTTATCAAGACAACCTAAACACTTATAGTAAAATATAAAGTGTTAGTAACCTTATTTCTCAGTATAAAGTTAAGCAAAGCAAGCTAACAAAATGAGAAGAATGAGTCTTCTCACTTTGTTTCTCAACTCATGCCCAACAAAGGATAAAGAAAATATAAAAAAAAAAAGCAACCACAACCAGAGGCTAAGGGATCTCAAGCAAATAAGTGAGAGGGAGTCAAAGCTTAAAGTGGCACTTATGTTGGAGTTGATGCTATCTATGTTGGCACACTTATTCTTGAATTACAGTTTAGTGTTCAGATTATTTTGAACAGTAATTTCTTGATTCTTACTTTTAAAGTAATTCAGGTTCGCTTCCGCGTTTAGTTAAACAATGATTTTCTTTTCGTTTTACCAATTATTATGTTAACATTATGTTTGACTCCGAATAATTGGAAACTGTTTTTACTCTGATATTCTTTTCAAATTATCATTGACTTCCTTAGCTTCCTTTTTCAATGCTGTGAATATTGTGGGTAAGAAATCTTATATTAAGATAACATCCTTATTATTATGGCACGATATATCGGGTCATATTTCTAAACAAAAAATGATCGATTCCTTCTAGCTAAAATTCTTCCTCCTGTTGATGTTTCTGGTTGGAATAGTTGTGCTGATTGTAATTGTGAAAAATTGACTAAAATAAGAAAGCAGACTGCTATCTATAGTCACTCATTATAAGAGATTATCCACACTGACATTAGTGGACCTTATTCCACCACGTTGTGCAGAAACAAGTATTTATCACTTTTATCAATGATTTTTCTCGTTATGGATTCACCTATTTAATTAAAGAAAAATCTGACGCCCTTGATAAATTCAAAATTTTTCGAAATGAGGTTGAGAAACAATTAGGAAGAGTCATCAAAGTTGTTCATTCTGATCGTGGAGGAGAATATTATGGTCGTTATACAGAATCTAGACAACACATGGGGCTTTTTGCAGAGTACTTACAAGAAAATGGTATAGTTGCTCAATACACTATGCCTGGTTCACCTGAGCAAAATGGCGTTGCTGAAAGGAGAAATCACACTCTCATGGATATGGTGAGAAGCATGATGAGTAGAACAAATCTTCCAGAGTTTTTATGGGGTGAAGCACTTATGACTGCAACTTATATTTTAAATCATGTTCCCAGTAAATCTGTTCATAAGACCCCTTTTGAGTTGTGGACTGGGCGGAAGCCTAGTCTAAATCATCTTCGTGTATGGGGTTGTCCAGCTGAAGTACAAATTTATGATCCTAATTTGAAAAAGTTAGATCCGAGAAGAAATCGTTGGTTATCCAATGCGCTCAAAACGCTATCGCTTTTGCTATCCTACTCGTGGTACGCGAATTGTTGAATCTCAGACTGCTAAATTTTTTTTGGAATTTGATGTTGCTGAAAATATTCCTTCAACATCTCTTGAAACGGGGGAGTCATCTAAAGGAATTTTTATTCCTATGTTTTTTTCAAGAGATGATAATAATAGCAGTCTTATTCTTACTCTAGTTGATAACGCTCCCATTGTTGATGAATATATTGCTCCCGATATCGAAGATGATGAAGGTCCTATTATTGATGAAGGGCCTATTAATGATGAAGCTCCTATTGTTGATGAGGGTCATGTTATCAGAGAAATCTAATTGTGGAATATGTCATTCAAAATGATGGTCAATAAATAGAAGTTATTCCAGAAGTACCTCCTATATGGAGATCTCAGAGACAAAAGAAGTCAACAAAGTGTCATGATAATTTTGTTTATCTTGGAGAAGGAGAATATGATATTGATCATTTTGTGGATCCTGTCACTTACAGTGAAGCACCTAATTGTCCACATTCTTCAAAATGGATAGAAGCTATGGATGATGAGATTAAGTTCATGGACAAAAATAATGTATGTGTGGAAGTTAGTTCCAATACTTGATGGTTTCAAACCAATAGGTTGCAAATGGATTTTTTTAAGAACTAAAAGGGATAAAAAGGGACAGATTGAAAGGTTTAAAGCACGTTTAGTGGCTAAAGGCTTTACTCAAAGAGAAGGTATTGATTACACTGAAACTTTCTCACCTGTTTCCACTAAAGATTCATTCAGAATTATTATGGCCTTAGTTGCGCATTTTGATTTAGAGTTGCATCAAATGGATGTTAAAACTATTGTTCTGAATGGAGAATTGAGTGAGCAAATTTTTTATGTCTCAATCTGAAGGCTTCGAGGAAAATGGAAATGACAATTTGGTTTGCAAGTTAAAACGATCCATTTATGGTCTCAAACAGGCATCTCGCCAGTGGTACTTGAAGTTTGACAAGGTTGTGACATCGTTTGGTTTCGTAGAGAACAAGTTTGATCAGTGTATTTATATGAAGATCAGTGGGAGTCGTTATATTTTTCTTGTTCTTTATGTAGACGACATTTTACTTGCCAGCAGTGATTTGTCATTACTAAATGAGACCAAAAATTTTTTGTCTTCCAATTTTGATATGAAAGATCTTGGAGAAGCATCCTATGTTTTGGGGATTGAGATCCATCGTGACAGGAATTGAAAATTTCTTGGCTTACCTCAAGAAGCTTACAATAATCCTGTGCTCAAAAGGTTCAACATGGATTTGTGTAAAGCTGGTTTCGTTCCTATTCTGAAAGGGGACAAGTTCACTAAGCAACAATGTCCTAAGAACGACTTAAAAAAGAGAAGCAATGAAGAATATCCCATATGCAAGTGCAGTAGGGAGTTTGATGTATGCTTAGGTTTGCACTAGACCTGACATTGCTTTCATGGACGATGTTCTTAGGAGATATTTATCTGATCCTGGCCATGATCATTGGGTTGCAGCCAAGAAAGTTTTTGAGATATTTGCAAAGAACGAAGAGTTTTATGCTTGTGTATAAGCATGTCAACAATCTTCGAGTTGTTGGTTATTCAGATTCAGATTTTGGTGGTTATGTAGATGATTTAAAGTCAACTTCTGGCTATATTTTCACATTTGTTGGTGCTGCTATTTCTTGAAAAAGTGTTAAATAGACTTTAATCGTATCATCTACTATATATGTTGAATTTGTCGTATGTTATGGTGCATCTTTGCAAGCTTTATGGTTAAAGAATTTGATTTTAGAGATACGACTAGTTGATTCTATTTCCTCTCCTATACTAATCTATTGTGATAATAATATTGTTGTTTTCTTTTCAAAGAATAATGAGATTAGTAGTGCTTCCAAATATAAGGAAATAAAGTATCTCACTATTAAAGACTTGGTCAAGAAAGGAGACATTGTGATAGAATATTGAGAGACCAAGTTGATGTTTGCAGATCCTCTAACCAAAGGATTAAGTGCCATATTGTTTGATAAACATGTTTTTGATATAGGCATTTTATAATCTTTTGTTCCTTTGGGTTAGTGGGAGTTTCTTGCTTTATCTTTTGAGATTACATTTATATGTAATTTACTTGTTGATGTTATGAACTACTTTGTGGGCCAATAATTTTTATTATTGGATGTTTATGCTTTCAGTTAGGCTTTGTTATATTCTCGAGAATAATTGAATTGAAAGCATGTAGTTCATATCTTGTTGTGATCATTGTATTTTAAGTATATTTACTAAAAGACAATGATATTTTGTTGGCTTAATTTTTTAAGCAAGTTTAGTGACACTTACTTATTTGTTAAGTAGTGTATGTTTAATTTCACTAGCTTATTTATTAAGCATCACGGTATCAGTGAAATTGAGGACTGATAAGGATATTATGTTATTTTAAATTGATCACATGTTGAACATAATTCCTTACCACACTGCTAGACTTATTGACCATGTCGATTTAATACTTTGGTATTTTGTGATTATGAATGTCTTTTGTTGAGTTAAAAACAATATGACTGTCATAGTTCATTATCAAAGGTTAAATTGGACCGGTATGTTGAGATGCTATCAGAGAACTATCATTTTTAAAAGTGGCCACAAATGTTTTCCTTTTGTTCAACCCATGAGTCGTTTTCAAACAAAATTATTTTAATATAATATATATGTATTAAAATCAATGTAGCCCAAGTGGGAGAATGTTAGACTTTTATTTGGGCTTACATTAAATTTTATTGGTTTTATTAAAACTTGGGTTGATTGGATAGTTCTTTGCTGTGTTAGCCCATGTTGTTGGTGATCAATTGTTAATGGGCTTAGCATCTGTGTGTAAAGTCTAGGTGAAGCAGAAGTGTGGGCTTTTCTAGTTGACTGAAGCCTTTGATGAGCAGGCCCAGCCCAACTAGGGTTTTGTAGCTAAGTCCCCTCCCTAGTTGAACAACACCGCGCGAAGCGCGGCTTAGTTCCCTAGTTTGCTATAAAAGGAACTCCCAATAATAAGAATTGGAACTTGACTTGAACTCCAAATCCAAAACCCGCATGTAAGAATTGGATAAAATGAGATAGACTACTTTAACTTACAACTTTATTTAGAGGGACACTCAATCCATCAAAATAGTTTCATGACTTTCTTACAATTTTATGTCCAGAACTTATAAAAGTGTGCCGCATCTTTTAAAAATTGGTGTTCTAGCTAAAGAAAATGAGTACTCCAAGCCTCTCTAACAGCCTCCACCAAGTGCTCACTACAAATGGGTATTCCTCTGAACTCATAATTTCATGTTCTAATACATACCTGATGAACCACAAAATGAAAAGATAAATCATTAGTGGGTTTGTGATGAAATAAAAAGACTTTAAAATCAAAATACGAGATTCTTGGCTTGACCAACTCCTCTGTGATCCATATTGTTTAAAATTTATATTGAAATAAAAGATAACTACAATAGATGAACTCATTCTCTCATTTATTCTTTTAATAAGACTCAAGAAAAAGGACATATGCTTAGCATGATAGATAAGTTTTGATGAACGTTGAATGCTCACAAGGTGGAAGAATAATTAATTGACTAATTATTAATGAAAGCTGGAATATTCAATGTTTGTTAGCTTATACTCCAAATCAGAAAAAACAAAGGGTGTAATAATGAGTTAAAATTGTGTTACTTAGGGACTTAAGATTCATGATAAATGCAGCTTACATTAGATATTTCACTTAGCCGGCCGCCTACATATAATTCACACTCAAGATTGTTAGCTTTAAAAATTTTAATATGAAAGTGAGACTTAGTATGGTGGTACTCACAAGTCTCTTAGAGAAGTTAGATTTGTGAACGATGATGGTATATCCTTCAAAAGAGCTCTCTTAAACCTCCTAAAGAAACATACAAAAAACTAACAATTGCTAATATTGTGATACATTAAATAAGATCATTAACAACTTACATAAATTAATAAAAAAAACTGCTCAACTTGACTTATAAGTATTAAGATTTGTCAAATTTCTTATAAATTCAGGTATCTTTGTTGTGAATTCATTGTGAGATGCTCACCTACAGAAAATCAAAGATTTCATTATTTAAACAAAATCTTTATATAATTCTTCTGTCTACTGGATCTTGAGGTAGAAAAAATAGTTTACAATGTTTGCAAGCATTGAAGTTTCACAAACAATTTACAACTCATTTATTTATATAATAGTTTGATTTTGCACAAATAGGTATTTGTAAATCTCAGCTTGAAAAATGCTGAGGGATATTTTCATTCTATTTATAGGGAGAGTATAAAGGTTACAGTATACAATTTAATCAATACAAAGCCAACACGTGGCTGGTTTGTTAAAGCAAAAGGAATAAAAGGAATCCCTATGCTAACGGAAAGATATTGAGAATATTCTGATAAGAGCAGAGGAAGAATTCATGGGAATTACTGAAGAGCCCCTGACTGTATTTCACAATTTCTTAACACCACCCCTCAAGCGAAGGGGTGATTCCATCAGTCCAAGCTTGTTGATTAGAAATTGGAATCTGGTATGTGACAGCCCTTTGGTTAGGCAGTCGGCAACTTGATCATGTGAGGGAACAAAGCGTATCTCGAGTTTTTCTTGAAGAACTTTGTCTCTAACGAAGTGAACATCTAGCTCGATGTGCTTCGTTCTAGCATGATAAACCGGATTAGAAGCAAGCGCACTTGCACCCATATTGTCGCACCATATCACCGGTTTTGAATTCATCTTGAATTTCATCTCTTGTAACAGCTCTTGCAGCCATGTTATCTCTGCTGCAAGATGTGCAAGTGCCCTGTATTCTGACTCCGTGCTTGACCGAGCTACAACGGATTGTTTCTTTGAGGACCACGATACAAGTGTTTCGCCAAAGAACACACAATATCCAGCAACTGACCGTCGATCGTCTGGGCAGCAAGCCCAATCAGCATCCGAAAAACCAGTGAGTGTCAGGTGATCACTCGGTGTTATGTGTATTCCATGGTGAATTGTACCCTTCAGATACCTTAGAATTCGCTTTGCTGCATTCCAGTGGACTGTTGTTGGTTCTTTGAGGAATTGGCTGAGCTTGTTTACAGCGAAGGAAATGTCTGGTCTTGTGTGACTCAGATACTGCAAGGCACCGATAATGCTTCTGTAGTGAGTTGGACTATTAAGCTGTTCACCATCAATTATAGATAATGGTTTCCCTGCTGTCATGGGAGTTGGGACAGGTTTCACATTCTGCATGTCATATTTATGTAGAAGCTCAGAGATGTATTTGGCTTGCGATAGGTACATCCCAGTGGTGTCTTGGAACACTTCGATTCCGAGGAAATAGTTCAGCGCACCTAGATCTTTGAGGGAGAAGGTTTTGTTCAACTTGTGCACAAAGATGTCAATCTCTCTACTGTTGCTCCCTGTTATTATAATATCATCGACATAAACTAACACCATAATCACAAACCTTCGTTGCTGCAACATGAATAAAGAGGAATCAGCTTTTGAGTTGATAAAATTCCATTCCAGTAGTGTCCTTTTAAGCTGATCATACCAAGACCTCGGAGCTTGTCTCAGACCATAGATAGATTTCAGCAATTTGCATACATGATCAGGTTTTGAAACATCTTCATATCCAGGTGGTTGAGCCATGAAAACATCTTCTTCGAGTACTCCGTTTAAGAACGCATTGTTGATGTCGATTTGTCTAACTTCCCATGACTTTGCAACTGCCAATGTCAAGACAATTCTCACAGTAGATGCCTTGATAACGGGGCTGAATGTTTCCCCAAAATCGACTCCGGGTCTTTGATGAAAGCCCTTCGCCACTAGTCTTGCTTTGAACCTTTGAAAACTGCCATCTGCATTAAATTTTTCTTTAAGCACCCATTTGCAGCCCACTACAGAGTGTGAATCAGTACGTGGCACCAAAACCCAGGTGCGATTTCTACGAAGAGCTTCCATCTCTTGATCCATCGCTCCATGCCACCCCTTGTGTTTGAGTGCATCTGCTACAGAACACGGTGCTTGACATGTGTCAGCTTCTGCTTGATGAACATACAGCTTGGGTTTGAATATGCCCGCACGCGCTCTAGTGACCATTGGATGTTGTCTCGGTGCTGTTGCTTCTGCTGGAGCTGTTGGAGATGTCTCTACAGGTGGCTGTATGGATTCACTAGCAGCAGTAGCACTTGGTGAGTAAATAATTGGTGAACCAGGGGTGATATCAGGAAATCTAACCTGGTGTGAAGCCTCTGAAGGTGTCGAAGTAGTTGGTTCTGCATTGAGTGCTGAAGAAGATGGCCGAGGCATGTTATTTTGTTGTTGAGAAGTTGCAGCAACAGGGAGAACAAACCAGGATTGAGGAGTGTTAAGTGTTACAGTTTTTTCTTTTTGGTAATTGTTCAAGAAACCTGATGTGAAAGGGAACTCACTCTCATTAAAAACTACATGTCTAGAAATGTATATTCTCCCATGAGGACTTAAGCATTTGTATCCTTTAAAAGTCTCACTATACCCCAAGTTCACACACTTCATGGAGTGAAATTGAAATTTGTGAGATTGGTAAGTTCTAAGACATGGGAAACATGCAGCCCCAAAGACCTTAAGAAACTTGTAATCTGGTTTTTTTGAATGTAGCAGTTCGTAAGGTGATTTTCCAGCTAAAACAGCTGTGGGGAGTCTATTGATTAGATAGACAGCCGTGTGAAAAGCATCGGACCAATATTTTAACGACATGTGTGCTTGTGCAAGAAGTGTTAAACCCATTTCGACAATGTGTCGGTGTTTTCTCTCGGCTCTACCATTTTGGGCTGAGGTGTGAGGACATGAGTGTTGTAAGTATATGCCATTTTCATTTAACAACTCCGAGAATGCCTCATATTCACCTCCCCAATCAGTTCTCATGGCTTTTATTTTCTTATCAAATTGATTTTCTACCAATGCTTTGAAGTGTTTAAAGGCTGCTAGTGCATCGGACTTGTGCTTAAGAGGATAAAGCCATGTGTGCCTACTAAAGTCGTCAAGAAAATGAATATAGAATTTTGAGTTGGTATGTGAGGCCACGGGTGCAGGCCCCCATATATCACTATGGACTAGTTCTAAGACAGTAGAGGCTCTAGAGTTTGAGTGTTTAAAAGGCAAGGCATGAGCCTTACCAAATTGACAAGCATCACAGAATAAAACTCTTTCATTCATAATCGGTTTTACATCAGCTATTTTTAACACTTGATTTAAAACTTGACTTGAAGGATGACCAAGTCTCCTATGCCACAGATCTGACAAAGGAACTTGTTCATTAGTTTTATTCGGCTGAGACTTAGCTGCAGCTCCAGCAAAAGGAAAAGGTTGGACAGTGTTGGCCGTGTGTTTTGATTTGGGTAGAGTAGTTGTGTTTAGCTGATATAAACCATCCTTAAGCACTCCTTGCAGAACCACCTTCTTTGTCACCTGATCCTTCACACAACAAACAGTAGGAAAGAATTCAATTGATACGTTATTGTCTGTGGTAAGTCTTGATACACTCACAAGATTTTTAGATATTTGTGGAACCAACAACATATCCTTAAGAACAAGAGTTTCAGAATTATCAGTGTTTAATAAACCAGTACCAATGTGAGAAATGTTTAGTTGATTACCATCACCAATGGTTATCTTTTCCTTACCACCATAAGCAGCTTTGATATTCATTTGTGTCTCATCTGCAGTGAGATGATTACTAGCACCGCTGTCCGCGTACCAACTTTCATCATTCAAGGTTTGAGGTGTGGCCACAAGTGCGCTGAACTGCTTGTCCTGCGACTGATCCGAGGCTGTAGGTGGTTGTTGTCCCATGTAGTTTTCATCATAGCGATTATAGCAAATCGCTGCTGAGTGACCGTATTTGCCACAGACTTGGCAAGTCGGTTTTGAACCACCACCAGCCCTTCCACCTCTGCCTCGTCCACGATAGGCACCTCTGCCTCTAGCAGTCGACTGGTTTGAGCCTCCTCTGCCATTGTGCTGATTAGTATTGGAGAAGCGAGGTGTGTTGTTTGCTGGTTTTTGAGCATAGTTGGCCGTGGGAACTCCAAGAGAGTAGTTCATCTTGCTGGTATTAGACAAGTTTGTGAGTCTCTCCAACCTACTGTCAAAGCCGAGAAGTGTATTCTGCAACTCTTGCCAAGAAATCTGAGATTTGGCTTCGATCTGTACAACAATAGAGAGATATTCTACATCCAATCCACCAAGAACATTAGCAACCAAGTGTTTTTCAGGATAGGGTTCCCCTGCAAGAGCAAGGGAATCGGCCCACATCCTTTTTTGTTTCAAGTATTCAGACATGGACATAGAACCTTTTCTTACAGTCTGAAGTTTGGTTCTAAGCTCATCCATGTGGGCTCTAGAATGAGCACCATATAGCTCGTCAAGAGCGGACCAAAGACCAAATGCGGATTGGCAACCCATGACCTCTGAGGCTATACCCTCGGTCATGGATCCATAGAGCCATCCCATTAACAACTGGTCATGAACAAGCCAGTTTTCATATTCAGGATTAACAGAAACTTGAGAATCCTAGGAGTTGGGAATACCTGTGGTTATAAACTGTTCAGGACAGAGTTTCTGCCCATTGATAAACCCTTCGAGTCTGTGTCCTCTGATTATAGTGAAGACCATCGTCTTCCAAAGAGGAAAGTTGTTCCTGTCCAGTCGCAGAGAGAATGGCTGGCTCAGGGTGCTGCTGAACGGTGCAGCAACTGGGTTCGTCTGGCCAGTGGAAACGAACGAAGCACTTGGTGCTGCTGGACTCTGATGCGAAGCTTCAGATACTGGGGTTCCTGCACTGACATTGTGCGACTGAGCTGGAGTTGCATTTGGATCGTCCATGGCGTCTAGCCTTCACCGCTCTGATACCAAGTTTGATTTTGCACAAATAGGTATTTGTAAATCTCAGCTTAAGAATGCTGAGGGATCTTTTCATTCTATTTATAGGGAGAGTATAAAGATTACAGTATACAATTTAATCAATACAAAGCCAACACGTGGCTGGTTTGTTAAAGCAAAAGGAATAAAAGGAATCCCTATGCTAACGGAAAGATATTGAGAATATTCTGATAAGAGCAGAGGAAGAATTCATGGGAATTACTGAAGAGCCCCTGACTGTATTTCACAATTTCTTAACAATAATAGTCAGAGGGAATATCAAACTCGCCAACATTGAAAAGTAGATTAATTTATTCGAAAAAAGAAACTTATTTGTAAATCTTTTTTACTTAAGTGCAACCACACATGCTACAGAGTACTCAAAATATATAAATTCATGAGAAAAAATGCAGAAAAAAATATCACACAAAACTAAACCATACCTCATAAGCAATAAAAGAATATCATATTTCTACAAAATAGAGGCAAAGAGTGTGGGTATTGTCAGATAATGAATTGCGACGAAAGTAGGACCTGCCCATTTCAATCTTAAAAATTTCAAAAATTACCTTCAAATCCTCTAAAAATCGAAAGGAAAAAATGGTAAAAAAGAAAAACAATAATTATAAAAATTTTAAGACTTGAAGGGACTTCACTTTTACCTTTCAAGTAATCAATCGCTGCCATTCTGATAGATCGTGAACAACAATTCTGAATGCAACCCTCCACCATAAACAAACTAAGTCGCTAGACAATTAAGCCAAATTGTTCGACCCAAAATCGATAGAAGCCCATGAATGAATCCAATCAACACAAACCCAATTCCACCCAAATCAAAAGGAGTAGGTGCCAGGTGGTTCCTTCAATCGTTTTTCCATGATTTTTTTTTTCTTAAATGGTTCTTTGATACGATAAAATAATTATTTCCACATTATACGATATAAGTGGTTATAAATATTTTTTTCTTTTCTTTTCTGAAGTAGATAACAGAGAAGATATTTTTGAATACAAAACATTAAAAAAAAAAAATCACCCAATAATTTCTCATAAACTAAAAATTCTGTTATATAGCTACATTAGTTTGATGATAATTTGTTTGTTTTTTAAATGTTTGTAACCACCCGCGCACGCTATCATATATTTTTGAATGTATTATATAGATTTTAAGGTGTATATGATTTTTTAATCTAATAAAAAATAAAATAATATTTATATTTATTTGGTTAAAATGTTAGAAAATAAGAAAAAAATAATTATTTATCCAATAAAATATTAAAAGAATGAGAGAATTAAAAGGAGACTACATAAGAGCATTTGAAGTAATTTTAGACAGTTACGTTACCGTCTCATACTTTTAATTTATATAGATATATATAAAATATTAAAAGAATGAGAGAATTAAGGGCAGAATACATAAGAGCATTTGAAGTAATTTTAGACCGCCACGTCACCACCTCATACTTTTCTTTTATATATATATATACTAGCAAAAATTACGTGCAAGGCACGTATACTAAATTTTATGCTAGTTTTTTTCTATGTTATTTTAAAATGATACAATTAAAAATTAAAGAAAAAATATTATTAGTTATTAGGTGAGATTATTATTATGTGTATTTAAATATTATAGTTTATAATGCTGTCAATTAAAAGTGAATACCGAATGTAATATATTAGGAGGTGTTTGGTTGGGAGCAATGAAAATATAGGAATAGGAATGGGAATGGGAATAGGAATAGGAATGGAATAAAATTTAAAATGCATAAAAAAAATTATAAAAAAATCATTAATTTTTTTTCTTGTTACATTAGAATGATCATTCCTTTCTTTTTAAAATGGAATAACCATTCCACCAATACTTTAAAATGCAACCAAACAAAGGAATAGAATGAAAATTATTTCCTTTCCATTCCATTCCATTTCATTACCTCCAACCAAACGCCACCTTAGTGTTTAAGAAAGCTTGATGATTTAAATATGTTCTTAAGTTAATCCAAAAATAAATTAAAAGGTGATGTTCCAATACTTAAAGAAACATTACTTAAATGGGTGTAAGATAGAAAGAAAATTAAAAATCAATCTCTAAATTGTCGATAATTGAAGATAGCATTTGTCTAAAAATTGTAGATAAGAAAACTAATGATAGTTGGTGGATTTCAGTCATCATTTGCTTTGATAGAGACAATAGTGTAATTTTTGTATTTTGCACTTTTCATTCTAGCCGGGTCTGCATATATCTGGATTGTCCATTTTTTCATTGATAAATTAAATATGGTAGTGTCGACAAAGCGGCGGTGTTCCTACAAATCGTGATGTATTTTCATTTAAAATGATTAGACATGGTGTGCATAGCTTATTTAATTAAAAAAATCAACTTATGAAAGGCATGTAAAACTATTTTATTTTTGTAAAATTACACCTTTGCGGTATATTTCATGTAATGACCGCTCTAGTAATGTGGATAAGTAAAGGCAATTAGCACTAATTTATATTATTTTATTATTATTTATTAATTTATTTATTTGTGGACCCCAATATTTAGAAATAAATATTAGAGTTATAATTTCTCAATTCCGGAGATTTTATTAAACTCTAGGGGTATTATTTACCTTATATGTGAAATATGTTAATTTTGTAATTTTTGCTCGGCGACAACGGAAAATGCGATGGATGGCTAGATTGATCACATGGGTAAGTTTAGAACCCTATTTCATAGTGGGGAATATTTTAGAGAAAATAAATTATCGGGATTGAGCGGGGTTATGGATTTTGACCATTTTACCCCTAGCTTTGAAAATACCCTAGTTTTAAGTCTAAGGGCAATTTAGTCATTTGATCTATTTGAGGTTAGGTGGCTGGTTATTTTGGTGACACCTAGCACCCCTTTGTCTCAGCCAAGATAAGTTAAATATATTGCTTAACTTAATTAAAAAGAAGAAAGAAAAGAAATTGGAAAATTAGAAATTGGTGAGAAGTTCTTTCTTCTCTCTCTCTCTCTCTTCGAAGGCAGCAAGAACAAGGGGGAAGGGGCTGGGATTTTTCTGTGTTTTCAGCCATAGATTCAAGGGGAAACAACCTAAGGTAAGCTTCAATGGAACTCTTCTTTAGTTTTCAAGTTTTAAGCTTAGGTTGAAGGTGTGGAATTGAATTTCTGGGGCTGTTAGGTTTTAAAATGTTTAGGGTTCGAATTCTAGAGTTATTTTGAGTTGATTTAAGTCCCTGATTCTTGGTTTTGATGCTTGATAATGGTTCTAAGCAAGCTTGAGTTTTGGAAACACAAGCTTTGAGCTTTAATGGCATAAATTGAATTATTGGTTTGTTCTGCGATTGGTTGATTGGAAATGGATGTCTATACATTGTATAGGTATACTGGAGAGTTTGGTAAAGTTTGGGATTGAATTGAATCAAGGGGGATGATTTTTGGTTCCCAGCAGTAGAACCGGAATTCCGGTTCTGGGTGGTCTGTACCAACCGGTCGACCGGTTGGTGACCCAGAACCGGGATGCCGGTTGGGAACCGGTCTGCCTGTTGGGGGAATTTCCAGAACCCTAGTTTTGGCCAATTTTGAGATATTTAGGGTATTGCCATGAGGTTTATCGATAGGGAAACGTTTAGTTTCAAGTTTAAGTCCCGGAAAGTGATTTAGTGAGTCACTCATCTGTGTTGCTATTTTTGTGATTAGGGCATCCATCTAGCACGTGAATTCCGTTCAGGTCGGCCAGTACACTTGAATTCGGAAAACAGGTAAGAACTGAATATAACGTGTGATATAAATATCTGGGTGTATGTATATGTATGATATATATATGCATGCTGTGTGTATCCTTGTATATGTTTGGGTGATATCATAGCGACACAACCATTGTGTCGGTTCAGCAGTACAGGCATCGTACTGGTTAAGAGTGTTATCCACCCTGAAAAGTATGTTTTGGTACTATCATAGCGACACAACCATTGTGTCGGTTCAGCAGTACATGCATCGTACTGGTTAAGAGTGATATCATGGCCAATCATACTTTTGGATGCTATTGATGCTATCATAGCGGCACGAACATAGTGCCGGTCCTACAGCACGATTTAAGTGCTGGTAGGAGTGATATCATGGTCAGTAGCACAAGCAGTTAGAACGTTCTTGCTCATCTGTTAAGCCCTGTTGATAGGTGTATGGGCGCCTATTTACAGGTCGGAATTTATGTGATATGTTATATGCATTTCTTACTGAGTACGTCGAGCTCACGGTTTCTACTTTCATGTGTAGGTAAAGGAAAGGCAAAGAGAAATTTGAACGGGGAGTGAACCTGAGCTCGGGTGAGATTGTACATGTCAAAGCAGCGCGACCTGGAGTGTTCGGTCTCGGGACATCTGGGGATTTGTATTTTGGTAGTCGCTGTGCGACCTGTAATAAATGTATATTTTGAAAAGTTAACTTTACAAAGTTTGAAAACGGGATCCCGATATATGTAAATAGTTTATTATATTATAAAGTTTAATAATTAATACAAAAGTTTTAATTTGACACGTTTTTCAAGAAACTTCTTTGATTAGCAAAGATTGCACAATAATTGAAAAAGCACTGTAGCGTACCTTAGCATTAGGGCGTTACAATTTTGGTATCAGAGCCGCCAGGTTTGTCTACCGAAGCTTGCTAAGATATGTACAATCTTCATCAGAGAAAGCTCGGTTCACGGTTCAGTAAGCCCGTACTTGTTTAGTATTTTCTTTTAAAAAAAATTATTTAATTAAAAAATTATTACGAATGTGAAAGCATGTTAGGAAGCATATTAGATTATAATTATTTATGTTAAGTGCATTGCCTTAAAATCCGTAAGTGCGGTAGTAAGTATGTAAATAGGCCGTTGCCTGACCAGACTGACATACTAACTGACAGGTTAGTCTCATTAAGTGGACACCTGGTGCAATATGGAGAGTCAGAGTAAAGTGGCCAGGGCTAGTAACGGTTGGAGAGAATGGAGTCCAAATTGTCCCCGTAACCAAGGTGAAAGCCCTTTGAGGGCTTCCGACGGGAGTGATGGTTATCCGTCACAGGCTCCGTTGGATTTGGAGCAAAGGCTTGCAAAAATGGAAGTTGTGATTCAACGACATGAAGAAGAAATTCAGAGGTTGAAACAGCAAAGGTCTCCTGGAGTATCTTTACCACATATGCCAATCGTTTTTGATTCGGTATTACCAGCGAAGCATGGAATGGCTGGTACTCAAGTGGAACCATTGCATGGAAAGATTTGGATCCAAGAACCTTCAGACTTTCAGGGAGGTTCAAATATGAGGAATGCTTCTTGGGCTGAAAGCCCTGAGGAAATTATTGTGAGACCTCAGGAGATTATGGTAGAGGGTCAGAATATTACCTGCCTGAATCCAGGTTATGGCGAAAGTGGCAGGAGCTCCATGATTGAGCAAAAGAGGAAACCTACGTCATTAGTGGTGGGTTTAAGACAGAACAAGCGGTTCCGAAGGTTTCAAGGTAAGGGAGGACGCCAGGGTTATTCTTACCCTGAATGCCCACGTTGCATGAAACACCATCCAGGAGAATGCAACCGAAAGGTATCTTTTCATTGTGGAAAGGTTGGGCATTTTAAGAAAGATTGCCCACAGGTGGAGAAAGAAGAACAAGAGCAGAAAGCGATATTTGTTCCTACCCCGATGAATGCTAATGCTCAAGTTGATGATGCAGCAAGCCCTTCTGTAGTGGCAGGTCAGTTCCCTGTAAACGACTTCTTTTATATTGTGTTATTTGATTTGGGAGCTACACGTTCATATGTAGCTATGAGAATAGTTCATTTTTGAGTAGGCCTTGGGATATTTTAGAAAGAGGGTTTGGAACCCTAATGCTTAGTGGGGAATTGGTTATCTCTAATAGGCGCATTAGGTACATCTTGGGATTAGGATCGAAGATAGGGAATTGAGTACTGACCTTATAGAATTGAAATTAACTGAGTTTGATATTATACTGGGAATGGATTTTCTATCCAAGTATTCGGCCAGTATAGATTGTAGGCGTAAAATGGTGATTTTTCAGCCGGAAGGTGAAGATCCATTTGTTTATGTTGGATCGGTTCAGGGGTCTCGGATCCCGGTTATTTCTTTGCTGAGAGCTAGGGATTTACTATGCAATGGTTGTGTAGGATTTCTAGCGGTAGTATTAGACTCCAGCAGACCTGAAACATTTGGGCCTGAGGTAGTCCGGGTGGTGAAAGATTTTCTTGATGTGTTTCCCGAAGAGTTGCCGGGATTGCCGCCACAGCGAGAGATTGACTTTGTAATTGATTTGGCACCTGGAGTCGAACCTGTTTCTAAAGCTCCATATAGGATGGCTCCAGCAGAACTCAAGGAGCTTAAGTTACAACTTCAGGGGATGCTGGACATTGGGTTTATTCGACCCAGTGTGTCGCCCTGGGGAGCCCCGGTTCTTTTTGTGAAAAAGAAAGATGGTTCCCTCAGAATGTGTATTGATTATCGGGAACGAAACAAGCTG
Source organism: Cannabis sativa (assembly GCF_029168945.1). Lineage (NCBI taxonomy): Eukaryota > Viridiplantae > Streptophyta > Magnoliopsida > Rosales > Cannabaceae > Cannabis > Cannabis sativa. Next base: position 18,206,546 of record NC_083602.1, on the reverse strand, counting down.
ACGATTAAGAATAAGTACCCGTTGCCCAGGATTGATGATCTGTTCGATCAACTTCAGGGAAAGATTGTGGTTTCAAAGATCGATTTACGGTCTGGTTATCATCAACTCAGAATTCGGGAGGAGGACATACCGAAAACTGCTTTTAGAACCAGATATGGGCACTATGAGTTTCTGGTAATGTCATTCGGATTGATTAATGCTCCTGCGGCCTTTATGGAAGTATTCAAGGATTTCCTCGATAACTGCGTTATAGTGTTTATCGATGACATTCTTGTATACTCTCAGTCAGAAGAGGAGCACGAGCATCATCTTCGAACGGTGTTACAGCGACTTAGGGATCACAAGCTTTATGCCAAGTTTAAAAAGTGCGAATTCTGGTTGTCCGAGGTGTCCTTTCTGGGTCATATTGTTGGGAAAAATGGAATTATGGTTGATCCAAACAAGATAGAATTAGTGAAGAATTGGCCGAGGCCCAAGTCTGTGACAGAAGTTCGAAGGTTTCTCGGGTTAGCAGGGTATTATCGACGTTTCGTCGAAGGATTTTCTAAACTTTCTATGCCCCTAACCGAATTGACCAAGAAAAAAAAAATCAGAGATTTGTGTGGTCAGATAAGTGTGAGTCAAGCTTTCAGGAGTTGAAGCAGCGTTTGATAACAGCTCCGGTGTTAGCTTTGCCATCAGATCAAGAGAAATTTGTTGTGTATTGTGATGCATCCAGACAGGGTCTGGGATGTGTTCTGATGCAAGCTGACAGAGTCATAGCTTATGCCTCTCGTCAATTGAAGGATTATGAGCAGCGTTATCCAATTCATGATTTAGAGCTCGCTGCTGTGGTTTTTGCTTTAAAGATTTGGCGACATTATCTTTACGGTGAAAAGTATGAGATTTATACTGATCGTAAGAGTCTTAAATACTTTTTCACCCAGAAAGATTTGAATATGAGGCAGAGAAGGTGGTTGGAGTTAGTTAAAGACTACGATTGTGAAATACTGTATCACCCCGGGAAGGCCAATGTTGTGGCCGATGCTCTGAGCAGAAAAGGTCCCGGTCAAGTGTGTACTACGGTTATGATAGCCCCTCAACTAGCCTCGGAAATGGTTAGTGCAGGAATTGAATTCGTGGTCAGAAAATTACATAATTTAACACTCCAATCTGATCTGTTGGAGAGAATCAGAAAAGCACAGCTGGAAGATCCCGAGCTAATTAAAGTTCGAGATGAAGTAGTGGCTGGTCGGCCTAGACGCTTTTCAGTCTCGAGCAGTGGAATGTTGTTATATAAAGCTCGAGTTTGTGTTCCTAGTGTGGATGAGCTTAAGAAAGAAATACTGGATGAAGCTCACACCACGCCTTATTCGTTACATCCGGGAACCACCAAGATGTATCAGGATTTGAAACCCTACTTCTGGTGGTATGGGATGAAAAGAGATGTGGTGGACTATGTGTCCAAGTGTTTAACCTGCCAGCAGATTAAGGCTGAACATTAGAGGCCGGCAGGGTTATTGCAACCTTTAGTCCTTCCAGAATGGAAGTGGGAGGACATCGCAATGGACTTTGTAACCAGTTTATCTAGAACTACAGGGATGTATGATTCTGTATGGGTCATTGTGGACAGATTCACAAAGTCGGCTCACTTTCTACCAGTGAAAGTTACCTATTCAGTGGATCAGTATGTTGAATTTTATGTGAAGGAGATAGTTCGTCTCCACGGAGCCCCTAAATCTATTGTGTCAGATAGGGATCCAAAGTTCACATCGAAATTTTGGGTGAGTCTTCAGAAGGCTATGGGTACCAAGTTAAAGTTTAGTACAGCCTTTCACCCTCAGACTGATGGTCAGTCAGAAAGAACAATCCGAATTTTAGAAGATCTACTGCGAACCTGTGTCATGGACTTTGAGGGTTCATGGAGTAAGTACTTTATAACAACAGCTACCAAAGTACAATAGGAATGGCTCCCTATGAGATGTTATATGGTAGGAAATTTCGTTCTCCTATTCATTGAGACGAGACAGGAGAAAGGAAGTACCTAGGTCCAGAGTTGGTGCAAAAGACCAATGAAGCTATTGATAAGATCAGGACTCGGATGCTTGCTTCTCAAAGCAGGCAGAAAAGTTATGCTGATCCGAAGCGCAGAGATGTTACATTTCAGGCAGGGGAACATGTTTTCCTGCGAGTTTCACCCATGAAGGGTATTAGGCGCTTCGGGAAGAAGGGTAAGTTAAGCCCTAGGTTCATTGGGCCATTTCAGATACTCGAGAAGGTCGGGCAGGTAGCGTATCGGCTAGCCTTACCACCAGCATTATCAGCTGTTCATGACGTATTTCACATCTCTATGTTAAGGAAATACGTATCAGACCCGACTCATGTCTTGAGTTATGAAGCCCTTGAACTATAATCAGACTTATCCTATGAAGAACAACCTGTTCAGATTTTGGATAGAAAAGAAAAAGTTCTTCGCAATAAGACTATTGCACTGGTTAAGGTGCTCTAAAGGAACAATAAGGTGGAAGAAGCCACCTGGGAATTGGAGTCAGGTATGAGGACTCAACATCCAGAGTTTTTAAAGTTAGATTTCGGGGACGAAATCCTATTAACGGGGGGATAATTGTAATGACCGCTCTAGTAATGTGGATAAGTAAAGGCAATTAGCACTAATTTATATTATTTTATTATTATTTATTAATTTATTTATTTGTGGACCCCAATATTTAGAAATAAATATTAGAGTTATAATTTCTCAATTCCGGAGATTTTATTAAACTCTAGGGGTATTATTTACCATATATGTGAAATATGTTAATTTTGTAATTTTTGCTCGGCGACAACGGAAAATGCGATGGATGGCTAGATTGATCACATGGGTAAGTTTAGAACCCTATTTCATAGTGGGGAATATTTTAGAGAAAATAAATTATCGGGATTGAGCGGGGTTATGGATTTTGACCATTTTACCCCTAGCTTTGAAAATACCCTAGTTTTAAGTCTAAGGGCAATTTAGTCATTTGATCTATTTGAGGTTAGGTGGCTGGTTATTTTGGTGATACCTAGCACCCCTTTTTCTCAGCCAAGATAAGTTAAATATATTGCTTAACTTAATTAAAAAGAAGAAAGAAAAGAAATTGGAAAATTAGAAATTGGTGAGAAGTTCTTTCTTCTCTCTCTCTCTCTTCGAAGGCAGCAAGAACAAGGGGGAAGGGGCTGGGATTTTTCTGTGTTTTCAGCCATAGATTCAAGGGGAAACAACCTAAGGTAAGCTTCAATGGAACTCTTCTTTAGTTTTCAAGTTTTAAGCTTAGGTTGAAGGTGTGGAATTGAATTTCTGGGGCTGTTAGGTTTTAAAATGTTTAGGGTTCGAATTCTAGAGTTATTTTGAGTTGATTTAAGTCCCTAGTTGCTGGTTTTGATGCTTGATAATGGTTCTAAGCAAGCTTGAGTTTTGGAAACACAAGCTTTGAGCTTTAATGGCATAAATTGAATTATTGGTTTGTTCTGCGATTGGTTGATTGGAAATGGATGTCTATACATTGTATAGGTATACTGGAGAGTTTGGTAAAGTTTGGGATTGAATTGAATCAAGGGGGATGATTTTTGGTTCCCAGCAGTAGAACCGGAATTAGGTTCAGGGTGGTCTGTACCAACCGGTCCGACCAGGTTGGTGACCCGAAGCCGGGATGCGGGTTGGGAACCTACTGCCTGTTGGGGGAATTTCCAGAACCCTAGTTTTGGCCAATTTTGAGATATTTAGGGTATTGCCATGAGGTTTATCGATAGGGAAACGTTTAGTTTCAAGTTTAAGTCCCGGAAAGTGATTTAGTGAGTCACTCATCTGTGTTGCTATTTTTGTGATTAGGGCATCCATCTAGCACGTGAATTCCGTTCAGGTCGGCCAGTACACTTGAATTCGGAAAACAGGTAAGAACTGAATATAACGTGTGATATAAATATCTGGGTGTATGTATATGTATGATATATATATGCATGCTGTGTGTATCCTTGTATATGTTTGGGTGATATCATAGCGACACAACCATTGTGTCGGTTCAGCAGTACAGGCATCGTACTGGTTAAGAGTGTTATCCACCCTGAAAAGTATGTTTTGGTACTATCATAGCGACACAACCATTGTGTCGGTTCAGCAGTACAGGCATCGTACTGGTTAAGAGTGATATCACGGCCAATCATACTTTTGGATGCTATTGATGCTATCATAGCGGCACGAACATAGTGCCGGTCCTACAGCACGATTTAAGTGCTGGTAGGAGTGATATCATGGTCAGTAGCACAAGCAGTTAGAACGTTCTTGCTCATCTGTTAAGCCCTGTAGATAGGTGTATGGGCGCCTATTTACAGGTCGGAATTTATGTGATATGTTATATGCATTTCTTACTGAGTCTGTCGACTCACAGTTTCTACTTTCATGTGTAGGTAAAGGAAAGGCAAGGGCTGAACAGGAGTGAACCTGAGCTCGGGTGAGATTGTACATGTCAAAGCAGCGCGACCTGGAGTGTTCGGTCTCGGGACATCTGGGGATTTGTATTTTGGTAGTCGCTGTGCGACCTGTAATAAATGTATATTTTGAAAAGTTAACTTTACAAAGTTTGAAAACGGGATCCCGATATATGTAAATAGTTTATTATATTATAAAGTTTAATAATTAATACAAAAGTTTTAATTTGACACGTTTTTCAAGAAACTTCTTTGATTAGCAAAGATTGCACAATAATTGAAAAAGCACTGTAGCGTACCTTAGCATTAGGGCGTTACATTTCATTAGTTGGGCAGCAGTACACGAAAATATTTTTTCCACAATATCTGCGAACATGACAGCAGATAGGCTCTTTGTATTGTCATCAAGTTCAACATATGCTATAGCACTGTAAAATGCATAATAAGATTGTTAGTATCTTTTTTTTATTATTATTTTAACTTAATTTCAATAACATCATATGTTTTTTGTAATATACCGTGGTGTAAGAAATCCTTCCTGGCTGCATGATGGCTTGTCACATATAATTTTTTCATTGCGATTGTATAAATCTATTTTTTTATGACATGCGTCACATAACATGTAATAAAAACTTCCGGGACGTATCAATTATTTTTATTGCCGCCTCAATCCAAAAATATTTTTTCTACATCCAAATTAAATGGTGTTAATAATAGTAAGATATTGAAACAAAAGTTTTATAAAGTAAATATTGTAGTAGTCTTTACCTCATTCAGCTGCAGATTTTTCATCAACTCTGAAATTTGGATGTTAGTCACTATTTCGCTAATTTATTTAGTTGTGCTTCTAATTTATGAGCACGTGATAAAAAAAATGCTGTAATGTACTCTCTGATTTGTTTTTTTTTTTTTTTTTTTTTGCATCTAATGCCTTAAGTTTAATTATGATAAGTTTTGGTGGGTTTTAGTAAATGTTTTTCTTTTTCTGGTTTGCATTAATAGCTAGAACATGGAGAAATTAATAAGATTGACATTCCTTTTTGTCGCAGCATGTACAAAGCAGCATAATTTAATAATGCTTCAAGTTGCTATTATTTTTATTTAACAGAAGACGAAATTATAAATTTTATGACTTCTTAGTTATACTGTATGTGCTAAAATATAACTTTTTCTTTTAATGAGTGTTTTTATAGGAAAATGGTAATTCTAGAAGAGAAGAAGATAGGAAGAAGAGAAAAATCATAAATGTACAACAGCAAATTTTTTTTTTAGATTTAATGGGATTTATTTTATTTATTTTATTATATATAAATAAAAAATGACTTATGAATTATTCATAAACTATTTTATTTTTAATAATAAATTATTTTATTTTTAATATAAATAAAAAGTGACTCATGAATTTCTCATAAACTATTTTATTTTTAATATAAATAAAAAGTCTCCCACGAATTTCTCATAAACCAAGAATTCGGTTATATAGGCACACTTTATATAGAATAGATATAGACTAGAAGAAAGTTACGTGCAAGGCACGTATACTTAGTTTTATGTTAGGTGCTCTATAATTTAATTGAGAAAGATTCAATAAATAATCATATAATTTAAAATGGTTTAAAAACTAATTTTCATTAAAGTGTGGGGTTATTTGAAAATCAATAGTGAAAAGTCAAATTTAAAATTTTGCAGAAAGAGAAGAGGAGATTGGAGATTAGCTTGAAATATATTTAAAAAATAATAATGCTACACACTTACTATGGATACTTAACTCGAGCCGGTAATAATAAAATTATAAGAATAGGGGTAGCAGGCATATAACTGAACATATGAAAGAAAGAATATAAAAAACAAGAAATATGATAGCTTCCAAATAATATTATAACAAAGTAATGCTCTCCAAATTTATCTTAATATCATTTATAACATCATAACCTTATATTTAGATTTGGGCCAACTTTCTTCTCAGTTGGGCTTCCAGCTTTCTTCACAATGCAAGTTGCCACTTCTGACTTTTTTTTTGAAACTTGAACTGCAGCCATCGTAATCTCATTCTTCTCTTGAAACCTCTCATCAATCTCATAGCACTCCATGATAGACTCAACAAAATATATGTGTTTATGTATATTTGTTTTGAGCAAATCAGTAAACATATATTTTCAACAAATTAACCCGATAAACTCAAGATCCACATATGTATAGCTAAGTATTCAAATACAATTGTAAAATCTAAACTTAAAACAAAATCAAATGGACAATTCATGCTCAACTAAAGCTATATATATACTGTTATGATTACATCAACCCAAATATTCTTACTTGCTATAACCGAATTATAAAAATTAAAAAGTATAATTTGAGATATATAGACTAAAATCATCCAAATAAAAAAATAAATTAGTTACACATAGAATTATAAATGATACTTTTTTTAGAGTGTGTTTGAAGCTTATGTGAAATTTTTTGGATCTCTTCACTACTATTTTTTATCTCTATTTTTTTTTTGTATAAATATATATGTATATAGAAAATTTATATTAAAAAAAATGAAAAATATACGTAAATATATTTTATTGTTGTTAATTAAATTCAAAATAGTATAGTAATAGAGAAAATTTAGAAATTAGATTTTTATTATGAATTTTTATTTATTTAAAATAATTAACTTTAATAAAAAAATAGAAAAAATGAGAGATATACGTACAAGATTAGGTATATATATTTTGTTGGTTTTAATTAAATTCAAAATAGGATAGTAATAGAGAAAATTTGGGAATTAGATTTTTATTATGGATTTTTATTTATTTAAAATAATTAACTTTAATAAAAAAATTAGAAAATTAAAATGAGAGATATACGTACAAGATTACGTACTTATATTTTGTTGGTTTTAATTAAATTCAAAATAAGATAGTAATAGAGAAAATTTAGGAATTAGAATTTTATTATGGAATTTTATTTAATTAAATAATTAACTTTAATAAAAAAAAATTAGAAAAAATAAGAGATATACGTACAAGAATATAAAATAGGATAGTAATAGAGAAAATTTAGGCTTTTAAATTATTGGGCACCAATAATTTCTCATAAACCAAGAATTCTGTTATATAGGCACATTTTATATAGAATAGATATATATATAGTTTTAAAGTAAAATTAAAAGCCTCTCATTATAAATTGTGTACACATGCAAAAAAAAAAAAAAAAATCATTCATAAATATTGTGACCTTTCATTTTTTTATGGTAAGTTTTATTTTGTGTGGTATATATAGAGAGATATGTTACGTAAAGTTATAATTGAAATGAACTTATTATATATCTTTTAACTTTATGTATATATTAAAAGTGAAGGAAGTAATACCGAAAAATGAGTTCGATTATATGTATATATGTAGGTATCACATTTATGTTCAAATATCAAATATCAGTTTAAATGGGATTTGTTTTATTTTTATTTTATTATTTTATTATATATAAATAATATTTTATTATTTTATTAAATATAAATAAAAAGTCACCCATGAATTTCTCATAAACCAAGAATTCAGTTATAAAGACACACTTTATATAGAATAGATATATAGATTTTAAGATGTATATGATTTTTAATCTAATAAAAAATAAAACAATATTTATGTTTATTTGGTTAAAATATTAGAAAATAAGAAAAAATATTAATTTGTCCAATAAAATATTAAAAGAATGAGAGAATTAAGGGGAGAATATATAAGAGCATTTGAAGTAATTTTAGACCGTCACATTATTGCCTTATACTTTTCTTTTATATAGATATATATAAAACTAGTAAACATCCTGCGCTTCGTGGTAGATATATATATACTAGTAAAAAGTTACGTGCGAGGCACGTATACTAAATTTTATGCTAGTTTTTTTTAACGTTATTAAAAAGTGATACAATTAAAAATTAAAAAAAATATTATTAGTTATTAGGTTCAACATCATTACCCTGTGTTCATTTTTAAGGAAAAAAATATATTTATGAAATAATAATTTGTTGCAACGCGAGTACATGCAAAATTCAGAAATAGCATTTATTAGTAGAGTATTGACAATTTCAACCGTAAATTAACTGATTGTATACTTTTTTGTCTGCTAACATTAAGCTTTTGATATTTGAGTGGTGAACTCTTATTTGTCTGCTTTTCAAATTTTTCTAACACTCTCATTTTATTCTTCCAACTTTCTGTAGTTGGAGTGATGTCCTTAATTGTTGTATATAATGTAGTCATTTATTCACATATTTTCAAATAAAACAATAGATATACAAAATAAAAAATATAATTAAGCTCATATTAAAATCAATCTCACCTTTCAATATAGTAAAAAGGTTTTTAAATTGATTCATTCTCACTTAATAATTATGACAGACCTAACGAATAATAATATTATGTTACCTAATAACAAAATAGGAATCCACCAAACAACATTATCAAAATTTATTCCAAGTATAATTATATAAATCTATTACTCATTGAAGTCTATTAGAAACTCTAAAAAGCTCACAATACGAAATTTCACATCAAAAATCTAAAAATGATCAACTATGTAGCATGAATGATAAATAACCAAAATTGCCTAGTCATATACAGTCTTAAAACTTAAAAGAGTAACATTATTCATTCAAGTTTCGACTAAGTGAATCTGAGTTTGAGTTATAATATTGTGTCATGTGTTTATCTCCAAATATTGTGTGTGTCTGGCTAATCTAGTGAAGAAGATTGAAATTTTGATTCTCAATAAATAGAATGAATATAAGTATACTTTGTAGTAGGTCATTATTGTGTCATTTTTAAGTTAACGTGTCAACTTGAAAATAATTCATTTAATAAACGGAATGAAATCAATCTAAAAATATTTGTCTACCTTAATAAGTAGAGCTATAGAAAACAAACTCGGTAACTTTTTGAGTGTTAAAAAATTGTAAATTGTTATAAATTCAGAGTACGTAACTTGTGTGTGACAGCTGGTTAAAGAAGCCAAAATTGAGGTTTATGATTAGAAAATTAATAGAAGCACCGCTAAAACTTTCCTTTGTTTGAAGTAATAGTATAATAACTAATATCTTTTATTACATATTAATAATTAATTCAAGATGAACTTTCCTTTGTTTGTAGCATGTTATCTTCATTAGTATTTTTAAAATTTTAAAATGAAAATTATAATTATAAAATATAGCTTAAGAAATTATAACTAAGGTTATAAACTGGTAAAGGTTGTGTTGGAGGCTAGGGTTTTTGCTCTAGAGAAAAAAATTTGTTAGATTAAATTTTGGTAGGATTATTTAGCTAAAATTAATCAATTATAATTAATGTTTTCTAATCAGAATATTCTGTCAAATATTAGAATATTCTGTTAACATTTTGACAGAAAAATAAATAATAACATTAAACCAAGAATTTTGTTAGATAGCCACATTTTATATAAAAAATATATATTAAAAAAAAAGTCACCCAATAATTTCTCATAAACAAAGAATTCGCCACATTTTATATATTCAGATGTGGAGGCAAACAATTATAACCTGATCGAGCCAAAAAAAAAAAACAAATAGAAAAATTCTTTAGCAAAATATATATAATATATAAATAGTAGTAAATTCTTATTTAGAATAAAAATCCAACTAAATAACATAAGTATATTTAGAAAAGCCAATCGTAGATGTACAACAGCAAAAAACTCAATCACATTTTTTTTTTTGGATTTAATGAGATTTATTTTATTTATTTTATTATATATAAAGAAAAAGTGACCCATGAATTTCTCATAAACTATTTTATTTTTATTAATAAATCATTTTATTTTTAATATAAATAAAAAGTCACTCATGAATTTTTCATAAACCAAGAATTCTGTTATATAGACACACTTTATATAGAATAGATGTAATATTTTAAATTATATATAAAAAATAAATTGTTTATTTTAATTAATAATAATTACTTAATAAAATTATATTAAAATTTTAACTTTATTATTAAAAAATTTGTGACATAAATACTTAAAATATTAAATTTGTTGCTAATAAATACCGAAATTAAAAAAAATAGTAACATAAATCCTCATTTATGGTTTAATTTTTATTTTGATGTGTGTGTTAAGTTCTGGGTTCGAATTTTATTGTGTGTATTTTTAATATTTGAGTTTTAGTGTTTTACTGGGGTTCTAATGTTTGAGTTTGTGTTTATGAGGTCTGTTTTTATTTATTTATTTTTGTAGATTTTGAGAACTTGAAATTTGATGTTGCTTCTATTGATTATTGGGATTAAAAGTTTGATTTTTCATACGGGAATCAAAGTTTGCCTTTTCGTTTCATTGATTGAAAAATATTAGTAGAAAGTTTATGGAATGAGAATTTTGAATTTATGAAAATAGAATTAAAAAATAACATTTGAATCGAGAATTAAAGTGTTGGAAATTATTTTACCAGGATCTTAGATCTACTCACAAGTATGTTTATTAACATCCTAAATATGAACTTTCTAAAACGATGAAATAAACACATATAAAGTTTAAGAAATCTTACATTGGGTGCAGCGGAATATAATGACTCCTTCCGTTCAGATATCTAGCCCTTGATTCCTTTCTGTCACAGAGCATTATCAATATCTGAACCTGGATCTCTTTCTCTGAATCTTTGATGCTGAAACTCCTTTTGTTGAATGTCTTTCTTCACGATCTTCCTCACTATGATTGAGGTATCACTTGATGTGTGTGGGCACTACTCTAATCACTAAGGATTTCGAAATTCAAAGGAAGAAGAAAGAAGAAGTGGTAGCTAAAGATAGGGAGAGAGAAGGCTCAGTTTTTCTGATTCAGAAGAAGTCAGAAGAAAAGTCTCATTTTTCTGAAGCCTTCACTATCTATTTATAGCATTCCACTAGGGTTAGGTTTGAATTATATGGCATTAAAATAATGAAAAAATCAATTTAAAACACACACAATAGGTGGCCGGCCATGCCTTAGTGGATTGGGCCTTGAGTTTTGCAATTTTGCAATTTTAACACCTTTTGTATCTGATTTTCTCAAAAATGCCAATTTTCAAATTCAACCATTTAAATGCCAATTCTAACTATTTAATAACTATAAATAATTATTAAATAATATTGTCATTTATCATATTTATTAATTGAACCATACAAAGTATCATAATTAACAAATATGCCCCTATAAACTCTTTCTTTACAATTTCGCCCTTACTTAGTGAAAAATTCACAAATAGACATAGTCTAATTTGAGAATTATAATTGATTAATCAAAACCAATTACATGAGTCTTACAAGCAATATTATCTCAACTAGTGGGGGGACCATGGGTCTATATAACCGAGCTTCCAATAAGTAGATCAAGAATTTAGCACTAAAATTCACTAACTTATTAATTCTTCGTTGAATCCACACATAGAACTTAGAATTACACTCTCAGTATATAGAATGCTCTATATGTTCCACCATATAGACACATCATTAGTTATCCATTGTTATAACCCTAATTTGATCAATGATCCTCTATATGAATGATCTACACTGTAAAGGGATTAAATTACCGTTACACCCTACAATGTATTTATTCCTTAAAACACTTGACCCCGTATAAATGATATTTCAGCTTATGTGAAATGAGTACTCCACCATTTATGTTCGTTTGGTCAAGCTCGAAGGAGATCATCCTTTGCTTACTATTCGCCAGATAGAAGCTATAGATTCCATGTTTATGATAGTGCTCCCACTCAATTGCACTACCGTGTTCCCAAAATGTACGTATCACCCTGACCTAAAAGTAGGCTTAACTAACAAATCAAAGAACACGAATAGCCTTTCAAGATTGAGCCTAATCATAACAGGATTAAGATCATTTGATCTAGGATCAACTTGGCGATATTTACTTTCCAATGTGTTGACGGCACAATAAACAGGATCAAGTATGTGAAAAGGGTTTCAGATGAATTTATACATTATGTACATATAATCATGAAATAAATCATGTGAACCATGCAACATTAAATGTTATTTCTGATCTATATTAATAAGTAAATCTGATTATATTGAAATGAGTTTTATTTAGGGCATAAAACCCAACAAACTCCCACTTGCACTAATATAAAACAAAAAGTGCGTTTCAAATAATCTCAACACCTTGATATACAAATCAAGTGTAGTAGTAGTAAACTCCTCGTAATAGGATCTGAAAGGTTGAATTAACCACAACCTTTTCTCCACCATTACTCTTCCTTTAATCACAAAATCATTGATAATGTGAAATTCCTCTCTATATGTCTACTCTCTTGGGATACTGGATTCTATATCTTTGGCAACTACTTTTGGTTAATCAGGAAATTAACACTAGTAGTTTAAGGCAATTTGGAATGATGCCAAAAATGTATAGAACTTTCCTTAGACTGAATAAGTACGTTTCCTGCAACCTTAACATTCAGTCCCTCTCTGGTAGACCTAGAGACTTCAGATAGGTTTTTACACTTCTCCAAAATCACTATTCCACCCCAGAGTAACCACCATCTTATCAGAAAGATTTACTAGCACAAAGGCAAATTTCGAAATCTGATATGGTGTAGTCTAAGAGTTTTAAACACACCCTTATAGACTAACATATAGTTCCTCTTCTTAATCTTAAGATTTACTTGATTGTCTTCCAATGTTCTTCTCCTGGATTAATCTGATACCTACTCATTACTCCCACTCAACAGCAGGTGTCTGGTCTAAGGCATACAAAAGCATATCTAAGACCTCTCACTATTGATGTAAGAAATTCTTTCATGGCTTTATCTTTTCTGGAATAGTTAAGACTTTTCCTTAGATAAATAAAATCTATACCTAAGAAGTTGTGAAGCTTCTATAGATTGCCATTAGAAAGAAAATGCTTCAGCATCTTACTAAAGTAAGTTGCTTGCATTAGAGTAAGTAATTACCAGGTATACCACAAGCCATAGGTTTAGATAAACTCAAACCTATAATACTAGGAACATGAAGTTTGTTAAGTCCATTGAATAGACTTATAAACGAAAATTTCCTTTTATGTCCTTGTAATAGAAAACTTTAGGTTATTCCATGTGACTGGATTAAACCATAGTTCTTTTGGCTTTCTTCTTAGTTTCTTATCTTGACAATCCATTACTTGTTTAAACTCACAATGGATTTTAATCACTAGTGTCTCCCAAGTCATAAGAAGGTGAGTTCCTAGAAACTCTCCCACTACGACAAGGTACCGTGAATTATGTCTAAGAAAAACTAAATGGTATTTATCTCTTCAGTTGTGACAAGACAACAGAGGCAGTGGGATCATCATATGTCAAATAAGATGATAGAACACTTTTGGAATCAAGAAATAAATATCTCCTTTATTTGCTACTTGTTTTCAGACTTAGTCATTATCTTGGAAAAGTAGTATTTGTTTGAACAAACACTTTCTTATCTATTGACAATGGGATGGTCAACCCCTAATCACTTAGAATATCTATTGAAAAATTAGGTTTCAACCAACCTAAATATCATTTCAAAATTTGCTAACTACTTTTAAAATTTAAATGTTATTTTATAAATAAAAATTAAATAAAAAATTAAAAAAGATAAATGAATATCTTTTTCAGATTTTAAATGTAATTTAAATAAATAAAATAACAAATTTAAAAGTTAGCAAAATATCTTATATCTATTTAAAATTACATGATTATAGTTATCTTATTTTAAATTTAAATAAGGTCAAATTATTTAAAAAAAAATTAATTTAAAAATTTAAAATCTGATCTTAAATTTAAAAATAAGATAAGATATAATCAAATTTAAAAATAGGATAGATAATTAAGCAAAAAGATAGATACTAACTATTTTCAAATTCAAATTACACTAATATCTTGAATTAAATTTAAAAAATATTAAATTAATTCAAAATGATAATTAGAATTGAATTAGGAATAGTAATAGTATAAATATAGAACTACACAAAAAATCGGAAGTTAATTCCATGAAAAAGCATGAAAAAACGAAGAAAAACGAAAAAATTGTGAGCTGTACGGACAATTTTCGCGATCGCAGGAAAATTTCAGCACAACTCCGATTTTTTTGAATCTTCAAAAAATCATAACTAATTCAAATTAAATCGAAATTGAGTTCTGTAAAAAAGTAACTTGCTTAATTTTTTCCATACTATCCAATAAAAATAATTCCAGAAACAGAATCGCAATTATTTTTCATAAAAATTCACAAACATCAATCAATCATCAAATAACACTCAATACAACATGATACCATCCAAAAACAAACAAATAATCGTTTTAAAGTCCAAATTTCTTGCAAGTAAATCAATTACCATGGCTCTGAGGCCAGTTGTTGGAAATTATTTTACCAGGCTCTTAGATCTACTCACAAGTATGTTTATTAACATCTTAAATATGAACTTTCTAAAACGATGAAATAAACACATATAAAGTTTAAGAAACCTTACATTGGGTGCAGCGGAATATAATGACTCCTTCCGTTCAGATATCTAGCCCTTGATTCCTTTCTGTAGCAGAGCATTATCAATATCTGAACCTGGATCTCTTTCTCTGAATCTTTGATGCTGAAACTCCTTTTGCTGAATGTCTTTCTTCACGATCTTCCTCACTATGATTGAGGTATCACTTGATGTGTGTGGGCACTACTCTAATCACTAAGGATTTCAAAATTCAAAGGAAGACGAAAGAAGAAGTGGTAGCTAAAGATAGGGAGAGAGAAGGCTCAGTTTTTCTGATTCAGAAGAAGTCAGAAGAAAAGTCTCATTTTTCTGAAGCCTTCACTATCTATTTATAGCATTCCACTAGGGTTAGGTTTGAATTATATGGCATTAAAATAATGAAAAAATCAATTTAAAACACACACAATAGGTGGCCGGCCGTGCCTTAGTGGATTGGGCCTTGAGTTTTGCAATTTTACAATTTTAACACCTTTTGTATCTGATTTTCTCAAAAATGCCAATTTCCTAATTCAACCATTTAAATGCCAATTCTAACTATTTAATAACTATAAATAATTATTAAATAATATTGTCATTTATCATATTTATTAATTGAACCATACAAAGTATCATAATTAACAAATATGCCCCTATAAACTCTTTCTTTACAATTTCGCCCTTACTTAGTGAAAAATTCACAAATAGACATAGTCTAATTTGAGAATTATAATTGATTAATCAAAACCAATTACATGAGTCTTACAAGCAATATTATCTCAACTAGTGGGGGGACCATGGGTCTATATAATCGAGCTTCCAATAAGTAGATCAAGAATTTAACACTAAAATTCACTAACTTATTAATTCTTCGTTGAATCCACGCATAGAACTTAGAATTGCACTCACAGTATATAGAATGCTCTATATGTTCCACCATATAGACACATCATTAGTTATCCATTGTTATAATCCTAATTTGATCAATGATCCTCTATATGAATGATCTACACTGTAAAGGGATTAAATTACCGTTACACCCTACAATGTATTTATTCCTTAAAACACTTGACCCCGTATAAATGATATTTCAGCTTATGTGAAATGAGTACTCCACCATTTATGTTCGTTTGGTCAAGCTCGAAGGAGATCATCCTTTGCTTACTATTCGCCAGATACAAGCTATAGATTCCATGTTTATGATAGCGCTCCCACTCAATTGCACTACCGTGTTCCTAAAATGTACGTATCACCCTGACCTAAAAGTAGGCTTAACTAACAAATCAAAGAACACGAATAGCCTTTCAAGATTGAGCCTAATCATAACAGGATTAAGATCATTTGATCTAGGATCAACTTGGCGATATTGACTTGAATAGATTTTACGGTAAGTTTAATTAAATCTAAGTCAAAGTTCAATATCGGTCCCTTCCGATGCATACTCCATGCATCCAACCCGAGCTTTACTTTAACCAATGCTCTGGAAAGAACATAGCACTTCTCCAAATGCAAGTAAACTCTGTTGTAGATTATCATATCAGTAAAACCCTATGTCTGATAAATCTAGGAAACTTTATTCACATAGTCATGTTTACTTTCCAATGTGTTGACGGCACAATAAACAGGATCAAGTATGTGAAAAGGGTTTCAGATGAATTTATACATTATGTACATATAATCACGAAATAAATCATGTGAACCATGCAACATTAAATGTTATTTCTGATCTATATTAATAAGTAAATCTGATTATATTGAAATGAGTTTTATTTAGGGCATAAAACCCAACATAAAGTTTATTGTTAATGTCCTTACAAAAAAAAAAAAGTTTATTGATCTCCTTACAAAAAAGAAGTTTATTGTTAATCTGTAAAGATAATATGGCTGGAAGAAGATAGAAAAATTAATTTTTATTTTTTCAATTTTTTTTCTCAAAGAATTATAAGTTTGGCCAATACTATATTTACATGTGACACTTTATTGATCAACTAACAGAACGATAAATTAAGTGTTAAGTTTAGAAATTTGAGAATATCAATAAGAATTACAATGATGACATCAACTTTATAGGATTGGAATATAAAAATAATACATTATGAAAAAATTTGATTCATAATCTCACACTTGTTTCTTCTTCTACATAATCTCACACCTATTTTTTTTTTTTTTTTGTTCAATTCATAATAATTTATTTTTATAAAAAGAATACTTTTCCTTTATTCTGCAAAGTAAAAAAAATGGCTGAAGACGTTTCTGGGAAAAAAGCTAATGTTGGTGCTGATGTTCGAACCGAGGTTTGTTTTCGGTTTCTTTTTGGTTTTATCTCATTTTTGAAATTTTTTCATATTCAACTTTTGTGGGTTTTGTGTTTATTGATTTCTCATTTGGTAAAAGTTTTTTCATAGTTTTTTAATAGTGTAAACACCTTCTGTATGTATTTTTTTTTAATATATTTTTTATCTAGTTGTTTCATGTCCATTTTTATATCATCAATGGGTAACAATGAGATTTATCATGGATGTTGATGTTCAAAGAACTTTTCCTGTATTTTAGTTTGTATACAGTTGTTTTGTAGTTTTATTATAGTTTTGCTACTTGCATATGTTACTTCATTATAAAACTAATATGCAACTATTTGCACAAAACTTACTATGTATAACTACAATTTCTTAGTCCCCGTCAAATTAAATTCTTACATAATATATAAACTATCATAAAACGATAATGCAACTATAAGGCAACCAAAACAAAAAATAAACAGACTTATACGTAACTGGCTGTACCTTAATTCGATTTTACTCTTCTTATTGTGTTTTTAAGAAAATATATTTATATTGGAAACCAGTAATCAATCAAAATGCAACTGTATATAACGTAGATGTATTATTCATGAGGTTTTTTAAAATTTTTCACATCATACATTGTTTTGGATTTGGTGGGAGCTCCAGATCTGTTTGTTACAGATCTACATTTCATGAATCTGGATTTCGATATTAGGGGGAGTTGTTTTGATCGAATAAAATAGAAAACAAATGTGTAATTTCAGTTTCTTCACAGTTTTTCTGATTTTTTTTTCGTCATTTTCTGTTTAGATCATTCCAGGTCTTCTTTTCCAGTTGATTTCGCTAGAATTAATGGTTGTATTTTTCTCGTTTTGGTTTCATTTTGGTTGTTTTGCGGTTTTGAAACGATCGAGGTATGTTCATCTTCAACGTTCGCTCTGTACAGCTGAAGGCTTAGTGCATGTGGTATTTTTGTAAATATTTGTATGTGGACTGTATAAATGTTTAATGGGCCGGGCCATAGTATTTTTGTAATTTTTGGTTTCTTTTTTTTTTTTTGTATTTTTTTTTTGTTTTTTTCCCTATATATAAACCATGCTATAATTAATAGGTTGCCAATAAATTATTATTAAAAGAAAAATCACTTTTATAATTAATCATATACATACTAAAATAAACATATTTATAATATTTCAAAAACTAATTAGCAATTATAATTAAATTCATTTTTAAAATAAAACTAATTTAATTAATATTTTATGAGGAAACAAAATATGTTGAAAAATAAAATAAAAAGAGATTAATATAAAATTATAAGCAATTTATTAATTATTTTTAATCACAACCATTTAATATATTAATCTAATTAATTGCTAAAAGTAATGTAAGTATTATAGTTATATATTTTTTGATAGATTTAATCATACCAAACATAGCATTATTTATCTAATTGTCAAACATATATAAGTTTGCTGTAAAACTTTTACTATAATTAATTAATTAATTAACTGGCTAATCAAGATGAGAAATACTAAAAGGTACTCGTATAGCACCATCTACCTATTTATGTAATAAATGATTAGGTTCAACATAATTTAATTTAATAATTATTATAAAATATCGCTTATTAATTACAAAAAATTAGTTAGGTACCGAAAAATAATAACGTGATATTATTTGTATATATATATATATATACTGGCGAAAAGTTATGTGCGAGACACGTATACTAAATTTTATGCTAGTTTTTTTTTTTATGTTATTTGAAAGTGATACAATTATTTTTTTTTAAAAAAATATATTATTAGTTATTAGCTGAGATTATCATTATTATGTGTATAGGAAGAAATCACAAATTAATTAATCTTATAATCTTAACTTTAATCAAATAGGGTTCTAGATATATGAACAATAAATAATCACGTAAAAATTAAAAATAATTATTTGAATAAAGAATTCAATATACACAGTTATATATATGAATCCCATTAATCAAAAATAATTATTCAATATATGAACAATAATTTGTCACGCTATATGTTTCCCAATAAAAAAATCCATCTCCTCATAGTCAAAAATAAATAATACATGTAATACAGATCTTTGTAATAGAGTACTTAAAAGAAACAAAACTTCAGTTACCATAATCGGAAAAGGTTTAAGTGAACTAAATAATGACTAAGAAGATCTAAATTACAAAATGAATATAACATGTCTATATGAGTATGATTTTTTTTGCTATATAAGCATGATTGATCTAAGAGAAAATAGATAAATCTATAAACATATAAATATACTTAATATTAATTTTGACAAAGAAACAATTCAATTATAAACAATTCTAAATATCAGCTTCACAATTTCAACACACTAAGGGCCAGTTTGGCACAGCTGTGCTATAAGAAAAAGCAGCTGTAGCTGTGTTGTGAGAAAAAGCAGCTGTAGCTGTGCTGTGAAAAAAAACTGCTGAGTGTTTGGTGAATATAATTTTAAAATAGCTGTGAGTTAAAAAAACTGTATATAAGTATTTGATAAGCTAGATGATTGAATAGCTATTAAATATACAATTACCAAAATAAGTATGATATTTGTTATCTAATTTATTTAAATAAATTCATACATATTAATATATTTATAATTATTTTTTATTTTATTACAAATTACAATAATTTTTTTTTCTTATAATACTTTTTTTTTAAAAAAAATATATATAATAAAATAATTAGTTAGACTTGTACTAATAATAATAATAATAATAATAATAATAATAATAATAATAATAATAATAATAATAATAATAATAATAAAATAAATTATATAAATATCATCTATTATATAAGAATGATAGAGAAAGATATATTGAGGAGAAGAGAATCTTAAAATAAAATGGTAAAAAATGAATTTTATAATTAAAATGAGGGTAATTTTGTCAAGTAAAATATTCATTAAACTAACAACATAGCTTCCCGTATAAGCTAATTTCTCAAAGTTGGTGTTGGCTAACTTTTGCAAAAAGCTGAAATTTTGTCTTAAATTCTTAAAAAAGTTAGTTTTCTAATTTTACCAAACACATTTTGAATGATAGCTTTTTAAAAAGTGCTTCTAGCTTTCTTAAACGCTATCCCAAACGCACCCTAATTACTCATTAAATAACCATAATATATACATCATGATAATTTTATTTTATTTGATATCAAATGATAGAGATTATTGAGGTTTTTAGCCATGGAAAACACACTATGATCAAAAAGTAATGCTCATTAATTGTATATTTCAAAGAAACCTAAATTTCCATGAATGTCCCTACTAAGATATATACAATAAAATTGTAAATTAAAAAAAAAGTAGCAAAATTTCAGTTAATATAAGAAATAGAACAAATTAAAGATTTATATAATACTGGAATTTAAACTCTTAGAGGCCATTAGCGAAGGGGCGAAACTCGTTAGATCCCCTAGTAGAACACTACTTTAATGGTCTGAACACAATAATTGTAGAAATCAAAATATGTATAAATTAGCATCTTCAACAAAAGGAAAATTAAAGGGAAAAGACTTAATAATTACGTGATAAATAATTATTAATTGAATTAAAAAGTTACGATTATAAGATTAATTCAAATTATTGTTCATATATTGATTAATCCCATTAATAAAAAATAATTCAATATATGAACCTTATTTGATTAAATATTTAAAAAATAATTTAGTTTTCTAATTTAAAAAATAAAATATTAATTCAAAAAATGTTACGAAAAGTTAAACAAGTTTCGCACCAATCACAATGTGATCGCATACACATCAGCATTTCTTTAAAATAATTTAAGCAAAGTAGATATATATAAAAACTGCAAATTCAGTCAAAGACACTTATTAAGACTTTTAACAAAAAAAAAAAAAAAAAATTAGCTTCACAAGCTGCTTATTTGAGCCATAATAATAATAATAATAATAATAATAAAGCTGCTTAATTGAAAAGAATCTAAGAATAAGCAATGTATGGTCATCATGTAGTATTGACAAAAAAAAAAAGAAAATAAAAAAAAATAAACTATGGTCATCATGGCAACTCCTCTTCACTACTCTGAAACCACTGCTAAACCCCATGTGGCAGTCGTTTCAAGTCTAGGTATGGGACACATCATCCCTTTACTCGAGCTGGCGAAGCGCTTAGCTGCTGATCACGGCTGCCACGTCAGCTTTCTCAATATAACAACCCAAGCCTCCGCTGCACAGACTAAGCTCCTCCACTGAATTCCCACCGAACATCCACGTCATCAACCTCCCTGAAGTTGATGTGTCAAAACTCATCCCACCCGACTCCCAAATCATGACCCGACTTTCAATCATCTGTACAAGAAAGCTTTCGATGTCTCAAGTCTGTACTCGTCCGGTTGTTTTCTTTAAATGGGTTGTGATTTTCCAATATTTAATATCAATTCAAATATTAATGAGATTTGTTTTATTATTATTTTATTATGTATAAATAATATTTTATTATTTTATTAAATAAAAATAAAAAGTCACCCATAAATTTCTCATAAACCAAGAATTTCAATTATATAGGCATACTTTATATAGAATAGATATAGTCAAATCTTCCAGGTAGTGAAGAAGGACACGTACTAGATGGATTAAGAGCATATGAGCTTAGAAACTTGAGATTAGATAATAGGATAGACAAGCTGATGGAGTGGGACAGAGTTTATGGCTATGCCAAGTACAATGATTTGGGTGATTCTGATCAGAGTAAAGTCCTTTCTTGTAAAATCCTTGGAGGGAAAGATTTACTTTACCCTCGTAGAGGAAGAACTAACCGACCACCCACTCAAGAAGGTACTTGATTTTTTTTAATTAAAGTATTTATATATACATTACATTGTATAATTTGGGATTTGATCTCAGCATCCCCCACACATCCACCCTCCCATACCCCCTATAAAAAGTACTTGATTAATTAATTATATTTTATTTTATTTGTTTAGATCCGGATTGCGAGAGCAGGCCTTCTGTGTCCGAAAAATATACATTCCAAGAGATGAAAAAATTGATCAATTAAAGAACCCGTCATCAGAATCAGAATGAATTATATATCGTTTGCTAATGAAATTATGGAATTATCTAAAACTTTGGTGGCACCTACTACTGAGGATGAGTACTATAAAAGCTTCGAAGAAGTACATAAGTTGTTTAAGGATAAAGGAAACTTCCATGAAAATGTACCTAGTATACTACTGGTAATTTAATTAATTTGAATTTTCAATATTTTATAATATTGTTGTGTAGGTGATCTAAAAGCATGGATGGATGACGAAGAATTTGGAAGAGAAATGATTGCTGGCGTGCACCCTGTCCACATTCGTCGTATCATGGTACGTAATAATATTACCTTTTTTTTTTCATTATTTTCGGTTGAGTATTGTTGTTAAGTATCAGTAGATGTCTAACATAATATTATATATGTTATGAGTAATTAGCAGTTTTCTATTTTATTTAGTATTTCTATTTTCATTTTCATTTGGTATTAATAATTTTGACTTCAGAACTACTCCGAATTCCCGCCAAAGAGCAAGCTAAAGGATTATGGTGATCAAGATAGCAAAACTACGAAGGCCCATATTGAAAAAATCTTAAAAAAGCTAAAGAATGATGATGGTTTTACTGTTAAACAGGTATTGGTATCTTTTAATATTTTATTAAATTAATTATTATATATTTTAATTCAATTTCATACTATAATTATATATATAGGCAATCAAGGAAAAGAGACTATTTATATTGGATCACCACGATACATTTATGCCATATTTGAACGATATAAATGACAAAAAAACTTGTACAAGGGGCTATGCAAGCCGAACTATCCTATTGTTTACAAAAAATGAGGATGATTATCCCAAATTGATGCCCGTTGCCATAGAATTAAGTGTGCCAAAGGATGGTCCTAAGTCCAATGGTGCAGTGCAGATAGCACAGTATATACCCCTCCAGACGAAGACGAAGAAGACGATTATAAATATGTTACTTGGCAACCTGCGAAAGGTTATGTTGCTGTAAATGATTCAGCCTACCATCAACTCTACATTTATTGGTAAAGATTCTATAACTTTAATATGTTGCTTACTGTTTTATTCATGTTTAAATAATTTTAATTCTCTATACAATACAAGTTACATCTGAATAATTTTTTTTTTCGATATTTATATTATTAAAACAAGTACTTATAATAACCAATCATTACGTAAGCTTACAGGTTGAATACACATGCCGTGATTGAGCCTTTTGTGATAGCAACAAACAGACAGCTAGGTGTACTCCACCCAATCCACAAACTACTGCAGCCACACTATCGTGGTAGCATAAATGCATATGCCAGAAATGTGCTAGTGAATGCCGGTGGAGGGATAGAGCAACTATTTTTCCCAAGAAAGTATGCTATGGAATCATCCTCAAATGTGTATAAGAATAATTGGGCATTTGACAAGCAAGGACTCCCCGCTGATCTCATTAACAAGCAAGTTTTTCTATATGAGACATGCATTGTTTACTCCTCTCATTGTCAATTAATTTTGATAAAGATTTTATTAATTACTTCAATGAAATAAATCAACATAAACCACAACTCACATATTAAATATATATAACTTGAATATGGTATAAAAATACATTTGTTCAAAAGTTTATTTCTCTCGCTCATCCTATATTATTATATCATATTTGATTTTGAAATAGAACGTCATATATCTTACCATACACTCACACTATTCTTACACATTCGGTTAATCAATAGATCATGCATGCATGTTAGTTTTTTTGTTTTAACTAACATATATAAATATATATATCTTTATATATTAAAAGTGCCTATCTAACGGCATTTCTTGGTTTAACATTCTTGGTTTAACAGAATATACTTAAAAATAAAAGAATATTCTGTTAAATTTAACGATTAGGTTTGATCTCCTGTTAAATAATAAACCCAATAATTAAACCCCAAAAATTAAACAATCTTTTAAATAAACAATCTTTTAAATATTAATAATCTCTTTTTAAATTAAAAAAATCATCTTAGCCACATATCTCTCTAACAAACCTATCTTGGGAGAATATTAATAATTTTTTTTTTATTTTTTAAAAAATAAAAATATAGATAAAATATTTAGAAAAGATAATATAAAAGAAGATTGATTGTGTCGGCTTAGAGATTTTTGGGCTTGGGCTTAAAAAAATAATAATAAAAAAAGATAAAATGGGCTGTAATTAGTATTTACCTTATATGTCACTACAACAATTTTGGTTATTAGGGGCGGACCTATTACCGGCGGGGAAGGTCCGCCCCTAATAATAAGATTATTACCGGCGGATGGGGGCCCGCCGGTATTAATCAAAATTTTTAGATTTTTATTTTTGTAAAATAAATAAAATAATAATTAGCGGCGGGCATTTGGTAATACCGGCGGACAGCCCGCCGCTAATTTGAAGTGATATGTAAAGTGCGGGAAAACGAAGCAGGGGGAATTCAAAATTTATTAGCGGCGGACCAATACCGGCGGGGGTCCGCCGCTAATTATATTATTACCGGCGGGTTAATTAATACCCGCGGGCCCCGCCGGTAATAATGTGTCTATAAAAAAAAACCTCAACCCAGATACCTCATTTTCCCACTTCTCTCATTTTTTATCAGCCATTTTGCCCCACTTCTCTCTCGGTTTGCAACCATATTTTTGCTCCACCACCGGCGTTGCTCCACCACCGACTCTCCTCCACCACCGATTTAATTTCACTGCTTCAGGTAACTAATTTTCCCTTTACATTTTCACTTTTCACATTTCCACAAACTTATTTTTTTTTTCTGGTTGCATATTTTTTTTTGGTTCCTCTCTCGGTTACACTGTGGCAGTGGACCTCCTCGCACCATCACCGTCACCGTCGGTTCTTAGTTTCAAGTATGTGTTTTGTATTTATTTTTGATAAATTTTCTGTGTAATATATGTATGTGTTTGTAATTAGTTTGAAATTTCTAAATAAATTAATTTTCTGTGAGATTTTGTGTTATGTAATATAAATTTCTGTTATATATTAGTTTTATATATAAATGTGTGATTTGTGATTTTTTAGGGCTTTTTATTTTGGTATGTAATATAAATTTGTGTTATATATTAGTTTTAGGGTTTTTTTATTTGCTGTGATATATAAAATGTATATATTTTTATATACACTTAAATATATTTTTTCTTAGTATAAATATATTTTTTTTGTTAATATATAAAATAAATAGGTGTATTATATACATTATATTTTTTTTGTGTAAAAGTATATGTATTATATATATTGTATTTTTTAATTTGTAAATAATTTTATATTGTATATATTATAGTTTTTATATATAAATATATGTTTTATATATTATATATTTTTTAATATATAAGTATATATATTATTTTTTATATATATAAATATAAATTTATTGTATATATTATATTTTTATATATAAATACATATTTATTGTATATATTATATATTTATTTATATATTTATGTATAAATATATAAATATATATTTATTGTATATAATTAAAATGAAAAAAAATTATTTTTATGTTATATATATTTTTATATTTTATAAATAAAATAAATAAAACTTTTATTATATAAAATATTTTATACATAATATTCATATATTTAATATTATATGTATATAAATATTTATTTAAATATGGTATATTTAAATTTATTTTATTTAGTATTATTAGGAATTTTATTTAATTTTCTTAAATTGGTATTTTATTTATGTGTATGTGTGAAATGTATAATTTTATATATAATTGGTTTGTTGTTTACTTTTGATTGTAAGTTACAATATGATATTATGTTATGAAATTTATTTAAAAATAAAATTTTAGAAGTTTAGAAGAATAAAAATGTGACAAAAAAAAAAGAATTTAATATAAATTTTTAGTATGAAATTTAATTTAGATTCATATAAATATTTTAGAATTTTAAATATTAATAATGAAGTTGAATAATGAATTAATATATTTTTATGTTATCATAAAAAATAATAAAAATAATTTTAGTAATTAATTCTTTTTAATTAATTCATAAATAAATTTTATATATTTTAATAAAAAAATAAAAACAATTTTTTAATTTAATTTTTTGAAGAAAAATAATTAAATTAGTTAAATTAGTAAGATTTTTTTATTTAATTTTCTGAAAAAAATAATTTAATCTTTTAAAGTTAATTTAATGTATTTAAAATAACTTACTAAGTTTACTAAAATATACTGAATGGTTAAAAAAAAAAATCTTTTCAACTAAAATATTTTTTTAGTATACTTAGTAAGTAAAGTAATTTTAATATACTTAAATATAACTTCAACTATTTGTTTAATTAAAAAAAATACAATAAAAATTATATATGAAAACACAATAAATAATATAGTAATGTATAAAACTTGAAATAATAATAATGCAAATTAAATATAAAATCATAAAAGACAAAGTAAATTGAAATAGCATAAAATATTCATAAAATAGCATAAAATATTCATAAAATAGCATAAAATTTTCATAAAATAGCATAAAATTTTCATAATTATTTTATTGCCATTGCTATAACTCATAAAGTTTTAAAACACTTTTAGATGACTATGGATAAATCTTGGACTTCTTGGAGAAAACGTGGTAAATAATATTGAGAGTGTTTACAAGCATTTTTGGCAATGGCTTCAGCATATAAAAATTCTGATGGAAAAATTAGGTGTCCGTGTGTTAGATGCTTAAATACTCGATTTGAGCCTTTAAACTTCTCCGGGTCAATTTTTCGGTCCACAAAATCCATATTTTTTTCCTGGTCAGTTTCAGCAACAACCCCCGAACTTCTCGCCACAACAATCTCCAAATGTTTCGCAACAACAACAATCTCCGAATTTAGCACAACAACGACAGACTCGATAATTTCTGGAGATTTTATACTCGTCAAAGACAACCATATTACCCATCACCGCCAGTATCGCAAGCTCAGGACAATGCACCAAATCCTGATATTAACTTAAATGCTACTGGCTCAAATTTTGAAGATGATTTGTTTAATCAAGACAATATTAATTAGTGTATCTTAATTTTTATTATGTTTGGATTTCTTTAAGTTTAAATTAATGTATGGATAATAATTTTTTAATTTTTAAATTTTAAATAATGTATGGATGATAATTTGTGGGTTTATTAATTTTAATTTTGATATTTATTAATAATATAAATTTGAAAAAAAGTTAATTAAATAAATATAGAAAAAATATTTCTAATATTATTTATAATATTTAAATGTTTTTTAATTAAATAATTATTTATAATATTTATTAATAAAATTATTTCATTTTTATAATTTTTTTTAAGAAACCATTATTACCGGCGGACACCCGCCGATAATAATGGTTCAGATTAATTAATTCTACGCGTAATTACCGGCGGACCCCGCCGCTATTTGTCCGCCGGTATTAATCATTAATAGCAGCGGATGTGTCAGTCCGCCGCTATCAATGATTAATAGCGACGGGCTATTACCGGCGGATTAATACCGGCGGATGCCCGCCGCTAATGGGCTTTACCGGCGGATTTCAGCATTATTACCAGCGGACTGTTCCGCCCCTATTAATGGTGTTTGTTGTAGTGTGTTTGTGCTTATTTTTAGTTTTATTTTTAATTTTACCACCAAGAGGAGAAGGTTGAAAAATATTAGAATATGAAAATATTATTGGTGCTTATTAGTAATTTGCAAAGAATGTGAAAGTCTATAAATATATAGTTGTGTAGCTATTATTAGATATGAAATGAGATAATAGAACTTTTTTCAATTAGAAGATTAATGTACATTTTACTATTAATAACATACATTATTATAACACAACTATATTTTACTTACTAAATATACTGACACATATTTTATTTTTATAAAACAAATCGTTCAAATAATTATACTATTTTAATTATTAATTCAAATAAAAAACTAAAATATTAAATAAAACTAACACTACGTGGCTTGGCACGTAACAATCACCTAGTATATTTATATATATATATATATATATAGGGGATTAGGAGATGGTCAAGGTTGTGAGCGAGCACAACACTATCCTTATGCTTTAGATGGATTACTCATCTGGGAGGCAATTCATACATGGGTTAAAGATTAATGTAATAACTACTACAATGACAACAAGATGGTGCAAAAAGACAAAGAACTTCAGCATTGGTGAAAAGAAATCAAGGAAGTTGGTCATGGTGACAAGAAAGAATATGAGGGGTGGCCAGAAATGAAAACTTTTGATGAACTCGTTGAATCATGCACCACAATCATTAGGATTTCTTCTGTTTTCCACGCAGCTGTTAACTTTGGACAATATCCTTTCTCGGCGTTCTATCCTAATCGCCCCACGTTAAGCCGACAGTATTACTCGTGACAAGGAAGAGAGTATCTATCTCTCCACATTTACTTCAATAAACCAAAGCAATTATATGATTGAGTTTATTAAGAAGTTACCGTACCACGAGTCGGGTGAGGTTTATCTTGGTATGAATGAAAATGATTGGGAGTTCGATGAGAATATTAAGAAGGCTTTCCATACTTTTAATATCAAACTTGGTGACATTCAAGGTATAATTGAGGGGAATAAAAATGCTGATGAGAGAACTCGAAGTGGCCCAATTCATTTTCCCTACACTTTGCTAATTCCTACCTGTAGGGAATCCCAAATAGCATCTCAATCTAAAAATATCATCTAACTAATTGTGTTGTTCTTCTTCATAAATATTTAATATTTATTAGTCTAATTATCATTTTGTTTTTGTATTTGTTTTTGTGTGTGTATTTTTTTTTTCTCTTGTATCAGTATAACAATTAATAAGGCTTTCGGATTTTTGCAGCCTTGTATGATGCTTAATAATGTATGAACCATAGTGCAACACAAATTAATAAAGTACTCTTTTTGTTTGTTTGTTTGTTTTTTTCAAAGAATTTTTTAAATGTTTAACATTTTTTCTTCTTAGTCCAATTAATGCGAAGATGTAAATATTAATTGTGCTAAATTATGCCGACCAGGAGTACTCAACAGATTAAAAGAATGAAAATATTCAAAAGTAAGTCAAAACTTAGAAGTTTGAAATTTTTAGGTTTAGGGCTAAATTTCACGAAGCTTTGAATAGGCAAGGTGAAAGACAGACAATGTGCGATCAAAGGCCAACATCATGAACCGCAAAGTTTTTACAGATTATTACAAAGAAAATCGTGAAGTTTTAAACCTAGATTTTCTACCTATCTTATGAAGCAAAGTCAAGAACGCATGTATGAAACCCAGAATCTAAACATGCAAAGTAAAAGAGGAAGAGATTGAAAACTTACTCATTGTTCGACATCTGAGTTCAGTCCAAGCGAAGCTGCTCGGATGCCTTTGGTAGAAATCTCACGACAGACTTGAAGTGAAAACATTTTTTGCTCTGAGTTTGCTTAATGGAGAAATTGGTAAAAGTAAATTTGTGAATGATGCTCAGCCCTATTTACAAGCAGAAAAGTGAAAAAAAGGGGTAATCATTTCAAATGCCTTAGACGCATTGGTTCCCCCCAAAAGCAAATATTGGAAATCAAATATAATCAAGTGTAACTGTCAAACGTGATGAGAGAAAGCCAGGTTTTGAGGCATTAATTGAGTCAGAGCATTAATTAGCCGAAAACTGAAGGGACGCCTGGTCAGCCTCACATCGAATCGCGAACAGACGCGCCTAACACGTGTCACCCATTCAAATGCAAGAGCAGCTCGGATGAAGTCTACACGCAACTTTGGAAGTCCCGTACATACTTGGGGGACAAATGTTATCCCAATTTTTGCACTATGACATGGCATCATACGATGGTGACACGTGGAATCAACTTTATGTACCTGCTCGGAAGAGATATCCCGAACAGAGCACGACATATATTCGCTCAGACAAAGCCTTCTTAACCGGGCAGTGAGCAATCCGAACAACACGCCAACACTTAGCAATTTCAGCTTTTGCATCGTGAGTCACCGAAGAAATCCCTATAATTTTGGGATCAAATCACAGAGATATGGCAAGCTGTCCGAATCCCTTGATTAGTGTATTCTGTATTTAATATGAAATCTTTCCAATTATATCAATTGTAATCAGAAGGAAAATTCTTCCCTCTAAAGCTTATAACCCTATAAATAGTGATTCATATTCACTAGGCAAAAGGTCGAAAAACTTGTCTAAGAATTCATATTCAGAGATACTATTGTAAGAGCTCTAAGAAAAGCAAGAGAATATATTCCTTGTTCTTAAGTCAATACAAACCAAGAGAATTAGGCTATTGCCGAACTGCTCGGGGCTGAACCTCTATAAAATTCTTGTGTCTTTATTTACTTTATTATATATTACATACACATTATACTACTTGTCGCTTACAATCTCGACTCACTTTCGTTGGCCAAAAGCAAGGTCAACAATAATTATAATAGCACTAAAGCAGAATTTAACATAAAAGAAATAAAAGAAGAAGAAGAAAGAAACTGTTGGTGGAATGAATCCGGGCCGCCACTCTGCTCCTTCTGCCGTCCTTGACTGCTTTTAGGTCTAAAATTCGCTTCCCCTCTTCTCTTTTTATATTTTTAGTCCCTAAACTTCAAAGAATCAAGAAAACACGAAATTGGCCTCCAATTGTACGGAACCTCGCCGCGGCCATGAATTGCCTCGCCGCGACGAGTGTTGCTTTGGCCGCGGCTATGGAGAAGCTCGCTGCGGCTACTGGGCCAACCACAAAAACTCCATTCTGCCAAATCTTGGTCGCGCTTGTGATTAAATCCACCGTAGCCAGAAGTGAACCAAATCCTGCTTTTTCAATTATCTTGGCTCGCCTTGGTCTTTTATTGTATTTTTGAAAGCTCAAACTTCCACAGCTATGGAAAACTTAAAAACATAGAAAACATGCATAATTCTATCCAAAAGCATAAAAAAAACGACTCTATTTATGACCCGAAACATATGCTAAAAATAGCCTAACACCTACGTCGAAAAAGTCGTAAAAATTGGCATTGTTGCCAGCAAAAATACCAGAAAAATCACCAAAAAAGTGGTTTCTTCATCAAGAAGTCGGTTTCTTCACACAATAATAATAAAGATTACGAAAACAAAATAAAATTGATATACAATGAAAATAATTGAAACCAGTTTCATCAATCAACTGAATGGAGAAAAAAACACAAAAACAATACTCATAAATATAAACAAAACAACACACAATGCTCAACAATAATCTAAAATAAAATATAAGTGTGAAAATCAGTTTCAAACCTAGAAACAAAATAATAAAAAGAAACTTAAAATAAAAAAAATATACAATAACATCATAAAATAGAGCAACTTCATTATAGAACCCTTAAAACTTGTAAAATCAATTTTGAACTAATGAACCCTGTGAAACCAGATTCGACACTATGAAAAATCATAACGAAATATAAATGCTAAACAATAAAGTAAATTGAAACAAGTCATCAGAATTGGCATAGTCGCTGAAGTTGCTGGTGACACCAGGAAAGTCACCGAAGTTGCTGTCGGCGTTGAAAAAGTCATCGAAATTGGCATTATCGTCGAAAAAATACAAAAAAAAAAATCAACAAGAAACTAGTTTCTTTTTCTTTGTGATTTCCAGTAATTTTTCCAGCGACAATGCTAATTTTGATGAATTTCTCAGAGTTTGTTGTCGATACCGAAAAAGTCACCAAAGTAATTGCCGATGTCAGAAAAGTCGTCAGAGTAGCTGCCATAGATGGAGCGTGTTTTTATTTATTATTTTGAAAACTGGTTTGCTTTTGATTTTTCTCAAGACATAATGTACTTATTTTAATTAATTAATTTTTATATTAGTGTTTAATATAAATTTTAATTAAAGAATAATTTATATCTTTAATTATTATTTTAATAAATTAATTGGCTTTCATTAATAAAAAGTCAATTACAAATCCCAATCAATTTAATATCATCTTTACTTTTTTTTTTATTGTATTAGTAAATATTCAAAGTCTATTCTATTACAAATCTAGGATGACCCTATCAATAGTTAGTTAATATTATTGTAACAATACTTTGTAACAACTTTCTTGTTTTTTCTGTTACTCTGTTTTCTTTCTTTTTCCTACTATATCTTTCTCTATTTAAATAAAATCCTTCTCCAAGGCTAGGTAGCTTTTGCTAGTCTTGAATTGCAATATCATAGATTCTTTTAGCATAGATAAGCTCTTACATGGTATCAGATTGTCTTTGACTACCGTCTCCCATAGATCCTCGTAACCCTGAAAATCCACCTCCTTCTTCAGCTCAAGCACCCACTACCTCAGCCCCTGCTCCGGCCAATCCTCCATGGAATCCGTTCCGAAACTCTCTTCACTCGTCTCTTACTGTTAAATTGGATCGATCCAATTTCTTGGCGTGAAAATCTCAAGTAATCCCCACAATAATCGGCCATGGTCTCGATGATATACTTCTTGGAGGAGTATGTGCACCTGAACGATTGGTTAATGGCCAAACTAATCCTGAATTAACCATCTGGAAGCGTAAAGATCAACTCCTACTCAGTTGGCTTTGATCGTCAATGTCAGAATCTGTTCTTGGATCTCTAGCACAATTTCAAAGCTCGTATGTTAGGCTATTTTTAGTAGTAATTTTAGATAAATTTAAGTATATTTTTAATTTAATTTTTCTCGTATTTTGAGCAATTTTACACTTGTTGTCTTTTATTTTTGCAGATTTAAAATAAAAGAATATTAGAAAAATATCAACGAAAAAAAGTACGAAAAAAAGATAAAAGATCGCATAAAATATCACTATAAAAAATAGGATCCTGGCTAGAAAAAAAGATTGTACGCGTCGAACACGTGGGGAAAAGGACACATGGGCCACAGACAAATTATGATTTTTGTGACTAATACCTTTAGCCATGGACTTTTTAGTCACAACATAAAAATTATTATTTATAATTAATCACAACTTCTTCACTTTTATTAATTATAAGTTTTGTTGTGACTAAAAATAAGATTTTTTGCAGTGAATAATTGTAGGTATTTTTGTTAGAGAGTCTCACATTATTAATATATGGAAAAATAATACCATATAGCTACTTTTCTTATTAATTCTCAATTGATTATAAGATGGAACCTCATGCATCTTACTATATATCAAATCTCATCATACTTAATTTATTATACTTTTGCATTAATCTAACATAATATCAAAGATAAATAAAATTTTAACGAGTATCGAATTAAAATCCAATAACTGAAAAAAGAAGAGCCAAAGTGCCTTTTGTGATCGAGTCGTCCAAGATTAGAAAACATATGTTGGCTTTGGCTATATTAAAAAAAGATAATTTTTGGGTTAAATTGATTTATTAGATGTATGAAAAGGAAAGTGAATGGTGGGAGTCTAGACAAGTCAAAATTCCAGTTGGTGTTGGAGAATATTATAGTGCAAATTAAAGTTGAGTTAAAGAATTTCTACTCAACGATCCAATTTAAATCTCAACCTAACTCCGTTGCTTAGGCTATAGTCAAAAGCTATCTCCTTCTTTATCCTCGGGTTCTTATGCTGTAAATGTTTGAAAGAAGAATTAAGTGTTCCAAAGCATAGGTTTGTCGCTTGGCTGGTTGCTTGGAAGTGCCTGAGAACCAAAGATAGATTGATTTCTCAAGGTTTCAACGTTGACCCTAAAACTCATCATGATCACCTATTTTTTTTCAGTGTAAGTTTAGTGAAAGGTATACAAAAGAGTTGTTGAATTGGGTTGGTTCAAGCTTGGTTTAGTTGATGATCATCAATTTCAAAAGAATTCTCAGTTTCATAAGAAGAAGCACTACAAAAAAAAATATTTTTAGTGATATTTTTTTAGTCAAAACATATTTTTTTTGTGACTAAATGTGACTTTTAGTCACAGCAAAAAGTTACTTGTGACTGAAACATAGTATTTAGATACAAGTTGTCACTAATTTAGTTTTAGTCGCAACAAATATTGTGACTAAAAATATATTTAGTCACAACACATTGTGATTTTTGTGACTAATACCTTTAGTCACAACATAGCGGTGATAATTTATAATTAGTCATAATTTTTTTATTTTGGGCTGGCCAGGCTTTGTACAGGTTCCTAAGTTGATATATTTGGGCTTGCACCAATGAATCAACTTGACCGACCTATGTCATGTGTGGATCTCTTAGAACATGGTTTGGTACATAATAATCTGTATTAACTAGCTGGGCAATAGGAGGGATGTTCTGGTCGTCTAGTCCTCTTCTGTAATTTAGATCATTCCTGTGATCATGCAGGATGCCTAATCGGTCAAAGACTGATTCACCTAGAGGTCTTCTCGTCTGGCTGTTATCAAGAATGGGTTGGTTCGCTATGTTAGTATGAGGGCGGACATTATACTAACCATTCCCCCTAGGTAACAAGTTGGAAAAACTTGCTCGTCTACCGTACAACCCACAGTTTGACGCCGTGACCTTGGATTGGATGACTCATTTCCTTGGGTTTGCTGAGTGTTTCTAGTTGGACGCTCTTATGGCCCGTGTTGTGCTTTAGTTGGGATATAAGTATCTGCTAATGGTGTCTCGTTCACTGATAAGCTATTATAATCAGTATGGTGATATTCCTAGAACGATTATCAATAGCTGCCTATTGGGCTCTCATAATGCTGTTCCATCCACTCTTAGAATTAAAGTCGTTACTGCTCGAAGGAAAAATTTACAGCTGCTTGGGTATCTTGCTGATCGTGATGAAGGTGTTAGAAATATTTTACCAGAATCTAGATTTACTACCATGTATGTTTCATTAACATCCTAATATGAATTCTGAAACAATGAAATAAACACATAAGAGTTTAAGAAAACCTTACTGTTGCCCCTGATTTTGTCCAATATATGTGGACCAACCAGACAAGGATGCGTGGATCAAACAACTTAGCATTCAAACTATTTGCTAAGTCATTATGTAATAAGGCAGCATTCGGGACATGCCTCCCGGAGAAGGCATAGGGAGCCCCATATGCTCCGGAAAGCCCAAGTAACGCTAAGGCATCTCCGCGAGGTGTCAGGCTTCCCCTGAGCAATCAAGTCGCATTTAATGCCGCATGGGAGGAAGCGTGTTGGGACTGCTACACGCAATAAAGTCTAACGGCACAACCCCCAACCTGCAGCTACAAAGTAATGATCATTTAAGTCTATCGACGACTACACTGTGAAGAGTCACATCAGTCAAAAGACAATAAGGACATTCCACATAAAAGCCCTACAGCACCTAGGGATTTGACCATGCATTACGCATGGTATATTCATTGGGAATGCCCAACTTTATGGATACTTACAGATACATTTGTACAATAGTTATGGGGATCACCCCACCAAAAACACTATAAATACCCCATCAAAGCTCATTAAATGGGGTCGAGAATCTTGGTTTGCACAAGAGCAAGAAGAGTAAACACTCTCTAAGAACATTCTCTGTATTTATAAGAGTGAAACACTCACCAAATTCATTCTCTATATTAAATACATCCATAAATAAGATAGACTCGTGGACTAAGGCTCATTAACGCCCCAACCACATAAAAATCCTTCTCTAATTTTCTTACAACTTTATAATCTTATAATATTTTATTGGTTGCCGAAAACCTCAGTCAACATTTTGGTGCTTTCATTGAGAGCTGAAGAAAGCTACTGCAAACATACACTTCACTTCACAAGAATGGTGGAGACTAGAAGTACTCGTCAACCTCGCCCACTAGAAGATGCTCAAGATCCAAATGAGGAAGATGTAGCCTCAAGAGCAGCTGAGGGTTCTGAGGAAGAAGAAGCAATTCCTGATGATGACTACGAGGGAAACCTCGATGAGTATGCCTACGATGAAGGTAGCTACTAAGAGTTGGTGCTTCTTAGGCAAAAAGCTATCGATCACGAAGCCGAGATCGAAGCCCAAAAAGCACAAAACCAAAAAATGCAAGAAGTGATGCTGGCCATGCAAAAGGCCATGGAGGCGGCTGGCATCCACGTGCATCCCAAGGCAATGACTGCTGGACTCGGCAAGGAACCAGAGGAATCCTCGCCTAGTACCCAACAGTAAAAGTCTAGGGAGCCTAGCCCCATAAGGTATCCCGCTGAAGGGAACCAAAAGAAAAAACCTACCTCTACCCCTGGGCGAAAGAAAAAGGCGCAGGATCCGCGAAAGGTCCGCTCAGATTTCCCTAAAGGGAAAGGTCCGCAGAGGGGCAAGCTCCAAAAAGGGAGTCTTGGCCCTCAGGATCGAGAGGACCGAAAAAGCATTTCCGTGCACCAGGAGCTCGGAGGTAGAGGAAGAAAAGGACAAAGATGTCCGCCCGTTGATTTGAGAAATCAAATCAATGGGAATCAAGGTGACCTCCGGGATCACCTTGACCAAAAAAGATACGGGCCCGCGGTCTCCACGGGTACGTTGAATGAAGGAATTATGGTGGAACTCGCCATCTTCGAAAAGACATTGCCCGAGTCTCCCGAAGACAAAAAAGGGATGACTCCGACTCAGACTGCGAGGACCGGGAGCCATGTGCTAAGCACATCCTGGAGGCCGAGCTCCCCAAGAACTTTAAGATGCCCGAATGGCAGCTTATACCGGGAACTCCGATCTAGGCGACCACTTGTCGCGGTTTAACCGTGTCATGATGGTCATGAGAGTCAGCAATGACGCAAAATGTCTGTGCTTCCCACTTACTTTAAGTGGGTCCACGAAGGAATGGCTCAAGAAGCTGGAACCAGGATCTGTGGGCTGTTGGAACAAGTTACAGACCAACTTCCGGAGACAGTTTGTCGCCGCAAGAAAGGTCAACCTGGAGGTCAGTGCCTTGACTAACATCAAGCAACTGCCCACCGAGACCTTGAAAAATTATATAAAGAGGTTCCGAGAGGAAGCCTCGAAGACCAAGAAAGTTGATGACGGACAACAGCTTGCGCTTCTCTAGGCAGGCATCCGTACAGGAACTCCCTTCTGGAACGAACTACAACAAGAGGGGGCTGCTAGCCTTCAGGACTTCCAGAAGAGAGTCCAAAAATATATCAACCTTGAAGTGGCCCAGATAGTGGCCTATGGAGGATACTATCCCACCGGGATAGCAGGGTACATGCCCGGAGCACCGCCCTCGGGTACAGTCCCGACCACGGCTCCACCAATAAGCGGCATACAGTTCTCTGCCACCCCCGGATATAGTCAGGGCCAACCCTTGGCGCCTGCATCATCTCATTTTGGAAATCCCTCAGGGATAAATGGACAAGCTCCCTCGCACTCCGCTCCAACCGCTAGCCTCGCAGGCCCTCCCCAGGGCTCGAGGAGCAAAAGATCCTCTAAAGGCAGCACCCGGACGGGGGAGAAGCATCAAAAAAGGGGGTACACTCCCCAGTATACCCAGTACAAGGAGCTGACGGACTCCCAAGAGCGTCTGTACTTTGCTACTAGGCAAAATACGCACTACCAGAGACCACATCACTTGTACAAAGATAGCTCCCGGAGGGATCCAAGCAAAAGATGCGAGTACCATAACGACATTGGTCATAGCACCAACGAATGCAAGAATCTCAAAGACGAGATTGAAAACCTGATCCGATTGGGCCACCTCTATGAGTGGATCAAGAATAGGCTGCCTCACCTCAATCCGAGCCAGGCGACAGGGGTTGTGCCCCAGGGAACACCAGGGGGTGCAGCAGGAGTATTGGCTCCAGCTGCTCCCGCGGGCGATGCCCAGCTCATCCCCAGTCTGCCGCCCAGTCCCAACGGGAGGGTAGCCATGATCTCCGGAGGACCTCATATTGGAGGAACTACCCACAAAGAGCTAAAGTGGTATGCTGGGGCCGTAAAACACAATGAGGTTTGGGAGGTCACTCAACTCCTAGCTCAAAGGCCCCGGCTGATGGATCAACCCATCACGTTCACGGAAGAAGACGCCAGGACGGTGCGCTTCCCTCACCATGACCCGTTGGTCATAGAGACCCCCATCGCTAATAAAGTGGTGGCCAGAGTCTTGATTGACAACGGAAGTTCCGTGAATCTACTCTTCAAGGAGGCCTTCACTGCAATAGGCCTGACGGACCGAGACCTCTCACCGAGTGGTTCCTAACTCACAGGGTTTAATGGAACGACGCTTATCTCAATGGGAAAAGTAAGACTCCCAGTCACCTTGTGTCCAGACACCCCTAAGACCACATTCAAGTACTGCACTTTTGTGGTGGTGGACTGCCCGACCGCTTACAACGCGATCCTCGGCCGACCGGCCTTGGTAGATTTTGGCGCAGTCACGTCCGTTCGGCACCTGTGCTTAAAGTTCCCTACCCGGGAAGCTAGAATCAGAACGGTGAGAGGAAA
Source organism: Cannabis sativa (assembly GCF_029168945.1). Taxonomy (NCBI): domain Eukaryota; kingdom Viridiplantae; phylum Streptophyta; class Magnoliopsida; order Rosales; family Cannabaceae; genus Cannabis; species Cannabis sativa. The sequence goes on along the minus strand of NC_083602.1, from coordinate 18,167,934 downwards.
CCAGGGGGAAGCAAGGCAATGTTACAATGTTGCAACCCACCTGCCCGTGCTGATGGTCTGGGAAACCATTGAGCCAGAAATGGCTGAAGAAGATGACTTGGATCCCCGGGTGGGGTCCGAAAAAATTGTGGAACCAATGGAGGATGTCGAGGAAATATCAGTGTGCGACCTCGACTCCACCAAAGTACTCCGGCTGGGAAAGAGCCTAGATCTGGAGGAAAAAGAAAAAAATAATAAAAAACACTGAAGGGCGCAATCGACATTTTTGCATGGCGCCAAGAGGACATGACTGGCATAAGTCCCCACGTCATCACCCACGTCCTCAACGTCAATCCAGACATGCCACCGGTCCAACAAAAGCGACGCCCTCTCGACTCGGTGAAAGCCGAGGCTCTAGAGAAAGAGGTGGATAAGCTTCTGACCAACGGCATGATCCGCGACGTATACTATCCGGAATGGCTAGCCAATCCGGTCCTGGTGCCCAAGCCGAACGGAACTTGGCGAGTTTGTATAGATTTCACTGATCTAAACAAAGCTTGTCCGAAGGACTGCTTCCCGCTACCCAGGATCGACCAGATGGTAGACGCCACTTCTGGATTCAAATTATTATCTTTCATGGACGCCTACACCGGGTATAACCAAATAAAGATGCACACAACAGACCAAGAATGCACTAGCTTCAGGACCGATAAGGGGGTATACTGCTACTTAGTCATGCCTTTCGGACTGAAGAACGCCGGAGCGACCTACCAAAGAATGGTCAACCGGATGTTCAAAGGCCTCTTGGGACGAAACATGGAGGTATATGTAGATGATATGCTCGTCAAGTCCAAAGCATGCAATAGCCATGCAGACGACTTAGAAGAGTGTTTTGGGGTAGTCCGGAGATACGGCATGAAGCTCAACCCAAAGAAATGCACCTTTGGGGTCAAGTCAGGGAAGTTCCTGGGCTTCATCGTCAGCCAGAGGGGGATTGAGGCAAACCCAGAGAAAATCCAAGCCCTCCTGAGCATGACATCCCCCAAAAAGCATAAACATGTGCAGAGCCTAATCGGAAAGGTTGCTGCCCTGAGCCGTTTCGTCTCACGGTCTACAGACAAGTGCATCCCCTTCTTCAACATACTGAAGAAGTGTCAAAAGTTTGAGTGGTCGGACGAATGCGAGGAGGCATTCAAGAAGCTGAAAGAACATATGGCCAAGCCTACTATCCTGTCAAAACCTGTTCTTGGAGAGGACCTATTTCTATATTTGGCTGTCTCCGAGCACGCGGTCAGCGCTGCCCTAGTCCGGGAAGAAGAGAAAACTCAACATCCCGTGTACTATGTTAGCAAGCGCATGATAGGAGCAGAAACAAGGTACCCCATCATCGAGCGGTTTACGCCTCACGATGGCCTCAAGAAAATTAAGGCCATATTTCCAAGCACATCCGATCAAGGTACTGACCAACCACCCGCTCCGGCAAGTCCTCCAAAAACTTGAAGCGTCCAGAAGGCTCCTCAAGTGGGCAATGGAGTTAAGTCAGTTCGATTTACACTACGTTTCCCGAATCTCCATAAAAGGCCAAGCCTTGACAGACTTTATTACCGAATGCAATGAAGCCGAGGCAACTGCAAATGCACCAACACCATCGGTCCCCACATGGAGAGTGTTTGTGGACGGAGCCTCCAATGAAAATGGATCCGGAGCAGGAGTGGCAATGATATCCCCGACCGGACTGCGACTCCAGGCAGCCCTACGGTTCGACTTCCCAGCTTCGAACAATGAGGCAGAATACGAGGCCTTGATAGCAGGGCTGAGGTTAGCAAAAGCCGTAGGGGCCAAAAGAGTGGAAGTCTATAGCAACTCCCAGGTGGTCGTAAATCAGATATCGGGAGAGTACCAAACACGCAGCGAGCGAATGGCCGCATATGTAATAATAGTCCGGGAGCTGCTCCACGAGTTCACAGACTACAAAGTAGAAAGAATCCCCCGGGAAAAGAACGCTCACGCGGACTGTCTGGCTAAGTTAGCTTCAGATAGTGAAATCGAAGGGCTGGGGGTAGTACCAGTGGAACGCTTGGCAGAGCCAAGCATCAAAGTAAAAGAGGCCATAATAACGGTTGGGCAAGAACCCAGCTGGATGGTCCCCATCATAGAATACATAACAAAAGGTGAGTTGCCCGAAGAAAGGGCACTGTCACAAAAGATTCAGTATCAGGCTCATCGTTATGTAATGATGGATCAAATTCTCTACCGAAGAGGACTCAGCATGCCTTATTTAAGGTGTGTATCGGACCCTGAAGCTAGAAAAATCATGCTCGAGGTCCACAAAGGGTTCTGTGGAGATCATACAGGAGGACCCAGTCTCTCAAAGAAAATATTGAGACAGGGATACTTCTGGCCAACAATGAAAAAAGATTGTATAGACTACGTCCAAAAGTGTGATTCGTGCCAAAGGTTCGCGAACATACCGAGAGCTCCTCCCAATGAAATTACCCTGATGACCAGTCCCTGGCCCTTCGCGGTTTGGGGAATAAATCTTATTGGGTCCCTGCCAACAGGAAAGGGAGGAGTAAAGTATGCAATAGTAGCAGTAGACTACTTCACCAAATGGACGGAGGCTGAGCCCATGAAGACTATAACTGCTAAAAAAGCACTAGACTTTGTTATCAAAAACATAGTGTGTCGATATGGCCTGCCTCACAAAATAGTCTCTGACAATGGAAAGCAATTTGATTGCGAAGAATTTACTGACTTCTGCAACCAACACGGAGTAGTGAAAATCTTCTCCGCGGTGGCAAGACCGCAAACAAAAGGTCAAGCAGAAGCAGTCAATAAAATCCTAAAGGTCACCCTGAAGAAAAAGCTACTGGCCTGCAAAAACAACTGGCCCGAAGAGTTGCCAAGAGTGTTATGGGCCTACCGGACGACCCCAAGAACCACGACCGGCCACTCGCCTTTTTCAATGGCGTACGGTTGCGAAGCGATGGTCCCGGTAGAAACATTATTCCCGTCCCACAGGAGAACGACTTACGATCCAGCCACGAATCAGGCTTTGCTTCAAGAAGCTCTGGATCAAGTTGAAGAACTCCGGGACGAGTCTCAAATACGGATGGCAGCTTATCAAAAGAAGGTGACCAAATATTTTAACTCCAAAGTTAAAAACAGAAAGTTTTCTATTGGGGATATAGTCTTAAGAAGAGTCTTCCCAGCCACCCAAGAACCCGGAGTGGGGGTACTTGGGCCAAATTGGGAAGGAGCATATGAAATCGAGGACGAAATCGGTGCAGGCACTTACAAGCTAAAAAGGATGGACGGAACCATCGTGCCAAGGGCCTGGAACGCCGATCACCTCAGAAAATATTACCAATAGCCAAAAGTGTTACTTAGATTTTTTTTAAAGAGTTTGTACCGTCTAAATGTATACAGCCTCCGCATGTTAAATAAAACTGAGTGCCTTAAAAACAAAGTTTCTATGCCACTCAGGGGGTTACTAAGGTATACCACACGGACAGACAAAAAACAAATTAAGTAAAATATCCTGACCCAAAGGGCAGGTTAAAATATCCTGACCAAAAGGGCAGGTAAAAAAAAAAAGAGTATGCACAAAAAACAAAAATGAAAAGCATATGTATAAACATCCTGACCCAAAGGGCAGGTCCAAAAGAAAGATATAAGCATAAAAAAAGATCATATATAAATATATAAAAATCCTAGCCCTAAGGGCAGGTCAAAATATATACAAAGGGCCCGGGGACAGACCTTAAATATTGTCTCCCCCTTTAAAAAAAAACAAAAACAGCTATGTAAATAGAAATTGTCTTAAGTACAAGATAATTAGTTGTAAATAAAAAAAAAGAGAAGAAAGAAAGTAAAATCTTGGTTGTACTAGGTGGAACTCAGGGTGGCCTAGTCGATACGAGGAGGAAGGCGAGGACCAATGCGCGCCTCCAGCACGGCATCAAGCTTCTTCTTCTTCTCCCAGAATTTTGCAATCATCTCCGCGGGTTTGGGATAGAAGTTAAGCTTGATATTCTGGTCATTTGTAGACCAGGCCATGTAAACGCCATCGTCGAAACGCTTGACGCACCGGCTGCAGGAAGTGGGAGAAAGGAGCTCATCCTTCTTTGCCTTCTTCAAGGCTTGGTCTTTGAAGTCCTTGAGCTCCTTCAGCTCCACGGCTAGGCTGGCCCTAGACTCCAAGTTTGCCTGGTGAACTTCCTCTAAGGACTTCACCTTGGTAGCCATTTCATCCAAGGCTTCCTTAGCCTCCCGAAGCTCACGCCTGGCCTTAGCAGTAGCTTCGCCCTCCGCTCTCAGCTCCTCCTGGTGCCTGGCCTCCAGCCTATCCCTCCGAAGGGCTTCCTCCCGGATCATCGCCTCCGCTTGTGCCTCCCTCCGCCTGGCCTTGGCAAGGGCCTCCCGGCGCTCGGCATCCTCCTGATAAAGCCGCCTTTCAGCAATCAGGTCCTGAAGGATCTTCTTAACTTTGTCCATGCCCCCAAAGTCGGACAGGACGAAGCCATGATTAATTTGTTGGAAATTATTTTACCAGGATCTTAGATCTACTCACAAGTATGTTTGTTAACATCCTAAATATGAACTTTCTAAAACGATAAATTAAACACATATAAAGTTTAAGAAACCTTACATTGGGTGCAGCGGATTAATATGACTCCTTCCGTTCAGATATCTAGCCCTTGATTCCTTTCTGTAGCAGAGCATTATCAATATCTGAACCTGGATCTCTTTCTCTGAATCTTTGATGCTGAAACTCCTTTGCTGATGATCTTTCTTCACGATCTTCCTCACTATGATTGAGGTATCACTTGATGTGTGTGGGCACTACTCATACACTAAGGATTTCAAAATTATCAAGAGGGAAGAGAAGAAGTGGCAGCTAAAGATAGGGAGAGAGAAGGCTCAGTTTTTCTGAATCAGAAGAAGTGTTTTTCCTGAAGCCTTCACTATCTATTTATAGCATTCCACTAGGGTTAGATTTGAATTATATGGCATTAAAATAATGAAAAAATCAACTTAAAAACCTACAATAGGTGGCCGGCCAAGCATTAGTGGATTGGGCCTTGGGTTTTGCAATTTTGCAATTTTAACACCTTTTGTATCGGATTTTCTCAAAAATGCCAATTTCCTAATTCAACCATTTAAATGCCAATTCTAACTATTTAATAACTATAAATAATTATTAAATAATATTTTCATTTATCATATTTATTAATTGAACCATACAAAGTATCATAATTAACAAATATGCCCCTATAAACTCTTTCTTTGCAATTTCGCCCTTACTCAGTGAAAATTTCACAAATAGACATAGTCTAACTTGTGAATTATAATTGATTAATCAAAACCAATTACATGAGTCTTACAAGCAATATTATCTCAACTAGTGGGGGGACCATGGGTCTATATAACCGAGCTTCCAATAAGTAGATCAAGAATTTAGCACTAAAATTCACTAACTTATTAATTCTTCGTTGAATCCACGCATAGAACTTAGAATTGCACTCTAAGTATATATAAATGCTCTATATGTTCCACCATATAGACACATCATTAGTTATCCATTGTTATAATCCTAATGTGATCAATTATCCTCTATATGAATGATCTACACAGTAAAGGGATTAAATTAGCGTAAAACCCTACTATGTATTTTATCCTTAAAACACTTGACCCCGTATAAATGATATTTCAGCTTATGTGAAATGAGATCTCCACCATTTATTTTCGTTTGGTCAAGCTCGAAGGTGATCATCCTTTGCTTACTATTCGCCAGATAGAAGCTATAGATTCCATGTTTATGCTAGCGCTCCCACTCAATTGCACTACCGTGTTCCCAAAATGTACGTATCACCCTGACCTAAAAGTAGGCTTAACTAACAAATCAAAGAACACGAATAGCCTTTCAAGATTGAGCCTAATCATAACTGGATTAAGAACATTTGATCTAGGATCAACTAGGCGATATTTACTTGAATAGATATTACAGTAAGTTTAATAAATCTGAGTCAAAGTTCAATATCGGTCCCTTCCGATGCATACTCCATGCATCCAACCTGAGCTTTACTTTAACCAATGTTCTGGAAAGAACATAGTATTTCTCCAAATACAAGTAAACTCTTGTTGTAGATTATCATATCAGTAAAACCCTGTGTCTGATAAATCTAGGAAACTTTATTCACATAGTCATGTTTACTTTCCAATGTGTTGACGGCACAATAAACAGGATCAAGTATGTGAAAAGGGTTTCAGATGAATTTATACATTATGTACATATAATCATGAAATAAATCATGTGAACCATGCAACATTAAATGTTATTTCTGATCTATATTAATAAGTAAATCTGATTATATTGAAATGAGTTTTATTTAGGGCATAAAACCCAACAAACTCCCACTTGCACTAATATAAAACAAAAAGTGCGTTTCAAATAATCTCAACACCTTGATATACAAATCAAGTGTAGTAGTAGTAAACTCCTCGTAATAGGATCTGAAAGGTTGAATTAACCACAACCTTTTCTCCACTATTACTCTTCCTTTAATCACAAAATCATTGATAATGTGAAATTCCTCTCTATATGTCTACTCTCTTGGGATACTGGATTCTATATCTTTGGCAACTACTTTTGGTTAATCAGGAAATTAACACTAGTAGTTTAAGGCAATTTGGAATGATGCCAAAAATGTATAGAACTTTCCTTAGACTGAATAAGTACCTTTCCTGCAACCTTAACATTCAGTCCCTCTCTGGTAGACCTAGAGACTTCAGATAGGTTTTTACACTTCTCCAAAATCACTATTCCACCCCCAGAGTAACCACCATCTTATCAGAAATATTTACTAGCACATAGGCAAATTTCGAAATCTGATGTGGTGTAGTCTAAGAGTTTTAAACACACTCTTATAGACTAACATATAGTTCCTCTTCTTAATCTTAGGATTTACTTGATTGTCTTCCAATGTTCTTCTCCTGGATTAATCTGATACCTACTCATTACTCCCACTCAACAGCAGGTGTCTGGTCTAAGGCATACAAAAGCATATCTAAGACCTCTCACTGTTGATATAAGAAATTCTTTCATGGCTTTATCTTTTCTGGAATAGTTAAGACTTCTCCTTAGATAAATAAAATCTATACCTAAGAAGTTGTGAAGCTTCTATAGATTGCCATTAGAAAGAAAATGCTTCAGCATCTTACTAAAGTAAGTTGCTTGCATTAGAGTAAGTAATTACCAGGTATACCACAAGCCAGAGGTTTAGATAAAGTCAAACCTATAATACTAGGAACAGGAAGTTTGTTAAGTCCATAGAATAGACTTATTAACTAAAATTTCCTTTTATGTCCTTGTAATAGAAAACTTTAGGTTATTCCATGTGAATGGATTAAACCATAGTTCTATTGGCTTTCTTCTTAGTTTCTTATCTTGACAATCCATTACTTGTTTAAACTCACAATGGATTTTAATCACTAGTGTCTCCCAAGTCATAAGAAGGTGAGTTCCTAGAAACTCTCCCACTACGACAAGGCACCGTGAATTATGTCTAAGAAAACTAAATGGTATTGATCTCTTCGGTTGTGACAAGACAACAGAGGCAGTGGGATCATCATATGTTATATAAGATGATAGAACACTTTTGGAATCAAGAATTAAATATCTCCTTTATTTGCTACTTATTTTTCAGACTTAGTCATTTTCTTAGAAAAGTAGTATTTGTTTGAACAAACGCTTTCTTATCTATTGACAATGGGATGGTCCACCCCTAATCACTTAGAATAGCTAACAAACCATGGTTAACTGTTCTAGCTTTTCTTAAGATTTTGATTAGGTCATCCATGAATCTAGTAATGATTTACATTAAGTATACAACCATTACATCATTCTGAAATTGTATTACCATAGAAGGAATTAGGCAACGACTAGTAACTAATCATTAACATGCAACTCGAAATTTCTGGGGAGGTAAGTTTGGATATAATTCAAAAATCAATTTAATGATCTTTGAACTGCATATCTACTAACTATTTCTCCACCCCTATCAGTTCGCAAGATCTTTAACCACTTACCTTAATGGTTTTAACCATTGCTAGAAATTAATGAAATTTTTCAAACATTTCAAATTTCTTTGCATAAGGTATAATCTAGAGTGATCGTTTTAAGAATACAACGAAAAACTCATATCCACCCCTGAATGTACATCCATCTGCGAATGAGATGAACTTACTTTCAGTGGATATAGGCATATTAACTCTTTGCAGAGATTGATCTTGTCAAATCCACTATGAACAAGATACAAAGGCCATAGATTAAAAAAAATGGTAGTGTCTATTGATGACATAGGTTTAGTTACATCAAAGAGTTCTTAGAATACTGCAAGTGGATCCTGGTCACAGAATACCTAACTCATATTCCATACAGTTTTAATCCATTAATAGAAGATGGATATTAAACACTTGAGAAAGTGTAACTGTATTGTATTCTGGAATTAGAAATATAAGAAAATTTCTGTTTGGATTCTAAAATTAAAGTCAAAGACTTAAATTCAACCAAATATAATGAGTAATTCTTTCTTGGACCACCACTATTAATACAAACTCTGAGTCAGATTTGCCCATACAAGTAGGAGATTTCTAAGATTGAGGATTTATATCAATTGGGAATAGAATTTCGGGATTATAATCATATGCGTCATTTAATTTCTTAAGAGAAAATATAATGACATGAAATGATTTATAGACCATTCATCCAATGATATGTTTTTAAAGCTAATTCGAAATGAATAAGCTAAGAGGAATAAGGATAATTTCGTTTATAAATAAGAATCCAACGATGCTTCGATTAGCGAAAGACAAAGTAATCTTATTTATGTAATCTTCTTGTTTCATATTGTAAAAATACTAGTCTAAGGTGTCATCAATTGATGAACAACTAGATGTTGCATATACAATATTTATCTTTCGAGATCTTACACTATTATGTATGTCTAATGGTGAAAATCCATTAGGGATTTATCTCATTAGAAAAACAAACATGTTAGACCAACAATGAAGATTCAAAATTAAACTACAACTTAATAACAGAAAATAACATGGTTCAATATAAATTCATACACAATTCAGAAATTATAAACATATAGCAAGTAGGAATGACTAGTGAAAATACTAAAACATACAATCCTAAATAATTTCCAAGGTTTTCAACAAGCGATACAGTGTCCCGGTAGGCGAGAGTCAAAGCATCATTTATTGAATAGAGTTGTCAGCTCATCTAAAATAGAAACCATTCTAGCAACCTTTTATTCGATCAAAATAAGAATCCAACGTTGTCTTGGTAGGCGAGAGTCAAGGTTATTCTCATTTTATGAGCTTCCACCATTGTTTCATGTTTCATAAGTTTATCTCTAAGTAGTCACCGTAGGGGAGAGTCTAATAGAGACGAAAACTTACAAAACACTTATCAAATGAAATCTTACGGTGTTAAATGCGTTCAACGAATAACCATCCATAGGGGGACGAAGTCTAGCGTCTCGAGGTTATATTGAAAACATTTAACTTTTGTAAGACCAACAATGGAGATCGAATATCTTAATAATAATCAAGCTCATTATTTAAAGTGAGTGGTATTTTCTTTGATTCTCTTTATTTAATTTATTTATTTTAAATATATATTTATTTAAAATTTCCAATTTAGAATGAAAAATTCTAAATATAAATTTTAATTTAATATTTATAAATTTTACTTAGATGGATATAAAAATAACATGAATTATTTCCATCTTAATAATAATTTCCAATAAATATTTAGAAAAATATTCAATTTAAGTTGTTACAAAATTAATTTAAATTAATTTACAACTCAAATTTAATTTTCTATAAATATATATTGCATTTCGAAAAATTAAAGTATTTAAGAATACAATTTTCGAAAATGCATGTTAAAATAAAAAATTAATCCTGGAAAAATTATTCTAATTTAATGTTGGCCCAAAATTAATTAATAAAATTAATTTACAACAAAAAATATAATTTTCCTATTTAATCAAATATATAAGAAAATTTTCAAATATTTAAGTATGATGATGAAAATCAACTTAAATATTAATTTTCTATTTAATTAAATACACTAGAAAAATACTTCAAGCAAAAATATCATCTATCTAGATTTTCCTTTGACTAATTAATTCAATTTCTAATAATATACTTTAATTCAATTTATTTTAAATTAATCAATAAATGAAAAAATCATCGATTTAAGTTGATCCAAGAATTAATTAAAATAAATAATTAATTTACAACTTAATCTATTTTTCAAGATAAAATTCAAAATTCTAGCATATAAGAAATGCAATTTCGAAAATTGATTAATAAAATAAAGAAAAAATATAATTTGAAAATTATTTAAATTTAGTTGAAAAAATAAATTTCAACTAAAAATAATTTTATATTTAATTAAATGTCATGAAAAAGAAATATTTAAGTATCATGATGAAAATCAACTTAGATATTTAATTTTTCAAATTAATTAAATGTATTAAATTCAAGAAATTAATAATTAAGTGTAGAGAAGGCTTAATTATTAATCTCTAGTTTAATACTAGGAAAAATATACTTAAAATAAATTGTACCAAAATTAATTATTTAAATAATTAATTTCACAATTTATAATATTTTCCTATTTGAATATTAGAAATAATAAGTAGTCTAGAAATAACTATCTAGAAAATATCTTATTTGACTAAGTATCTTTTCCACAAAATTTGAAAAAATATCTAATTTAAGTTGTATTAGAAAAATTTAGAACTTAAATATTTTCAAATTTAAATTTAATTAAATATCAAAAATTAAGTTGTAACCACTTAATTTAAAAAATATTCCATTTTAAGTTAATATTCGAAAAGATATTAACCTAAAAAATATCTAAAATATTCCATTTTAAGTTAATATTCGAAAAGATATTAACTTAAAAAATATCTAAAGAATCTTAATAACCAATGCCTAAAATTCCTCAGCTTAATTTTGAAATTTGAAATTCAAAAGATAATCAGATTTAAGTTGGTTAGTTGTAGATAACTAAATATCAACTTAAATAAGAATATTTAATGAAAAATTTAAATTAAGTTCCAGAAAGAATCTAGATGGTTATAATTCTATATTTAATTAAATACAAGAAAATACATATAGTTTAGCTTAGAATAAAAAATTCTTTAAACTATAATTTTCTTAAATTAATTTCAAAATAAATGAAATTAATTATGTTGCTAATCAATTTTTATTAGGTTAAACTAGTGTAATTAACCTAGTACAGTTGTTCAAATCAGGCAAATGGGCCTTCACAATTGGGGTGGTTCATGTGAGGGGTCTTGGGTTCAGTATGTCGTACCCACTTCTATGGCTCCCAACTCTCACACAAGGCCCAAAAGAGAGGAATTTAACCTTAATAAGAACAACTGTTATTAATTGAATAAGCCCAATAACTAAATGGGCCTAAATAAATTCTATAAAGAACTATGATAATTTATTTTAGCAACAACAACCTATATGTATCTATAATCAAATTAAACGCATAGGCTCACACAGGCACACTTTGGATGGGTCCTATCATGTTGCTAGGTCATACACAGATGAAAGAAGATTGTAAATATACCTGTTACAAATTATTAACTTGACCAAGGGAGCCATCAGATCATTAGATCTGGCAAAAAGTAACCATGGCTATTTGCAATCAAGTAATAATAGGTTTTAAAAACTTACACACAAGTTAAAACACATACTCCTGCAACAAGGTTAGTTGGATAGTTGGATGTAGGATTTATTTAATTTTAAATTAAATATTTAATTTCGAAAATAATTAATTAAATAATAAAAAAAATTTCGAAAATTTAAAAAAAATTGAAAATTTCGAATTTTTTTTAAAAAAAATTAAATTTAAAATTAAACCTACAATTTTTGAAAAATTAGGTTTCAACCAACCTAAATATCATTTCAAAAATTTGCTAACTACTTTTAAATTTTAAATGTTATTTTATAAATAAAAATTAAATAAAAAATTAGAAAAGATAAATAAATATCTTTTTCAAATTTTAAATGTAATTTAAATAAATAAAATAACAAAATTTAAAAAATTAGCAAAATATCTTATATCATTTAAAAATTACATGATTATAAATATCTTATTTTTAAATTTAAAATAAGATAAGATATAATCAAATTTTAAAATAAGATAGATTTTTAAGCAAGAAGATAGATACTAATTCTATTCAAATTCAAATTACACTAATATCTTGAATTAAATTTAAAAAACATTAAATTAATTCAAAAAGATAATTAGAATTGAATTAGGAATAGTAATAGTATAAATAGAAAACTATACCAAAAATCGGAAGTTAATTCCATGAAAAAGCATGAAAAATCGAAGAAAAACAAAAAAATTGTGAACTGTACGGACAGATTTGCGATCATGAAAATATCAAAGATGTACCCCGATTTTTTCAAATCTTCAAAAAATCATAACTAATTCAAATAAAATCCAAATTAAGTTCTGTAAAAGGCTAACTTGCTTAATTTTTTCCATACTATCCAATAAAAATAATTCCAGAGATAAATTCGCAATTATTTTTTACGAAAATTTACAAACATCAATCAATCATCAAATAACACTCAATACAACATGATACCATCCAAAAAACAAACAAACAATCGTTTTAAAGTCCAAATTTCTTGCAAGTAAATCAATTACCATGGCTCTGAGGCCAGTTGTTGGAAATTATTTTACCAGGATCTTAGATCTAGTCACAAGTATGTTTGTTAACATTCTAAATATGACCTTTCTAAAACGATAAATTAAACACATATAAAGTTTAAGAAACCTTACATTGGGTGCAGCGGAATAATATGACTCCTTCCGTTCAGATATCTAGCGCTTGATTCCTTTCTGTAGCAGAGCATTATCAATATCTGAACCTGGATCTCTTTCTCTGAATCTTTGATGCTGAAACTCCTTTGCTGATGATCTTTCTTCACGATCTTCCTCACTATGATTGAGGTATCACTTGATGTGTGTGGGCACTACTCATACACTAAGGATTTCGAAATTATCAAGAGGGAAGAGAAGAAGTGGCAGCTAAAGATAGGGAGAGAGAAGGCTCAGTTTTTCTGAATCAGAAGAAGTGTTTTTCCTGAAGCCTTCACTATGTATTTATAGCATTCCACTAGGGTTAGATTTGAATTATATGGAATTAAAATAATGAAAAAATCAACTTAAAAACCTACAATAGGTGGCCGGCCAAGCATTAGTGGATTGGGCCTTGGGTTTTGCAATTTTGCAATTTTAACACCTTTTGTATCGGATTTTCTAAAAAATGCCAATTTCCTAATTCAACCATTTAAATGCCAATTCTAACTATTTAATAACTATAAATAATTATTAAATAATATTGTCATTTATCATATTTATTAATTGAACCATACAAAGTATCATAATTAACAAATATGCCCCTATAAACTCTTTCTTTGCAATTTCGCCCTTACTCAGTGAAAATTTCACAAATAGACATAGTCTAACTTGTGAATTATTATTGATTAATCAAAACCAATTACATGAGTCTTACAAGCAATATTATCTCAACTAGTGGGGGGACCATGGGTCTATATAACCGAGCTTCCAATAAGTAGATCAAGAATTTAGCACTAAAATTCACTAACTTATTAATTCTTCGTTGAATCCACGCATAGAACTTAGAATTGCACTCTCAGTATATAGAATGCTCTATATGTTCCACCATATAGACACATCATTAGTTATCCATTGTTATAATCCTAATGTGATCAATTATCCTCTATATGAATGATCTACACATTAAAGGGATTAAATTACCGTAACACCCTACTATGTATTTTATCCTTAAAACACTTGACCCCGTATAAATGATATTTCAGCTTATGTGAAATGAGATCTCCACCATTTATTTTCGTTTGGTCAAGCTCGAAGGTGATCATCCTTTGCTTACTATTCGCCAGATAGAAGCTATAGATTCCATGTTTATGCTAGCGCTCCCACTCAATTGCACTACCGTGTTCCCAAAATGTACGTATCACCCTGACCTAAAAGTAGGCTTAACTAACAAATCAAAGAACACGAATAGCCTTTCAAGATTGAGCCTAATCATAACAGGATTAAGAACATTTGATCTAGGATCAACTAGGCGATATTGACTTGAATAGATATTACGGTAAGTTTAATAAATCTGAGTCAAAGTTCAATATCGGTCCCTTCCGATGCATACTCCATGCATCCAACCTGATCTTTACTTTAACCAATGTTCTGGAAAGAACATAGTATTTCTCCAAATACAAGTAAACTCTTGTTGTAGATTATCATATCAGTAAAACCCTGTGTCTGATAAATCTAGGAAACTTTATTCACATAGTCATGTTTACTTTCCAATGTGTTGACGGCACAATAAAGAGGATCAAGTATGTGAAAAGGGTTTCAGATGAATTGTTACATTATGTACATATAATCATGAAATAAATCATGTGAACCATGCAACATTAAATGTTATTTCTGATCTATATTAATAAGTAAATCTGATTATATTGAAATGAGTTTTATTTAGGGCATAAAACCCAACATAATTATGTTCTTGGAAAGGCGGCCCAACAGCAAGCTGGGAAAGGATACAAGTATGAGTAAGAATCTTTAAGGGAAAAAAATAAGGAGAAAAGTAAACTACAAAATACTTACCACGGTAAGGGAGTGGCTGAGATCCTGGACTTGGAAGATGGAATTCAAGGATGCACAAGCAGCGAACCGCCTGGGTGCACACCGGGTAAGCTGGGACGCAAACTCGCCGGTCATCTCCGCGGCAAAGGGAGCTAGTGTGGGCTCGAGGAAACGACCAAACCAATCTGACAAGGGATCCAAATTTAGATCCCACGGATTCTGGTAGTTCGGGTCGTTGAGAGTATTTTTCTTCTCAACTCGCAAAACTCTCTTCAGAGCCTCCACGTCACCATATCCCCGGGAGTATTCATCCATGGCGTAGTTGTGTTTAGCTATCCAGAGCTCCTGTCTCGCCTCATCTACAGGAACCGGAGTCAGCACAATATTGGGAGGGGCTGTGTGTTCCTCCATCTCGAGAGAGATCCCGCCATCAAGACCATGGGCCAGAGTATCAGCTCTCCGTTGCCGTTTGGGCTCTTCTTGGGCAACCATCTTGCCCTTGCGGTTGCGAATCAGAGCAACTTCTTTCTCTTCTTCACTTTCTTCAACATCCTCAGGAAGAGCCTGTTGCTCTTCTTTACCTTCTTCAACTTCCTCAGAAAAGCCCCATTGCTTTTCTTGACCTTCTCCCGGAAGCACCTCCTCCTCATCCACTAAGTCAATAGTGTCTGGAGGGGCACTGGAAGAAGCTTTCAAGGGGGTGGCCATCTGGGAGGAAGTTAAAGGAAGGGGAGCATCGGGAGTGTGAGCCCCGGCAAGTTCGGCCAGAATGGCATCCATGGAAGTCCCTGCTACAACAAAAGAAAAAAGGCAAGTGCTAGAACATCCATGGAAAACAACAAACACTCAGATATAACAATCAAGCTAGTCCTACCCTGACTCTCTAATTCGGCCCTAGCAAAGTTTCGAATCTTAGCGCTGGCATCATCGTCTCCGAGATAGCTGTCCGAAGGCCAGAACTAGCTGGAAGAAATGTAAGCCGAAGGGTCTAAGGGAACGGGCTCCGGAGGACCAGAACCCATCCGGGACCGACCTAGGAAATCTCCTAAGTTGGAAAAATAATATTCCTTCATATGGTTTCCCCACCGGGTTGAGGGCATCCTAAACCTATGGAGACGCTCATCGAACCCTACAGGCCTAAGACTGGCATATTCGCCAATGGAAGGAACGTAATGTACTGCTAAAGGAGACTTACCGGAGCCGGAAGTGCTGGCGCCAGGAGCCCTAGTGTTCGGCTCCTGAGCCGAAGGCTTTGTCCTGGAAGCCCTTCTCTCAGCCGAGTCCCCAATGCAAAGGGGCTTCCCAGCGATCGCCTGGCTTCTCCTCTCGACTGGGCTCCCCACGCAAAGTGGCCTCCCGGAAGCTGCTTGAGCCTTGGAGTAAGCTTTCTCCTGAGCCTTCCGATAGAGATATTCCTGGTACTTCTTCTCGGCAGTGGCGATGATTTCATCCCGGAAGGTCTTCTCCGCGGCAGGCACCCTCACATTCGGGCAAATAACCTTAGAAAGGTTAGAGTCCTCCACTGATTGGTGCGGAAAGATGAGCTTGGCCTTCCGGCAATTCTCCGTCGTGACCAGGCCGCCGACGTCAAGTTCCGCCCGGTCATAAGTTGCAAAGACCTGGGCCCTCCGAAGAAAGACCTGAGTAGGCGCGGTCTGCTCATAGGGAGGAATCCTGACCCACTCCGTGAGAAGCTCCAGGTGCTCCACTGCTCGGAACCCAGAGGAGAAGAAGAAACGGTGGCGATACTCCTTAACATGAGTTTGCCTATTATAAGGGACCACCCATCATTGGCAGGGTGGGCCCGGAATCCATAAAAACCATCTTTAAATTTGTCCCCCTTTTTGGGGATAGAAACGAGTTCATAAAAATACAAAATCTCCGCCAGACTGGGAGAGCCCCATCCCCGGGCGGAGTAAAACATAAATAAGCCTGAGAGCAGGCGGTATGCTTGAGGAATCAGTTGGTATGGCGCAAGGCCGACAAAAACTAAAAAATTAACAAAGTAGTCTTGAAGAGGAAGCATGGCCCCAGCCATCAGGTGCGTCTGGCTCCAAGCCCCGAAGACGACATAATTATGGTTGGGCGTCTCCGCATCACAGGGCGGCCGGTGATACGTCTCGGATGTTGAGGGTTTGATTCTAGCCACCTCCACGATGTTCTCCAGCTAGTGGGGGCAGGTTAGGGTGGAGTGAAGCTCTGCCGCCTCCCATCCGGTGGCCCGAGACTTATACCCCTCCTGGGCAACGGGACCCAGTGAGACATCTTCAAGGGTAGCCGGACGCTTACCACTCTTCTTGGACGACTTTGAACCAGATGCAGACATGTTTTGATTCTGAAAAAAGAGTTAAGATTCCAGCAGTTAGGCCCCATACCAAACCCTAAACCAAGAAAAAGGGAATGGGGGTCCCCTAACTGCTGGAAAGAGGCCCCCTCCGGACATCTGTCAAACAGAAAACCCTAGAAGGATATCCTGGACAAAGGTCGGGTGCGAAAAATTCACAGAAGACGACATTGCGCGTAAAAGAAAAAGAAAGGGCAGAAAATCGAGAAAAAGCAGTCTCCTCTATGCCCTAGACGACCAGTATACGAAGAACGTATGGTCCTTTGCAAAAAATAATAACAAATACATGACAAGAGTAGTCCTAACACCATAAATGGTGAATCTAGACCTGTTACGTGAAAAATCCAAAAGTGTGCATTCCCAGAAACTTCAAATACCAAACCCAGAAAAAACAAATAGATAAGTAAAGCATGCCATGTACATTAACATTAAAGCAAGGGGTGCAAGAAACTTACAGTGAAGTGTTGAGACTGGGGGTTCTGCTGTAGATCTAACAAAGATAAGAGGGATTGACAGTAGTGAACGAAGGTGGAATAGGAAATTTGCAGAGTGTTCGAAGGTATTCTCTTGGTCAGAGGATTTTTTCTCTCTAGGAAACTTGAGCAAAGTTGGCAAGAAATGGGAAGTAACCGAAATGAAGGAAAGGGGGTGGCTTTTATAGGCAAAAATGCATGAGGAACAAGCACTATCACCTACCAATCGAACGGTTGGGGAAACGCACGATTCGAATTCCCAAAGATCAACGGATCGGATTGATTTGTAATTAAGGCGGTGGAAACGTTTGAGTATCCGTCTGACACCATTAATGCGCCGTATCAATCAATGGGCGTGAAACGAATCGATCTCTGCAAAAAGTGAATCATTGCATTAAAATCCATCATTAAATGCACCCTCACGCGCTCAGAGCTCGTGCTAGGAAACCGAGGAGTCGACTGGAGGCACTTGAACAAGCCTTGTTTTATTTTTCAAATAAACAAGGCTTGGGGGGTAAATGTTGCCCCTGATTTTTCCCAATATATGTGGACCAACCAGACAAGGACGCGTGGATCAAACAACTTAGCATTCAAACTATTTGCTAAGTCTTTATGTAATAAGGCAGCATCCGGGACATGCCTCCCGGAGAAGGCATAGGGAGCCCCATATGCTCCCGAAAGCCCAAGTAACGCTAAGGCATCTCCGCGAGGTGTCAGGCTTCCCCTGAACAATCAAGTCGCATTTAATGTCGTATGGGAGGAAGCGTGTTGGGACTGATACATGCAATAAAGTCTGACGGCACAACCCCCAACCTGCAGCTACAAAGTAATGATCATTTAAGTCTATCGACGGCTACACTGTGAAGAGTCACATCAGTCAAAAGACAATAAGGACATTCCACATAAAAGCCCTACAGCACCTAGGGATTTGACCATGCATTACGCATGGTATATTCATTGGGAATGCCCAACTTTATGGATACTTACAGATACACTTGTACAATAGTTCTGGGGATCACCCCATCAAAAACACTATAAATACCCCCTCAAAGCTCATTAAATGGGGTCGAGAATCTTGGTTTGCACAAGAGCAAGAAGAGTAAACACTCACCAAGAACATTCTCTGTATTTATAAGAGTGAAACACTCACCAAATTCATTCTCTGTATTAAATACATCCATAAATAAGATAGACTCGTGGACTAAGGCTCATTAACGCCCCAACCACGTAAAAATCCTTCTCTAATTTTCTTACAGCTCTATAATCTTATAATATTTTATTGGTTGCTGAAAACCTCGGTCAACACTTACATTGGGTGCAGCAGAATATAATGACTCCTTCCATTCAGATCTCTTGCCCTTGATTCCTTTCTGTAGCAGAGCATTATCAAGATCTAAACCTAGATCTCTTTCTCTCCTTCCTTGATGCTGATTCTCCTTCTTGTTGATTGGATTCTTCACAATCTTCCACACTATGATTGAGATACCACTTGATGTGTGAGGGCACTCACTCTATCACTAATGACTGAAAAATGTTTGTGAAGATAGGCTATAGTGTTTTCGAAATTGAAGAAGAAAAAAGAAGGAAGAGGTCTCATCAAAAGCTAGGTTATTAGCTTTGGAGGCATTAGTTTGGATGAAGAGATCATAGCCTTCCTTTTATACTATTCTTCAATAGGGTTAGGGTTGAATTATATGGATTAAAAAAGAATAAAATATTGGGCAAAAATACCTCTTGGCCGTACACAATAAGTGGACCAATCTCTAGTTACAATTTTGCCACTTTATTTTAACCACTTATTCTTCTTTTCAATAGTATTATATTTTCCAATTCAAACCTATAAATGCCAAAACTATTTATTTAATAATTAAAATAATTATCAAATAATATTGTCATTTATGACATTTATTAATTAGACTCCATAAAGTCTCTTAATTAACAAATAAACCCCAAAACACTATTTCTTCACAATCAAGCCATAACATAGTGAAAATTCATAAACTAGACATAGTCTAATTTTAGAATTATAATTGATTAATTAAAATCAATTTATTGAGTCTTACAAGCAGTATGGTCTCAACTAGTATGGGGACCATGGGCCTATATAACCGAGCTTCCAATAAGCTGAACTGAATTTACCAAGTAAATCCCCTAACTTATTAATTCCTTGTTGAATCCACTCTTAGAACTTGGAATTGCACTCTCAGTCATATAGAACGCTCTATATGTTCCACAATATAGATACTGTAACGTTCCCGCTTCAAGCCTCCATTGGGCCCTTACACCCACAGACTGAATGGCTCTTATACACGAGTACGTCACTCTTGCTGCTTCATGGACTGACGACTGACCCTACAGACCAACACGAGTGTTTCCAACATGCTTTTTCCTCACTCGCACGCTTCCTGGGAAGTTTTCCCAGGAGGTCACCCATCCTTAAATTACTCCAGGTCAAGCACGCTTAACTGTGGAGTTCTTTCGTGATGGGTTACCGAAAAACAAGATGCACCTTGTTGATATAGGTAGTACTAATCAATCCATTTAAGTCCTCTTCAACTATGTAGTCCTATACCTACACAGTCTCAGAATCATCCCACTTGACCTTCCCCAGGCGATGTGGGATTGGACAGCTTACCCGGTATTTCCCCTTACGGATCACGAGACTACTGACCGTCACAATAACCCCCCCCCCCCCCTTACGGGGTCCGAATTCCTCGTCGACCACACTTTCGGCTGGGTCAAGGCTCTTATACACGAGTACGTCACTCTGGTTGCTTCATGGACTGACGACTGACCCTACACACCAACACGAGTGTTTCCAGCATGCTTTGTCCTCACTCGCACGCTTCCTGGAAAAACTTCTCAGGAGGTCACCCATCCTTAAATTACTCCAGGTCAAGCACGCTTAACTATGGAGTTCTTTCGTGATGGGTTACCGAAAAACAAGATGCATCTTGTTGATATAGGTAGTACCAATCAATCCATTTAAGCCCTCTTCAACTGTGTAGTCCCATACTTACACAGTCTCAGAATCATCCCACTTGACCTTCCCCAAGCGATGTGGGATTGCACAGCTTACCCGGTATTTCCCCTTACGGATCACGAGACTACTGACTGTCACAGATACGCTATTAATTATCCATTGTTATAATCCTAATTTGATGAATAATCCTCTAATAGATGATCTACATTGAATAGGGACTAAATTACCGTTACACCCTTCAATGTATTTTATGCTTAAAACACTTAGTGTTGGGTTTTATGCCCTAAATAAAACTCATTTCAATATAATCAGATTTACTTATTAATATAGATCAGAAATAACATTTAATGTTGCATGGTTCACATGATTTATTTCATGATTATATGTACATAATGTATAAATTCATCTGAAACCCTTTTCACATACTTGATCCTGTTTATTGTGCCGTCAACACATTGGAAAGTAAACATGACTATGTTAATAAAGTTTCCTAGATTTATCAGACACAGGGTTTTACTGATATGATAATCTACAACAAGAGTTTACTTGTATTTGGAGAAATACTATGTTCTTTCCAGAACATTGGTTAAAGTAAAGCTCAGGTTGGATGCATGGAGTATGCATCGGAAGGGACCGATATTGAACTTTGACTTAGATTTATTAAACTTACCGTAAAATCTATTCAAGTCAATATCGCCTAGTTGATCCTAGATCAAATGATCTTAATCCTGTTATGATTAGGCTCAATCTTGAAAGGCTATTCGTGTTCTTTGAATTGTTAGTTAAGCCTACTTTTAGGCCAGGGTGATACGTACTTTTTGGAAACACGGTAGTGCAATTGAGTGGGAGCGCTAGCATAAACATGGAATCTATAGCTTCTATCTGGCGAATAGTAAGCAAAGGATGATCTCCTTCGAGCTTGACCAAACGAAAATAAATGGTGGATATCTCATTTCACATAAGCTGAAATATCATTTATACGGGGTCAAGTGTTTTAAGGATAAAATACATAGTAGGGTGTTACGGTAATTTAATCCCTTTACTGTGTAGATCATTCATATAGAGGATAATTGATCACATTATGATTATAACAATGGATAACTAATGATGTGTATATATGGTGGAACATATAGAGCATTCTATATACTGAGAGTGCAATTCTAAGTTCTATGCGTGGATTCAACGAAGAATTAATAAGTTAGTGAATTTTAGTGCTAAATTCTTGATCTACTTATTGGAAGCTCGGTTATATAGACCCATGATGTTGGGTTTTATGACCTAAATAAAACTCTGTTTCAATGTAATCCAGATTATTCTATATCAATAAAGTAACAGAAGTAATTTTTCATTCACTTGTGTATGTTTCGGTTCACTTAATCAATTTCTTGTCTATTCTATTTATAAATTCATCCAAACCCCTTTCACATACTTGAACATGTTTATTGTGTTGTCAACACAGTGGAAAATAAACATGACTATGTGAATAAAGTATTCCTAGATTTATCAGAACACTGGGTTTCACTGATATGACAATCTACAACAGAGTTTACTTACATTTGGAGAAATGTTATGTTCTTTCCAGAACATAGGTTAAAGTAAAGCTCAGGTTGGATGCATGGAGTATGCATTGGAATAGACCGATATTGAACTTTGAATTAGATTTTGAAACTTACCGTAAACATCTATTCAATTCAATATCAGAAGTTGATCCTAGATCACATGATCTAAATCCTGATATGGTTAGGCTTAATTTCAAGAGTGTTATTCGTGTTCTTTGATTTGTTAGTTAAGCCTAAAACTTTAGTCTGGGCAATACATACATTTTGGGAACACGGTAGTGCGATTGAGTGGGAGCGCTAACATAAATATGGAATCTATAGCTTCTATCTGGCGAATAGTAAGCAAAGGGTGATTAATTTCCTTCGAGCTTAACCAAACGAGATAAATGATTGAGTACTCATTTCACTTAGTTGAAATATCCTTTATACAGGGTTAAGTGTTTTAAGGATAAAATACATTGTAGGGTGTTACTGTAAAGCCCGCTTAGTTAATTTGGAAATTAGCAGTTGTTTATGATTAATTATGAAATTATTTATAGCTATTTAAATAATTTATTATACTGTTATTTATGGAATTCAGAAATGCATGGTTATGTTATTCAGTAGTTTTCATATTTTGCATTTCCGGTGCCCGGTATTTTGGAACTCGGCGTTTGGCTTAGTAGAAATCACAACTTAGCATGTTATTAGTTTGGGACGGGTTTTAGACATTGGGAATGTCGGGAATGGCCGGGAATTTAGAATGTCCCAAAAATACCCCTTTAGTGATTTTTATGTGATTTTAGTGTGGAGGGGCAAAATGGTCTTTTTGCCCCAATGACTTTTGTCTTTTAGTGACTTGATTAAATGGAAATAAATATTTATTTGAGTGTTTAATTGGCTGAAATGGATTTATGTTAAGTGTTTATTCATTATTCCAATTTTTACAAAAAATTACTAAGTAAGGAAAAATAGAATTTTCAAACTCTCTTTCTCTCTTTTCCTCTCTCTCTCTCGGCTGTGCATGTGGGTGTAAGGGCTGGATTTCTGCTCTGATTTTCAAGTGAATTCTCATCCAAATCTAAGCATTCTTCAAGCTAGGTTAGCTTCTCTTGTTTCTTCTTGAATTTGTTGAATTTTTAATGAAAAAGTTGAGTTAATGCATGATGTTTTTGGAGTTATTGCTGCTGGTTATTGTTGTTGTTAGTTCTTTGATTAAAATGTTGAAATTAGTAGGTTTAATGAGATTGAATTGCATGCTTGAGCTTCTTGTTCTAGTTAGTTAGATTTTTATGTAAAAAGTTATGAATTTTTGAATGAAATGGTTTAATTTGTTGCTGTGAAGTTGCTGGATGTTCTTAGTTGTTTTCTGAGGGTTAGATATGCTTGTTTATGTGGATTTAAGCTAGTGGAATGCATGATTAGGTGGTTTTGCTCAAGTTTGAGTTTGGAACTCAAAGCTTGAGCTCCAATGGCATTTTTCGTGTTTGAGGTTTCTGGGTTGTTTTGATGCCTTGGATATGTTATTTGGGATGTATGGAGTAGGTCTGGAAAGTTTGAATCAATTTGGGGTTGAATTGGTTGAGATATGAATTTTTGAAATTCTGTCTGCGAGGAACCGGAATTCCGGTTGTGCATCCGGAATTCCGGATGGGCTTCGAAAATTCCCAGAACCAGAATTCCGGTTGGGCAACCGGTCTGCCGGTTGGGGAATTTTCAGAACCCGTGTTTTTCCTCGTTTTTATGTTTTAAGGGGTATTGCCATGCTTTTTATCGATAGGGAAACTTTTAGTTCCTAGTTTTAGTCCCCGGGAAGTGATTTAGCGTGTCACTTATAGTGTTGTGATTTTTATGGTTTAGGAGCCTGTAATCCGCCGCTCAGCTAAAGTTCCAGTCAGGTTGACCGGCACACCTGAATTCGGAATCCAGGTAAGATTAGTATAACAGTATGCATATGTAGATTACATGTTTAGCGTGCATGTAGGAAGCCTGTTAGATTACATTAGTTATGTATGTTGGCTTCGAACCATCCAACCCTGTCACGTCGGTACATGCTGGAGTATGACCAGCAGCAGGAGTATGACCGGTTTGACCGATCAGGCTGACACTTGGTTGGTGGTTCCGTACTAATGACGTATCCCGTCGGTACAAGCTGGAGTATGACCAGCAACCGGAGTATGACCGGTTCGACCGATCAGGAGGATATAGTAACACGTCGGTACAGGTTGGAGTATGACCAGCAGCCGGAGTATGACCGGTTCGACCGATCAGGTTGTTACGTGTCAATAGTACCGTCCCTATGAACGTTCAGAACTCAGTACCATGTTGGACATGGCAGTAGTGGCTCAGTACCATGTTGGACATGGCAGTAGCGGGACTCAGTATCGTGTTCGACACGACAGTTAGAATTATGTATGAATATTATTATGCTTTTCTTACTGAGTCTGTCGACTCACAGATCTACGTTTATGTGTAGGTAAAGGCAAGGCTAAAGCTGATGGACCGTGAGCGAGCTTGTGAGGATTGTACATGTCGGGGCGGTTAGGCCTGGAGCGTACGATCATCGGGATAGCGAGGCTGATTTTTGTAACTGGTCGTTAGACGACATTTATTTTATGTATCAGTTAATCAGTTAAATCTTTTGTAAATGATTTTATAATCGGGATCCCGAGTCTTTTGTAATATTATTTTATAAGTTTAATTAAAAAGCAAAAATTTTAATTAATCACATTTTTCCATAAACCTCGTTGATTTGCAACGAGCTGCACAGTATGTTTAAAAATCACGTAATACGCCTATGTTAGTTAGGGTGTTACAATTTGGTATCAGAGCCGCCAGGTTGTCTTCCGAAGATCGTCACGATATGTACAATCATCATCAGCAGTTAGCTCGGTTCACGGTTCAGTAAGCCTTTATTGCTTTAGTAGTTTATTTTATTCAGTTATGAAAAAGAAAAGCCTGTTAGGAAGCATGTTAGTAGCCTGATAGTAGAATAGGCTCATGTTTCGTTTTTAATTTCCAAATTAAGCGGCATTAGTAAGCTCTCCTTGAATATGACCTGATATGCCAACTCTTGGTTTCGCAGGCGGTTCTAATCAGATGGACGCCAGGCGGACCACCAGGAGTCAGGGCAACTCATTGGGGTCAAATCAAGGTCAGGGAGCTCAGTTTCCCCCACTTGTTAGGGGCCGAGGTAGAGGTCCCTGAGGCAGGGCTCGTGGTCGGGGTGATGAGAACCCGCCACAGGCTGCCCAGGCTCCCCCAGCCGATCAGGGAGCCCAGAATTGGGAGTTACGGTTTGCGGAGATGCAAGCCCGGATTGAAGAGCAAGACCTCGAGATTCAGAGGTTGAGACAGCAGGGTGCTCCTGCAGTTCCAGTGCCCATAGTTCCAGTGGCACCTGCCCCTGCTGCCCAGGCCGAGATAGTGGTGGCGGCCCATAGATTGGAACCCTTGTATGAGCGGTTCCGGAAGCAAGCACCTCCGGTTTTCCTGGGAGGTCCGGACGTGATGAAAGCCGAGCAGTGGCTGACGGTGATTACCAAAATCCTGAATTTCATGGGTGTCACCGGTAACGACAGAGTGGTGTGCGCCACATTCCAGTTCTAGGAGGACGCTTTGGTCTGGTGGGACATGGTGTCTCAGATCCATGACGTCACCACCATGACCTGGGAAAGGTTCCAGGAACTCTTCAACGCGAAGTACTACAACGAGGCGGTCAGAAGCGCCAAGAGGAAAGAGTTCGCTCACCTGACCCAGCGTGAGAATATGAGCGTCACTGAGTATACTACTCAGTTTGATCGGTTGGCGAGGTTAGCCTCGGGAATTGTGCCGACCGACTTCAGCAAGAAGGAGAAGTATCTGGACGGGTTGAATGCCAGGATCAAGCATGATTTGATGATCACCACAGACGACAGCACCACCTATGCTCAGATGGTGGAGAAGGCACTGCGTGCTGAGGGCGCAGTTGGGTGCATGTCAGAGTCAGCCAGTACTCCGGTGAGTGGCGGGGCTCCTACCCCTCCTGCATCAGGTTTTAGCAGGGGGAGTAGTGGTTCGGCCATTGACCAGAGGAAGAGAGCACCCACTGCTTCCGGTGGCTCGAGTCAGAACAAGAGGTTCCGGGGGAACCAGAACAGAGGGAGTCGTCCTGGTGGTACTGAGACCCGATTCTCCTGTCCCGAGTACCCTAGCTACAAAAGGCACCATCGGGGTGAGTGCAAAGGTCAGGGATGCTTTCATTGTGGCATGCCCGGACACTTCAAGAGGGACTGTCCCCAGCTCCGACCAGAGGCACCGAGAGCTCTAGCGATACCCACTCCAGCCAGGGTATTCGCTATCACTCAGGCTGATGCAGATGCCAGCCCATCAGTTGTCACAGGTCAGCTTTCTATTAACAACTCGCTGTATTCAGTGCTGTTTGATTCTGGGGCTACACATTCTTATGTGGCGGCCAGAGTCTTTAGTAAATTGGGTAGACCGCATGATAGATATGAATCAGGGTTTGGAACCCTGTTACCTGGCGGAGAATTGGTTATCTCCAATAGGTGGATAGGTCTATGCCGATTAGGATAGATGGCAGAGAGTTAAGTGCTGATCTGATAGAGATGAGTTTAGTCGAATTCGATATTATTTTAGGAATGGATTTCCTATCTAAATATTCGGCGAGCATTGATTGTAAAAGGAAGATGGTGATCTTCCAACCGGAAAGTGAGGAACCATTTGTGTTTGTTGGTTCAGTTCAGGGATCTCGGATCTCGGTGATCTCGGCTATGTCAGCGAGAGAATTATTGCACGGCGGTTGCTTAGGGTTTCTGGCCGTGGTGGTGGACACCACTCGGCCAGATACCATTCGGCCAGAAGACATCAGAGTGGTTCGGGAATTTTTGGATGTTTTTCCCGAAGAACTTCCAGGGTTACCACCTCAGCGGGAGATTGATTTCGTGATTGACTTGGCACCAGGGGTGGAACCGGTTTCCAAAGCCCCGTATAGAATGGCTCCAGCTGAACTTAAGGAATTAAAGATTCAGCTCCAAGGGTTGCTTGACATATGGTTCATTCGGCCCAGTGTGTCACCCTGGGGAGCCCCGGTTTTATTCGTCAAGAAGAAGGATGGATCTATGAGGATGTGCATTGACTACAGGGAATTGAACAAGCTGACGGTGAAGAATAAATATCTGTTACCTAGGATCGATGATTTGTTCGATCAGCTTCAGGGGAAGACAGTCTTTTCTAAGATTGATCTCCGTTCGGGTTATCATCAGTTGAGAATCCGAGAGGAGGACATTCCAAAGGCGGCCTTCCGCACTAGGTATGGACATTACGAATTTCTGGTTATGTCATTCGGACTAACCAATGCTCATGCAGCATTCATGGACCTGATGAATAGAGTATTCAAGGATTTCCTCGATATCTGTGTGATTGTGTTTATCGACGACATCCTCGTGTACTCTCAATCAGAAGAGGAGCATGAGTTACATCTTCAGATGGTACTGCAACGGCTTCGAGAACATAAGCTTTATGCCAAGTTCAAGAAATGTGAGTTCTGGCTATCTCAGGTGTCCTTCCTAGGGCACATTGTGAGCAAAGATGGGATCAAGGTGGATCCCGGGAAGATTGAGTCCGTCAGGGATTGGCCGAGACCGAAGACAGTGACAGAGATCAGAAGCTTCTTGGGTTTAGCTGGGTACTACCGTAGGTTCGTCGAAGGGTTCTCTAAAATTTCAATGCCCCTAACCGAGCTTACAAAGAAGAATCAGCGATTTATTTGGTCAGACAAATGCGAAGCTAGTTTTCAGGAGCTAAAACAGAGGTTGATTACCGCTCCAGTACTAGCTTTGCCTTCGGACAAGGAGAAGTTCGTAGTATTTTGCGACGCATCCAAACAGGGTTTGGGGTGTGTATTGATGCAAGCCGATCGGGTCATCGCTTATGCCTCCCGTCAGTTAAAAGATTATGAACAGCGATACCCGACTCATGATCTAGAGTTGGCCGCAGTGGTTTTTGCATTGAAGATTTGGCGGCATTACCTTTACGGGGAAAAGTGTGAGATCTATACCGACCATAAAAGTCTCAAGTATTTCTTTACTCAGAAGGATTTGAATATGAGACAAAGGCGTTGGTTGGATTAGTGAAGGATTACGATTGTGAGATCCTCTATCATCCCGGAAAAGCCAATGTAGTGGTCGATGCCCTGAGCAGAAAGGGTCCCGGGCAAGTAGCTAGTATGGTTCAGATCTCACCTCAGGTAGCAGAGGATATAGTTAGATCCAGCATTGAGTTTGTGATAGGTCAGCTTCACAACTTAACGCTGCAATCTGATTTGTTGGAAAGAATAAAAGTCGCTCAGATGACAGATCCGGAGTTAGTGAAGATCCGAGATGAGGTGTTGGCTGGTCAAGCCAAGGACTTTTCAGTGTCAGATAGTGGGATGCTTTTGTATAAAGCCAGGGTTTTTGTTCCGAATAGTGTGGAACTTAGGAATGACATCTTTGAGGAGGCTCATTCTACCCCGTATTCTCTGCATCCCGGCACCACTAAGATGTACCAAGATTTGAAACCGTACTTCTGGTGGAACGGTATGAAGAAGAATTTGGTAGAATTTGTATCGAGATGCCTCACTTGTCAGCAGATTAAGGCTGAACATCATAGACCAGCAGGGTTGTTGCAGCCCCTAACCCTACCAGAATGGAAATGGGAGGATATTACGATGGATTTTGTGGTCGGGTTACCTAGGACCACGGGTTTATTTGATTCCATCTGGGTAGTGGTGGACCGATTTACGAAATCTGCTCATTTTCTGCCGGTTAGAACAACATTTTCAGTCGATCAGTTGGCAGAACTGTATGTCAGAGAGATAGTAAGACTTCACGGGGTACCGAAGTCTATAGTTTCGGACAGGGATCCGAAGTTCACCTCCAAATTTTGGCAAAGTTTGCAACGGGCAATGGGTACAAAGCTGAAATTCAGTACAGCATTCCATCCTCAGACAGATGGTCAGTCCGAAAGGACAATTCAGATACTGGAGGACATGTTGTGAGCCTGTGTTATGGACTTTGAAGGCTCATGGAATAAGTATCTACCGTTGATAGAATTTTCTTACAACAACAGTTATCAGAGTACGATAGGGATGGCTCCCTATGAACTGTTGTACGGTAGGAAATGTAGATCCCCTATCCACTGGGATGAGACAGGGGAGAGGAAATACCTAGGTCCTGAGTCAGTACAGCGGACCAATGATGCGATAGAGAAGATAAAAGCTAGAATGCTTGCCTCACAGAGCAGACAGAAGAGTTACGCAGATCCGAAACGCAGAGATGTTGAGTTCCTAGTAGGGGAACATGTGTTTTTACGGGTATCTCCGATGAAGGTGATTAAACGTTTCGGGAAAAGAGGCAAGTTATGCCCTAGATTTACAGGACCTTTCGAGATTCTCGAGAAGATAGGTCAAGTGGCATATCGGTTAGCATTGCCTCCAGCCTTATCAGCAGTTCACAACGTATTCCATGTCTCGATGTTGAGAAAATACGTTTCAGATCCCTCTCATATACTCAGTTATGAGAGTCTTGAGCTTCAGCCAGACATGACTTATGAGGAACAGCCAGTGCAGATCCTGGATAGAAAGGATAAAGTCCTTCGGAATAAGACCATAGCTTTGGTCAAGGTTCTCTGGAGAAACAGCAAGGTGGAGGAAGCCACCTGGGAGCTAGAGTCAGATATGAGAGCTCAATATCCAGAGTTATTCAGGTTAGATTTCGGGGACGAAATCCTTTTAAGGGGGGGATAGTTGTAAAGCCCGCTTAGTTAATTTGGAAATTAGCAGTTGTTTATGATTAATTATGAAATTATTTATAGCTATTTAAATAATTTATTATACTGTTATTTATGGAATTCAGAAATGCATGGTTATGTTATTCAGTAGTTTTCATATTTTGCATTTTCGGTGCCCGGTATTTTGGAACTCGGCGTTTTGCTCAGTAGAAATCACAACTTAGCATGTTATTAGTTTGGGACGAGTTTTAGACATTGGGAATGTCGGGAATGGCCGGGAATTTAGAATGTCCCAAAAATACCCCTTTAGTGATTTTTATGTGATTTTAGTGTGGAGGGGCAAAATGGTCTTTTTGCCCCAATGACTTTTGTCTTTTAGTGACTTGATTAAATGGAAATAAATATTTATTTGAGTGTTTAATTGGCTGAAATGAATTTATGTTAAGTGTTTATTCATTATTCCAATTTTTACAAAAAATTACTAAGTAAAGAAAAATAGAATTTTCAAACTCTCTTTCTCTCTTTTCCTCTCTCTCTCTCGGCTGTGCATGTGGGTGTAAGGGCTGGATTTCTGCTCTGATTTTCAAGTGAATTCTCATCCAAATCTAAGCATTCTTCAAGCTAGGTTAGCTTCTCTTGTTTCTTCTTGAATTTGTTGAATTTTTAATGAAAAAGTTGAGTTAATGCATGATGTTTTTGGAGTTGTTGCTGCTGGTTATTGTTGTTGTTAGTTCTTTAATTAAAATGTTGAAATTAGTAGGTTTAATGAGATTGAATTTCATGCTTGAGTTTCTTGTTCTAGTTAGTTAGATTTTTATGTAAAAAGTTATGAATTTTTGAATGAAATGGTTTAATTTGTTGTTGTGAAGTTGCTGGATGTTCTTAGTTGTTTTCTGAGGGTTAGATATGCTTGTTTATGTGGATTTAAGCTAGTGGAATGCATGATTAGGTGGTTTTGCTCAAGTTTGAGTTTGGAACTCAAAGCTTGAGCTCCAATGGCATTTTTCGTGTTTGAGGTTTCTGGGTTGTTTTGATGCCTTGGATATGTTATTTGGGATGTATGGAGTAGGTCTGGAAAGTTTGAATCAATTTGGGGTTGAATTGGTTGAGATATGAATTTTTGAAATTCTGTCTGCGAGGAACTGGAATTCCGGTTGTGCATCCGGAATTCCGGATGGGCTTCGAAAATTCCCAGAACCGGAATTCCGGTTGGGCAACCGGTCTGCCGGTTGGGGAATTTTCAGAACCCGTGTTTTTCCTCGTTTTTATGTTGTAAGGGGTATTGCCATACTTTTTATCGATAGGGAAACTTTTAGTTCCAAGTTTTACTCCCCGGGAAGTGATTTAGCGTGTCACTTATAGTGTTGTGATTTTTATGGTTTAGGAGCCTGTAATCCGCCGTCGGCCTAAAGTTCCAGTCAGGTTGACCGGCACACCTGGATTCGGAATCCAGGTAAGATTAGTATAACGGTATGCATATGTAGATTACATGTTTAGCGTGCATGTAGGAAGCCTGTTAGATTACATTAGTTATGTATGTTGGCTTCGAACCATCCAACCCTGTCACGTCGGTACAGGCTGGAGTATGACCAAGAAATGAGTATGACCGGCTTTGACCGATCAGCCGACACTTGGTTGGTGGTTCCGTACTATTGACGTATCCCGTCGGTACAGTGGAGTATGACCAGCAGCGGAGTATGACCGGCTCGACCGATCGGAGGATATAGTAACACGTCAGTACAGCCGGAGTATGACCGCCGGCCGGAGTATGACCGGTTCGACCGATCAGGTTGTTACGTGTCAATAGTACCGTCCCTATGAACGTTCAGAACTCAGTACCATGTTGGACATGGCAGTAGTGGCTCAGTACCATGTTGGACATGGCAGTAGCGGGACTCAGTATCGTGTTGGACACGGCAGTTAGAATTATGTATGAATATTATTATGCTTTTCTTACTGAGTCTGTCGACTCACAGATCTACGTTTATGTGTAAGTAAAGGCAAGGCTAAAGTTGATGGACCGTGAGCGAGCTTGTGAGGATTGTACATGTCGGGGCGGTTAGGCCTGGAGCGTACGATCATCGGGACAGCGAGGCTGATTTTTGTAACTGGTCGTTAGACGACATTTATTTTATGTATCAGTTAATCAGTTAAATCTTTTGTAAATGATTTTATAATCGGGATCCCGAGTCTTTTGTAATATTATTTTATAAGTTTAATTAAAAAGCAAAAATTTTAATTAATCACGTTTTTCCATAAACCTCGTTGATTAGCAACGAGCTGCACAGTATGTTTAAAAATCACGTAATACGCCTATGTTAGTTAGGGTGTTACAGTTACGGTAATCTAAGTCCCTTTACAGTGTAGATCATCCATATAGAGGATCATTGATCACATTAGGATTATAACAATGGATAACTAATAATGTGTCTATATGGTGGAACATATAGAGCATTCTATATACTGAGAGTGCAATTCTGAGTGCTATGTGTGGATTCAACGAAGAATTAATAAGTCAGTGAATTTAAGTGGTAAATTCAAGATCTGCTTATTGGAAGCTCGGATATATAGACCCATGGTCCCCTCACTAGTTGAGATGATATTACTTGTAGGACTCATTTAATTGATTTTAATTAATCAATTAAAAATTCTCAAGATAGACTTGTCAGTTTGAGAATTTAGCACTCATTAAGGGCAAAACAGTAAATAGAGATTTTGAAGGGCATATTTATTAATTAGGAAACTTTAATTAGTTTCATTATTAATAAAATAAATGATAATATATTATTTGATAATTATTTTTAATTATTAAGTAATTAGATTTATCATTAATATGGTTGAACAATGGAATTGGCAACATTTCACAAAAAGGGAAACTATCAAGTGTAGGAAAAGGAAAGTTGAAAAAGAGGCAAGCCTTATTTCCACATTGCCTAGGCCGGCCCCTTTACCTTCCTTTTCCCCTTGATTTTCTCAGTTCAAAATGTCAATCATAGCCCTTGGTGGTCTTCTATAAATAGAAGGCAAAGGCTTCAGAGTTTAAGACAACTGTACAAGCTTTTCACAGCATTATTCTGAAAGAATTTTCTCTCAGAAAATTCTCTCTGAGCCGCCACCCTCTCTCTCTCTCTATACCTTCACTGTTTCGAAATGTATGAGTGCTAGAGTAGTGCCCACACACATCAAGTAATACCTCAATCATAGTGAGGAAGGCTGTGTAGATTTCAGAGACAACAAAGAAGGACTTTGGGGCTCAGATCTTGATTATACTCTGCTACAGAAAGGAATCAAGGGTTAGAGATCTGAGTGGGAGGAGACATATATATTCCGCTGCAATCACTGTAAGATTTCTGATACTCTTATGTGTTTAATTTCATATCGTCTTAGAAGTTCATATTTAGGTTGTTAAATCAACATACTTGTGAGTAGATCTAAGATCCTGGTAAAATAACTTCCAACACATGGTCCCCCCACTAGTTGAGATAATATTGCTTGTAAGACTCATGTAATTGGTTTTGATTAATCAATTATAATTCTCAAATTAGACTATGTCTATTTGTGAATTTTTCACTAAGTAAGGGCGAAATTGTAAAGAAAGAGTTTATAAGGGTATATTTGTTAATTATGATACTTTGTATGGTTCAATTAATAAATACGATAAATGACAATATTATTTAATAATTATTTATAGTTATTAAATAGTTAGAATTGGCATTTAAATGATTGAATTAGGAAATTGGCATTTTTGAGAAAATCAGATACAAAAGGTGTTAAAATTGCAAAATTGCAAAAAGCAAGGCCCAATCCATTAGTGTATGGCCGGCCACCTATTGTAGTATTTTAAGTTGATTTTTTCATTATTTTAATGCCATATAATTCAAATCTAACCCTAGTGGAATGCTATAAATAGATAGTGAAGGCTTCAGAAAAATAAGACTTTTCTTCTGACACTTTCTGAATCAGAAAAACTGAGCCTTCTCTCTCCCTATCTTTAGCTACCACTTCTTCTTTCTTCTTCCTTTGAATTTTGAAATCCTTAGTGATTAGAGTAGTGCCCACACACATCAAGTGATACCTCAATCATAGTGAGGAAGATCGTGAAGAATGATCATCAGCAAAGGAGTTTCAGCATCAAAGATTCAGAGAAAGAGATCCAGGTTCAGATATTGATAATGCTCTGCTACAGAAAGGAATCAAGGGCTAGATATCTGAACGGAAGGAGTCATTTAATTCCGCTGCACCCAATGTAAGGTTTCTTAAACTTTATATGTGTTTAATTTATCGTTTTAGAAAGTTCTTATTTAGGATGTTAATAAACATACTTGTGAGTAGATCTAAGATCCTGGTAAAATAATTTCTAACACTTAGCTCCCTATAAATGATATCTCAGCGAAGTGAAATGAGTACTCAACCATTTATCTCTGTTTAGCCAAGCTCGAAGGATATCATCGTTTCACTTCTAAATACCTATAGAATTTATAGATTCCTTATCTATGTTTAGCGCTCCCACTCAATTATACTATCATGTTCCAAAAATGTACGTATCACCCTGACCCAAAAGTAGGCTTAACTAACAAATCAAAGAACATGTATAATACTCTTGAGATTGAACCTAATCATATCAGGATTAAGATCATTTGATCTAGGATCAACTAGGTGATATTGAATTGAATAGATATTACTGTAAATTTTAACATATCTAATCAAAGTTCAATATCGGTCCCTTCCAATGTATACTCTATACATCCTATACTGGTAAACTTTTCCAATACCCTGAAAAGGACATAACACTTATCCAATGTGTAAGAATACCTATCGCTGATTATCATGCCAGTCTAAATCCAATAAACTCACAAATCAGGGAATAAACTTTCGAACATATAATCAAGATTATATTCCACTGTGCTGACAACATTATAATCATTAACAAACATATATGTTTTGGACATAATAGGATTTATACATTAAACGATCATGAAATAAATCATGTGAACCATGCAACATAAAATGTTATTTCTGATCTTTATTAACTAGTAAATATGATTATATTGAAATGAGTTTTATTTAGGGCACAAAATCCAACAAACTCCCACTTGCACTAATATAAAACAAAGAGTGCATTTCAAATAATCTCAACACCTTGATATACAAATCAAGTGTAGTATGTAGTATACTCTCCGTAACAGGATCTGACAGGTTGTATTAAACCTAACCTCTCCTCCACCATTACTTTTCCTTAACCACAAAATCTCTGATATTGTGAAATTCTTCTCTATATGTCTACTCTCTTGGGATACTGGATTCTATACTTTTGGCAACTACTTTTTGGTTAATCACGAAGTAACACTAGTAGTTAAGAAATGTTGGAACAGTGCCAAAAAAGTATAGAACTTTCCTTAGACTGAATAAGTACCTTTCCTGCAACTTTAACATTCAGTCTCTCTCTGGTAGACTTAGAGACTTCAGATAGGTTTTTACACTTCTCCAAAATCACTACTCCACCCACAGAGTAATCACCATCTCATCAGCAGACCTCCTATCACTAAGGCAAGTCTGGAAATCTGATTTGGTGTAGTCTAAGAGTATTAAATACACCCTTATCGACTGACATATAGTTCCTCTTTTTAATCTTAAGATTTACTTGATTGTCTTCCAATGTTCCTTTCCTGGATTAATCTGATACCTACTCATTACTCCCACTCAACAGCACGTGTCTGGTCTAAGGCATACTAAAGAATATCTGAGACCTCTCACTGTTGATTTAAGGAATTCTTTCATGGCTTTATCTTTTCTGGAATAGTTGAGACTTTTCCTTATATAAATAAAATCTATGTCTAGAAGTTGAGAAGCTTCCATAGATTGCCATTAGAAAAGAAAATGCTTCAGCATCTTACTAAAGTAAGTTGCTTGCACCAGAGTAAGTAAATTACCAGGCATACCACAAGCCATAGGTTTAGATAAACTCAAACCTGTAATACTAGGAACAGGAAGTTTTGTTAAGTCCATTGAATAGACCTACAAACGAAAATTTCCTTTCTTGTCCTTGTAATAGAAGACTTTCGGTTATTCCACATGAATGGTTTTAACCATAGTTCTCTTGGCTTTACTTCTTAGTTTCTTATTTTGACAATCCATTACTTGTTTAAACTCACAATGAATTTTAATCACTAGTTTCTATCTTCCAAGTCATAGTAGGGTGAGTTCCTTGAAACTCTCCCACTACGACAAGGTACCGTGAATTATGTCTAGGAAAACTAAATGGTATTGACCTCTTTGATTGTGTTAAGACAACAGAGGCAGTGGGATCATCATATGTAGAATAAGATGATAGAACACTTTTGGAATCAAGAAAAAAATATCTCCTTTATTCGCTACGTTATTTTCAGACTTAGTCATTTTCTTAGAAAAGTTGTATTTGTTCAGACAAACACTTTCTTATCTAATGGCTATGGGATGGTCCACCCCTAATAACTTAGAATAGTTAACAAACATGCAAACCTCAATTAACAGTTCTAGCTTTTCTTAAGATTTTGATTAGGTCATCCATGAATCGAGTAATGGTTTACACTAAATACACAACCATTCCATCATTCTGAAATTTTCCTATCACTAGGGTATATTCCATGAAGGACTTAGGCAACGAATAGTAACTAATCATCAATATGAAAATCGAATTTTTGGGGAGGTAAGTTTGGATATAATTCAAAATTAATTTAATGATCTTTGAACTGCATATCTACTAACTATTTCTCCACCCCTATCAGTTCGCAAGATCTTTAACCACTTACCTTAATGGTTTTCACCATTGCTAGAAATTCATAAAAATTTTCAAACATTTCAAATTTCGTTTGCATAAGGTAAAATCTAGAGTGATCGTCTTAAGAATATAACGAAAACTCATATCCACCCCTGAATGTACATCCATCTGCGAATGAGATGAACTTACTTTCGGTGAATATAGGCATATTGACTCTTTGCAGAGAATGATCTTGTCAAAAACACTATGAACATACAAATGCCATAGATTTACAAAATATGTGGTTGTGGTCTTTCGATGACTTAGGTATAGTTACATTAAAGAGTTCTTAGAATAGTCCAAGTGGATCCTGGTCACAGAATACTAAACTCATATCCATACTTTAACATACAGTTTGAATCCATTAATAGAAAAATAGATATTAAACACTTGTGAAAGTGTACTATTGTATTCTGGAAATAGAAATATAAGAAATTTCTATTTGGAATTTGAAATTTAAAGTCAAGGACTTAAATTTATACCAACTATACATGAGTAATTCTTCTTTCTTGTACCAACACTACTAATCTAACTTTAAGTCCGATTTGCCTAAAGTAAGCATATATATATATACAAGTAGGAGATTTCTAAGATTGAGGATTTATATCATTGAGGGATAGAATATCAGGAATATAATCATATTGGTCATTCAATTTCTTAAGAGAAAATATAGAATGACATATATGTGATTTATAAACCATTCATCCAATGATATATTATTGAGCTAATTCGAAATAAATAAGCTAAGAGGAATTAAGATAATTTCGTATTTAAATAAGAATCCAACGATGCTCCGATTAGCGAGAGTCAAAGTTATTCTTATTTATACAATCTTCTTGTTTCATATTGTAAATACTTGTCTAAGGTGTCATCAATTGATGAACAGCTAGATGTTGCATCTACAATATTTATCTATCGAGATCTAACACTATTATGTTTGTTTAATGGATGACAATCCATTAGGGATTTGTCCCATTAAAACAACAAGCCAAGTTAGACCAACAATGAAGATTCGAAATTAAACTACAACTTAATAACAGAAAATAACATGGCTCAATATAAATTCATACACAATTCAGAAATTATCAAGCATTTAGCAAATAACAAAGACATGTGAAAATACAAAACAGGCACATCTTAAATAATTTCTAAGGTTTCCAACAAACTGATACAGTGTCCCGGCAGGCGAGAGTCAAAGTATCATTCATTGAATAGAGTTTTCAGCTCATCCAAAATGCAAACCATTCTAGCAACCTTTAATTCGACCAAAATAAGAATCCAACGTTGTCCCGGTAGGTGAGAGTCAAGATTATTCTCATTTTATGAGCTTCCACCATTGTTTCATGTTTTATAAGTTTATCTCTAAGTAGTCACCGTAGGGGAGAGTGTAATAGACACGAAAACTTACAAAACACTTATCAAATGAGATCTTACAGTGTTAAATGCGTTCAACGAATAACCATCCATAAGGGGGACGAAGTCTAGCGTCTCGAGGTTATATTGAAAACATTTAACTATTGTAAGATCAACAATGGAGATCGAATATCCTTATAACTAAAAGCCCATTATTTTAAAGAGTTGTACTTTCTTTGATATTCATTTTAATCTATTTATTCTAATATATATTTATTTAATTAAAATTTTCAATTTATAATGAAAAATTCTAAATATAAATTTTAATTTAATACTTATAAAATTATACTTATATGAATATGAAAATAAAATGAATTATTTCCATCTTAGTAATAATTTCCAATAAATATTTAGAAAATTATTCAATTTAACTTGTTTCAAAATTAATTTAAATTAATTTACAACTCAAATTTAATTTTCTATAAATATATATTGCATTTCGAAAAATTAAAGTATATAAGAATACAATTTTCGAAAAATGCTTTAAAATAAAATAAAAATAAATCTTGGAAAAAAATTATCCTAATTTAATGTTGGCCCAAAATTAATTAATAAAAATTAATTTTCAACCAAAAATATAATTTTCCTATTTAATTAAATATTAAGAAAAATTTCAAATATTTAAGTATCATGATGAAAATCAACTTAAATATTAATTTTCTATTTAATTAAATACACTAGAAAAATACTTCAAGCAAAACAGATAATATCTATCTAGACTTTCATTGACTAATTAATTCATTTTCTAATTATAATATATTTTAGTTCATTTATTTTAATTAATCATTAAATGAAAAAATCATTGATTTAAGTTGGTGCAAAATTATAATAAAAATTTTCAACTTTAATCTATTTTTCAAATAAAATTCGAAATTTCTGCATTTAAATAAAAAATGCAATTTCGAAAATAAAAAAAAAATGATTAATAAAATAAAATAAAATATATTTTGAAAAATTATTCAAATTTAAGTTATTCTGAAATAAGATTTCAAACTTAAAATAATTTTCTATATAATTAAATATCATGAAAATAATAATATTTAAGTATCAAGAATGAAATCAACTTAAATATTTAATTTTCATTTAATTAAATGTATTAAATATAAGAATTAAATAATCATGTATAAAAGAAACTTAATTATTAATTCTAATTTAATACTAGGAAAAATATTCTATAATTAAGTTGGTCCAAAATTAAATGAAATAAATAATTAATTTACAACTTAAAATATTTTCCTTATTAAATATTAGAAAATATAATTAGTACTAGAAATAACTATCTAGAATATATATCATTAACTAAGTGTTTTTCTAAAATTAACTTTAAAATATTAAAATGAAAAATAAATTTCACATATTTTAAAAGTTGGTTATGTTGCTAATTCAATTTTAATTAGGTTAGACTAATATAATTAATCTAATACAAATATTTAAATAAGGCAAATGGGCCTTCATAATTGGGGTAGTTCATGTGAGGGAGAGTTGGGTTCAGTATGTCGTACCCACTGCTATTGGCCCCCTAACTCTCACACAAGGCCCAAAAGAGAGAAATTTAACCTTTAAATAAACAATTGTTATTCATTGAATAAGCCCAAATCTAATTGGGCCTAAATAAATTTACTTATGTCAAAATTTATTTTAGCAACCTAGTCCATTTACTTAGTAAAACTTAAATGGGCTTCCTGTATGCATCTAAGCCCAATAGCAAACATATAGGCTCACACAGGTCAAATAATTTAGATAGGCCCTATCATGTTACTAGGTTTACACAGATGAAAGAAGTACAAAATTTACGTGTTACCAATTATTTACAAGATCTATTGACAATTGGACTATGATTAAAATTAGATCAATTGATCTGTCAACAAGTTAATCATAGCAATTTCGATCAAATAAATAATACATTTGTTAAAAAAAAGTTTTGATAAACAATATAAAATTAAACAAACATGTAACAAATGTGAAATAAGATATTAATATAATTAAATTATTATTCTTAAACTAACCAACTAAATTTTAAAAATTTAGGGTTGTTAAAAACAACCGTTAAAAATCTCAAAATTTAAAATGAAAAAATGAAAAAAAAAAAAAAAACTAATTTAAAATATCTAGGTTTATTTGAATTATTTTTATCAAATTAAATTAAATATCAAATAAAATCAATGATTTGAAAAAAATATCTTCAATATCATTTTCAAATCTTATAATTTAATAAAATTAAAATAATAAAATAAACCAATTTTAAAATAGATATGGTTAGATAATTATTATTTTAAGAATAAAATAATAAATAAATAATAATTATCCTAATTATATGTCAAAATATTTCAAATTAAGCAATATTCAAATTTCTACAAAAATATCTAAGTTATTTAAATATTTAAAATATAATTTATAAATATCTAATAAGTAAAATGATATAAAATAGTAAAATATCATTTTAAACTTATAATTTATAAATAATTAAATATTTAACAAAATAACAAACTTTTAAATTTGAAAATATTATGGTTTAAATATCTATAAAAATATCTAGGTTAATTTCAAATTTATTAATTATTTAATTTGTCATATAAGATAATTTTAATATAATATTTCAAATAAAAAGATAAGGTTATCTTTTAATTTAAAATAGGTTAAATATCAAAATATTTAATCTTATAATTAAATAATATATAAATATTAAAGAAATTAACAAATTTTTAAATCTGATCATAATTTAAAAAATAAAATAATCAATTTTTAAATTTAAACATCAAAATATCAAAATTCATAATAATCTATTGAAAAATAAATATTATTAATTTAAAATATGATATTTAAGTTCAAATATATTAAAATTAATATTTTAGTTTAAATTTAGGGTTTGAAAATTGGAAAAATTTGAAATTGGGAAAAAAATCCCCAAAAAATCGAATTTTGGGTGAAAAATCGTTGTTGCCCAGGAGTAGGCGTGCAACAGGCTGCACGCAGCCTTCATACGCGCGGGGAGAGGAGTGACTGCCGAGGATTCTCAACGCTTGCAGCCTCCTGGGCGTGTCTGAATGCCCACTCTGTGTCTGAAGACACGAGCTTGTCCCCTTGATGCCGCGCGCGTGTCCTGGTTGTCCGAAGCACCTGGTGCGAGCGTGCACCAATCTTCGGCAGCCATGACACCTGATTTTCAAAAAATCATAACTTTTGCAATTTTTATCGGAATTAAGTTCCGTAAAAACAAAAATTGCTTAATTTTTCACAAGGAATCTAAATAAAATATTTTCAAAAACAGAAAAAATATTTTTCATGGAAAAATTTCGTACAACACATACATTCATCACATAAGCACATAAACAAACATGAAACCATCCAAATCAACACATATCATCGTTTTAATTCATATTTCATGAAAGTAAATCATTACCATGGATCTGAGGCCAGTTGTTGGAAATATTCTACCAGGATCTAGATTTACTACCATGTATGTTTCATTAACATCCTAATATGAATTCTAAAACAATGAAATAAACACATAAGAGTTTAAGAAAACCTTACATTGGGTGCAGCAGAATATAATGACTCCTTCCGTTCAGATCTCTAGCCCTTGATTCCTTTCTGTAGCAGAGCATTATCAAGATCTGAACCTGGATCTTTTTTTCTCCTTCCTTGATGCTGATTCTCCTTCTTGTTGATTGGATTCTTCACAATCTTCCACACTATGATTGAGATACCACTTGATCTGTATGGGCACTCACTTTATCACTAATGGCTGAAATTTTTTTGTGAAGATAGGCTATAGTGTTTTCGAAATTGAAGAAGAAAGAAGAAGGAAGAGGTCTCATCAAAAGCTAGGTTATTAGCTTTGGAGGCATTAGTTTGGATGAAGAGACCATAGCCTTCCTTTTATACTATTCTTCAATAGGGCTAGGGTTGAATTATATGCATTAAAAAAGAATAAAATATTGGGCAAAAATACCTGTTGGTCGTACAAAATAAGTGGACCAATCTCTACTTACAATTTTGCCACTTTATTTCAGCCACTTATTCTTCTTTTCAATAATACCATATTTTCCAATTCAAACCTATAAATGCCAAAACTATTTATTTAATAATTAAAATAATTATCAAATAATATTGTCATTTATGACATTTATTAATTAGACTCCATAAAGTCTCTTAATTAACAAATAAACTTCAAAACACTATTTCTTCACAATCAAGCCATAACATAGTGAAAATTCATAAACTAGACATAGTCTAATTTTAGAATTACAATTGATTAATTAAAATCAATTTACTGAGTCTTACAAGCAATATGGTCTCAACTAGTATGGGGACCATGGGCCTATATAGCCGAGCTTCCAATAAACTAAATCGAATTTACCAAGTAAATTCCCTAACTTATTAATTCCTTGTTGAATCCACTCTTAGAACTTGGAATTGCACTCTCAGTCGTATAGAACGCTCTATATGTTCCACGATATAGATATGCTATTAATTATCCATTGTTATAATCCTAATTTGATCAATGATCCTTTAATCGATGATCTACATTGAATAGGGACTAAATTACCGTTACACCCTTCAATGTATTTTATCCTTAAAACACTTAGCTCCGTAT
This sequence comes from Cannabis sativa, assembly GCF_029168945.1. Taxonomy (NCBI): domain Eukaryota; kingdom Viridiplantae; phylum Streptophyta; class Magnoliopsida; order Rosales; family Cannabaceae; genus Cannabis; species Cannabis sativa. Next base: position 18,125,295 of record NC_083602.1, on the reverse strand, counting down.
AAATGATATTTCAGCGAAGTGAAATGAGTACTCAACCATTTATCTCTATTTAGCCAAGCTCGAAGGATATCACCGCTTCACTTCTAAATACCTATAGAAGTTATAGATTCCTTATCTTTGTTTAGTGCTCCCACTCAATTATACTATCATGTTCCTAAAATGTATGTATCATCTTGACTCAAAAGTAGGCTTAACTAATAAATCAAAGAACATGTATAATACTCTTGAGATCGAACCTAATCATATCAGGATTAAGATCATTTGATCTAGGATCAACTAGGTGATATTGAATTGAATAGATATTACAGTAAATTTTAACATATCTAATCAAAGTTCATTATCGGTCCCTTCCGATGTATAGTCCATACATCTGATACTGGTAAACTTTGCCAATGCCCTGGAAAGGACATAACACTTATCCAAGGTGTAAGAATACCTATCGCTGATTATCATGCCAGTCTAAATATCCAGTGAACTGACAAATCAGGGAATAAACTTTCGAACATATAATCAAGATTATATTCCACTGTGCTGACAATACTATAATCATTAACAAACACATATGTTTAGGACTTAATAGAATTTATACATTAAACAATCATGAAATAAATCATGTGAACCATGCAACATAAAATGTTATTTCTGATCTTTATTAACTAGTAAATCTGATTATATTGAAATGCGTTTTATTTAGGGCACAAAACCCAACAGAAGGGTGTTGGTGTGCTTTTTCATCTACCCTAGAGTGGCTCGTAAATTCTAAAGCTAGGTGTCATCACCAATTGCTCTTCGGGGATTTCCAACAGATGGATTTTTAGTACCAGGGGTAGTTTGCTCGCCCTAGGTACTGGTAGTTCAAGTTTCTTGCACCCCTAAAGTAAATTCAGCTAGAGGGGTAGTTACTCCATGTCCTATTGATTGAGGACCTATTAGAGGCTGAGGAATAGTTAGGTCGGGATCTGTCTTGATTGGATCTCTTCAATTTGCAGGAGTTTGCACATTAGGATCTGCAGCCATCAGATCAATTGTATCGTTTTAATTTCCCCTATGTGCTTGTACAACCATCTTCGTATGTCCTGAAAAAGACTCAAAACAAAGATTTTTGTTTCGACGCTCTCAATGAAAGTACCAAAATATTGACCTCGCTTTTAGAATAATTAAAGCGATTAGAATAATTTAATAACAATGATATATAAGATAAAGTAAAGAAAGCACCGAGATTGTTATAGAGGTTCGATCCCGTTATAGAGGTAATAATCTACTCCCCATTACTTGTATTAACTTGTGAGAAGAGAAACAAGAATTCCTTGATCTTTATCGAAAGCATTTACAATGATCTCTGAGTATTTCACTCTTGAATCTATAATTCTTTTCTACTCTTATTTCTCTCGTATTTTTCTATGTGTGTCCCTGAATATTGAAATGCTGTCACCATTTACAGGGAATAAATAAGCGAAATCAAGTCCAATAATTAAGTTGAGTCCCTACCTCCCCCAAGTCGTTAAACTTTGTCCAAAAGACGATCTTAAGCTCTCAAGTCCCGAGCTCCAATTGTTTAGTCCAATCATAGGTATTACTCTCACCTATACCATCAAATGGTTAAATAATTATCATCATCGTATTCTACATTTAAAACCGAGTCCAATGACATATAATATGACTATATTTAAAATTTAAAGTTCTGAAGCCTCACCTAAGCGGTGCACATTAACTATCGGTGGTGGTAAAAATTGGCGTACTTGAAACATTACCGAAAATAGGGGTAGTGTATATAAAAACGACCACCTCGACGAGTAGACCACACCCATGCCGACTGTTTATCAAAATTAGTACACGAAGTCGCCGCAAAGGGGTGGAGCTACAAAAATGTTACCAGAAAAAGTAGCGAGCTGGGCAAAATAGCTTAGTGTGGGTTGTTCTCCTCGTCAAGCTGAGTCTAGCGGTGAAGACGGCTCGTCAAACGGACACCGGAGGTGACCGAAAAATCCATTCAAAGTTTGAACCTCCAAACTTTGACTTGCGATCCCGAACTAACGGCAGCGAAAGAAGCGGCACTGCTTGGGGGTGAGGTCATCGGCACCAAGGGGGTTCAAATAGTCTGGTGCGTGGGGCTAGTCGGTGGCCAGAGATGGATTGCTGGAGTATGGTGGTAATGGTAGTTTGTGGGTGTCCTTTTTGTGTTCAAAAGAGAAAAAGAGAGACGATATGAAAAGGGGCATCTCTTTGATTTTTTGATATTTTTTTTATATACATATATTTATTATATTATTTATTTATTATTATGTATATATATATTTTCACTTTTTGACTCGGGATTACAATTAAAATAACATAAAAATTAAGTTATCAATGGTTGTACAATAACATATTTCTATAATTAAAAAAAGGTGTTATGTTTCTTTCAAAAAAAAAAAGGTGTTATGCAAAGTACTTTTTTTTTAGTGTAGTGTAATGATATTTTACAATCATTTAATAGCTTAATAGCTTCAAGGTCCTAGGTTCGAACCCATGACCTCTCGCTTTTTCTCATTCCTCTCTCACCACTAAGCTAGCCTCAGTGGCTTGTTATGCAAAGTACTTAAGTTACGATAACATACGATATACGTACGTACACGTCAAAAAGTATTATGATATGTAACACTTTTTCGTTCATATTAAAAGCAATTTTTCTTGTATAGAGTGTATATTGATAAACAAACCCTAGTCTTCCTCTTTTATAGGATTATATAACTTGTGTACCATTTGCTAGGCTATAAATCGATTTTTCTAATTATTGATTTATACATAAGAGATATGTATCTATTCTATATAAAATGTGGCTATATAACAGAATTTTTAATTTATGAGAAATTGTTGCGTAATTTTTTTTTTAAGTTTTTTATTAAAAAAAATAATTCTTAATTTAATATTTTTTTTTCTGTTAAGTTTTAATCATTCACCTGATTTTTTTTTGTTTCCGTTAACTTTTAACTATTCACGTTATTAGATTTATAAAATTATACATCAAAATATAATTATTAAATAAGTAAAAAAAAAAAAACTTATAAAGTAATAAATATTAATAAAAAAATTAATAACAAAATATAATCTATCACTAAAATAGGTAATTTTAACTGTATCTTTAAATTCAATCATAAACAACTGCAAAAGAGAAAGAAAAAAAAATGCAGAAGAAAGGGAATGAATTGCACGTAACTAATCAGTTTAAAAATTAATATATCATCCAATGTTTCTTTTAAGTTTTGCAAGACACGTACTTTTTTTTTTTTTTGAATTTTCTAGAATTAAAAAATAAATTTTCCGAAACTATTGTTCCACCATTATCTTAATAAATGTTATATGAGTATATATATTGAGATTAATATACTATTATTAATAATAATATACGTAATATTTGTTTTTAAAATAGGTGTGTTTTACTTAGTGTTACAAAGTCCAATTGTTCATATGATCATAACATTTTATACAACTTTTCATCATTTACAACTAAGAACAATTTATTATTTTAATGCTAAATTTATTTATAATTTAATAACCACACTATTATCACTTTTAATGCATTTAAAAATAATATTTTGAGTATAAAATTTTTTTCTTCAAATAAAATGTACTATATTCCTTAAATAATATAAAAAAAAGACTAAATTAAATTTAAATTAAAACTAACTGGCTCAGCAAGTAACATTCATCTAGTATATATATATATCTATTCTATATAAAGTGTACCTATATAACTGAATTCTTGTTTATGAGAAATTCAAGGGTGACTTTTTATTTATATTTAATAAAATAATAAAATATTATTTATATAATAAAATAATAAAATAAAAATAAAACAAATCTCATTAATATTTGAACTGATATTTGATGCTAATCATTTATCTGTTTTTATTTTTTAAAAAATACTTGAGCTTACCAAAATCTATAAGAACAAAACCTATGAAGAAAATTTTAACAAAAAAAAATGAACGAAGAAAAAAAGTGTCATAAACATTATTGAATAATAGCAATTGCCACACAAGAATTTCAGCATAAAAAATTATACTTGATCCATAGACAAGATTATCATCTTCAAATCCTAATAATATAAATAATGAACAACACCTCATTAGTTATTCTAGGAGAATGATGCATGGTAATGTCAAAGAAATCATTAGATGATAATAATATTTCTCTAACAATGATACCCTAAGTAAGAACTAAGAAGTATTGTAGCGTTTTACTTTTAAGAGCATGAATAATATTAAGACAATTGGATTCCACAATCAAGCTCTTATTCTCCTATTAAAAAAACACATTAATATACATGTAAATGATTCTTAGTTTTACAATAATAAATTATTAATAAACTCACAATTTCATAAAATTATAAAGTAGTAATTTCAATTAATTTTTAAAAATAATTTATTATTTTTTCAAAGTATTAGTTATAATTATTATTTCCAATTTTATAAAAAATAAATATAATTTTTTTTTTTAAAAAAAAATAATTATTAGAAACTTGCCATAAAAGGTTATTAGATTGTTACCTTATTAATTTTTTTAGTGCCCATGAATGGGTATTACCCATTTAGAAGTGTTCCATATATATATATATATATAAAGTATTTTAACTAAAACATTTCACATTATAATTTGTGAAAAAGAGATTTTTTATCTACAACTTTAGATAGATGTTATCTTCAATTATCAATAATTTAGAGATTGATTTTTAATTTTCTTTTTTATTTCACACACATTTAAGTTGTGTTTTCTTTAGTATTTGAACATGAATTTTTAGTTTATTTTTAGATTATCTTAAGAACATATTACACTTAAATTATCAAGTTTTCTTAAACACTATAATATATTACATCCAGTATTTATTTTTAATTGTCAAAATTATAAATTACATTATTTAGATATACATAATAATAATCTCACCTAATAAGTAATAATATTTTTTTCTTAAATTGTTAATTATATCTTTTAAATAAAGTAAAAAAATATCTAACATAAAATTAGTATACGTAAGTTGGAATAGGCTTTCTCTCTCTAGCTTTCTCTCTGCTCTTTGAGCGGTTGCTATGGCGAAGACGAGGGCGACGAAGCAGGGTAAGCCAAGGACTCCGGCGAAGAAGAAGAAAAAGCGTGGACCTGGTTCCTCTTCCGAAGTGAAGAAAACCAAGTCTATGGATGAGGTATTAGGGTTTGAACCGATACTCTTCTCGGACGCCTCTGAATCGGGTGACGAGGAACAGGATACTGGGCACGATTATGTGATTCAAAGAGGGCAAGAGGATGCACGACGAGATAGTATAAGGCAGGATTTCGCACAATTGGTGGAAATGAAGCAATTTCGAGAGGCTCAGCAGCATTCAGCAACTGAGGTTGCAAGAGGTATGAATGTAACTCCCCCTGTACTGAGATCTGGTAGCATAATTCGAAACTTAGAACCACGTTTTTCTGGTTCTACCTCAAAACAAAAAGTGAAAATTACTAGTGAAGATATACAGGAAGAAGTTGAGTATTGGACCCCTTCTATTGTGTGTTATGTGCTTGGGGCCAATCCCCCAATGTCAATTTTAGATGGCTATGTTAGAAGGGTGTGGAAAGACAGGGTTGACAAGGTAGGAACGATCTCCTATGGTGTTTTCTTGGTCAGATTTAAGTCCATTGCAGACCGTGATGAGATTTTGTCTGGTGGATACACTTTCTTCAACAATCGGCCAGTGATCATGAGGGCATGGGATCCAAACAAGAATTTCAGGAAAGAGGATATTCACTCTGTACCGATTTGGGTTCAATTGCAGGGATTAGAATTGAAATATTGGGGTGAGCATGTTTTGTTCCGAATTATAAGGCAAATTGGTGACCCAGTGATGCTTGATTCTTTTACCAAAGCGAAGGAGAAACTGAACTATCCGAGAATCCTTATTGAAGTTTCTTTAGATCAACAATTTCCTGAACAGATCGAGTTTGAAGATGAATATGGAGATGACATTTCAGTTTTTGTGCAATATGAATGGAAACCTACAGTGTGTACCCATTGCAAAGGTGTTGGACATGTAGCTATCAATTGCAGGAAGAAAGAAGGAAACAAAACTGAGTGGGTGATTAAGAAACCTGCTGTGGAGGCTCGAGTAAAACCAATCAGTGATGAGGATGGTTTTGTTCTACCAAAGAGAATATGGAAGGAGAAACTACCTGAATCACAAAAACCAGAGGTTATAGAAGTGGCTAATACTTTTGGTGGACTGCAACATGTTACTGATCAAGAGGAAGGTAATGGGGAAGTTGAAGGAGAGAACAATGTTTTGCTTGAAAAAAAAAGAGGTAAAGAGATCATTGGGAACACTAGAGGAGGGGGAGAACCTCCTCTTCCCAATGGATAAAATTGCTAGTTGGAATGTTCGAGGAGTCAACAACCAACAAAAGCAACAAATGGTTAAGCAATTTATTCATTCTCAAAAAATTGGTTTGGTTGGCCTCCTCGAAACTAGAGTTAAGGCCTCAAAACTTAGGGCCTTATACTCAAGTGTATTTAGTGGTTGGTGCTTTACCTCGAATAATCCTTGGCACCCGGGTGGGAGAATTGTAGTTAGTTGGAAACCAACTAGCTATAATGTCAATATCTTGAAGTGCTCTAGTCAATTGGTGCATTTAGAAGTTTCAACTATAGATATGAAGGAATCCTTTTATGTTACCTTTGTATATGCGTTTAATGATGAAAATGGAAGGAAGAAGCTCTGGTATGAGCTTCAAGAGCTACATTCATTGAAGCAATGGATAGTAATGGGGGATTTCAATGACATTTTGTCAAAGGAGGAGAGAATTGGTAAGAGAGTTAGATTTTCAACTTCTACTGATTTTGTGGATTGTATTGCTCACTGTCGGTTGGAGGATGTCAAATTCAGTGGGAGTTTCTATACTTGGTGCAATAAGCAATTTGGGGATGATAGAATATATTCAAAGATTGACCGTGTGCTTGCAAACCAACAATGGATGGCTGCCCACCCCACTGCTGAAGTCATTTTTATGAATGAACTTGCTTTCGATCACACTCCAGCAGTCCTCAATTTTCGCAATAATGTCATTGGTGGACGGAAGCCTTTCAAATATTTCTCCATGTGGGAGTCGCATCCCGAATATGATGAACTTATTCAACAACAGTGGCAACAACATCACAATGGCACTTTGATGTTCCGAATTGTTTCCAAGCTTAAAGGTATCAAAAATGTTTTAAAGGAATTGAATAAGAACAATTATGATGACATCTGTGCGCAGGAGTGCCTTGCCAAAGCAAAATTAGAGGAGTGCCAAGCCTTATTGCAGCAGCAACCACTCAATGAAAATCTACACCAGCAGGAGAAGGAACTCAGCATTCATTACACTAATGTTTTCAAGAGTTATATGTCTTTTTTGCAGCAAAAAGCCAAGCTGAATTGGGCAAGGGCAGGTGACGAAAACTCAGCATTTTTTCACAATAGTATTCGAGAGAGAAGGAGACATAACCAAGTGATTACTATTGTGAATGCTGAAGGTGTAAGAATGGAAGATCCGAAGGCTATTATTGAAGCTTTTATTCAGTATTATCAAGCACTTTTGGGCAGCAATGTACACGACAGGAAGAGGGTGCAACAGAAAATAATCAGAGAAGGAGAGAATCTTACACAACAACAGAGGAGTTTTCTTTTGAGAGATTACAAACATGAGGAAGTTAAAGAAGCAATATTTGCCATCCCCAGCTGCAAGGCGCCAGGTCCAGATGGCTTTGGGAGTTCGTTCTTTCAAAAAAACTGGAGTATCATAGGTGCTGATGTAGCGGAAGCAATAATCAGTTTACTCAAAACAGGGAAATTACTTCGAGAAATCAATAACACTACTCTCACACTTGTACCCAAGCTGAAATGCCCTAACACAGTGAGAGACTACAGGCCCATTGCATGCTGTAATGTGATATACAAGGCGGCCACCAAATTGATTTGCTCAAGACTCAACTGTTTGCTTCCTCAACTTGTAGCTGATAATCAAGGAGGATTCATCCAAGGGAGATTCATTGCACACAATGTTATGATATGCCAGGATCTGATACGACATTATGGAAGGAAGCAGACAAAGCCAAGTTGTGTTATCAAGCTTGATTTGCAAAAGGCTTATGACACAATAGAATGGAAGTTCATTGAAGAAATGTTGCAAGGATTGAAATTTCCTACTCAGTTCATTCAACTTGTGATGTTATGCATTCGAACCCCCAGATTCTCTTTGATGATAAATGGATCCTCACATGGGTATTTTGAAGCTAAAAGAGGTCTGCGGCAGGGAGATCCCATGTCTCCATTACTATTTGTACTGGGTATGGAATATCTAACAAGAATCATGAGGAAAATTGGGCAGAAATCAGATTTCATTTTTCATCATAGATGTAAAGAGTTGAAGTTGAATCATCTCATGTTTGCGGATGATGTGCTCTTATTTTGCAATGGAGACTACAAGAGTATTATTTACTTGCTTCAAGGGCTCAAACTGTTTTCACAGACCTCAGGTTTGCAACCAAACCCTTCTAAATCTGCTATATACTGCCATGGTATGAATCATTCAGAGATGCAAAGGGTCCTGGATGCTTCAGGATTCCAGAGAGGAGAGCTTCCATTCACTTACTTAGGGATTCCTATCAGCCCTAAGAGACTTTCACCGAAGGAATGTTCTACTCTGGTTGAAAAGATGACACAGAGGATCAGAGCATGGAGTACTCGCCATATCTCATTTGCAGGTAGAGCTGTCCTAATCAACTCAGTTCTCTTGGCAATACACACTTATTGGAGCCAGGTAATGCTACTTCCAAAGAAGGTGATCAAAGAGATTGAAAATATTTGCAAAGCTTTCTTATGGAAGGGTCAACATATGATGATAGGAGCTGGGCAAATTGCTTGGGAACATGTTTGCCAATCAAAAGCTACTGGGGGGATTGGTTTCAAAAAAGTTGCTGAATGGAACAAAGCTGCAATGTTTAAGTATATATGGGCAATAGCAACAAAAGAGGATAACTTGTGGGTAAAATGGATACACAGTGTATGTATTAACGATAAAGAATGGTGGAGCTATGAGATTCCTCAAACAGGTAGTTGGTATTGGAGAAAGATTGTAGCTCTCAAGGGCCTACTATTGAACCTAGTTGATCCTACAACCTTTGTTCTGAAAAAATACATTGTTGCAGATGGTTACAAGTGGCTTTGCCCCACGGTTTCAAGGGTCAATTAGAGTAACGAAGTTTGGAGTCGTTTGAATACCCCAAAGCACAGCTTTGTCTTCTGGCTTGCCATTCAAAATAGATTAAAGACCAGAGATAGGCTGCTCAGATTTCAGATCATCACAGATTCTTCATGCTTGCTTTGTTCGGGGAATGCTGAAACTTGTGAGCACTTGTTCTTTCAATGCCCTTTCTCTTCAGATTGCTTACAACAGATCAAGAACTGGCTGGGATGGAAGACACCAGCATCATCCTTATGGGACTTGGTGCGTGTAATAGGAAAAAGGTCATACTCTGCTTTCCGGAAGCAGGTTTTTGCTGCTGCTTGTGCTGCTCTTTTGTACCAAATATGGAGGAATAGGAATGCTCGACTGTGGCAGGAAGCCCATGAAGATCCGAAGACAATTGTACAGATGATTAAACATACATGTAAGAATAGAATACAAAGTATATGGCCCAAAAAAGTGTCCATAAGTGATACAAATTGGTATAGTGAGTTGTAATAGATGTAAGATTTGTGTAATCAGGTTGGAGTAAGTGTTATCAATCCTTGTTTTATAAAAGGATCTGATCTAGTTGTAAATGTTATTTGGAGTAATGAAAATCACTGCTGATTTCCCAAAAAAAAAAAAAAAATTAGTATACGTGCCTCGCACGTAACTTTTTACTAGTATATAAATATATATTTATATCTTTATATATTAAAAGTGTCTATCTAACGGCATTTCTTGGTTTAACATTCTTAGTTTAACAGAATATACTTAAAAATAAAAGAATATTCTGTTAAATTTAACGATTAGGTTTGATCTCCCGTTAAAAAATAAACCCAATAATTAAACCCAAAAAATTAAACAATCTTTTAAATATTAATAATCTCTTTTTAAAATAAAAAAATCATCTTAACCACATATCTCTCTAACAAACTTATCTTGGGAGAATATTAATAATTTTTTATTTATTTTTTAAAAAAGAAAAATATAGATAAAATATCTAGAAAAGATAATATAAAAGAAGATTGATTGTGTTGGCTTAAAGATTTTTTGGCTTGGAGTTAAAAAAATAATAATAAAAAAAGATGAAATTGGCTGTAATTAGTATTTACCTTATATGTTTGTGCTTATTTTTAGTTTTATTTTTAATTTTACCACCAAGAGGAGAAGGTTGAATAATATTAGAATATGAAAATATTATTGGTGCTTATTAGTAATTTGCAAAGAATGTGAAAGTCTATAAATGTAATGACCACTCCAGTAATGTGGATTAGTAAAGGCAATTAGCACTAATTTTTATTATTTTATTATTATTTGTGAATTAATTTTGAATGTGGACCCCAATATTTAGAAATAAATATTAGAGTTATAATTTCTCAATTCTGGAGATTTTATTAAACTCTAGGGGTATTATTTAGCTTATATGTGAAATATGTTAATTTTGTAATTTTTGCTCGGCGACAACGGAAAATGCGATGGATGGCTAGATTGATCACATGGGTAAGTTTAGAACCCTATTTCATAGTGGGGAATATTTTAGAGAAAATTAATTATCGGGTTTGGGCGGGGTTATGGAAATTGACCATTTTACCCCTAGTTTCAAAGAAATACCCTAGTTTAAGTCTAAAGGGCATTTTAGTCTTTTATTAAGGTGAGTGAGGTGGCTGCCTAGGTGTTTGACACCTAATCTAAGTTAGTTTTTCAGCAAAGGGTTTTAGGGAAAAACTCTTGTCTTTTGTGAAAAAAATTAAGAAAAAGGAAAAATTAGAAAAATGCTTTGTTCTTGAATGCTCTCTCTCTCTTTCCTTCGGCTGAAGCAAACCAGGGCAAGGTTCATCATTTTCATTCCATTTTTATGGGAATCAGCTAGAATTCAAGGAGGTTTCAACTAAGGTAAAGCCCTAGACCTTTGTTTAGTTGTTTTTAAGCTTTTTATTTAGGTTGATTATATGATTTTTGGTGTTGGGAGCTGTTAGGTTTTGAATTGCTTAAGGTTTGAATTCTGGGGTTAGGTTGAGTTAATTTGAGTCCCTAGTTATTGTTTTTGATGCTTGAGAATGATTTTAAGCAAGCTTGAGTTTTGAAACTCAAGCTTTGAGCTTTAATGGCATAAATTGAATTATTGGTTTGTTCTGTGATTTGTTGGTTGGAAATGGATGTTTATACATTGTATAGGTATACTGGAGAGTTTGGTAAAGTTTGGGATTGAATTGAATCAAGGGGGATAATTTTTTTGGTTCCCAGCAGCAGAACCGGAATTCCGGTTCTGGGTGGCTTGTACCAACCGGTCGACCGGTTGGTGACCCAGAACCGGGATGCCGGTTGGGAACCGGTTTACCTGTTGGGGAATTTTCCAGAACCCTAGTCTTGGCCAATTTTGAGATATTTAGGGTATTGCCATGAGGTTTATCGATAGGGAAACTTTTAGTTTCAAGTTTTAAGTCCCGGAAAGTGATTTAGCGAGTCACTCATCTGTGTTACCATTATTGTGATTAGGGCATCCATCTAGCACGTGAATTCCGTTCAGGTTGGCCAGCACACTTGAATTCGGAAAACAGGTAAGAACTGTGTATAATGTATGATGTGATTATCTGAATGTATGTATATGTGTTTGTATATGCATGCTTGAATTATGTTAAACACTACCAACACTTGTATGAATAAGTTATAGAGTGTATTGGTACAGTGATTGTTGTGATTATGAGTACGATACAGTGATACCAACACAAGCATGGAAAAATGCTAAGGTGTGTGGTACATCACTCAGTGTTACTCAGTGATCGGGATAAACCCTACCAACACTCGTACAGTGAGGTGCGATGCGTATGTGGTATAGTGGTTGTACCCTGGTAATGAACGTTCATACTCATCTGTTAAGCTCTGTAAATAGGTGTATGGGCGCCTATTTACAGGTCGGAAATTATATGGTATGTTATATGCATTTCTTGCGAGTACTGTTGACTCACAGTTTCTGCTTCCATGTGTAGGTAAAGGAAAGGCGAAGGCTGAACAGGAATGAACCTGAGCTCGGGTGAGATTGTACATGTCAAGCGGCGCGACCTGGAGTGTTCGGTCTCGGGACATCTGGGTGTTATATTTTGAAAGTCGCTGTGCGACCTGTGAATTATGTATTTTGAAATGTAAAGTTTAAAAAGTAAATTTTACGAAGTTTGAAATCAGGATCCCGGGATTTGTAAATATTATATTATTTTACAAAGTTTAATGTTTAAAGCAAAAATTTTAATTTAACACGTTTTTCAAGAAATTTCTTTGATTAGCAAAGATTGCACAATAATTGAAAAAGCACTGTAGCGTGCCTTAGCATTAGGGCGTTACAATTTTGGTATCAGAGCCGCCAGGTTTGTTTACCGAAGCTTGCTATGACATGTACAATCTTCATCAGAGAAAGCTCGGTTCACGGTTCAGTAAGCCTGTACTTGTTTAGTATTTTAAATAAGTGTGATGTGAAAGCATGTTAGGAAGCATATTAGATTTAAATTAAATATATTTCTTTAAAAAGAAAAGAAAGTGTGTTGCCTTTAAGTTATTAAGAGCGGTGTTAATTTTGATCGCTGTCTAACCTGCCTGGCTTATGGATTCGCAGGCTAAGTCCTATTAAATGGACGCCCCGCGAAATACAAGAAGTCAGGGTGGCATGGTTGAGACCGGAGGCGGTCAGGGGAATCCTCAAAATCCTCGTGGTCGCGGCCGTGGCCGTGGCAGAGCTCAGGGTGGTCGCCCTGTAAATCCACCTCAAGCTCCTCCTGACTGGGAGCAAAGATTTGCTGAAATGCAAGAGAGAATTCGTCAGCAAGATGAAGAGATCCAAAGATTGAGGCAGCAGGGTCCTCCTGCCGTGCCTCCTCAAGAAGTTCAGGCCGTTGCAGTTCCAGCGGTGCCAGCAGAACAACCTGTTGTTGGCAACCGTATGGAACCGTTGTACGAAAGATTTCGAAAACAGGCACCTCCAGTGTTTCTGGGAGGCCCTGATGTGATGAAGGCTGAGCAATGGCTTTCGATGATTGAACGTATTCTCAACTTTATGGGAGTGGTTGGAAATGACCGGGTGACCTGCGCCACTTTCCAGTTTCAGGAAGATGCCCTCGTGTGGTGGGAATTGATAACCCTCACTCGGGACGTCACGCTGATGACCTGGGAGGAATTTAGGGAGTTATTTAACTCCAAGTATTACAATGAAGCGGTCAGCAGTGCAAAGCGGAAAGAGTTCACTGATCTAGTTCAGACTGAGGGTATGTCAGTCACTGAGTACACAACGAAGTTTGATCGGTTGGCTAAGTTGGCGGCAGGAATTGTGCCCACGGACTTCAGTAAGAAAGAAAAATATTTAGCGGGTTTGAGTGCAAAAATCCGACATGATCTGGTTATTACCACTACTGAAGAAACCACGTATGCAGATATGGTTGAGAAGGCTTTGAGAGCCGAGGGTGCAGTAAAATTTCTTCAGGAGCCCCGGGTGACTCCGAGTGTGGGTGGAACCCCCACCGTTCCTACCCCTGTTTATGGTAGGGATGGTGGTGACTCCACCACTGAGCAGAAAAGAAAAGTTGTTCCAGCTTCTGGTGGCTCGGGGCAAAGCAAGCGGTTCCGTGGGAACCAAGGCAGAGGAGGACGCCAGGGTTATTCTTATCCTAAGTGTCCAAGGTGCAAGAAACATCATCCGGGAGAGTGTAACCGGAAGACATGCTTCCTGTGTGGCATGGTGGGGCATTTCAAGAAAGATTGCCCCCAGGCAAAGAAAGAGGAGCCGAAAGCCGAGGTGAAACCGGTTCCTGCTCGTGTGTTTGCCATTACCCAAGCTGATGCTGCAGCCAGTCCTTCTGTTGTGACAGGTCAGCTTCCCGTCAACAACTTGTTATTTACAGTATTATTTGACTCGGGAGCTACACGTTCATATGTAGCTACAAGAGTGATTGATCTTCTGGGTAGGCCTTGTGATATTTTAGAAAGAGGGTTTGGAACCCTAATGCCTAGCGGGGAATTGGTTATCTCTAATAGGCACATTAGGTCTATGCCGGTTAGGATCGAGGATAGGGAATTGAGTACTGACCTTATAGAATTGAAATTAACTGAGTTTGATATTATACTGGGAATGGATTTTCTATCCAAGTATTCGGCCAGTATAGATTGTAGGCGTAAAATGGTGACTTTTCAGCCGGAAGGTGAAGATCCATTTGTTTATGTTGGATCGGTTCAGGGGTCTCGGATCCCGGTTATTTCTGTGTTGAGAGCTAGGGATTTACTATGCAATGGTTGTGTAGGATTTCTAGCGGTAGTATTTGACTCCAGCAGACCTGAAACATTTGGGCTTGAGGTAGTCCGGGTGGTGAAAGATTTTCTTGATGTGTTTCCCGAGGAATTGCCGGGATTGCCGCCACAGCGAGAGATTGACTTTGTGATTGATTTGGCACCTGGAGTCGAACCTGTTTCTAAAGCTCCATATAGGATGGCTCCAGCGGAACTCAAGGAGCTTAAGTTACAACTTCAGGGGATGCTTTATATTGGGTTTATTCGACCCAGTGTATCGCCCTGGGGAGCTCCGGTTCTTTTTGTGAAAAAGAAAGATGGTTCCCTCAGAATGTGTATTGATTATCCGGAACTAAAGAAGCTGACAATTAAGAACAAGTACCCGTTGCCTAGGATCGATGATCTGTTCGATCAGCTTCAGGGAAAGACAGTGTTTTCGAAGATTGATTTACGGTCTGGTTATCATCAACTGAGAATTCGGGAGGAGGACATACCGAAGACTGCTTTTAGAACCAGATATGGGCACTATGAGTTTCTGGTAATGTCGTTCGGATTGACTAATGCTCCTGCAGCCTTTATGGATCTCATGAATAGGGTGTTCAAGGATTTCCTCGATAACTGCTTTATAGTGTTTATCGATGACATTCTTGTATACTCTCAGTCAGAAGAGGAGCACGAGCATCATCTTCGAATGGTGTTACAGTGACTTAGGGATCACAAGCTGTATGCCAAGTTCAAAAAGTGCGAATTCTGGTTGTCTGAGGTGTCCTTTCTGGGTCATATTGTTGGGAAAAATGGAATTATGGTTGATCCAAACAAGATAGAATCAGTGAAGAATTGGCCGAGGCCCAAGTCTGTGACAGAAATTCGAAGTTTTCTCGGGTTAGCAGGGTATTATCGACGTTTCGTCGAAGGATTTTCTAAACTTTCTATGCCCCTAACCGAATTGACCAAGAAAAATCAGAGATTTGTGTGGACAGATAAGTGTGAGTCAAGCTTTCAGGAGTTGAAGCAGCGTTTGATAACAGCTCCGGTGTTAGCTTTGCCATCAGATCAAGAGAAATTTGTTGTGTATTGTGATGCATCCAGACAGGGTCTGGGATGCGTTCTGACGCAAGCTGACAGAGTCATAGCTTATGCCTCTCGTCAACTGAAGGATTATGAGCAGCGTTACCCAACTCATGATTTAGAGCTCGCTGCTGTGGTTTTTGCTTTAAAGATATGGCGACATTATCTTTACGGTGAAAAGTGTGAAATTTATACTGATCATAAAAGTCTTAAATACTTTTTCACCCAAAAAGATTTGAATATGAGGCAGAGAAGGTGGTTGGAGTTAGTTAAAGACTACGACTGTGAAATACTATATCACCCCGGGAAAGCCAATGTTGTGGCCGATGCTCTGAGCAGAAAAGGTCCCGGTCAAGTGTGTACTACGGTTATGATAGCTCCTCAACTAGCCTCAGAAATGGTTAGTGCGGGAATTGAGTTCGTGGTCGGAAAATTACATAATTTAACACTCCAATCTGATCTGTTGGAGAGAATCAGAAAGGCACAACTGGAAGATCCCGAGCTAGTTAAAGTTCGAGATGAAGTAGTGGCTGGTCGGCCTAGAGGTTTTTCAATCTCGAGCAGTGGAATGTTGTTATATAAAGCTCGAGTTTGTGTTCCTAGTGTTGATGAGCTTAAGAAAGAGATACTTGATGAAGCTCACACCACGCCTTATTCGTTGCATCCGGGAACCACCAAGATGTATCAGGATTTGAAACCCTACTTCTGGTGGTATGGGATGAAAAGAGATGTAGTGGACTATGTGTCCAAGTGTTTAACCTGCCAGCAGATTAAGGCTGAACATCAGAGGCCGGCAGGGTTATTGCAACCTTTAATCCTTCCAGAATGGAAGTGGGAGGACATCGCAATGGACTTTGTAACTGGGTTACCTAGAACTACAGGGATGTATGATTCTGTATGGGTCATTGTGGATAGATTTACAAAGTCGGCTCACTTTCTACCAGTGAAAGTTACCTATTCAGTGGATCAGTATGCTGAATTGTATGTGAAGGAGATAGTTCGTCTCCATGGAGCCCCTAAATCTATTGTGTCAGATAGGGATCCAAAGTTCACATCGAAGTTTTGGGTGAGTCTTCAGAAGGCTATGGGTACCAAGTTAAAGTTTAGTACAGCCTTTCACCCTCAGACTGATGGTCAGTCAGAAAGAACTATCCAGATTTTGGAAGACCTACTGCGAGCCTGTGTCATGGACTTTGAGGGTTCATGGAGTAAGTACTTGCCTTTAATTGAATTCTCCTACAACAACAGCTACCAAAGTACAATAGGGATGGCTCCCTATGAGATGTTATACGGTAGAAAATGTCGTTCTCCTATTCATTGGGACGAGACAGGAGAAAGGAAGTACCTGGGTCCAGAGTTAGTGCAAAGGACCAATGAAGCTATTGATAAGATCAAGGCTCGGATGCTTGCTTCTCAAAGCAGGCAGAAAAGTTATGCTGATCCGAAGCGCAGAGATGTCACATTTCAGGCAGGGGAACATGTTTTCCTGCGAGTTTCACCCATGAAGGGTATTAGGCGCTTCGGGAAGAAGGGTAAGTTAAGCCCTAGGTTCATTGGGCCATTTCAGATACTCGAGAAGGTCGGGCAGGTAGCGTATCGGCTAGCCTTACCACCAGCGTTATCAGCTGTTCATGACGTATTTCACATCTCTATGTTAAGGAAATACGTGTCAGACCCGACTCATGTCTTGAGTTATGAAGCCCTTGAACTACAACCAGACTTATCCTATGAAGAGCAACCTGTTCAGATTCTGGATAGAAAAGAAAAAGTTCTTCGCAACAAGACTATTGCACTGGTTAAAGTGCTCTGGAGGAACAGTAAGGTGGAAGAAGCCACCTGGGAATTAGAGTCAGATATGAGGACTCAACATTCAGAGCTATTCAGGTTAGATTTCGGGGACGAAATCCTATTAACGAGGGGGATAATTGTAATGACCGCTCCAGTAATGTGGATTAGTAAAGGCAATTAGCACTAATTTTTATTATTTTATTATTATTTGTGAATTAATTTTGAATGTGGACCCCAATATTTAGAAATAAATATTAGAGTTATAATTTCTCAATTCTGGAGATTTTATTAAACTCTAGGGGTATTATTTAGCTTATATGTGAAATATGTTAATTTTGTAATTTTTGCTTGGCGACAACGGAAAATGCGATGGATGGCTAGATTGATCACATGGGTAAGTTTAGAACCCTATTTCATAGTGGGGAATATTTTAGAGAAAATTAATTATCGGGTTTGGGCGGGGTTATGGAAATTGACCATTTTACCCCTAGTTTCAAAGAAATACCCTAGTTTAAGTCTAAAGGGCATTTTAGTCTTTTATTAAGGTGAGTGAGGTGGCTGCCTAGGTGTTTGACACCTAATCTAAGTTAGTTTTTCAGCAAAGGGTTTTAGGGAAAAACTCTTGTCTTTTGTGAAAAAAATTAAGAAAAAGGAAAAATTAGAAAAATGCTTTGTTCTTGAATGCTCTCTCTCTCTTTCCTTCGGCTGAAGCAAACCAGGGCAAGGTTCATCATTTTCATTCCATTTTTCTGGGAATTAGCTAGAATTCAAGGAGGTTTCAACTAAGGTAAAGCCCTAGACCTTTGTTTAGTTGTTTTTAAGCTTTTTATTTAGGTTGATTATATGATTTTTGGTGTTGAGAGCTGTTAGGTTTTGAATTGCTTAAGGTTTGAATTTTGGGGTTAGGTTGAGTTAATTTGAGTCCCTAGTTATTGTTTTTGATGCTTGAGAATGATTTTAAGCAAGCTTGAGTTTTGAAACTCAAGCTTTGAGCTTTAATGGCATAAATTGAATTATTGGTTTGTTCTGTGATTTGTTGGTTGGAAATGGATGTTTATACATTGTATAGGTATACTGGAGAGTTTGGTAAAGTTTGGGATTGAATTGAATCAAGGGGGATAATTTTTTTGGTTCCCAGCAGCAGAACCGGAATTCCGGTTCTGGGTGGCTTGTACCAACCGGTCGACCGGTTGGTGACCCAGAACCGGGATGCCGGTTGGGAACCGGTCTACCTGTTGGGGGATTTTCCAGAACCCTAGTTTTGGCCAATTTTGAGATATTTAGGGTATTGCCATGAGGTTTATCGATAGGGAAACTTTTAGTTTCAAGTTTTAAGTCCCGGAAAGTGATTTAGCGAGTCACTCATCTGTGTTACCATTATTGTGATTAGGGCATCCATCTAGCACGTGAATTCCATTCAGGTTGGCCAGCACACTTGAATTCGGAAAACAGGTAAGAACTGTGTATAATGTATGATGTGATTATCTGAATGTATGTATATGTGTTTGTATATGCATGCTTGAATTATGTTAAACACTACCAACACTTGTATGAATAAGTTATAGAGTGTATTGGTACAGTGATTGTTGTGATTATGAGTACGATACAGTGATACCAACACAAGCATGGAAAAATGCTAAGGTGTGTGGTACATCACTCAGTGTTACTCAGTGATCGGGATAAACCCTACCAACACTCGTACAGTGAGGTGCGATGCGTATGTGGTATAGTGGTTGTACCCTGGTAATGAACGTTCATACTCATCTGTTAAGCTCTGTAAATAGGTGTATGGGCGCCTATTTACAGGTCGGAAATTATATGGTATGTTATATGCATTTCTTACTGAGTCTGTTGACTCACAGTTTCTGCTTCCATGTGTAGGTAAAGGAAAGGCGAAGGCTGAACAGGAATGAACCTGAGCTCGGGTGAGATTGTACATGTCAAGCGGCGCGACCTGGAGTGTTCGGTCTCGGGACATCTGGGTGTTATATTTTGAAAGTCGTTGTGCGACCTGTGAATTATGTATTTTGAAATGTAAAGTTTAAAAAGTAAATTTTACGAAGTTTGAAATCGGGATCCCGGGATTTGTAAATATTATATTATTTTACAAAGTTTAATGTTTAAAGCAAAAATTTTAATTTAACACGTTTTTCAAGAAATTTCTTTGATTAGCAAAGATTGCACAATAATTGAAAAAGCACTGTAGCGTGCCTTAGCATTAGGGCGTTACAATAAATATATAGTTGTGTAGCTATTATTAGATATGGAATGAGATAATAAAACTTTTTTCAATTAGAAGATTAATGTACATTTTACTATTAATAACATACATTATTATAACACAACTATGTTTTACTTACTAAATATACTGACATATATTTTATTTTTGTAAAACAATTCGTTCAAATAATTATACTATTTTAATTATTAATTAAAATAAAAAACTAAAATATTAAATAAAACTAACACTACGTGGCTTGGCACGTAACAATCACCTAGTATATATATAAGTATAAACAAAGAATTTGTTTTCGTAACATAATATTCTCAAATTATTTATAAAAAGAAGCATTAAAAAAAGAGAGGAGCTCACCATCATATTTTTAAAAAAAATCATAAAAATATATAAAAAAAACCAGTACAAATGACAGGAAGAACCAACTCATCAAATTAAGCTCTAGCTCTCACATGACATAGTCATGATGATAAGTACATGATTGCATGAGCTTAATTAATTTATTGAAACTAACAGAAATAGCAAATGATCACCTTATAACTAATTGAAATCAAAACATTGCTTGTGAATTTGCAACGGATTAATCCTTATTGATAAAAATAATTAAACATGCATGATATGAAGTTCCAAAACCAATAGTGTTTGAATCAGATCAATCAATATTTTGTAATGCAATTTTGAACAGATGAAGTATTATCATCATCTTTTGGTGGCAGCTTTTCGTTTCGAGCAATGAAATCCATGTTGAACGTATTCAAACCCGTGAAAATTCCGTCATTCAGCTTGTGGATGATGACAGTTCCGTCATGTAGAATATCGCGCTGAGTATAAGAGAAGGGAACATCACACATTCCTTGTGTCGCTACAAGAGTAACTATTGTTCTTGTCATAGGAGGCACTTTTACCGTGTAGGTAGATTCAGTTGTAGTTTCAACTGTATTAGTTTTTTGCCATCCAACTGTTCCGGTCAACTCATAAGAACATTCAATCTTCTCTTTAGCAACCAATGGAATTTCATCAACTTCGAGAGATGTTTGGACACCTACCTTTAGGGAAACGCTAGCGCTGAAAGTAGTAGAGCTTGAATTCTTGTAGGAAAATGTGAGGCTTATAGTGTTATCCTCTTTCTCGTCGTGGTTTTCAGCGGATGCATGGGCCTTTTCTAGGGCTTTGACATTGTAGATCCTTCCCTCCTCTGGTCGAAAATCGATCCCGTATATACTCCTAGAACCAGCGGTCTCAAGCACTACCAACTTCGTATAAGAGTTAATTTTGGGACCATTGGCCTTAAGAACATCGGTGTATTTATCATCAGTACAAATTTGGATGTATCTATCCTCGCTACTTGTGTAATTTTTATAGAGGAGGGCCACAGCGCTGTCGGCGACTTTTACAGGCCAAAAAAGTGAGGTGTTTGTGTCGCGGTAATCAGCTACAGCACTTATCCAGCCATAATCAACACGGGTCCAGAACATTCCAGTGGAAATGTTCTTTATCCGGATATAACCATCACCAACGACAAAGATCTGATGTGCCACACTCGCATCAGTAATGTCATCTGAGTTATACAACATAACATTGTAATGGTCCCTATTGCAACTGAGATATTTGTTATTGGGGCCAAGGAAGGCGACAGTAGCAGTTTTGGGAAATAAAACAAGCGACTCCCAATCCAAGATATCAAACTCCGTCATTTTATCACCACCATCAGCCGGTGGGATGCTTGAAAACGCATACAAGCTATCATGATAGAATGCAGTGCAACGCTGAGTGGCAACATGTGTAAATTTGAAACTATTATCACTATCCTTGGTTACTTGGAACCAGGTACCTGGTTTTTCAGGCGAATCTTCTTCTATGGGGTCGTCAGAGGAGGCAAGAATGAGCCACGGATCATTTACATTATCCTTGTTGACTTGCATGGCCAAGAATTTGTTGTTGTGGCAGCACCTTATGTGAACCCATTCCGGGTTTTCTTGTGCACTTATTAGTTCGAATTTCACCAAAGGACTCGTAATGTCCTTTCCATCAAAAGCCAAAAACGTTGGTGGCACCCCTTTTGCGACGCTCTCTTTCTTAGTTATATGTCGCAAATAGGTGCTGTCGTAGTTATATGTATAGCTCTTGAAAACTGATTTCAGAACCACAAACCTTGGCCATCCACTAGATATTGTAGATGATGACATTATTATCTATAGATAATATAATATCCTTTGCTCACAAATATATATACTCAGTAGTAATTTGGGTGAGATTGCTAAGTTGATATATGTAAGCTATATATTTATAGGGCACCAAAAACAATGGATCAACGAGATATAGATTCAATAATCATTACGCGTCATTATCTAAATAATTATATGATTACTATCATAAAGTGGAGAGTACGTGATATCAATTGTTTTTATTATTATTGATAATTAGAGTATGCTAATATTTAATTTCACGTCCTACATTAAACATAAATAGCTTGTTTAGTAGGTCGTATATAATAGTTGTATTATATTAAATAACAAGTAATATTACGTATTGATAATACATTGTATTGTATTAATTATTATAATCATGATAAATATTAATGCAATGTGAAATGTATTATCTAATACATAATAAATAATCTGTATTATAGCTTGTTTTATAATATTTACAGAGAGTTTGGAGTAAGTAACCCTAACCCCGGATCTGATGCCGACGTCGACTAAGATTCAGTTTCAGACCTTGGACCTGGCCCCGACCCCGAATCCTAGGCCCAGACCCATACTCGGATCCGAACCCTGACCCGAACTCGCACCCTGGCCCAGATCCCGAGCCGGCCCCAAACTCGGACCCCGAACCTTGGATCCCGATGCGAACCACGAACCTGGACCCCGACCTAGAACCCATATTCGAACCTGGCCCCGGACCTCAGATTCAGACTTCAACCTAGACCCGAACCCCGACCCTGACCCGACCCTGATCCGGTCGCAAACCCAATCACACAGACCCTAGACCCGGACCCCCACCTAGATCTGAATCCCGACCCGGATCCCGAACTTTGACCCCAACCCAAACCCCAGTACTCTTGGACCCCAACCCGGATGTCTTGGACCCCGACTCGGACCTGGTCCTGAACGGGGTTCGAAGTTAGAGTCGAGTTTATGGTAAAGATAATATAATTTTATATAACCTATTAATATAAGTTATACCAAACTTGTATAAATAATATTAGTACAGTACAATACAATCCAACACAATACAAAAATACAATATAATACGACATACCAAACGAGGCCAAAAGTGACATGTTATTTTCCAATTGAATAGGCTATAGTATTCAATTTTTTATTATATTTTAAATTGTATTCCTTTACAAAAAAGAAAATATTATATATAAGATATTTTAATTGTTACATCAAATATGTAATCATAATAGGTTACATTTACTTTTAATCGTCCTTGGATCATTATTAGACCATTATGATTTTAAAAATTTACTAAAAATAATTAATAAATTATTTATAACCTGATACTTAACGTGATTTTATTAATTTCCTTAAAATAAAAAAAAATAAAAAAATATAAATATTAATTTCTAAAAATTTTTTATTAAATATGTTAATTAAAAATTTAATTTATTTTAAGTAAATTATTAATTTAAATCTAAAAATAAAATTTTAACATGACATGTTATAGTAAGTCATAAAACTGTGTTAAACTTTATTAAAAGTTGACACATCAACTAATTTAATTTATATTAAATATGTTAACAAATTTTGTTGACTTTATTAGAGATTTAATATTTTTATAAATAAAAAATTAATTAACGTATCAAATTTTGATTAGTTTAACATAGTATGAGACACCAGTTTTAATAAGAGATCTTGATTCATGTATATATATTTGCTGAATCAGCAGTGAAATACATTACAAACATATCCAAAATGGTTACAGTAATTATTGACCGAATAATCTGTAATTTTTTTTTTTTTTAGAACGAATCACTAAAACTACAGAAGATTAATTATATCACTATCTCGTGAATTTCAGTTAATCTCCTCCTTCAAATATACATATAGTATTATCTTTATATAATAATATTTATAATTAAACTAATATATATCTATTTCTATTCTATATAAAGTGTGCCTATATAACTGAAATTCTTGGTTTATGAGTAATTCATGGGTGGTAATTTATTTTTATTTAATAAAATAATAAAATATTATTTATATATAATAAAATAATAATAAAACAAATCCCATTAATATTTGAACTGATATTTGATGTTAAATATTTGAGAATCACAACCCATTTAAAAAGAAAACAATTTGATACTGTGAGACTCTCAATTAAAAAAAAAAAGTAATATGCTCATCAAATTTGTATTTATTTTTAAACATGGTGAAAAAATGAATTATCTTTCATATTATTCAACAGAGTAAAACAAGTTTTATATTGGTTTACTATTCAACAACCTTGTCAAGAATTCTTGTAAGTTGTAACCACAAAATTGCCAAGTCAAACCAACACTTTCATTGCAATATTCACAGACTAACTACAAAATTATTTCATAACATTTACAGAACCGCACACCCCAATCATCTTTAATATGGACGTATCAGAAGCCAGATCATTAACCTAAATTGGTTAGTTCTATTATGTTTTGGAACAAATCGTCTATAATATAAAAAACCCCAAGTTTGAAGCCAAATCATCATACTTGTATCTTTTTACATTGTTCAGGAACCAAGATTTTAAAACACAATTGTTACCTCCTTAAGGTCAACCCACTCCCAAGTCTCATTTGCTGTATTTAATTATATCATAGACCAAAGCATGCCGGCCCTGTAAATAATAAGAAAATCAAACATGGTTTAAATCTCAAGGCAATAGAGCCTTTTCCGTTAAATCTCAAAGATACATAAATATACATGATAAAAAAGCCAATCTAAGAAGTGGGTGCCACGTTAAAGCTAAGGAAACATTAAGCAACTGTTAGGTTTGTTTTACAATTTATGGTGTTTTAAAAGAACATATTGAAACAGAAACACATAAAAAAACCTCCACATCATTTAATTTTTTTAAGGTAGTGTTTTACTAGGGGATCTAGCGAGTTTCGCCCCTTCGCTAATGGCCTCTAAGAGTTCAAATTCCAGTATTGTATAAATCTTCAATTTGTTTTATTTCTTATATTAAATGAAATTTTGCTACTTTTTTTTCTTAATTTACACCTTTATTGTTTATATATTATTAGGGACATTCATGAAAATTAGGGTTTCTTTGAAATATACAATTAATGAGCATTACTTTTTGATCATAGTGTGTTTTCCATGGCTGAAAACCTCAATAATCTCTATCATTTGATATCAAATAAAATAAAATTATCATGATGTATACATTATGGATATTTAATGAGTAATTAGTGTGTTGAAATTGTCAAGCTGATATTTAGAATTGTTTATAATTGAATTGTTTCTTTGTCAAAATTAATATTAAGTATATTTATATGTTTATAGGTTTATCTATTTTCTCTTAGATCAATTATGCTCATATAGCAATAGAATCATACTCAGATAGACATGTTGTTTTCATTTTGTAATTTAAATCTTCTTAGTCATTATTTAGTTCACTTAAACCTTTTCCGATTATGCTAACTGAAGTTTTGTTTCTTTTAAGTACTTCATTATAAAGATCTATATTACATGTATCATTTATTTTTGACTATGAGGAGGTGGATTTCTTTATTGGGAAACATATAGCGTGACAAATTATTGTTCATATATTTAATAATTATTTTTGATTAATGAGATTCATATGTATAACTGTGTATATTGAATTCTTTATTCAAATAATTATTTTTGATTTTTACGTGATTATTTATTATTCTTTATTCAAATAATCTCACCTAATAACTAATAATGTTTTTTCTTTAATTTTTAAATGTATCACTTTCAAATAATATAGAAAAAAAACTAACATAAAATTTAGTATACGTGCCTCGCACGTAGTTTTTGCTAGTATATATATATATATCTATATATATATATAAAACTGAATTAATATGCATGATTCCCTTAATTATTTGTTCTCGATCGATGCATTGACTTTTAGTAGCTAATGCGTAGGAATGTGTAGTATGAATAATTTATAAATTAATTAATATTTAAAATTAAACAACTTACTAATTTACAGAATAAAAATATTACAAGAAAAAAAAATTATATAAATTATAAACTAAATTAAAAGATTTAAAAGAAAATGATGTACTTAGACACTTGGCATATGACATCACTTTTTGTATAACACTAGCAGCTTTAACTATAACCTCAACTCTATTTATCGGTCTGAACAAGATAGGACTTATTTGAAATTAATTGAAGGAACAATTCATAAAAACCTTCTGTGGTAGTTCATTTATTCTATAGTTACTTAACGTGTCAATTTTAAATTTTTGGTCATTGAAATTCATGAGTAATACCAATTAAAATTTAAGGGTAGATATTACATCTCCTTTTCCCTTTCAAAGAAATTGAAATGATTGAAGTTTTTTTATTTAGAATTGTCTTAGGTCTAATTCCTATTACTTTGGTTGGATTATTTGTAACTACATATTTACAATACAGACGTGGTGATCAACAAAAATTTATATAATTTAATTTTTACATGTTATTTTAATTATAGTACAAGTTACAAAATAAATATTTTATTATTATACTGAAGATAGAATAGTAAGGGACAAACATTTAAATAAATATTGTAGATTGTTTGAACACTACTTTTTATAATTTAAATTATTCTGAATTTTTTAAAATTTTGTAGGATGTCTTAAACATACTACGTACAGGACCATGGAAAAAAATTAGAAGGGGGTGCATCGGTTCATTCTTTTTTAGGGAGTGCACCATAGAATAGCTTCTTACGATATATACTATTAAATTTTTAACCTGCATGTAATCATTTAAAAAAAATTAATAAAAAAAACTTAGAGAAAATCTGTAATACACTCCCTAAACAGGTGTTGTAGTAGATCGCATTATATGTTTCAGTATTTAAGAAAGTTTTTTAATTTTAAGTGTCTTTTATGATCATGTACGATGTAGTTATTTATGATCATCTGTAAATTTTTAAAAATTTGTAAATAGTTTACAATGCCAAAAATAAGAATCAAATAATTACTTATCACATGTATAAGAAGAAGTAGTCACACGTGCAACAAAATATTTGAATCTTATTTTTGGTATTTAAAATTTTCTAAAAATTTGCAGGTCGTCCTAAATAACTACAATGTACACAATTATGAAAAAAAAAAATGAACTAAAAAATTTCATGTATGCCAAAACAGATAAGGGATCTACCGAAATATTCTTTTGGGGTAAACTATAAATACCTAATTTTATAAATGGAAAAATTATCTCAAAATTATCATATACCACTGACTTAATTAAACTAATATTGTGAGAAATTTGTACTTTAAAAAAATCATTGTCAGAAATTTTGAAACTTTTTAATAGAAAATTTATATGTAACATTTTTAAATTTAATATTATAAAATAATATTATGTTAATATAAAAGTCGTACTTATTATAAAAAAAAAAAAAAATACTGTATATATAGAGATTCTTAACTAAAATATAAAGGCATAATTATTTTTGTGATAATTATTTAAAAAGATATTAAAATAAATAATTAAATTAAAATATTATATTCAACTCAATTTACAAAAGAAAAGAACATATATGGACAAGAAAAAAAAAATGATACAAAAAACTCTAAATTATTTAATTATGCATATATATATAAGTGATGTGATATGTGAATTTTTCAGTATATATTAAACGCACTATAGCTATGTATGTATATATGTGATAAAAGAGATAGAATAAGTTGTAGTACTAAAGTTATTACTCATGCTAGTTTCAATAATAATAATAATAACAGTTTTATATATGTTTTTTTTTTTTTTTGTTGAGTTAAAAGTGTGTTGTCGATACAAAATAAACTTCTATATAGCGAAAAGTTCAAAATTATTAGTTGAGTTAAAGGTCTGGTGTCCTTCACCAGACAAAATTTTATGTAAAGAAAAATTCAAAAACATTAGTATTGTAATTTTATAATTTTATTAACGGTAAAATTGGTATAATCAATATAAACACTATTACTATACTTTTATAATAATAAGATAGGACGTGAAATTAAATATGAACATTATTCTAATTAATTATCATAAAAGAATTAAACAATAATATTGATATCATGCACACGACGTACTCTCCACTTTCTGAAATTATCATATTTAATACTATAAAATATGTATGCATGTCTGCTGTTTCAAATCAATATAATTGAGTATAGAATATATCAATTACAATTATTTTATAATGAGTTATCAATCGATTTATACATCATTCATTAGATAATGAGTTTTTTTTTTTTAATATTTTTAGATCTATTCTAATATTTCAAATAATTATATATAAAAATTACGTAATTATAACTCATTATTTTATGTATTAAATAAACTTATTGGAGACAATACTTTTAGCGATCGACTATAAGTAGAATACGGTAATAATAATGTGTGAGATAGAATGATGAGAATAATTTTAAGTGATCGAGACATAAAAATAATATTAATTATGAGAAATAGTACAATTCACTTAAATAATTCTTAACAAATAATAATAATAATAATAATCTATTTTATTCATATCACCCTACTTATTTACTTTTATATTAATAATTAATTTTTTAATAAAACAATTTAAAATTCCAGATATCATCTATTAATCGTATAAATATTAAGCATCTTAATAAATAAATGATATATCAATCCTCCTATTAAAAGATATTTTTTTAATAAATAAATTATTAATTTTAATATTATTATATATTAGATCAATTTTTTAATAAATATTAAGCATCTTAATAAATAAATGATATATCAATCCTCCTATTAAAAGATATTTTTTTAATAAATAAATTATTAATTTTAATATTATTATATATTAGATCAATTTTTTAAGTTATTATTTATTACATTGATAAATAATTATTTTTTATGATTATACTACAATAAAATTAAAATATAATAATAATAATAATAATAATAATAATAATATATAAAGGAGAAGTATGAGGCGGTGACATGGTATTTTAAAATGACTCTAAATTATTTTGCTCTTCTCTCCTTAATTCTCTCAATTTTAATAATTTATTAAAGCATAAATCTATAAATTAATCTTATACTATTATTTTAATAATTTTTTTTTGAATAAAAATCATAACATCTATTAATTAATAAATTTGTTCAAAACAATAGAACGCACTTCAGAGGAACAGTCCTCCAACTGAAACACACGACCTGTAGAGAAACAAGAGTCTCTAGCTTGCCAAGCAATGAGCCAACTTATTTGCAGATCGTTTTACAAAACACAAATTGCGAAGGCATAAAATACTGCTTTGAATCGCTTGGACACACACCAAGCTATCTGTTTCCAAGTACATTACTCTATCCCACGAATGAGTTGCAATCTAACTCAATGCTTCTTTAATGCTTATTATCTCAGCAATTTCGGGTTGAACACATATCTTCCCCTTTTTGAATGCTTCTACCATAGCACCATGATGATTCTGAGCTACACAACTCATGCCAAAAGACAAGACTCGAACCAGAAAAAACTAAAAAACCATGTCAAAAGACAAGACTAATGGAAAAACTAAATTAGTTTCAACACATAAACACGATCACAGCATTAAAATTAATTAAGGAATGAAGTCCTTATAATTCTAACCCCATAAAAATATTAATTGGAATTAAACTAATAATAGTAAATTAATAAATGAAAACAAAAATCTAAAACTGAGGACGTTGTTGAGCTGAACTGAACCACTCTCAGACAACTGCTCTTGGAACCCTCACAGAAGAAGACGTTGGGAATGAGAAAAATTTGAATGTGGACTGTAACAGCAAAGAAAATAAACACTTAATAATTATAAACCCTAACTTCTTTGAAAAGAGACGATTATGATCAGAGGATAAGTTGATTATGATTTAATTCAGGCCCATGATCGTTTTTTGGTTTGGGGAATTTTGTCGAACACTTTATGGGTGCCAACTGCCAAAGCCAAGGATTGAGACGAGAGATTTGATCGATATCTTCTTGTTGTGCAAGAACACTACTGAAACAACAATAAACAAATAGCAACAGAACAAAAACAAGAGATCAAAGTGATCAATAATAATGAACTATAGTGAAAGTATAAGAATTCGAATTCACCAAGAAACCATGGGATTGAATTATGAACATGAAGAAGAATCTTTATTGCTGAATAATCGTTTATTACAATCAATGAGAGAGAGAGAGAGAGAGAGAGAGAGAGAGAGAGAGAGAGCGAGAGAGAGAGAGAGAGAGATAAACCAGAGAACTAATCAGTTACAAAACAAGAGACAAATTACATTAAATCCTCACTTGAGGGAAGCCATTTCATGAATGGACACTCCCTTTAACATCCCTCCATAAAACTCTCTCTAAATATATGTATTCTGTTTGTTCAATCTCTCTCTAAGGAATTAAAAATACATCAAAACCAATTCCCTGAAATCAGTAGGCAAGAGTTTTATTTATAGTTGTAGGCAGTAGCTGATTTCGAAGCCAACTGAATTAGTTGGTTAGGTAAGTTTGTTGATGATGTGGAGAACTAACAATTTCACATGTGGCTTAATTACAACAATTTCCACCTTAATTGAGACACATGTGAACTGAAGTTTGAGAACTTTAAGATTCTTCAATGTTGAGCAAGGTTAGACAATGTCTAAACTTGTCCAAAGTGAGACACTTAGTAAGCATGTCAGTAGGGTTGTGGTCTGTGCTAATTTTCATGACATGTACCTGGTTGCCGGTGACAATGTCTCTGATGAAATGCAACCTTATGTCGATATGTTTAGATCTCTCATGATGCATAGGATTTTTCATGAGATGAAGTGCACTTTGGTTGTCACAGTGCACTGTCATGTCATCAGTGTTGAGCCCAAGTTCACTAGTGAATCCTTTCAACCATAGTCCCTCTTTGATTACTTCAGTGGCAGCCATGTATTCTGCTTATGTTGAAGATAATGCTACAACCTTTTGCAGAGTTGATTTCCAGCTTACACAGCCACCAAACACAGTGAACACAAAGCCTGCGAGAGATCTCCTTGTGTCTATGCAGCCAGCATAATCAGAATCCACACAACCAGTAGCAATTTCTTTGGTAAATGACTCTTTTCCAAACATAATCCCCATGTTTAGAGTGCCTTTGATGTACCTTAGAGTCCATTTAAGAGCAGACCAGTGTTGCTGCCCAAGGTCAGTGAGAAATCTGCTCACCATGCTCATAGCATATCCAATGTCAGGTCTGGTACAGACCATGGCATACATTAAACTGCCAACAGCATTGGCATATGGTATGCAATCCATATTAGCCCTTTCTCTCTCTGTTTTTGGAGATTGATCCTTTGAAAGTCTGAAATGATGAGCTAATGGTGTTGAGACAGGTTTGGCATTTTCCATTCCAAACCTGGTTAGAACTTTCTGCAGGTATCCTTTCTGAGATAAGAAGATAGAATGGGGTATGTTCCTTTTTATGTCAATGCCTAGGATCTTTTTAGCTGATCCTAGGTCCTTCATTTTGAATTCCGCATTAAGCTTTTCTTTTATCTTGTTTATCTCAAATCTATTTTTACCAATTAATAACATATCATCTACATAAACAATAGATAGACATGTTGATTAAAGTAAACACAAGGATCATACCTACTTTGACTGAATCCAATGGCCTTCATGAACTCATCAAACCTCAAATTCCATTGTCTCGGAGCCTGTGTCAAACCATATAGTGACTTGAGCAGTAGGCATACTTGATTGGGATTCCCATTGTCAAATCCCTCTGGTTGTGTCATATAAATCTTTTCATCTAGTGTTCCATGTAGGAATGCAGTTTTAACATCCATTTGATCAATCTCAAGGTCATACTTAGCAGCTTTTGCTATCATAACTAAAAATTAATTATTAAATAATATTGTCATCTAATATATTTTTTAAATTAGACTTAATAAAGTCTTTCAATTAATAAACAAATCATAGAATCCCTTTTCTTACAATTTTGCCCTTGCTTAGTGAAAATTCATAAACTAGACATAGTCTAATTTTAGAATTATAATTGATTAATTAAAATCAATTAACTGAGTCTTACAAGAAGTATGGTCTCAACTAGTATGGGGACCATGGGCCTATATAACCGAGCTTCCAATAAGCAGACCCAGAACTTACCAAGTAAATTCACTGACTTATTAATTCCTTGTTGCATCCACGCATAGAACTTGGAATTGCACTCTCAGTTACATAGAACGCTCTATATGTTCCACGATATAGATACGCTATAAATTATCCATTATTATCATCCCAGTAATCAATGATCCTCTATAGATGATCTACATTGCATAGGGATAAAATTACCGTTACACCCTTTCAATGTATTTTATCCTTAAAACACTTGCCACCTATAAATGATATTTTAGTGAAATAATATAATCACTAAAATGAGATCTCAATCATTTATCTCTATTTAGCAAGCTCGAAGGAAATCATCGTTTCACTTCTAAATACCTATAGAAGTTATAGATTCCATATATATGATTAGCGCTCCCACTCAATTGTACTACCATGTTCTCAAAATGTACGTATCACCCTGACCAAAAAGTAGGCTTAACTAACAAATCAAAGAACATGAATAACACTATTGAGATCGAACATAATCATGTCAGGATTAAGATCATTTGATCTAGGATCAACTAGGTGATATTGTATTGAATAGATATTATGGTAAAATTATCATATTCCAATGTATACTCCATACATCCGATACTGGTAAACTTTGCCAATGCCTTGGAAAGAACATAACATGTAATGACCGCTTTAGTAATTTGGATTAGTAAAGGCAATTAGCACTAATTTTTGTTATTTTATTATTATTTATGAATTTATTTAATTGTGGACTCCAATATTTAGAAATAAATATTAGAGTTATAATTTCTCAATTCCGGAGATTTTATTAAACTCTAGGGGTATTATTTGACCTATATGTGAAATATGTTATTTTTGTAATTTTTGCTCGGCGACAACGGAAAATGCGATGGATGGCTAGTTTGGTCACATGGGTAAGTTTAGAACCTTATTTCTTAGTGGGAAATATTTTTGAGGAAATAAAATATCGGGATTGAGCGGGGTTATGGATTTTTACCATTTTACCCCTAGCTTTAGAAAACCTTAGTTTTTGGGTTAAGGGCATTTTGGACATTTAGGTAAATGGGGGAATAGGTGGCTGCCCTAGCTTAGTGACACCTAGCTAGATTAATTTCAGTAAAGGAATTAATTAGTTTCATTTACCCCATTAAGTTAATTAGAGAGAAAATACCAAAATTCAAGAGAAACTCCTTCTCTTTCTCTCTTTCCATTCGAGTTGCACCAAACCAAGAAGAAACCAGCTGATTCTTTGCTTCTTTTTCTGGAAATTCAGTAGAGATTTAAGGGTTTTTGAAGCTAAGGTAAGCCCTAGTAACATCCCTCTTTATTTCTTGAATTTTATGAGTGGTTGAATATGTGATTCTTGGTTTTGGTGGTTGTTAGGTTTAGAAATGTTTAGGGTTCAATTTTTATGCTCAATATAGGTTGATTAGAGGTTCTATTAGTTGATTTTGGTGCATGGAATTAGTTTTAAGCAAGCTTGAGTTTTGAAACTCAAGCTTTAGTCTTTAATGGCAAGTTGAGTTTCAATGGTTTGTTCTGTGATTTTCTGGTTGGAATATATTGTTTATACCCTTACTAGGTACTCTGGAAAGTTTCATTGCATTTGGGGGAGAATTGAGCAATGAATGAAGGGTTTTGGGAACTCTGGTGCAAACAGCTAGCCGGCTTGCAGAGCTTCAAAAACTGGCTAGCCGGTTTTGGTAGGGTTCCCCGGGCCTTTCATTTTCTCAATTTTTGCCTTTGCGGTGCCTTGGTTGGGTGTTTCCCCATTTTCAGAGTTAGAATAACCCATAGAAAGTATAACAGAACCTAGGGTTTTGGATTTGGGTTTCCCGGGATTAGGGTTTTAATCATGTAACTTACCCGGTTTTAAAATGTGATTAGGGCATCCATCTAGCACAAGATTTTCGTTCAGGTTGGCCAGCACACTTGAATTCGGAAATAAGGTAAGAACTGAATATAATGTGTGATATGATTATCTGAATGTATGTATATGTTATGTGTATATGCATGCTTAAGTTGTTAAATGCACTACCAACACTTGTACGGTTATGGTACAGAGTGCATTGGTATAGTAAATATTATTTGTGAGTACAGTACAGTGATACCAACACAAGTTCGGGAAAGTACTACGGTGTGTGGTATATCACTCAGTGGTACTCAGGGTACGAAACAAACCCTACCAACACTCGTACAGTGAGGTACGTAGTGTATGTGGTATAGTGGTTGTACCCTAGTATTGAACGTTCATGCTCATCTGTTAAGCCTTGTAAATAGGTGTATGGGCACCTAATTACAGGTCAGAAATTATATGATATGTTATATGCATTTCTTACTGAGTCTGTCGACTCACAGTTCTGCTTCCATGTGTAGGTAAAGGAAAGGCGAAAGCTGAACAGGAGTGAACCTGAGCTCGGATGGGATTGTACATGTCAAGCAGCGCGACCTAGAGTGTTCGGTCTCGGGACATCTGGGGATTGTATTTTGGTAGTCGCTGTGCGACCTGTAATATGTGTATTTTGAAACTTTTAACTTTTAAAAGTTTGAAAACGGGATCCCGGCACTTGTAAATATTTTAATATATTATAAAGTTTAATAATTAATATAAAAGTTTTAATTTGACACGTTTTTCAAGAAAATTCTTTGATTAGGAAAGACTGCACTGTAATTGAAAAAGCACTGTAGCGTGCCTTAGCATTAGGGCGTTACAATTATGGTATCATAGCCGCCAGGTTTGTCTACCGAAGCTTGCTAAGACATGTGCAATCTTCATCAGAGAAAGCTCGGTTCACGGTTCAGTAAGTCCGTACTTGTTTATTATTTTAAATTATTGTGAATGTTAAAGTATGCTAGGAAGCATATTAGATTTTAATTATTTTTAAGTGTGTTGCCTTTAAGTCCTTAAGAGCGGTGTTAAATTTTGATCGCTGTCTAACCTGCCTGGCTTATGGATTCGCAGGCTAAGTCCTATAATATGGACGCCCCGCGAAATACACGAAGTCAGGGTGATATTGTTGAGGCCGGAGGCGGTCAGAGAAATCCCCAAAATCCTCGTGGTCGCGGCTGTGGCCGTGGCAGAGCCCAGGGTGTTCGCCTTGTAAATCCACCACAAGCTCCTCCGGATTGGGAGCAAAGATTTGAAGAAATGCAAGATCGGATCCACCAACAAGATGAAGAGATTCAGAGATCGAGGCAGCAGGGTCATCCTGTCGTGCCTCCTCAACAAGTTTCTTAGGCTGTTGCAGTTCCAGCGGTGCCAGCAGAGCAACCTGTTGTTGGCAACCGTATGGAGCCGTTGTATGAAAGGTTCCGGAAGCAGGCACCTCCAGTGTTTCTAGGAGGTCCTGATGTAATGAAGGCGGAGCAGTGGCTCACAGTGATTGGCGTATCCTTAACTTTATGGGAGTGGTTTGTAATGATCGGGTGACTTGCGTCACTTTCCAGTTTCAGGAGGACGCTCTCGTGTGGTGGGAATTGATAACCCTCACTCGGGACATCACAGTGATGACCTGGGAGGAATTCAAGGAGTTGTTTATGTTGGGTTTTATGCCCTAAATAAAACTCACTTCAATATAATCAGATTTACTTATTAACAAAGATCAGAAATAACATTTTATGTTGCATGGTTCGCATGATTTATTTCATGATTATATATATAATGTATGAATTCTATTTAAGTCCAGAACATATGAATTTGTTAATGATTATAGTGTTGTCAGCACAGTGGAATATAATCTTAATTATATGTTCGAAAGTTTATTCCCTGATTTGTCAGTTCATAATTTAGACTGACATGATAATCAGCGAAAGGTATTCTTACACCTTGGATAAGTGTTATGTCCTTTCTAGAGCATTGGCAAAGTTTACCAGTATCGGATGTATGGAGTATACATCGGAAGGGACCGATATTGAACTTTGATTAGATATATTAAAATTTACTGTAAATTCAATTCAATATCACCCGTTGATCCTACATCAAATGATCTTAATCCTGATATGGTTAGGTTCGATCTCAAGAGTATTATACATGTTCTTTGATTTGTTAGTTAAGCCTACTTTTGAACAGTCAGGGTGATACGTACATTTTGGGAACATGGTAGTATAATTGAGTGGGAGCGCTAACATAAATATGGAGTCTATAACTTCTACAGGAATTTAGAAGTGAAACGATGATATCCTTCGAGCTTGGCTAAACAGAGATAAATGGTAAAGATCTCATTTCACTTTGCTGAAATATCATTTATACGGAGCTAAGTGTTTTAAGGATAAAATACATTGAAGATGTAACGGTAATGACGTATCTATATCGTGGAACATATAGAGCATTCTATATGACTGAGAGTGCAATTCCAAGTTCTAAGTGTGGATTCAATAAGGAATTAATAAGTTAGGGAATTTACTTGGTAAATTCAGTTCGACTTATTGGAAGCTCGGTTATATAGGCCCATGGTCCCCATATTAGTTGAGACCATACTGCTTGTAAGACTCAGTTAATTGATTTTAATTAATCAATTATAATTCTAAAGTTAGACTGTCTACTTTGTGAATTTTCACTAAGCAAGGGCAAAATTGTAAGAAAAGAGATTCTAGGTTTTATTTGTTAATTAAGAGACTTTATATGTCTAATTAATAAATATATTAAATGACAATATTATTTAATAATTAATTTTTAGTTATTAAATAATTAGAATTGACATTTAAATGGTTGAATTTGAAAATTGGCGTTTTTGAGAAAATGAGATGAAGAAATGATAAAACAGCAAAATTGCATAAGCGAGGCCCACTATCCAAAGCCCATGGCTGGCCACTCTTATAGGCTTTTATCATTTATTTTTTTCATTATTTTAATGCCAAATAATTCTAACTTAAACCTAGGTGGTTACCTATAAATAGATAGTGATGGCTCTCATTCACACTTAAATCTGTCAGATGAAAACTGAGCCTCCTATTCTTTTCTCTATAGCCGAACCACTTTCCTTCTCTTTACCTCTTCAATTTCGAACCTTGAGTGAATGAGTGAGTGCCCACACACATCAAGTGGTATCTCAATCATAGTGTGTAAGACTGTAGGAGAATCCAAACAACAAGAAGGAGAATCAGCATCTAAGGAAGGAGAGAAAGAGATCCAGGTTCAGATCTTGGTGATGCTCTGATACAGAAAGGAATCAAGGGATAGAGATCTGAACGGAAGGAGTCATTATATTCTGCTGCACCCAATGTAAGGTTTACTAAACTTTATATGTGTTTATTTCATTGTTTTAGAATTCATATTAGGATGTTAATGAAACATACTTGGTAGTAAATCTAGATCTTGGTAAAATAATTTCCAACAGTTTAACTCTAAATATTACAATGAGGCCGTCCGCAGTGCAAAGCGGAAAGAGTTCACTGAATTGGTTCAAATCGAGGGAATGTCGGTTACTGAGTACACTACTAAGTTTGACTGTCTGGCCAAGCTTGCTGTGGGAATCCTGCCAACTGAATTTAGCAAGAAAGAGAAATATTTGGCCGGTTTGAGTGCAAAGATTAGGCACGATTTGGTGATTACTACTACCGAGGCAACCACATATGCTGAAATGGTTGAAAAGGCTTTGAGAGCCGAGGGTGCGGTGAAATTTCTTTAGGAGCCCCGAGTGACTCCGAGTGTTGGTGGAACCCCCACTGTTCCTACTCCTGTCTATGGTAGGGATGGTGGTGACTCCACCACTAAACAGAAAAGGAAAGTTATTCGAGCTTCTGGTGGCTCAGGGAAAAGTAAGCGGTTCCGTGGGAACCAAAGCAGAGGTGGACGCCAGGGTTACTCTTACCCTGAGTGTCCTCGGTGCAAGAAACATCATTCGGGAGAGTGTAACCGAAAGACAAGCTTTTTGTGTGGCATGGTGGGGAATTTCAAGAAAGAGGAGCCAAAAGCTGAGGTGAAACCGGTTCCTGCTCGAGTGTTCGCTATCACCCAAGCTGATGCTGCACCCAGTCCTTCTATTGTGACAGGTCAGCTTCCCGTCAACAAGTCCTTGTTTACAGTCTTATTTGATTCGGGAGCTACATGCTCATATGTAGCTACAAGAATAATTGATCTTTTGGGTTGGCCTTGTGATATTTTAGAAAGAGGGTTTGGAACCCTAATGCCTAGTGGGGAGTTGGTTATCTCTAATAGGCGCATTAGGTCTATGCCGGTTAGGATCGAAGATAGGGAGTTGAGCG
The DNA here is from genome assembly GCF_029168945.1 of Cannabis sativa. Taxonomy (NCBI): domain Eukaryota; kingdom Viridiplantae; phylum Streptophyta; class Magnoliopsida; order Rosales; family Cannabaceae; genus Cannabis; species Cannabis sativa. The sequence goes on along the minus strand of NC_083602.1, from coordinate 18,087,254 downwards.
CTGACCTTATAGAACTGGAATTAACTGAGTTTGACATTATACTGGGGATGGACTTTCTGTCTAAATATTCGGCCAGTATAGATTGTAAGCGGAAAATGGTGACTTTTCAGCCAAAAGGTGAAGATCAATTTGTTTATGTTGGATTAGTTCAGGGATCTCGGATCCCGATTATTTCTGTATTGAGGGCTAGGGATTTACTATATAGTGACTGTGTAGGATTTCTAGCAGTGGTGATTGAATCCAGCAGACCCGAAACATTTAGGCCTGAGGTAGTCAGGGTGGTAAGATACTTTCTCGATGTGTTTCCCGAGGAGTTGCCGGGATTGCTACCGCAACGAGAAATTGATTTTGTAATTGATCTAGCACCTGAAGTCGAACCTGTTTCTAAAGCTCCATATAGAATGGCTCCAGCAGAACTCAAGGAGCTTAAGTTGCAACTTAAGGGGATGCTTGACATTGGGTTTATCTGACCCAGTGTATCGCCCTGGGGAGCTCCGGTTCTGTTTGTGAAAAAGAAAGATGGTACCCTCAGAATGTGTATTGATTATCGGGAACTAAACAAGCTGACGATTAAGAACAAGTACCCGTTGCCCAAAATCGATGATTTGTTCGATCAGCTTCAAGGAAAGACGGTGTTTTCGAAGATTGATTTACGATCTAGTTATCATCAAATCAGAATTCGAGAGGACATACCGAAGACTGCTTTTAGAACCAGATATGGGCACTATGAGTTTCTGGTAATGTCATTCGAATTAACCAATGCTCCTGCGGCCTTTATGGATCTCATGAATAGGTTATTCAAGGATTTCCTCGATAACTGCGTCATAGTGTTTATCGATGACATTCTTGTATACTCTCAGTCAGAAGAGGAGCACGAGCATCATCTTCGAATGGTATTGCAGCGACTTAGAGATCACAAGTTGTATGCAAAGTTTAAAAAGTGCGAATTCTGGTTGTCTGAGGTGTCTTTTCTGGGTCACGTCGTCGGAAAGAATGGGATTATGGTTGATCCAAACAAGGTTGAGTCAGTGAAGAATTGGCCGAGGCCAAAGTCTGTGACGGAGGTTCGAAGTTTTCTCGGTTTAGCAGGGTATTATCGATGTTTCGTCGAAGGATTCTCTAAAATTTCTTTGCCCCTAACCGAATTGACTAAGAAAAATCAGAGATTTGTGTGGTCAGATAAGTGTGAAACAAGTTTTCAGGAGTTGAAGCAACGTTTGATAACAGCTCCGGTGTTAGCTTTGCCATCAGATCAAGAGAAATTTGTGGTTTATTGTGATGCATCCAGACAGGGTCTGGGATGTGTTCTCATGCAAGCTGACAGAGTCGTAGCCTATGCCTCTCGTCAACTGAAAGATTATGAGCAGCGTTACCCAACTTATGACCTAGAGCTTGCAGCTGTGGTTTTTGTTTTAAAAATATGGCGACATTGTCTTTACGGTGAAAAATGTGAGATTTACACTTATCATAAGAGTCTCAAGTACTTTTTCACCCAGAAGCATTTAAACATGAGACAGGGTCCCGGGCAGGTTTGCACCAGAATGATGATATCCCCTCAACTAGCCTCTGAAATGGTTAGTGCAGGGATTGAGTTTGTAGTTGGAAAATTGCACAATTTGACACTTCAATCTGATCTATTGGAAAGAATCAGAGAAGCGCAGTTGGAAGATCCCGAGCTAGTTAAGGTTCGAGATGAGGTAAAGGCTGGTCGGCCTAAAGACTTTTCAATCTCAAACAGTGGAATGTTGTTATACAAAGCTCGAGTTTGTGTTCCTAATGTTGATGAGCTTAAGAAAGAGATACTTGATGAAGCTCATACCACACCTTATTCATTGCATCCGGGAACCACCAAAATGTATCAGGATTTGAAACCCTACTTCTGGTTGTATGGGATGAAAAGAGATGTGGTGGAATACGTGTCCAAGTGTTTAACTTGCCAGCAAATCAAGGCTGAACATCAGAGGCCGGCAGGGTTATTGCAACCTTTGGTCCTTCCTGAGTGGAAGTGGCAGGACATTGCTATGGATTTTGTAACTGGCTTGCCTAGAACCAAAGGAATGTATGATTCGGTATGGGTCATAGTGGACAGATTCACAAAATCAGCTCACTTTCTGCTAGTGAAAGTTACATATTCAGTGGATCAATATGCTGAATTGTATGTAAAGGAGATAGTTCGTCTCCATGGAGCCCCTAAATCGATTGTGTCGGACAGGGACTCAAAGTTTACATCTAAATTTTGGGTGAGTCTTCAGAAGGATATGGGTACCAAGTTAAAGTTTAGCACAACCTTTCACCCTAATACTGATGGTCAGTCAGAAAGAACAATTCAGATATTGGAAGACTTACTACGAGCCTGTGTCATGGACTTTGAGGGTTCATGGAGTAAGTACTTGCCTTTAATTGAATTCTCCTACGACAATAGCTACCAAAGTACAATAGGGATGGCTCCCTATGAGATGTTATATAGTAGAAAATGTCGTTCTCCTATTCATTGGGACGAAACGAGAGAAAGGAAGTACTTGGGTCCAGAGTTAGTGCAGAGGACCAATGAAGCTATTGATGAGATTAAGGCTCGGATGCCTGCTTCACAAAGCAGGCAGAAAAGTTATGCTGATCCGAAGCCGGGGATGTCACATTTCAGGCAGGGGAACATGTTTTCCTGCAGGTTTTACCAATGAAGGGTATTAGGCACTTCGGGAAGAAGGGTAAGTTGAGCCCTAGGTTCATTGGGCCATTTTAGATACTTGAGAAAGTCGGGCAGGTAGCATATCGGCTAGCCTTACCACCAGTGTTGTCAGCTCTTCATGACGTATTTCACATTTCTATGTTGAGGAAATACATGTCAGACCCGACTCATATCTTGAGTTATGAAGCCCTTGAACTGCAATCAGACTTATCCTATGAAGAGCAACCTGTGCAAATTCTGGATAGAAAAGAAAAGGTTCTTCGAAATAAGACTATTGCTCTGGTTAAGGTGCTCTGGAGAAACAGTAAGGTGGAAGAAGCCACCTGGGAGTTGGAGTCTAATATGAGGACTCGACATCCAGAGCTATTCAGGTTAGATTTTGAGGACGAAATCCTTTTAACGGGAGGATAATTGTAATGACCGCTTTAGTAATTTGGATTAGTAAAGGCAATTAGCACTAATTTTTGTTATTTTATTATTATTTATGAATTTATTTAATTATGGACCCCAATATTTAGAAATAAATATTCGAGTTATGATTTCTCAATTCCGGAGATTTTATTAAACTCTAGGGGTATTATTTGACCTATATGTGAAATATGTTATTTTTGTAATTTTTGCTCGGCGACAACGGAAAATGCGATGGATGGCTAGTTTGGTCACATGGGTAACTTTAGAACCTTATTTCTTAGTGGAAAATATTTTTGAGGAAATAAAATATCGGGATTGAGCGGGGTTATGGATTTTAACCATTTTACCCCTAGCTTTAGAAAACCTTAGTTTTTGGGTTAAGGGCATTTTGGACATTTGGGTAAATGGGGGAATAGGTGGCTGCCCTAGCTTAGTGACACCTAGCTAGATTAATTTCAGCAAAGGTATTAATTAGTTTCATTTACCCCATTAAGTTAATTAGAGAGAAAATACCAAAATTCAAGAGAAACTCCTTCTCTTTCTCTCTTTCCCTTCGAGCTGCACCAAACCAAGAAGAAACCAGCTGATTCTTTGCTTCTTTTTCTGGAAATTTAGTAGAGATTTAAGGGTTTTTGAAGCTACGGTAAGCCCTAGTAACATCCCTCTTTATTTCTTGAATTTTATGAGTGGTTGAATATGTGATTCTTGGTTTTGGTGGCTGTTAGGTTTAGAAATGTTTAGGGTTCGATTTTTATGCTCAATATAGGTTGATTAGAGGTTCTAGTAGTTGATTTTGGTGCATGGAATTAGTTTTAAGCAAGCTTGAGTTTTGAAACTCAATCTTTAGTCTTTAATGGCAAGTTGAGTTTCAATGGTTTGTTTTGTGATTTTCTGGTTGGAATATATTGTTTATACCCTTATTAGGTACTCTGGATAGTTTCATTGCATTTGGGGGAGAATTGAGCAATGAATGAAGGGTTTTGGGAACTGTGGTGCAAACCAGCTAGCCGGTTTGCAGAGCTTCAAAAAACCGGCTAGCCGGTTTTGGCAGGGTTCCCCGGGCCTTTCATTTTCTCAATATTCGTCTTTGCGGTGCCTTGGTTGGGTGTTTTCCCATTTCCAGAGTTAGAATAACCCATAGAAAGTTTAACAAAACCTAGGGTTTTGGATTTGGGTTTCCCGGGATTAGGGTTTTAATCATGTAACTTACCCAGTTTTAAAATGTGATTAGGGCATCCATCTAGCACAAGATTTCCGTTCAGGTCGGCCAGCACACTTGAATTCGGAAATAAGGTAAGAACTGAATATAATGTGTGATATGATTATCTGAATGTATGTATATGTTATGTGTATATGCATGCTTAAGTTGTTAAATGCACTACCAACACTTGTACGGTTATGGTACAGAGTGCATTGGTATAGTAAATATAATTTGTGAGTACAGTACAATGATACCAACACAAGTTCGGGAAAGTACTACGGTGTGTGGTATATCACTTAGTGGTACTTAGGGTACGAAACAAACCCTACCAACACTCGTACAGTGAGGTACGTAGTGTTTGTGGTATAGTGGTTGTACCCTAGTATTGAACGTTCATGCTCATCTATTAAGCCTTGTAAATAGGTGTAAGGGCACCTAATTACAGGTCGAAAATTATATGATATGTTATATGCATTTCTTACTGAGTCTGTCGACCCACAGTTCTGCTTCCATGTGTAGGTAAAGGAAAGGCAAAAGCTGAACAGGAGTGAACTTGAGCTCGGATGGATTGTACATGTCAAGCAGCGCGACCTGGAGTGTTCGGTCTCGGGACATCTGGGGATTGTATTTTGGTAGTCGTTGTGCGACCTGTAATATGTGTATTTTGAAACTTTTAACTTTTAAAAGTTTGAAAACGGGATCCCGGCACTTGTGAATTTTTTAATATATTATAAAGTTTAATAATTAATATAAAAGTTTTAATTTGACACGTTTTTCAAGAAAATTCTTTGATTAGCAAAGACTGCACTATAATTGAAAAAGCACTGTAGCGTGCCTTAGCATTAGGGCGTTACATAACACTTATCCAAGGTGTAAGTATACCTATCGCTGATTATCATGCCTGTCTAAATCCAGTGAACTGATACATCAGGGAATTAAACTTTTGAACATATAATCATGTTTATATTCCACTGTGCTGACAACACTATAATCACGAACAAATACATATATTCTCGACCTAACAGAATTTATAATCATGAAATAGATCATGTGAACCATGCAACATAAAATGTTATTTCTGATCTTTATTAGTAAATCTGATTATATAATGAAATGGGTTTTATTTAGGGCACAAAACCCAACAAACTCCCACTTGCACTAATATAAAACAAAAAGTGCATTTCAAATAATCTCAACATCTTAATATCCAAATCAAGTGTAGTATGTAGTATCTGACAGGTTGTATTTAATACAACCTTTTCTCCACTATTACATTTCCTTAATCACAAAATCCTTGATATCTTGAAATTCCTCTCTATATGTCTACTCCTCTAAGGATACTGGATTCTTTACTTTTTGGTAACTACTTTTGCGTTAGTCAGGAAGTAACACTAGTAGTTAATAAATGCTGGAACAATGCCAAAAATGTATAGAACTTTCCTTAGACTGAATAAGCATCTTTCCTGCAACTTTAACATTCAGTCTCTCTGGTAGACTTAGAGACTTCAGATAGGTTTTTACACTTCTCCAAAATCACCAATCCACCCCCAGAGTAATCACCATCTCATCAGCAGACTTTCTAGCACTAAGGCAAGTCTAGAAATCTGATGTGGTGTAGTCTAAGAATATTAAATATACCCTTATCGACTAACATATAGTTCCTTATTCTTGATCTTAAGATTCACTTGATTGCCTTCCAATGTTCCTTTCCCGGATTAATCTGATACCTACTCATTACTCCCACTCAACAGCAGGTGTCTGGTCTAAGGCATACTAAAGCATATCTGAGACCTCTCAGTGTTGATTCAAGGAATTCTCTCGTGGCTTTATCTTTTCTGGAATAGTAGATAAATAAAATCTATGTGTAGAAGTCGAGAAGCTTCTATAGATTGCCATTAGAAAAATGCTCCAGCATCTTATTAAAGTAAGTTGCTTGCACCAAAGTAAGTAAATTACCAGGTATACCACAAGCCATAGGTTAGATAAACTCAAACCTTTAATACTAGGAACAAGAAGTTTTGCTAAGTCCATTGAATAGACTTACTAACGAAAATTTCCTTTCATGTCCTTGTAATAGAAAACTTTTGGTTACTCCATATGAATGGTTTTAACCATAATTCTCTTGGTTTTACTTCTTAGTTTCTTATTCTGACAATCCATTACTCTTTTAAACTAACAATGGATTTTTATCACAAGTGTCTTTCAACTCATAACAGGTTGAGTTCCTTGAAACCCTCCCACTACGACAAGGTACCGTGACTTTTGTCTAAGAATCTAAATTGTATTTTCCTCTTCCGGTTGTGTCAAAACAACAGAGGCGGTGGGATCATCTTATTTCGAATAAGATGATAGAACACTTTTGGAATCAAGAAAAAAATATCTCCTTTATTTGCTACTTTTTTTTCAGACTTAGTCATTTTCTTAGAAAAGTAGTATTTCTTTAAACAAACACTTTCTTATATAATGACTATGGGATGGTCCACCCCTAATCACTTAGAATAGCTAACAAATAACATGCAAACCTTGGTTAGCAGTTCTAGCTTTTCTTAAGATTACGATTAGGTAATCCATGAATCTACTACTGGTTTACACTAAGTACACAATCATTCCATCATTCTGAAAATTTTCCTATCACTAGGGCATTTTCCTAGAAGGACTTAGGCAACGATAAGTAACTAATCATCAATATGCAAATCGAATTTCTGGGGAGGTAAGTTTGGATATAATTCAAAAATCAACTTAATGATCTTGAACTGCATATCTAACAAATATTTCTCCACCCCTATCAGTTCGCAAGATCTTTAATTACTTACCTTAATGGTTTTTCCACCATTGCTAGAAATTCATAAAATTTATCAAACATTTCAAATTTCTTTGCATCAGGTAAAATCTAGAGTGATCGTTTTAAGAACATAACGAAAAACTCATATCCACCCCTGAATGTACCTCCATCTGCGAATGAGATGATTATACTTTCAGTGGATATAGGCATATTGACTCTTTGCAGAGAATGATCTAGTCAAAACTACTATGAACAAGATACAAATGCCATAGATTTATAAAATATGTGGTTTTAGTCTTTTGATGACTTAGGTTTAGTTACATCAAAAAGTTCTTAGAATAGTTTAAGTGGATCCTGGTCACAGGATAACTTCTGAAAGTTGAACTGTATTGTATTCTGGAAATAGAAATAAAACAAAAAAATCTATTTGGAATCTAAAATTTAAAGTCAAAGACTTAAATATATACAAAATATACATGAACCTTCTTCTCTCTTGGACCACCACTACTGATCTAACTCTAAGTATAATTTGCCTAAAGTAAGCATATACAAGTAGGAGATTTCTAAGATTGAGGATTATATCATTTCGGGATAGAATGTTGAGAATATAGTCATATGCGTCATTTAATATCTTAAGAGAAAATAGAATGACATTATATGATTTATAAACCATTCATCCAATGATATTTTAAGCTAATTCGAAATGAATAAGCTAAGAGGAATAAGTAAAGGATATTTAAAACTAAGAATCCAACGATGTCCCGGTAGGCAAAAGTCAAAGTTATTCTTATTTGTATAAACTTCATGTTTCATATTGTAAATACTTGTCTAAGGTGTCATCAATTGATCAACAGCTAGATGTTGCATTTACAAATATTTATCTATCGAGATCTAACACTGTTATGTTTGTCTAATGGATGACAATTCATTAGGATTTGTCCCATTAAAACAACAAGCTTAGTTAGACCAACAATGAAGATTCAAAATTAAACTACAATAACAGAAAAGAACATGGTTCAATATAAATTCACACACAATTCAGAAATTATCAAGCATTTAGCAAATAACAAAGACATGTGAAAATACAAAACAGGCACATCTTAAATAATTTCTAAGGTTTCCAACAAACTGATACAGTGTCCTGGTAGGCGAGAGTCAAAGTATCATTCATTGAATAGAGTTGTCAGCTCATCTAAAATAGAAATCATTCTAGCAACATTTTATTCGATCAAAATAAGAATCCAACGTTGTCCCGGTAGGCGAGAGTCAAGGTTATCTTATTTTATGAGCTTCCACCATTGTTTCATATTTCGTAAATTTATCTCTAAGTAGTCACCGTAGGGGAGAGTCTAATAGAGACGAAAACTTACAAAATACTTATCATATGAGATCTTACGATGTTAAATGCTTTCAACGAATAACCATCCATAAGGAGGACGAAGTCTAGCATCTCGAGGTTATATTGAAAACATTTAACTATTGTAAGACCAACAATGGAGATCGAATATCCTTATAACTAAAAGCTCATTATTTTAAAGAGTTGTATTTTCTTTGATACTTATTTCAATCTATTTATTTTAATATATATTTTTATTTAATTAAAATTTTTAATTTAGAATAAAATTCTAAATATAAATTTTAATTTAATATTTATAAAATTATACTGAGATGGATATGAAAAATAAAATGAATTATATTCCATCTTAGTAATAATTTCCAATAAATATTTAGAAAATTATTCAATTTAAGTTGTTTCAAAATTAATTTAAATTAATTTACAACTCAAATTTAATTTTCTATAAATATATATTGCATTTTGAAAAATTAAAGTATATAAGAATTCAATTTTCGAAAATGCTCTAAAATAAAAAAAAAAATCCTGAAAAATTATTCTAATTTTATGTTGGTCCAAAATTAATTAATAAAAATTAATTTTCAACATAAATATAATTTTCCTATTTAATTAAATATTAAGAAAAATTTCAAATATTTACCAGTTGTTGGAAATATTTTACCAGGATCTAGATTTACTAACAAGTATGTTTCATTAACACCTAATATGAATTTCTAAAACAATGAAATAAACGCATATAAAGTTTAGGAAACCTTACATTGGGTGCAGCGGAATATAATGACTCCTTTCGTCCAGATCTCTAGCCCTTGATTCCTTTCTGTAGCAGAGCATTATCAAGATCTGAACCTGGATCTCTTTCTCTCATTCCTTGAGCCTGATTCTCCTTCTTGTTGATTGGATTCTTCACAATCTTCCACACTATGATTGAGATACCACTTGATGTGTGTGGGCACTCACTCTATCACTCAAGGCTGGATAAAAATTTAAGAAGAAAAGAAAGGGAATGGTGGTTTCGGCCATATAGTGTAGAATAGGAGGCTCAACTTTTTCCTAAAGGTAAAAATTTCATCAATCTCAAAACTGTTAAGTGTGAGCCATCACTATCTATTTATAGGTAACCACCTAGGTTTAGGTTAGATTTAATTAGCATTAAAATAATAGAAAAACAAATGGTAAATTACACTAGTGTGGCCAGCCCTAGGATTGGATAATGGGCCCACTTTGTAATTTTGCCATTTTGCCATTTTTCCATCCCATTTTCTTAAAAATGCCAATTTTCCAATTTAACCACTTAAATGCCTATTCCAATTATTTAATAATTACCAATTGTTGGAAATATTTTACCAGGATCTAGATTTACTAACAAGTATGTTTCATTAACATCCTAATATGAATTTCTAAAACAATGAAATAAACACATATATAAAGTTTAGGAAACCTTACATTGGGTGCAGCAGAATATAATGACTCCTCCCGTTCAGATCTCTAGCCCTTGATTCCTTTCAGTAGCAAAGCATTATCAAGATCTGAACCTGGATCTCTTTCTCTCCTTCCTTGAGCCCGATTCTCCTTCTTGTTGATTGGATTCTTCACAGTCTTCCACACTATGATTGAGATACCACTTGATGTGTGTGGGCACTCACTCTATCACTCAAGGTATGAAACTTTGAAGAAGAAAAGAGAGGGAAGGTGGTTTCAGCTTAAAGAGAAAGAAGGCTCAGGAAAATTTCTAAAAGTTAAATTTCATCAATCTATTAAGTGTGAGCCATCATTATCTATTTATAGGTAACCACATAGGTTTAGGTTAGCTCTATTTGGCATTAAAATAATGAAAAAATAAATAGTAAATTGCATGTATAGTGGCCAGCCATGGGTCGGATAATGGGCCCCACTTTGCAATTTTGCCATTTTATCATTTTTCCATCTCATTTTCTCAAAAACGCCAATTTTCTAATTTAACCACTTAAATGTCAATTCCAATAATTTAATAACTAAAAATTAATTATTAAATAATATTTTAATTTAATATATTTATTAATTAGACTTAATAAAGTCTTTCAATTAATAAACAAAACCTAGAATCTCTTTTCTTACAATTTTGCCCTTGCTTAGTGAAAATTCATAAACTAGACATAGTCTAATTAGAATTATAATTGATTAATTAAAATCAATTAACTGAGTCTTACAAGCAGTATGGTCTTAACTAGTATGGGGACCATGGGCCTACATAACCGAGCCTCCAATAAGCAGACCCAGAACTTACCAAGTAAATTCACCGACTTATTAATTCCTTGTTGCATCCACGCATAGAACTTGGAATTGCACTCTCAGTTGCATAGAACGCTCTATATGTTCCACGATATAGATACGCTATAAATTATCCATTGTTATAATCCCAATAATCAATGATCCTCTATAGATGATCTACATTGCATAGGGATAAAATTACCGTTACACCCTTTCAATGTATATTATCCTTAAAACACTTGCCACCTATAAATGATATTTTAGTGAAATAATATAATCACTAAAATGAGATCTCAATCATTTATCTCTATTTAGCAAGCTCGAAGGAAATCATTGTTTCACTTCTTAATACCTATAGAAGCTATAGATTCCATATCTATGATTAGCGCTCTCACTCAATTGTACTACCATGTTCTCAAAATGTACGTATCACCCTGACCAAAAAGTAGGCTTAACTAACAAATCAAAGAACATGAATAATTGTAACGCCCTAAATAATTAGGCACGCTACCCAAAATACTTATGAAACCCTAATCCCCTAATCGGGATTACTAATCAAAATAACGTAGAATTTAAACTTTTATATTAAAAAGAATGAAAATAAACTTGTAATACTTTTTAAACTTTTAAACAGTTGGGATCCCAAAAAATATTTACAAATGCTATTACAAGTCATTTCTTTCTAGCCAACCTAAATGGCAAAATAGAATTCAAAAGTTCATCACTGATAGACCCTTAACCCGCTTGGTCTGATATGGCTTGAACATGTACATTCTTCGTCTTGCTCTTCAAACTCATGGTTGATCAGCCACTGACTTACCCTTTCCTGGACAGTAGAGCACCCGTGAGCCAAGCCCAGCAAGACAGTATAAATCACAACAATATAATATTCTCATCATACTATTTAATAGATATGTCATTCACATACGTCTGTATGATACAGACCTGATTATTATACCAACATGCCCATTTATGTCTACGTAGCATAGACCTATGTGTTGCGCTCACACATCTATTTAAATCTACATGACGTAGACCCACGTGTTGCTCTCACACGTCTATTTACATTAAGGCCTTAAAAGTGGTTCATCTCGGTTATTAGTACCGAGTCCAACCTGATTATGCCTTGAGCGCATAATCCCTAAATCTCATTTCAATTAACATGGCATGGCATTTATACACATATATCACTAGGGTAATGACCCTAGGCTATTAGACCGTTCCTATTAGGGTAATAGCTCTAATCCCGGTTACTAAATATTCATGCATATCATTCTTAATATAAGCGCCACTACGCATACTCTGCGTGCTAATCACTGTCTTACCTGATGTCCCACAATAGTAGAGATTCCAAATCTCCGGGTGCTCCTGACCAGGTGCCGGTAATCCTAGTCACAATACTGGAATTTACACAAATAGGGTTAATCCCTAAATCCACTTCCACAAAAATTTAATATTGGCATTCAAATCACAGATAATCACATAGAGCTCGAAAAGAGCTTTCCAATGGTATAAAGAACTCCCAAAACAGAGTCCCGAGTTAAAAGTTATGGCCAAAACAAAATTCAGCATTTCCCGATGAACTCCAACCGGAATTCCGGTTGGAGCAGCCCTGAACCAACCGGAATTCCGGTTGTCTGGGCAGAGAACACGAAATTTTTCAATCTTTAAACTCCCAAAACTCACTCAAATCTTCCCCAAACACTACCAAAATTTCTAGAGCATCATTATATGTCATAATAAACATATTCCACAACTTAAACACAATAATTTCACTAAGAATCAAAAAGTGCCAAGCTTGCTTTTCACAACCAAGTTCTCAATTTACCACTTACAGCAGCTAGAAAACACTAAGGATTTAAAACACATTATCAAGCATTAAAATCAAGTAATTAAACACATCAAAAATTCAAATTTAAGCAAGACAAACACAAGCTCAACACTTTGAGCAAAATTCCTCCATGAACACACATACAAGAGTTAGAATTCAAGAATAATCTTCATACCAATTTCACAGCTGCAAAGATCAACTAAAGAATCATTCTAACTCATAATTTTCAATAATATCACAACCTTAACTCACCCACAACAACCTTCAAGCATGATCAAAGACATAATATCATAAAAATCCTTAAATCCAAACACATGCATATCAAGAGAACATCACATAATTCATGCTTTTTTCCCATAATAATTCAGCAGCTAAAACAAGATTAAGATCATGGAAAGCTACCTTAATTCTCAATACAACAAAAGCAAAGATTTTCCTCCAAATTCAAGCTTTTTCCTTCCAAAATCCAAGCTTTGAAAATTCAAGAGGGTTTGAGTGAAAGAGGGAGAGAAGGGTCGGGTGAGAAGGAGAAAAATCCAGAAAATTACATTTCATTTCATCAAAATCAATTTCCAAACATAGTAATTAGGGGTCAAATGACCAAAATGCCCTTAGGGCTTAAATACCCACATACACCCTCACAAGGGTAAAATAGTCATTCAATACTCAATTAATTTCAAATAAATTTCAGATTATCACTCATCAAATAAAATGCAAATAAATAAATCCAATTTGCATTTCGGGCCCGAACTCGGTTCGGCCCGAAATTCCCGATTGTGACTATATCGCACCAACCTGTCAGAACACACCTGAAAAGACAACACGGACATACTATATAATAATATAGTTCTATTAAGCACGTAATTAAATTAATTTCATCAATTTACCCTTCTCAAGTCATAATTACCAAAATGCCCCTGGCTCACCAACGGGGTCTTTAACATAATAAATTTCATATAAAATCACATATATTGAACTATATAATAATATAATTCCTCAATTATTCATAATTATCCAATTAGAGTTTTGCTAATCCATTTCTTAATTCCGGGTATTACAATAACACTCTTGAGATCGAACCTAATCATATCAGGATTAAGATCATTTGATCTAGGATCAACTAGGTGATATTGTATTGAATAGATATTACGGTAAAATTATCATATCTAAATAAAGTTCAATATCGGTCCCTTCCAATGTATACTCCATATATCCGATACTGGTAAACTTTGCCAATGCCCTGGAAAGGACATAACACTTATCCAAGGTGTAAGTATACCTATCGCTGATTATCATGCCAGTCTAAATCCAGTGAACTGACACATCAAGGAATTAAACTTTTGAACATATAATCATAATTATATTCCACTGTGCTGACAACACTATAATCACGAACAAATACATATGTTCTTGACCTAACAGAATTTATAATCATGAAATAAATCATGTGAACCATGCAACATAAAATATTATTTCTGATCTTTATTAGTAAATCTGATTATATATTGAAATAGGTTTTATTTAGGGCACAAAACCCAACACAATTCTCCTTGATGTCACCAAGCCTCTCAGGCGTGGTATGAACATCTGTTTTCGAAAGATTTCCAAAACGAAATGGTCGAGTTTTAAATACGAGGGACTACAAAACTTCTGTTATTTCTGTGGCATGCTTGACCTCACTTATAATAAATATGGGAGGTACCTTATGAGATGTGATAATTTTGCAGTCCCCTTGAACTTGGTTGTAAGGAAACCCTCTGTGCCCCTGCCAAATCCCAGTTTAAAAAGAACCCCTTTGATCTCTCCAATTTCACTGCAATTGAAGAATATTTGTCCCATGGAAATGACTCTAACCAAGGCCTACAATAGGCTGTGGATCAATTTTTGAACCTTGCTTTTGACTTCACAGTCCCAACGCTCAATCAGGACATCACTACTGCTCCTACTAAAGTGCATACCCCTAGCTGGTTTGAATATGGCTTTTTCCACTCTTTCACCCTCCCTGTTATGGCCACTTTTGTGATTACTCACATTGACAAAGGAAAAGGGATAGCCCTTCTTGATGCCCCTACTCCACCAACCTATACTGCTCCCAGGCCCCAGAACAAGGGCGTCACTACCCAGGAACCAAATGCTGCCACCACCACTACCACTACTGGTACCAAGAGGCCTTTCACCAGGAAAAATGCTCAAGTTGGAAATTTTGTCAGGAGCATTCTCAAACGTGCTTGAGCTGCTCAGAATGATGATGTTGTTGTCCCCTCCATCTCTACCCCTGAAGAAACGGCGGGTGTTGCTTTGCAACCTCGCCAAGCAAAATGAGTCTGCTAAGTTGGAATGCTCAAGGTCTAGGGAGTCCTCGGGCATTCCGTAATCTCTCCCTGTTGGTGAAGCAACACCAACCCATTTTGTTTTTTGTCATGGAAACCAAGCTCACCTATGGTCATGGAACTTGCATCAAGAGTAGATTAGGTTTTGATAATGTTTTTAAAGTTCCTAGGAGCAGTTTAGGGGGAGGTCTCATACTTTTGTGGAACAATAATATTAATGTTGATATTTTTTAACTTACTCCCTTATTCATACAGATTGTATTGTTAATATTAATGATGAAATGAATTGGCACATTTCTAGTTTCTATGGCTCCCCTATCCTAGTAACAAGCCTTTCACTTGGAGTCTTTTGGATAGACTTTTTGTTTCTGCTCCTAATTTAGAGTGGCTTATTTGTGGTGATTTAATGACTATCTTTCTGTTAATGATAAAAATACTAGTACTAGTCCCTCTAACCATGCAAAAACTAACTTCCAGTATTTTCTTCACAAGCACAACTTGCTACCCCTCACCCATATTGGTAACAAATACACTTGGGAGCATGGCCCTCTCCTTGAGCGTCTCGACTAGAGTATTGCCAACAATCTCTGACAGTCTCTTTTCCCCATGGCCTCCCTCTTCCACCTTGGGTGTCTGATCATAGAGCTTTAAAGATCACTCTTGATGATGACCTTAGGAAACCTAGGAATCCTAACAATTTCATTTTTGAAAATCATTGGCTCACTGATAAATATTTTTACCAGTTGGCCAATCCTTCATGGTCTAAGTCTAAACAAAACAATCTCCCCTCCACCCTTTCTGATTTCATCTCTCGACAGAATAGTTGTATTCAGGATATTAGAAGATGGAACATAGGCCAGAATTCCCTGAAACCGCAGATCACTACCACTCAAAAAGACCTTGACCTCATTCTTCAATCCAACAATCCTACTGTCAGGGATATTTCTAAAGCCAAAGCTCTTCAATCCAAACTGGATAGTCTCTTGGACAAAAATAAAATTTATTGGAAACAAAGATCTTTGAGTCAATTCGCTCAAGTCTGGGGATAAAAATACCAAATTCTTCCATCACAAACCCTCTGCTAGGAATAAAACAACCTCATAAGATCCATTACTCTGGAGGATGGTTCCCTGGCTAGAGGTACTTCTTCTCTCCTTCAACATTTTGTTGATTTCTACACTTAGCTTTTCACTACTCAAGGGGAGGACCAAACTGCTATCTCCAACATTTTAACTGGCATCCCTAACCACATTTTCCCCAGTCAATGCTCTGCCTTAGAGAGGCCTTTCACTATGGATGAAGTCAAGAAAGCCTCGTTTAACCTCTCTGGGGACAAGGCCCCTAAATCTGATGGTTTAAATGCCCATTTCTACCAAAAAAATTGGAATACCATTGGTAAAGATCTTAGCAGTGTCATCCTGGATGTCTTGAATAATTATTCTACTATTTCCCATGTCAATGATACTATCCTAGCCTTATTCCCTAAGAAAAAAAAATGCCTCCACCATTCGTGATTATAGGCCTAGTAGCCTTTACTCCACTCTTTATAAGATAATTTCCAAAACCTTGGCTAATAGAATGAAAACTGTTCTCCATTCCATAATCTCTCAGAACTAGTGTGTTTTTCTCTCTGAAAGACTTATCTTTGACAACATTTTTATAGCCAATGAGCTCATCAATGCGATTCATTATAGGATAAAAGGCAAGCAGGGTTGGGCTGTTATTAAGCTTGACATGGAAAAGGCTTTTAATAAAGTGGAATGGAGCTTTGTTAAAGCTATCCTTAACCATGTTGGTTTTCGATTATCTTTTATCTCCCTGGTCATGAAATTCCTGTCCACTATTGTGTATCGTACATCTATTAATGGTACCTTTTCTAACAACATTACCCCTACTAGAGGCATCAGACAAGGTGACCCTCTCTCATCTTACATCTTCTTATTTGTTGTCGAGGGTCTCTCTACCTCCATTTGGGCTAAGGAGCAGGGTAATCATTTTTCTAGCCTTAGAATCTATAGAGATGCCCCCATCCTTTCCCACCTTCTCCTTGCTGATGACAGCATCCTTTTCACCCCTGTCACTCAAAGCTCCAGCATTGCCATCAAGGATATGCTCAGCTCTTACCATAAAGCTACTGGCCAAACTGTTAATCTTGCCAAATCCTCAATCATGTTCTCCCCTAACACCACCAATGACTCAAAAGATTTTTTCAGAAACTCCCTTGGTTTAGGTAGTGAGGGTTTTGTAAGCAAATATCGGGTTTTGTAAGCAAATATCTTGGTGTTCCTCGTTGTACTGACAAAATTACCAACTCTCATTTCCATTATCTTGTTTAAAAAGTGGCTTCAAAATTGAATATTTGGAACAGAAAATTCTTTTCTAGAGCTAGGAAAGAAACTCTTATCAAGGATGTGGTTCAGGCTATACCTTCTTATGCCACGTCCTATTTCAAACTCCCTAGTACCACCTGTCTTACTCTTCAAAAACCATTTCGAGATTCTGGTGGGGTTCATGCACTAACAAGAACAAAATTCATTGGAAGAATTGGTCTTCCCTATGCACATTAAAATTTCATGGTGGTCTTAGTTTCAGAGCTCTTCAAAATCACAATCAAGCTCTAATTGCCAAGCAAGCTTGGAGAATTTGATCTAACCCTTCAACCCTTCTTCACTCTCTCCTTAAAAGCCAGATATTTTAAAAACAGTGATTCCTCACTACCCCTAAAGGCCACTGTCCTTCGAATACCTGAAAAAGCCTACTTTGGGGAAGGAATCAAGAAAGGCCTAATTTGGAAAGTGGGAAATGGCAGGTCCATCTCTCTGATTGACTCTAATTGGGTTCAATATTTTCATTCACTCTCCTAGTTGTAAAATTTTAACCCTGCTGACAACAATGTTTCATTCTTAATTGATAATGGCAACTGTTGGGATTTCCCCAAGCTTCAACAAATTCTACCTCTCTACCAAATTCATGAAATCTTGAAGATTCCCATTGACCCCAACTCGGATGACACTTTGATATGGGGCCCTCATCCCTCAAGTCATTTCACCGTCAACTCAGCCTACCATCTTGCTAACTCTAAACATACCCCATCCTCCCTTCCTCTTGCAACATGGACTGTTTCAAACATTAGTGGAAAGCAGTTTAGAGCACCAAAACACTTCCAAAAATTAAACACTTCACCTGGAAGGCTTTCAACCATATCCTCCCTTGTAGTCTGAACCTTTTTCACAAGAAAGTTTTATCAAATCCTTTCTGCCTTTTTTGCCAAAACCAAATTGAATCTATCTCTCATTCTCTCCTCTATTGCCCTAGAGCCAAGTCTGTGTGGAAACACTCCTCATTCAGATATTTTTACATTGGCAATAGTAACTGTGACATCAAAGAGTTTTAAATGAGAAGTCTAGAACAATTTAATAATGATACATTTACTCTATTTATTAATTTAGTGTGGTAGATTTGGAACAAAAAAAAAAACAATGCTCTTTTAAACTGTTCTCCTAACACTCCCATTGAGGGAGAAGATTTGGTTGTTTCTTTATTGTAGGATTATCAGGCAGCTCATTCTTCATCTCCTTGCTCCAGTTCCTCGATTTCTCCTGCATCAAATCAGACTTCCTTATCTCTCTAGGATTTGCCAGCTCACTCTCAACAACATGGTCAATACACTCTTCAAGTTGATGCTGCTTTGAACCTGAACCACCTAAATACAAGACTAGGAGCTTTCATCCGTAACAGTCAAAACTATCACATAGCAGGATTTTCGATACACAAATGGGGAGCTTCCACTCCACTTTATGTTGAAGCTCAAGCTCTTTTAGAAGGTCTGCATTGTTGTTCTACAATTAAGATCCCCTTTGAGTCCATTGAATCAAATAGTCTACAATTAGTTCCAAGGGTCAACAATCATTGGAAGGACAATTCAGCCTTGTCTAGTGTTGTGCAGTTGATCAGACAATCCCTATCCCTTTTCCCTAATGCTTCTATGCGCCACATCTCTCGTGTTTTCAATAGTGCAGCCCATAAGAATGCTAGAGAATCACTACGACACTACGACAGAATAAGGATATTATTTAGAGGACTTAGTTTCCCTCCCCCTCTTTATAACTGTTCCGTGTCTCTTTGTCCATCATCTTTACAATTACTTCAAAAAAATAAAAAATAATTAGAGTTCTCTTTTCTCTCTCTTAATTAAAGCTACTTCATCCTTTTCTAAAAATAATAATTTCGATTTAATATATCCTTTAAAAATATTCAGTTTTCGAGAAGTCTATTTTTTATACATTTTTATATATAATATATTTATTTAACTGACAAAAACTAAAAGAAACAAATTAAAAAGTTTAATTTATTATATTTATTTATTATTTATTAGTTTTTTTTTTAATCATTCTTTTATCAAATTTTTATATTTATAATGGTATATTCAGTTTTTTCAATATTAATGAGAAGTCTTGTTTATTTTTATATATATATATAACTTCATATATATAATATAATATAATATTTATTTGGGGAATTACTCTATATATTATTTTTTTATTTTTTTTAATTTACGGTTTGGGTTAATTCGCTGGTTTCTCTGGTAGTTTTTATGTAAGTTGCTATACGAATTTTAGTTGCGATTTAGGTTGCTCCGTTAGTTGCTATAAGGGTTTTTGTGTGAAATTTCGTAAAAATATAAAAAAAAAATATTTTGAAGTGTAAAAAATAAAAAAACCCTTATTTATTTTCTCAAAAAATATAAAATTTATTTAATTGAAAAAAAATAATTAAAATATACACTGTTTAATTTATTATTGTTTATCAGTTTTTTAATCAATTTTTAGTAAATCTTTATATATATTTATAATGTATATATAACTTTAGTAGCTAATTAACTATATTTTGTAAACTAATTAAATCCCACACAACCCTACATGGAAAAATTGATGATACTAACAAAAACATTAAGAAAAAAATAATATTTAATAAGAATTACTAATTAGAAATTACCAAATATTGTGTTAAATAAACTTTTATATTTAAATTTAACATTGTCAATTGAATTTAATATATATACTGTAGAGAATTAATAAAATTTTTAAAAAATAAATAAAATAATGATAAAATAAAACAAACTTTTTTTTCAAAAAAAAAAAAGATTAAAACTTTTTATTATTCAAAATATCAATAGATTCAAGTAATTTTGTTAAAAAAAATAAATGGAATAGCTATTGAAAAAAAAATATACATATCAATATACACATATATATATATATATATATATTATATGTATAAGAAAAGTATGAGATAGTCACCTCTAAAATCACTCAAAATAACTTTATTTATTCTATTCTTAATTTTCTTACTTAAATTAATATATAACACTCTAAAATCACTTATAATATTTTTATCTAATTTTTAATTTTTTTTATAAATATTAATTAATTAGCTAAAAAATATTATTATTATTATTATTATTATTATTATTATTATTAATAGCAATCAAAAAAATATCGAATAAACTAACAAAAAAAAACAATAGGTAGCAATCAAAAAAAATATTTTTATTATTATTATTATTAAAAATAATATATATATATATGTATAGTAAAAAAAACTGTATTTAGAAGCATTAGAATTATACATCTAACTAATTAAGTAATAAATAATATATTATCATTTAAATTTTTAAAATCTCTCTAATTAAGTCTATCCCTAATATTAAAATAAAAAAAAAGTCCACCCTTAATAATTTCATTCTATTTCATATTTGTTTGTAATTTTTTTAATTCTCCTAAACTCAACTTTTCAAAAAAAAAATTCTTTTTTTGTCATAAAGTATTTTTTTTTTTACCGACTTAAATAATGATACAAATAGTTGGAAGATAGTTTGGTCTCATTACAAAGGGTGGCTATTTGTGTTTATTATGGGTCATGTTCGTGTCAACACATGTATTACAAGTATATGGTGAACACAACCTTTTTAATATTGTACCAAAAAATAAAATCCAAATACAACCCATGTAACTTGTTTATAAGTAGTGGAGTGAGATACGATGATGATAATAATGACTTTGAATATATAAGTGAGATACGGTGATGACAACGGTTGTGAATTAACGTAATCTCGACTACAAGACAATGATACAATAATTTTAAAATCATATATATGATCATTTTATTTTTATAGATTTATTACTTTTTTTTAGGCCTTAATTTTGTGTAAGGGTCTTTTAAATTTTACTGCATATATGTATAAATTTTTTAATGTGTTTTATTTTTTTTTCTCAAGAAAAACTGTGTGTTCTAATCAAATAAATATTCCTTTTAAAAAAATTATTATCACGTTTGGCTTTAGAAAGAGAATTAAAGTTCTGAAATTAATGGAATTAAGATTACTTGTGAAAAATTGGTGTCCCATAATGTATTAAACCAATCTAAATTATTATAACGTTTGGCTTTAGAAAGAGAATCAAAGTTATGAAATTAATGGAATTAAGATCATTTGTGAAAAATTAGGCACCAGTAGTGCCTAGCACCTTCTCGATATGTTGCGTTGCGATTGGTTAGCGATACTTCCTAAAAACTATTATATTAAATTATATAGGATCCGATACTTAATTGGACCAATAACGATATTGACACATAGGAGGGTGCTAGTCACCACTGCCCTTAGTATTTCTCTTTTCTTAAATACAATTAACATGTAGACAGATTTTTTTTTATTAAAATACTCTTAAATAAATTGATGTGTCATGTTTAGATTGGGTTAATACACTATTTAACAGAAGATTTTTATTCAAAATAATGATTATTTTAATAAATAAAAGAAAACAAAGTTAGCAGCATCTTAATTTGTTCAATATCTATTTGGTGGCATTTTAAATGATGTGGCAAAATATAATTGCTCGGAACAGGAGTGGAATAGGAAAAATAGGACTGGTGATTTGTATTAGGATTAGGGTGTTAGTTAAGTTTGTTAAGAGGTTAATTTGGTTGTTATTGTTTTTAGCTAATTCTTTATTAGTTTTGTCTGACTATATTACCCTTCTTGCCAGGTATATAAACTTAGCTGTATTGTATCCAAGAGAATAACAATTTTCCATTTTTCAATAACAGAGCTTCTTTCTCTCTTTCTCTCTTTCTCTGCAAACCTATTCAAGGTTTCTTAATCCTCATATGGTATCAGAAGAAAACCTTGCCCAAGCTTCAATGGCAAGGCCCTCCACTCGCTCGCAAGACGGTATTCCACCGCCTATAGCAAAGCAGACAACATCGGAATCCAATCCCGATTCCACTTCCGCACCAATCGCCAATCCATGCATGGCTTCTCGTCGACCTCCACCTTCCAGACCTCGCCCTTCCCACGAAGAAGACACCATCGAACCAGACCTGTCATCCCCTATTCAACCCGTTCCTAATCCCAGTCAACCTGCTGTTTCTACTCGCAGACCCTCTCTCGATCGACTGGCCGATGAAGATGTTTCGAGCCCCTTTTTTCTCAGCACGGCAGATCACCCAGGGCTAGTTCTCGTCTCCACTGTGCTCAATGGTGCAAATTGCCGGTCATGGAAAAGAGGTATAACAATGGCGTTGACAGCAAAGAACAAGTCTGCCTTTATTGATGGAACCCTTCCTCGGCTGGTTTCTGGTAATCCCTTACTCAATTCTTGGAATAGATGTAATAACATGGTAATATCTTGGTTGATAAACTTTGTGTCTCCTGAGATTGCACAGAGCATCATGTACTTTGATCTTGCCACCGAAATATGGCATGATCTTCAAGAAAGATTCAATGAGGGTAATGGCCCTAGAATTTTTCAGCTGGAAACGCAACTCACCCATTTGCAGCAAGGTGATCAATCCGTCACCACATATTTCACAAAGCTCAAGTCCATATGGGATGAGCTTAAGGAATTCCAACTGAGCACCACTTGTTCTTGTGGTGCGATGAAATTGTTCCTTGATTACTACAATCAAAATCAAGTTCTACAATTTCTAACGGGTCTCAATGAGTCTTACTCTTCTGTTCGGGCTCAAATTCTACTCAATGAACCAATTCCCAATCTCTCTCGGGTCTTCTCCATGATTGTTCAAGAAGAGAGACAAAGAACCCTTGGTTCCTCATCCTCAAATATGTCTTCTATGGCTGCCTTAGCTCGTCCTTCATCCTCTACCAATCCCGACCGTTCCAAGAAGCCAAGACCATCTTGCACAAATTGTGGCAAACTAGGGCACTATGTTGACAAGTGCTATTTCCTTCATGGTTTCCCTCCGGGATATGGAGATAAAAAGAAATCTGAGAAAGGCAAGGTTTCTGCCAATAATGTCACTGCCAACAAAGCCAAAAACACCTCAAGTAACACAACTATTGATCTTTCCACTCAATGTGTAACACCCTAACTAGCATAGGCGTATTACGTGATTTTTAAACATGTTGTGCAGCTCGTTGCTAATCAACGAGGTTTATGGAAACCGTGATTAATTAAAATTTTTGCTTTTTAATTAAACTTGTAAAATATTTATACAAAAGACTCGGGATCCCGATTACAAAACTATTTACAAAAGTTTACTGATTATACAAAATACTTGTCGCCTAGCGACTAATTACAAAAATAGCCTCGCTGTCCCGATGATCGTACGCTCCAGGCCTAACCGCCCCAACATGTACAATCTTCATAGGCTCGTTCACGGTCTATCAGTTCTAGCCTTGCCCCTACCTACACATAAACATAGCACTGTGAGTCGACAGACTCAGTAAGAAAAGCATAATAATACTCATACATAAATCCCGGTCATGATCAGACGCCCATACCCCTGACCATAACCCTAACTGCCGTGTCCAACACGATACTGAGTCCCCCTAACTGCCGTGTCCAACACGGTGCGAGTTACGAACGTTCATAGGGACGGTACTATTGACAAGTAACGACCTAATCGGTCGAGCCGGTCATACTCCGGTGCTGGTCATACTCCGGCTCGTACCGACGTGTTACGGTATCGGCTGATCGGTCGAGCCGGTCATACTCCGCTTCTGGTCATACTCCAGTTCTGTACCGACGTGATACGTCAAATAGTACGGAACCACCAACCTAAGTATCAGCCTGATCGGTCGAACCGGTCATACTCCGGCTGCTGGTCATACTCCAGCCTGTACCGACGTGATACAGTGTCAGCCTAATCGGTCGAACCGGTCATACTCCGGCTGCTGGTCATACTCCAGCCTATACCGACGTGACACAGTTGGATGGTTCGAAGCCAACATACATATCTATTGTAATCTAACAGGCTTCCTACATGCACGCTAAACATGTAATCTACATATGCATACTGTTATACTAATCTTACCTAGATTCCGAATTCAGGGGTGCCGGTCAACTTTGTTCGCAACTATACGCTGGCGGATTACAGGCTCCTAAACCATAAAAATCACAACACTATAAGTGATACGCTAAATCACTTCCCGGGGACTTAAACTAGGAACTAAAAGTTTCTCTATCGATAAAAAGCATGGCAATACCCCAAAAACATAAAAACGAGGAAATCTAGGGTTCCTAAAAATTCCCCAACCGGTAGACCGGTTCTGCAACCGGAATTCCGGTTCTGGGAATTCCTGAACCCTCATCCGGAATTTCGGTTGCACAACCGCAATTCCGGTTCCTCGCAGGAACTTTTCAAAAATTCACACAATGCTCAAATCTAATCCAAACAACCTCAAACCTTCCAGACCTGCTCTATATGACCCAAATAACATTTCTAAAGCATTAAAATCACCCAGAATGCACAGAATTGAAAATCACCATGTGAGCTCCAAGCTTTGAGTTCAAATTCAAACTTGGCTAAAGCTCACTAACAAGCCTCAAAACTAGCTTAGAACTTCATAAATAAGCATAATAACACTGCAGAAAACTAACCCTAATTCATGCAAACACTACAGCCACAAATTTCGAAAATTCCCTTTGAAAACCAAACTTTGAGCTAAAACTTTCAATCTAGAAATCAAAGCAATTAACATGCATTACACTAGCTCTAATCTACTTAAAACAGCAAGATTAAACCTCTAAAACATCACATAAACACAGCAGCAACAACAACATAATAACAAGCATGCAACAATCAAACTTTTCTTACAACTCAAGAAAACACAAAGAAAAGTTACTAGAGATCAAACCTTGACTTGGATTACACAAAGAGCTGCTGAAAATCACTAGAATCAAACAAGAACACCCAGCCCTAGCAGCTCCTAGACTTGGCCGAAAAGAGAGAGAGAGAGAGAGAGAGAGCTTTGAAAATTTTTCTATTTTTCTAACTTAGAATTTTTTTGAATAAATGAGAAATAAAAGCAATTTACCCCCATATACTTCAGCCAACAATTAATAAAATAAACATATAATTCAACTATTAAAATCACTAGAAGACAAAATAATAATGGGGTAAAAAGACCATTTTGCCCCTCCACACTAAAATCACATAAATAACACTAAAGAGGTTTTTTTTTTGGAAATTCTAAATTCCCGGCCATTCCCGACATTCCCAATGTCTAAAAAACCGACCCAAACTACTAACATACTAAGTTGTGATTTTACTGAGCCAAACACCGAGTTCCATGTTACCGGGCACCGTAAATGCAAAATTATGAACACTACTAACTGACATAAAAATGCATCTCAGAATTCGAAAATAACAGTATAATAATTATTTAAATAGCTATAAATAATTTTCATAATTAAACGTGATTAACTGCTAATTTCCAAATTAAACTAAGCGGTCTTTACAACTATTCCCCCCTTAAAAGGATTTCGTCCCCAAAATCTAACCTGAATAACTCTGGATATTGAGCTCTCATATCTGACTCTAGCTCCCAGGTAGCTTCCTCCACCTTGCTGTTTCTCCAGAGAACTTTGACCAATGCTATGGTCTTATTCCGAAGGACTTTATCCTTTCTATCCAGGATCTGCACTGGCTGTTCTTCGTAAGACATATCTGGTTGCAGTTCTAGGCTCTCATAACTGAGTATATGAGAGGGATCTGAAACGTATTTTCTCAACATCGAGACATGGAATACGTTGTGAATTGCTGATAAAGCTGGAGGCAATGCTAACCGGTATGCCACTTGATCTATCTTCTCGAGAATCTCGAAAGGTCCTGTAAATCTAGGGCATAACTTGCCTCTTTTCCCAAAACGTTTGATCCCCTTCATCGGAGATACCCATAAAAACACATGGTCCCCTACTTGGAACTCAACATCTCTGCGTTTCGGATCTGCATAACTTTTCTGTCTACTCTGTGAGGCAAGCATTCTAGCTTTTATCTTCTCTATTGCCTCATTGGTCCTCTGCACTGACTCTGGACCTAAGTATTTTCTCTCCACTGTCTCATCCCAGTGGATGGGAGATCTACACTTCCTACCGTATAACAGTTCATAGGGAGCCATCCCTATCGTACTCTGATAACTGTTGTTGTAAGAAAATTCTATCAACGGTAGATATTTATTCCAAGAGCCTTCAAAATCCATAACACAGGCTCGTAACATGTCCTCCAATATCTGAATTGTCCTTTCGGACTGACCATCTGTCTGAGGATGGAATGATGTACTGAATTTCAGCTTTGTACCCATTGCTCGTTGCAAACTCTACCAAAATTTGGAGGTGAACTTCGGATCCCTATCCGAAACTATAGACTTCGGTACCCCGTGAAGTCTTACAATCTCTCTGACATACAATTCCGCCAACTGATCCACTGTAAACGTTGTTCTAACAGGTAGAAAATGAGCAGATTTCGTGAATCGATCCACCACTACCCAGATGGAATCAAACAAACCAGTGGTCCTAGGTAACCCGACCACAAAATCCATCGTGATATCTTCCCACTTCCATTCCGGTAGGGTTAGAGGCTGCAACAACCCTGCTGGTCTCTGATGTTCAGCCTTAATCTGCTGACAAGTGAGGCACCTCGATACAAATTCTACCAAATTCTTCTTCATACCGCTCCACCAGAAGTACGGTTTAAGATCTTGGTACATCTTAGTGGTGTCGGGATGCAGAGAATACGGGGTAGAATGAGCCTCCTCAAAGATCTCATTCCTGAGTTCCACACTATTCAGAACACAAACCCTAGCTTTATACAGAAGCATCCCGTTATCTGACACTGAAAAGTCCCTGGCTTGACCAGCCAAAACCTCATCTCTAATCTTCACTAACTCTGGATCAGTCATCTGAGCGACTTTAATTCTTTCCAACAGATCTGATTGCAGCGTTAAGTTGTGAAGCTGACCTACCACAAACTCAATGCTAGATCTAACCATATCCTCTGCTAGCTGAGGCGAGATCTGAACCATACTAGCTACTTGCCCGGGACCCTTTCTGCTCAGGGCATCGGCCACTACATTGGCCTTCCCAGGGTGATAAAGAATCTCACAGTCGTAATCTTTCACTAATTCCAACCAACGTCTCTTTCTCATGTTCAAATCTTTCTGAGTAAAGACATACTTGAGACTTTTATGGTCGGTATAGATTTCACACCTTTCTCCGTAAAGGTAATGCCGCCAAATCTTCAATGCAAAAACCACCGCGGCCAATTCTAGATCATGAGTCGGGTATCACTGTTCGTAATCCTTTAACTGACGGGAGGCATAAGCGATGACCCGATCGGCTTGCATCAATACACACCCCAAACCCTGTCTGGATGCATCACAATAAACTACGAACTTCTCGTTGTTCGATGGCAAAGCTAGTACTGGAGCGGTAATCAACCTCTGTTTCAGCTCCTGAAAACTAGCTTCGCACTTGTCTGACCAGACAAACCGCTGATTCTTCTTTGTAAGTTCGGTTAAGGGCATTGAAATTTTGGAGAACCCTTCTACGAACCTACGGTAGTACCCAGCTAAACCCAAGAAGCTTCTGATCTCTGTCACTGTCTTCGGTCTCGGCCAATCCCTGACGGACTCGATCTTCCCGGGATCCACCTTGATCCCATCTTTGCTCACAATGTGCCCTAAGAAGGACACCTGAGATTGCCAAAATTCGCATTTCTTGAACTTGGCATAAAGCTTGTGTTCCCGAAGTCGTTGCAGTACCATCTGAAGATGTAATTCATGCTCCTCTTCTGATTGAGAGTACACAAGGATGTCGTCGATAAACACAATCACGCAGATATCGAGGAAATCCTTGAATACTCTATTCATCAAATTCATAAACGCTGGAGGAGCATTGGTTAGTCCAAACGACATAACCAGAAATTCATAATGTCCATACCTAGTACGGAAAGCCGTCTTCGGAATGTCCTAGGTAATGGATATTTATTCTTCACTGTCAGCTTGTTCAATTCTCTGTAATCGATGCACATCCTCATAGTTCCATCTTTCTTCTTGACGAATAAAACCGGGGCTCCCCAGGGTGACACACTAGGCCGGATAAACCCTATGTCAAGCAACCCTTGGAGTTGAATCTTTAATTCCTTAAGTTCAGCTGGAGCCATTCTATACGGGGCTTTGGAAACCGTTTCCACCCTTGGTGCCAAATCTATCACGAAGTCAATCTCCCGCTGAGGTGGTAACCCTGGAAGTTCTTCGGGAAAAACATCTAAAAATTCCTGAACCACCTTGATGTCCTCTGGCCGAATGGTATCTGGCCGAGTGGTGTCCACCACCACGGCCAGAAACCCTAAACATCCACCGTGCAATAATTCTCTAGCTGACATGGCCGAAATCACCGGGATCTGAGATCCCCGAACTGAACCAACAAACACAAAAGGTTCTTCACTTTCCGGTTGGAAGATCACCATCTTCCTTTTGCAATCAATACTCGCCGAATATTTAGATAGGAAATCCATCCCTAAAATAATATCGAACTCTACCAAGCTCATCTCTATCAAATCAGCACTTAACTCTCTACTATCTATTCTGATCGGCATAGACCTAATCCACCTTTTGGAGATAACTAACTCTCCGCCAGGTAATAGGGTTCCAAACCCTGATTCATATCTATCATACGGTCTATCCAATTTACTAAAGACTCTGGCTGCCACATAAGAATGTGTAGCCCCAGAATCAAACAGCACTGAGTAAAACGAGTTATTAACTGAAAGCTGACCTGTTACAACTAAGGGGCTGGCATCTGCATCAGCCTGAGTGATGGCGAACACCCTAGCTGGAGTGGGTATCGCCGGAGCCCTCAGGGCCTCTGATCGGAGCTGGGGACAATCCCTCTTGAAGTGTCCGGGCATGCCACAGTGAAAGCATCCCTGACCTTTGCATTCACCCCGATGGTGCCTTTTGCAGCTGGGGCACTCGGGATAGGAGAACCTAGTCTCTGCACCACCAGGACGACTACCTCTATTCTGGTTCCCTCAGAACCTCTTGTTCTGGCTCGAGCCACCGGATGCAGTGGATGCTCTCCTCTTCTGGTCCATGGCCGAACCACTACTCCCCCTGCTAAAGCCTGATGCAGGAGGGGTAGGAGCCCCGCCACTCGCCGGAGTACTAGCCGACTCCGACATACACCCAACTGCGCCCTCAGCTCGCAGTGCCTTCTCCACCATCTCAGCATAGGTGGTTTTATCGTCCGTGGTGATCATCAAGTCATGTTTAATCTTCGCATTTAACCCGTCCAGGTACTTCTCTTTCTTGCTGAAGTCGGTTGGCACTATTCCCGAGGCTAACCTCGCCAACCGGTCAAACTGAGTAGTATACTCGGTCACGCTCATATTCTCCCGCTGGGTCAGGTGGGCGAACTCTTTCCTCTTGGCGCTTCTGACCGCCTCGTTATAATACTTGGCATTAAAGAGTTCCTGGAACCTTTCCCAGGTCATGGTGGTGACATCGTGAATCTGAGACATCATGTCCCACCAGACCAGAGCGTCTTCCTGGAACTGGAAAGTGGCACACACCACTCTGTCATTACCGGTGACACCCATAAAGTTCAAAATTTTGGTGATCACCGTCAGCCACTGTTCGGCCTTCATCACATCTGGACCTCCCAGAAAGACCGGAGGTGGTTGCTTCCGGAACCGCTCATACAAAGGCTCCATTCAGTTGGCTGCCATAACCAATTCGGCCTGATCAGTAGGGGCGGGTGCCACTGGAACTACTGGCACAGGCACTGCAGGAGCCCCCTGCTGCCTCAATCTCTGAATCTCGAGGTCTTGCTCTTCAATTCTGGCTTGCATTTCAGCAAACCTAACCTCCCAATTCTGGGCTCCCTGATCGGCTTGGGGAGCCTGGGCAGCCTGTGGCGGGTTCTCATCACCCCGACCACGAGCCCTGCCCCTGGGACCTCTACCTCGGCCCCTAGCTGGCGGGGGAAACTGAGCTCCCTGACCTTGATTCGACCCCACTGAATTGCCTTGGCTCCTGGTAGTCCGCCTAACGTCCATCTAGTCGGAACCGCCTGTGAAACCAAGAGTTGGCATATCAAGTCGTATTAAAGGAGAGCTTACTATGCCGCTTAATTTGGAAATTAAAACGAAACATGCGCCTATTCTACTATCAGGCTACTATTATGCTTCCTATCAGGCTTTTCTTATTTCATAAAAATTAAATAAACTACTAAAGCAATAAAGGCTTACTGAACCGTGGAACGAGCTAACTGCTGATGATGATTGTACATGTCGTGACGATCTTTGGAAGAGAACCTGGCGGCTCTGATACCAAATTGTAACACCCTAACTAGCATAGGCGTATTACGTGATTTTTAAACATGATGTGCAGCTCGTTGCTAATCAACGAGGTTTATGGAAAACGTGATTAATTGAAATTTTTGCTTTTTAATTAAACTTGTAAAATATTTATACAAAAGACTCGGGATCCCGATTACAAAACTATTTACAAAAGTTTATTGATTATACAAAATACTTGTCACCTAGCGACTAATTACAAAAATAGCCTCGTTGTCCCAATGATCGTACGCTCCAGGCCTAACCGCCCCGACATGTACAATCTTCATAGGCTCGTTCACGGTCCATCAGTTCTAGCCTTGCCCCTACCTACACATAAACATAGCACTGTGAGTCGAAAGACTCAGTAAGAAAAGCATAATAATACTCATACATAAATCCCGGTCATGATCAGACACCCATACCCCTAACCATAACCCTAACTACCGTGTCCAACACGATACTGAGTCCCCCTAACTGCCGTGTCCAACACGGTACTGAGTTCTGAACGTTCATAGGGACGGTACTATTGACAAGTAACAGCCTAATTGGTCGAACCGGTCATACTCCGGCTGCTGGTCATACTCCAGCCTGTACCGACGTGTTACAGTATCAGCCTGATCGGTCGAACCGGTCATACTCCGGCTGCTGGTCATACTCCAGTCTGTACCGACGTGATACGTCAAATAGTAAGGAACCACCAACCTAAGTATCAGCCTGATCGGTCGAACCGGTCATACTCTGGCTGCTGGTCATACTCCAGCCTGTACCGACGTGATACAGTGTCAGCCTAATCGGTCGAACCGGTCATACTCCGGCTGCTGGTCATACTCCTGCCTGTACCGACGTGACACAGTTGGATGGTTCAAAGCCAACATACATATCTAATGTAATCTAATAGGCTTCCTACATGCACGCTAAACATGTAATCTACATATGCATACTGTTATACTAATCTTACCTGGATTCTGAATTCAGGTGTGCCGGTCAACCTGACTGCAACTATCTGCGCGGCGGATTACAGGCTCCTAAACCATAAAAATCACAACACTATAAGTGATACGCTAAATCACTTCCCGGGGACTTAAACTAGGAACTAAAAGTTTTCCTATCGATAAAAAGCATGGCAATACCCCAAAAACATAAAAACGAGGAAATCTAGGGTTCCTAAAAATTCCCCAACCGGTAGATTGGTTCTACAACCGGAATTCCGGTTCTGGGAATTCCTGAACCCTCATCCGGAATTCCGGTTGCACAACCGGAATTCCGGTTCCTCGCAGGAACTTTTCAAAAATTCACACAATGCTCAAATCTAATCCAAACAACCTCAAACCTTCCAGACCTGCTCTATATGACCCAAATAACATTTCTAAAGCATTAAAATTACCCAGAATGCACAGAATTGAAAATCACCATGTGAGCTCCAAGCTTTGAGTTCAAATTCAAACTTGGCTAAAGCTCACTAACAAGCCTCAAAACTAGCTTAGAACTTCATAAATAAGCATAATAACACTGCAGAAAACTAACCCTAATTCATGCAAACACTACAGCCACAAATTTCGAAAATTCCCTTTGAAAACCAAACTTTGAGCTAAAACTTTCAATCTAGAAATCAAAGCAATTAACATGCATTACACTAGCTCTAATCTACTTAAAACAGCAAGATTAAACCTCTAAAACATCACATAAACACAACAGCAACAACAACATAATAACAAGCATGCAACAATCAAACTTTTCTTACAACTCAAGAAAACACAAAGAAAAGTTACTAGAGATCAAACCTTGACTTGGATTACACAAAGAGCTGCTGAAAATCACTAGAATCAAACAAGAACACCCAGCCCTAGCAGCTCCTAGACTTGGCCGAAAAGAGAGAGAGAGAGAGAGAGAGAGAGAGAGAGAGAGAGAGAGAGAGAGAGAGCTTTGAAAATTTTTCTATTTTTCTAACTTAGAATTTTTTTGAATAAATGAGAAATAAAATCAATTTACCCCCATATACTTCAGCCAACAATTAATAAAATAAACATATAATTCAACTATTAAAATCACTAGAAGACAAAATAATAATGGGGCAAAAAGACCATTTTGCCCCTCCACATCAAAATCACATAAATAATACTAAAGGGGTATTTTTGGGAAATTCTAAATTCTTGGCCATTCCCGACATTCCCAATGTCTAAAAATCGACCCAAACTACTAACATACTAAGTTGTGATTTTACTGAGCCAAACACCGAGTTCCATGTTACCGGGCACCGGAAATGCAAAATTATGAACACTACTAACTCACATAAAAATGCATCTCAGAATTCGAAAATAACAGTATAATAATTATTTAAATAGCTATAAATAATTTTCATAATTAAACGTGATTAACTTTTAATTTCCAAATTAAACTAAGCGGTCTTTACACAATGCCAACAACTCATATCTCTTATCAGCCAACAACTAAGTCAAGGTCAGACCGGTGAGGACCCAAATACTGCTGTTGCAGCATCCAACATGGCTGGTAAAAAGTCTTTTTTTTCATACTCATTCTTGGATAATTGATACTGGAGCAACTCACCATATGTGTTCTCCAAAATCTTGTTTTTTATCTTTTTCTAACAATGATTTTCCACCACATGTGATCCTTCCTAATGGCAATCAAATATCTGTTCAATGGATTGGTACAGTTCAAATAAATCCACACCTTATTCTTTATGATGTGTTATTTGTTCCAACCTTTACCATCAACCTATTCTCTATTCCAACATTTCTTAGTCACACGGCTAACATGGTCCATTTTCACCATGATTTTTGTGTATTACAGGCTCATTCTCCGAGTGTAGTGATTGGGACAGCTAAAAGACTTGGAAAGCTATATGTTCTTCTCCAAGATTTCATACCTATAGCAAGTTCTACTTGCCCTTTATTTTCTACTAATAATGGAGACCAATGGCACAAACGCCTTGGTCATCCCTCAATGTACATTTCTAATACAATCAATAAAAAGTTCTTTTCTGGTTCAAATGATTCAAAAATCCAGCATTGTCACATATGTCATATTGCAAAATAAAAAAGATTACCATTCATATCAAACCATAATTTTGTTGATGATATATTTCACCTTATTCATATGGATATTTGGGGACCCTTCAATATCATAAGCATTGAAGGATATAGATATTTTCTCACCATTGTTGATGACAAATATCGTTTTACATGGACTTTTATGCTTAAAAATAAATCTGATGTGCAATCTATCATTCCCATGTTCTATAACATGGTTTGCACACAATATTCCAAACCCATAAAAGCTATTAGATCCGACAATACTAAAGAACTCAACATGCATTCCTTCTATGCTTCTAAAGGCATTGTTCATTATCATTCTTGTGTTGAGAGACCACAACAAAACTCCGATGTGGAAAGAAAGCATCAACACATTTTGAATATTGCTAGAGCCAATTGCTTTCAATCCAATTTACCTCTCCTTTATTGGTCATATCTCATTCATACTGCCACCTACTTAATGAATAGAACTCCTTCCATTCTACTTCAAGGTAGCACTTCATATGAGAAACTACATCAAAAACCCCCTCATTATGAACACCTAAGGTGCTTTGGATGCCTAGCTTATGCTTCTACTCTACCATCTACTAGGCACAAATTTTCACCTAGAAGTCGTGCTTCAATTTTTATTGGCTACCCCCAAGGAATGAAAGCATACACCCTACTTGATATTGAGACAAAACAAATATATCACTCTCGAGATGTAGTCTTTTATGAAATGATTTTTCTTTTTATTGGCCACATTTCTCATTCTAACATCAACAAGTTTTTTCAAGAACTATGCCTACCTGTGTTTCAACCCATATCTCGGGTTAACACACAAATAACACCAGTTGTGTACCTCCAAAAACAACACCTAATACCAATATTATTCCCACACAAAACCAAGTTTCTGGCACTTCTCTCACACCAGCAGCAATTCAGCATGCTAAACCAGCACCTGGTGCAATATCAGATGCCCCAAACACCACAACAGATTCACCTGTTGCTGATCAAACATCGAGCCATACATCACACGCTCCACCCATTACAACAGCCCCTATTGTTGACAATGACTCTATCCAATGCAACTCTGATGTTCAACCAAATATCACAGTCCCAAATATTGATTCTCAACAATTAAATACTGACACTGCTGAGCAAATCACACCAGCAGCACCCACCAAATCTCTCCTCATACTCGATGTCAATAATCCAAATCAAACAACAATCACAACAGATCATACCCAACTTAAACAATCAAAAAGTGGCAGATCTATCCACAAACCCGCACATCTGAAGGACTATGTTTTTCATACCACATCTACAGCTTTTCCAATTGAAAAGTTTCTCTCCTACACCAAACTCTGTCCACAATCTAGGACTGGTGTCCTTGCAGCCTATTCACATATTGAATCTCGTTCTTATTCCAAGGCCTCATAATTCACACATTGGCTTAAGGCCATGGATGATGAAATTGAGGCCTTAGAAAAAAATCATACTTGGATTGTCACCAAATTACCCCATGGACACAAAGCCATTGGATGTAAATGGGTTTATAAAGTAAAGTACAATCAACAAGGGGAAGCCATTCGATTTAAGGCTCGCCTTGTCGCCAAAGGGTTCAATCAAAAACAAGGAATAGATTATGAT
Source organism: Cannabis sativa (assembly GCF_029168945.1). Taxonomy (NCBI): domain Eukaryota; kingdom Viridiplantae; phylum Streptophyta; class Magnoliopsida; order Rosales; family Cannabaceae; genus Cannabis; species Cannabis sativa. Next base: position 18,052,088 of record NC_083602.1, on the reverse strand, counting down.
CAAACTTATGCTCCCGTAGCTAAGTTTAACACTCTCAAAAATTTTCTTGCACTTGCTGCAATGTACAATTAGGATATCCATCAAGTTGACATCAACAATGCGTTTCTCCATGGTGACCTCCAAGAAGAAGTGTACATGAAAATCCCACCAGGCTATAAAGCCCCTCCAAACAGCGTTTGTAAACTCAACAAGAGTATCTACGGCCTTAAACAAGCCTCTAGACAATGGTACGAAAAATTGAGTACCACCTTAAAATCTGAGGGTTTCCAACAATCTCTTTCTGACAATTCCTTATTCATAAAAAAAAAAACTCCAACTTTCCAACTTGCCATCCTCATATATGTGGATGATATAATCATTGCTAGCAATAACAATGCTGCCATCACTCAATTCAAATCTTTCTTGGATAAAAAATTTTCTCTCAAGGACATTGGACCACTTCGATTTTTCCTTGGTTTGGAGATAGCAAGAACAAATAAAGGCATTTCAATATCTCAAAGGCTCTTCACCTTGCAACTTCTAACTGACATGGGTTACCTAGGAGCAAAGCTTGCTTCAACTCCCATAGAACCTAATCTCAAGCTTAGTAAGGACAAGGGAAACCCCTTACTCGATCCAACCACTTATAGGAGCCTCATTGGCAAACTAATCTACTTAACTATAACACGGCCAGACATATCTTATGCCGTCAATCATTTAAGTCAATTTCTCACATCTCCAAGGTTACCCCATCTTCAAGCCACCCATCGTGTGCTTCAATACCTCAAACGTACCCCCGGTCAAGGACTTTTCTTCCCTTCCAATACAAGTCCAAACATTTCAGCCTTTGCTGAAACAAGCTTATCCTCTTCGAATGTTCAACTCTCTTTTTTTTGCAGATGCGGATTGGGGAGCTTGCCAAGACACACGTCGATCCAATTCCAAATATTGTGTCTTTCTTGGCCAAGCTCTTGTCTCTTGGAAATAAAAAAAAATAGCAAGTCATCTCTCGGTCTTCAGCTGAAGCCGAGTATCGTGCCATGGCCAATGCAACCTCCGAAGTAACTTGGTGTTGGGTTTTATGCCCTGAATAAAACTCATTTCAATATAATCAGATTTACTTATTAATATAGATCAGAAATAACATTTAATGTTGCATGGTTCACATGATTTATTTCATGATTATATGTACATAATGTATAAATTCATCTGAAACCCTTTTCACATACTTGATCCTGTTTATTGTGCCGTCAACACATTGGAAAGTAAACATGACTATGTGAATAAAGTTTCCTAGATTTATCAGACATAGGGTTTTACTGATATGATAATCTACAACAGAGTTTACTTGCATTTGGAGAAGTGCTACGTTTAATTGCTTGTAAGACTCATGTAATTGGTTTTGATTAATCAATTATAATTCTCAAATTAGACTATGTCTATTTGTGAATTTTTCACTAAGTAAGGGCGAAATTGTAAAGAAAGAGTTTTAGGGGCATATTTGTTAATTATGATACTTTGTATGGTTCAATTAATAAATATGATAAATGACAATATTATTTAATAATTATTTATAGTTATTAAATAGTTAGAATTGGCATTTAAATGGTTGAATTAGAAAATTGGCGTTTTTGAGAAAATCAGATGCAGAAAAGGTAAAACTGCAAAATTGCAAAAAGTGAGGCCCAAATCCACTAGTATAGGGCCAGCCACTTTTGTAGGAAATTTAAACTGATATTTTCATTATTTTAATGCCAAATAATTCAAACCTAACCCTAGTGGAATGCTATAAATAGATAGTGAAGGCTTCAGGAAAAACACTTCTTCTGATTCAGAAAAACTGAGCCTTTCTCTCTCCCTATCTTTAGCTACCACTTCTTCTTTCTTCTTCCTTTGAATTTCGAACTACCTTAGTGTATGAGTAGTGCCCACACACATCAAGTGATACCTCAATCATAGTGAGGAAGATCGTGAAGAAAGATCATCAGCAAAGGAGTTTCAGTCAAAGATTCAGAGAAAGAGATCCAGGTTCAGATATTGATAATGCTCTGCTACATAAAGGAATCAAGGGCTAGATATCTGAACGGAAGTTGAGTCATATTATTCCGCTGCACCCAATGTAAGGTTTCCTAAACTTTATATGTGTTTAATTTATCGTTTTAGAAAGTTCTTATTTAGGCTGTTAATAAACATACTTGTGAGTAGATCTAAGATCCTGGTAAAATAATTTCCAACACTTGGATCATTGCTCTCCTCAAGGATTTTGGAATCTCCCTCAACCGGCCTGCCTCTCTCTTTTGTGACAACACGGCAGCCATACACATTAGTGAAAATCCAGTCTATCATGAATGCACTAAACACGTTGAGATCGACTGTCACTTCATTCGGGAAAAAATCCAGCAAGGCACTCTCAAATTACTTCATGTTTCCTCTCAACAGAATATAGCTGACATCTTCACAAAAGCCTTGCTTCCCTCACATTTTAACAATATTGTATTCAAGATGTGTGTTTCTAATATTTACACTCCATCTTGACTTGACGGGGGCTATTAGGATTAGGGTGTTAGTTAAGTTTGTTAAGAGGTTAATTTGGTTGTTATTGTTTTTAACTAATTCTTGATTAGTTTTGTCGGACTATATTACCCTTCTTGCTGGGTATATAAACTTAGCTATATTGTATCTAAGACAATAACAATTTTCTATTTTTCAATAACAGCGCTTCTTTCTTTCTTTCTCTGCTAACCTGTTCCAAGTTTCTTAATCCTCATAATTTGTAATAATTTTTCACCACCGTTATTTCTCAAAATCTATACAAAAAAACCTCCAGTCATTAAAAAACATATCCCACTCCCACATAACAATTTTTTTTTTTAGCAAAGCATATTTTTTCACCACCGTTATTTCTCAAAAACCATACAAAAAAACCTCCAGTCATTAAAAAACATATCCCACTCCCACATAACAATTCTTTTTTTTTTTTTAACAAAGCATATTTTTTCACAACCGTTATTTCTCAAAAACCATACAAAAAAAACCTCGAGTCATTAAAAAACATATCCCACTCCCACATAACAATTCTCTTTTTTTTAACAAAGCATATTTTTTCACCACCGCTATTTCTCAAAAACCATACAAAAAAGCTCCAGTCATTAAAAAACATATCCCACTCCCACATAACAATTTTTTTTTTAACAAAGCATATCCCGATATACAACTTAATTGTTCAGATTTTCCTAAAAAAAAAATAAAAAAGAAAAATCACTTCTAGAGTTTGGAAAATTATTAGACCGTTTACATTTAGGTGATATTCTCACGAGTCTCTTCGTCCTTCGCTTCGGCCATCAACAGCGGTTGCAGAATACCCATCTCAAAATCAAAGTTGCTCAAAAGATGATCAATCTCGAAATTCGGTGCTTGCTGAGCCCTCGAAAACCCACTGCTCTCATTCTTTACCAAACTACTCTCAATATTGTCACTAGGAACATCTTTTGCGCTTGAAACACCATCCTTCTCCTCCGTCCCTGTCACATTAACCGATGCACCGGCATGCTCCAACAGCCACGCGATGGTCTGGCCTTCAGTTTTGTGACCCAGCTCACGTGTCAGCTGAAACACACGCGCCGCGCAAGTCGCCGGGAGGCGGATCCTGCAGTCTCGGCCGTCGATCTTAGTGTGCCGGTCTTTTGCGGGTTTAGGGTTGAGATGCTTTTTTGTTGAGGCATTTTGTCGAACAGGTTTCTGTATTTCCGAATTTTCATCCATTTTCTTCGAGGAACCCATTTCAGTGTGGAGAAACTGCGTATATGCATATACATATATGTATATATATAGTTGTTTTTGATTCAAAGTGTGCATGCGTTTCGCCTAGTGTCAAATGGAGAAAGAGAAATGTTTGTTTGTATTGTATATATGGAAATTAATAGTCAACAAAAGAAAGAAGACGAGTCAAAGTGGTTTTTTGAGGTGATTAATTATGGAAATGGAAGGATTTTATTTTTACATATAATATGCTTCTTGACTACACGTAACGCCCATGAGTTTGTAGGAAATTTAATTCTTTTCTTCAAATATTTTAATGAATAGTATGAGAAAACGACAATGCATGAGTTGTGTTAATAATTAGTGTATTCCATTTCAGTTTTGTTGGTCTTTTCTATGCAAATTAATAAATGTATTTGGGTATTACTTTTGTTAAAAGGTTCTAACATTACTTCTGTCCCTAAGTTTGTTTCTGGTATTTGATAAAAGATGTTCCTTTATTTTAATTATTTTTTGAAATAAATAGAAACTTCATTAAAAGATGAACATAAATGGTAAAGCCAATACAAGCAAAGTTCAAACAAGAAAGATAGATTACTATGGGTAGATCTAGCCACCAAGTCTTGGTATGAAGCATCGCTAACCAATTTAGGAAGAGAATGAACTAATATATTAAGGCTATAGTTGGAAGTTGAATTTTGGTAAGAAAAAAAAAAGTAAGGAGAATATAGGGGGAAAATAAAAATTATCATGTTTGTTATGGAAAGTGTTCACGAAGAAAAAATGATGAAGGTTATAAAGCCTCAAGAAGAATGAATGTTGAGGACAACAATGAAGAGAAGAATAAGTTTTGTATTGCTTTCATGTGCTTATCCTTACAATAATTTTCCAACCCAATCTGTGAATGGGTATTTATACTCTAATGACCTGAGATACGTAAATGGTCTCTAAGGAGAACAAGTAGGACATCGTACACTTGTAGGTGACAGGATGCAGGAGTTAGTCTTGTTGAAAATTGTGATTGTCGGGTGTCAGGTGGTCTCAACATGCAGAGTTAGTGGTTGCAGAATACCCTTAGTCGGGACGTCAGGGCATGTAGGCGAAACGTCTCCACTACTCGTACCCTCTCTCACAACTATCCTCTTGTTCTAGATCTTAGAAGTGGCATGGTCGTACCCTAACGTGCACTTGACCGTGTGTATGTTTGTCCTTTTAATTCTTCGATCAATAGTTTTCTTCCCAACACTTAGGAAAATTCACTAAGTGTTGGTTACATCACATGCCTGAGATGCTCTTTAAGCATAAGTGGTCGAGATGCTTCCCCAAATGTGAGAAGGTCACCAAGGAGCTCTCCTCTTGGTGTGGCAAAGATGGTCATCAAGAGGCTTTCCTCTTGGTGTGGCCAAGATGCATGCTTGTAGGGCTTGGCCAAGATGCTCACTTGTTGAGCATGGCCGAGACGCATGCTTGTAGGACTTGGCCAATATGGTCATGGAGACCTTTTGGCCGAAATGCTTTAGGTCTTGAGCATGTGGTCGAGATGGTTGAGGCCTTGAGAATCAAGTCGTGTGTGACTTAAAAAAAAGCTTGTATTATTTAAGCAAGCCCCTTGCAATTGGGATCTAAATAAACACTTCAAACTAAAAGATTTTGGACCACTCGAATTTTTCCTTGGTCTTGAAATTGCATGTTCTAACAAAGGGATCTCTGTTCCCAATGGCCTTTGGCTTTACACATTTTGTCTAAGACAGGATTCCTAGGTCGTAAGCATGTTTCCTTTCCCATGGAGCCAAACTTGAAGCTTAGTAAGGACATCAGTGATCTTCTTCTGAATCCCATAACCTACAGAAGCACCATAGGCAAGCTCACCTACCTACCATTACAAGACCTGGTCTTTCCTTTGATGTAAACAAACTCAACCAGTTCATGTCATCACCAAGAACACCTCATTTACAAGCTACCCATTGAATGTTCCAATACATCAAAACTAGGAATGTCAATCGAGCCGGGCCCGGGCTGACCTGTCATAGACCCGGCCCGACCCGATATCGCTTTGGCCCAACCTGACCTGGCCCGACCTGACTACTTTCTTCATCTTAATGGGTCAGGCCCGACCCAAAATAATCGAACCCGATCGGGCCCGACCCGTATTTTAAAAAAAAATAGTTTATTTATTTATTTATTTTTAAAGAAAAATAATTGAATAGTCAGTGAGACATGTAGAGATGATCATTTGCATTGGGCAGGAGAACATGGCTACACAACAACTCTTACTCTAGCAAAGTATCCAGCTCCACACCAATCCACCCCATTCCCAAAACAAATGTTTCAACGAATAATTGGTGCCTACTCCTTAACTAATTGAAATACATAATTTACATGAAAATCACAATATAAAGAAGTTTTCTAATCACGCAAAGGATGTGAGTTCTTCAACTTCGGAACTTTGAATGTGGCTGAGAACAGTTTTGGAGTCACTGACGTGGGCACAACATCGTCATTTGCCTTCCTCTTCGATCTTTTGATACCCTAATCGCAAGAAAATATCAATAACAAAAATACATATGTTTTAACTCAAATTTTAAAAAGAATTATACAGAACAGTTTAATTTCATAATTTTTTGAATATTTGGAATATTGGAACAAAAGAACCGGAACATGCATGGCAAAATATAAAAACACAACATATGAAAAAAATCCAGAAAGCCATTGTTACAGTTGTTACTTGTTACCTGGGTAAGTAAGTCAGAGGACGTCGGAGATGGGAGTCAGCCATCGTCAGAGATGGGAGTCAACCGTCCTTGGAGATGGGAGCCATCAGTCGTCGGAGAGAGAGAAAACGGGAGAGACCATAGAAGAGTCAAAGTTTAAAACTAAAGAAATTGGGAATGAATTTTTTAGGGATTTAGGTTTTTTTTTTAATATCTGAAATTGGGCCGGGTCGGGCCCGATCCGAAATAATATGTACCAGGCCAGGCTTAGAGCCCGATAAAAACCCTAGATAATTGGGCCAAAGTTGCCCCGAGCCCCCGGTCCGCGAAAATGGCCTAAATTCCATTCCTAATCAAAACTACTCCAAGTCAAGGCTTGTTTTTCTTCTCCACTTCTCCCTCTCATATCACTGCATATGTTGTATCAAACTTACCAGATGACACAATCTTTCTCTCAAAGTATTTTTCTACGCTAATTGGGGGACTTGCGTGGACACTCGACGCTCACTCACTGACTAATGCATTTTCCTTGGCAATTCCCTTATCTCCTAGAAGTAAAAAAAAAAAATCCTACTATCTCTTGCTCTTTTGTCGAGGCTCAGTATCGCGTAATGGCCAACGCCACTTGTGAGATCACTTGGTTATTAGCTTTCTTGAAAGACTTTGTTGTTCATCACTAGCTCCCTAAAAGATTATATTGTGGCAATGCAGTTGTCATTCACATTTCAGAGATCTTAGTGTATTACGAGCTCACAAAACATGTCAAAATCAACTGCCATATCATTCTAGAAAAAATCCAAACTGCAGGAGTGCTCAAAATATGTTAATACAAATCATTTATTATGTATTAAATAATACAATTCTCATTGCATTAAAATATATAATCGTAATCATTAATAAAATATACAAAGTTTTATACAAATATAGTGTTCCTTATTATTTAATACAATGCAACTCTTCTACGTCCTACCTAAGCCGCAAAGTTCAAAAATTAATTTATAAAAACGTATCTAGTGTAAATTGTCATTTTATCCACTGCGAAATATAAAAAGATTAATTCGTAAAGGGCATTATTATTTGATAAGCATATGAAGTCAAATTAGTTTTATTACAGAACAATTTTGCTAACAAATTAGAAGTTCAAGTGGATTATAGATAATTGTGTATCTCAAATGAATAGCTAAGGTATACAATATGAAATATTTTGGGAGCAAATATGAAAACAAAACTTCTGAATATCAGCCGTCCATAATAAATTTGGACCCCACAGTACATGAAATTGATGACAAAATGAATTAAATAAAACAAAGTCAAAATCCAAGAAACCAGGAGGTTTCAAGACAAAAAAAATATGAACATATAAAAATATGAACATTATCCTACACTAAAGTAAAAGTAGGATTGAACAATTATATTGAGTAAATGTATAGAATTCTTAGATTGACAAACTGAACCAACACAACCAACACCAAAATGTCAATACCTGCACTTCCAAACCATCAAGCTATACTGCACACAAATCTTTGGGCAAAACAGTATGGATTGATGCCATAAAATTATTTGGAATGGTATTCATTCTGTCCTCTTGGACCTCCTTACTTTTTTAACTATATCAGATTTCAGTTTGCTTCCGCAAGACAAAACCTCTAGAAAAATGGAATCAATCTCTTGTTCCTTCTTCTCGTAGACGTAGAAAGCTAAAAAGGCAACAGGAAGTCCTGAAATTAAATAAGCCACATTAGTTTTTATTTCATAAATATAGGAAAACCATGACCATTCAAACTAAGTCATTATTATATGACAATCCACACATTCCCAAAAAGTGTAATCAGTTCATGGTTTTTAGTTTTCATCATTGCATTTTCTGCAAAGAGCAGAACAAGATGTACTAAAAAGCACTCCCAGAAAATTTAACTACTATTTGTCTTAATTTATTTAATTTTTTTTTTTGGGAAAAAATAATTTGGTTTCACTGTTAATCATCTTTTTTATTCTTCATCGCCTTAAATTTCATTCAATGTGCATTTAGGACACGAGGGAGAACACAAACCTATCACAAATAAGCTCCGAAGGGAAACAGCTCCAAGGAAGCTAATAGCCATCAGGAAAAAAGCAACCTGTTACATTATCCCCCGAAAAGTCAAGGGATCATAAATTCAACGTTAAATAATTAGTAAATAAAACTGGTTACAAGCATACATTAGGCTAGTAAAAGTGTCAATTCCTATATAGTGGTCAATGAAAATTAGTGCAGATTTGAATGTGGGTAAATAGTATTTTCATAATTTTATAAATGCAAGGATGTGATACCTACAACCATTGAGCGTAAAAGTGGAACACTGAGTACTTTTGTTGGGAAAACCGGACATTGGATAGTAAGTGAACTAGCCAACTAAGACAAACTAATTAAGATGAAGATAAAACTAATGAAAAGAATCAAAAGTTGACAAGTACCTTAACAAAAAGCATCCCATCATTTCCCTTGGCAAGAGATTTTAAGACATTGACAGCACCATTCCATGATGACGCTACTGATGTGGCAACTCTTTGTGACTTCTCTTCTGACAGCTCAAAATGAGATGGGGAAAGTTTTTCAACACTGTACCCTAAACTGCACCAGTACAAAGTTCCATTTGAAAGGGTTAGATTTCATCTAATGAGAGTAGGAAATTCATAACTGACTAATAGAACTTCAAATTGACGTAGAGAACTTCAAATCTAATGACACGGAGAGCTTGCCCCTGCTAAAAATGTATAATTATCAAATGAGAAAGCAGCAGTCTATTTACATTCAGTGCTGCATCAATACGTCAAAACAAAGTGTTGCTCTTACAGTTTTCTAGGTAAGTAGCCATGAATCAGTAAGAATATTGCTATTCCCAAAAGAATCTTTGAAAATGCAGTAATTATAGAAAATCCAGATGCAACAAAGTTGAAGTAGATGGCAGCAAGAACGATCAACGTGATGATTGTCTGTTTTTTATCCTTCCAAAGTAATGTGTCAGCAACTGCAAAATAGTAATGCCAAATTACATTTATCCGTGAAAATTAAACACATGTATACTTTGCATGTTCTCATACACGACACTTTCAAGTTGGACTTGGCAGCTCAGAATAAACTAATCAGCCATCAAAATTATTCAAGATATTCCAAATGACTTTAGGAACTCAATTGTGTTTTCTCACTCTGCTTCTCATCTTATAGCATCAACCCGAGTCATCAATTCTTCCTAAAATAAGTAATTTGCCCCTTTCCTTATGGGGTTGAGTTGGGTTGGAAAATATTTGCATCATCAAATAAAGCTTTCCTACATAAGGTGTACTCTTACTTATAAAATTAGTCATCTAAGGAAATTTGAAGATTTTTTTTGGTAAGATGACCAAAGTCCAATACTTCGTACCTCTACCACTTCCAAGATACGTGGAAGCTTTAGATGGCCCTTCTCTTTTAGGTTGATGTTCAGCCCTTAAGTGTGGATATGACTCCAATGTCCTTTTGAGACCTTCCTGTAGAAAAGTAAAATCACAAATAAATCAACCAAAGCAATAATTTCAGTCAATAAAGAAAGATAATCTGGATTGCTAGCACATGTAAATCACCAATGTACACGTACCTATCAGTAATAGGTTTCCAACCCAAGTACACATATTCAACAAACATTACAAGAAAAGAAAAATAAATATTGTAAGCCTATATCTAAGATAAGGCAAATTATTGGTTGGAAATCCTAAGTAGAATGCAAATACGTAATGACCATGCAAGATAGACTTATTTTATTCAAAGGTATTTTTTTAAAATGTTTTCAGTTCAAGTTCAGCTTATATTTCATATGTCGACCGTGGTTCTAATTGGCTAATCAGCATTTTTCTCTTTATTCACTCACTTTATAAATTTTCATTGCTTAACCTCTATCTTTTATTAAACTACAGATATGACAGCACAAGTTTAAAAAAATTGATTGGAACCACAAAATCAAGAGAAAAGTGTAATCCTGTGTTTAAACAAATAGTTGTTACTCATTACTTTGAAAGATCAAACAACCTGAAGAGTTACAATGGGAGTGTAACCGAGGCGATCCTTTGCTTTGGAGCAATTAAAAGACCTAGTGCAAGAGAGGAGTCTAACTCTTGAAGGTATCAACTGTGGAACCTTCATCCCATATGGACCAAGCAGCTTATATGTCCACTCAACAACATGTGCAATTGGCATCATTACCAAGGCTGGGATCTTTATTCTTGGCCTGCAAACTACATTGGTTCAGGAAATACATAATAAAATATCATGGACCAAATACATTACTGTATTCTTCAACCACAATTCAGAAAGGGAAACATTAATGATTTTGGAGATTGTTCCTTATAGTAGGGTGCTTTATGCAGCAAGGCTTATAAAAAAAAAATTGTTCACCAAGAGAAATAATTAAAAGAAAAATGCACACAAACAGAACAAAATAGAAGAACTCAACTGAATGATAACTGTGCATAAACAAATCCAAAAATTTACAAATTAGTTGAATGGAAGAGCTAAAGACAAAGAAATACCTTTCATAGCCAAGACCTTCAAGAATAAGTGAAAGAAACTCCCAAAACTTAATAGGTTCCATATTGGTTATAAAATAAGCCTGCAAAACCAACCCCAACTTAGTTTCATATTCGTAAGATAATCTACCAGATTCCACACCAAAAGCATTTCAAAGAATGACTCTTTCTGTCAAGTCTTAAGGCAAATCAAGTTAACATAATTTTATACGGCATTGTTAGCAATAACAATAAAGCAATCAGTTTTTAGACAAATAAATCCGTAAAAAAATTTAGCCATAACATATAAGTAAATAAAATGAAGGCAATAATCTGTTCGTGATAGAAACAGGGGGTCAACTTGGCCAGAAACTACATTGTATAGTGAAAAAGAAGAATCGCTGATAGAGAGAAAGGGAAATTAATAATATCTAATTCCAAATTAGAATTCACATCCTGGAAACTTCTACTATCAAAAGCTTTTCCCATGAGACATTTGGATTTAATAGAAGGAACTACAGAAAGACAAACAATACAGTTTCATCTTTCTGTTGAAAAAGGTAAATCAGCACCTGTCCTGCAGCTCTTTCAACAACCGCCCCCTCTGACGATAATGCCCGTTCCGCGCAAATGTGGGCATGAGCAACATTTTCAACATAAGTGAAATCATATACATTGTTGCCATCACCAATGATAAACTGAACATTTGAAAAGAAAGGAGAATCAAAAGTGAAAATATATTCCTTGAAGATTCTTAGTGACACATAATGTAAAGAAAAAGGGTAATGCATTTCGTTTGTTCTAATTTATTTATCTAAATATAATGTAGAAAAGTAGAGAACATTTACAAATAAAAAAAAACATACTTTGGATTTCCCAGCTTTAGCAGCAGCAATTAGAGATGGCACCAGCAACTTATCACCGGGACCAAATATGCTGCTAGGACGTATACAACATGTTAGAAGCCCATTAACACCATTTGACTTGATTACCAATGCCTCTCCTTCCGCTTTAGTTGCTGAATAGTGATCGTTGTGCTGGAAAAATTGGACATTGGCATGAGCAACACCAACCTAGTTAGTCGCAAGTACAGTCTACAACCCAACCCAGACCTCTAATTGAACTGTATTTCATCATGAGATTAATACATGCATAAGTCTAACAGTCTAAACAAATAATATAACGGGTTTCTGGGTATTATTCTTACAAAAGCTGAGTTGGGTCAATTCACTACCTGAGCGGGATATGGCAAAGACTCATCCCCATTGACTATTCCGTGAACCCCATCAAATACCACACTAGGAGAGCTAGTGTATATCAATTTTTTCACTTTTTGTTCAACGCAAGCATCAATGACGTTCTTGGTTCCTACAAAGAAAAGTTGAAGGTGCATTGACTACATAGAATAATTATCTACTGATACATAACGAAAGCCACCCCAAAAAATACAGTAAAGGAAACTTTCAATCAACATCACATTTCCTACCATCAACGTTGACCGAATGATGCAGCTGGTAATTATTGATGGAGGAATTCGGAGCCGCCATGTGAAACACAGCCTCAGCCCCTTGGAATGCTGTACCAAAGAAAAAACGCAAGTGAAAACCAACTCCAAATCAAAATTCCTTGAGATTTTACAGTACGGAAGAGGGCTGACCTTTGAGAACTTGGGCCTTATTACGAAGGTCGATAGTGACGTAAACGGCTCGGCCGTCGCGCAAAGCTTCTCCAAGAATCCCATTTTCCTCGGATGGTTCCAGATCAATGGTAGGACCCAAATCGGCGACTCGAACAGAAAATTTTTCTGATCTAACTAGCATATTTACCAAATGGCGCGCCGCAAAGCCCCGGCCTCCGGTGACAACACACCATCTTTGTTCGCCGGCGGCCATTATAGTTGGTTGGAAAATAGCAATAAAGGATTGGAGGTTGCTAAAATGGATCTGAGATTGAACAGAGCTTGAAACTCAGTGACAGAGTAACACTGCGGGAGAAGTCAGACAGGTGGCTTTACAAGTTGAACACATGACCAAGAGAGGTATGTATTTTTTGGAAAAAAGCATTGCTTTTAGAATTTATTTATTTATTTATATTTTGAAATAGCAGTTTTAGGATTAAAAAAGTGTTTTGAGAGGCTTTCAAAAAAAATATTATTTACAAGCAATTTTTAAAATATTATAATTAGGATTATTAAGCTTTTCTCTCTCTGGAGCCTTCTAGCAAGTATGCTATCCATCTCCTCGTTTCCTTTGTGTTTGGTTCCTCTCATGGAGGATCTCGTCCACCCTTATTGGTATAGTGGTGGTTTGACTTATTGTAGATACCCTTTTTTGCCTACTTCTCCATCCTTTCTATGTATTAAATGCTTTAGGGGTTATTATGTTTCTCTTTCACATTCCATTAATTTTGATCGGAGCATTAATTGCTACAAGCCCTTTCTTTGGCCCTTTCTATTTAATTTTTCTCATCATTCCCTTTTGTCTCCTTCCCATTTACTCCTGATCCCCCGAATCCATACCCAGAAAAACCCCCTTGGATATCGCAATTTGGAGGCGGACGAATGGTTTCCCAAAGTCTCTCAGGTTCTTCTCATCATTGCTGCTTCAATGGATGCGACTAGGGACATGACTAGGGTGGTTCTCCGGTGTTTACTTCGTGCCTTTTGGTTTTTTATATATATCTCCAAGCTCAGATATTATCTTCTTCATCACCTTTCTTTCATCTTGTTTTTTCCTGCTCATATAGCTGTCTCTTCTCTCTTTGTTAAAATGGATGAGTTCTTAAACAATGTTTCTAATGCTCTTGTTCTCCCCTCTGATGAGTCCACTGTTTTCACCTATGATGCTGGTTCTTCCAGTTCTGATCCTGCCCCCAGTAGTCTTCTCCTTAAACTGCATACTATTCGTCCTTACAATAGGCCTTCTCTGATGAAAACTCTCTCTGGTATCTGGTCATCGCAATGCCGATTCCCTGTTACTGTGTTTGAGCATGCTGATGGCATGTTTCTTGTCTCCTTTGGCTGTGAAGGGGATAAGGGTAGAATTTTAGAGGGTCAACCATGGCATTTTGCCCAGTGTCTTACTATCTTTGCAGCTCCTGATAGTTCCTTTCCCTTTACTTCTGATAATCTCCATTATGTTCCTTTTTGGATCCAAGTGTATGGTATTCCTTTCATGTGTAAGTCCTATGACCTTGCTAGGTTTATAGCTATGGAGATTGGTGACCTTATTGAGGTGGATAAGGACACCATTAAGGAGGGCACTGGTCCTTATCTGCGTCTGAGAGTTCTTCTGGATGTTAACCTGCCTATTATGAGGGGTATGAACATTAAATTTATTAGGATGGGGCGTGAGTTTGTTAAGTGGATTGATTTTAAATATGAGCGCCTGCCTGATTTCTGTTTTTTCTGTGGGAAATTAGATCATACAAAAAAAATTTTGCCTTTCTTACAGAGATGTGATGAGCTTCTGACTGAGCCTTTGTGCCCCTATAACATCTTACTTAGGGGTAAAGAAAAGATTACTAATAAGACCCAGCATTTCCAATATCCCCATCCCCCAACCATTACTATGGTTAATTACCAGCCTGTGAATCTTAATTTGCCCCCTCAGCACTTCTCTAATCAGGCCATCACTTTCCCTTCTTTCCTAAGTCTCAATGATCACTTCACTGGTCCTTTTGCCTCTCCTTCATCTACTGATGTTCTTATGATGCCCACTCCTTTGAATCCCAACTTTTCTGTTGTTTCCTCACAATCTGTTAGACCCAACTTTGACATTTCCTTGCGACCATCGGCTTTTACAGCCTACTCCACTGATTCTTTAATTGTGGCTATTATGGTTGACCAAATGCATGTTTCTTCTGCTGGCCCTGCTAATCCTGTGTCTCTATCTGAGATTTCCTCTTCTGTTGGTGATTCTGCTACTGGTGCTAACTCTTCTCAAGGTCTTACTGACCCTGCTGTTCGTGGGAAGGGCTTAGCTTCTGCCTCCGGTGTTAAGAGACCTTCTTTCCAGCCACATCATGTTGTGGTTGGAAGCTCTGTGAGGTCCCAACTGAAACGCGCTCGTGCTGGTGACAAAGAAGAGGAATCTTCTCTTGCTGGTGATAACTTGGAACAAGCGGGTGTTGCTATGCACACCCGCCCAGAAAAATGAGTGTGTTAAGTTGGAATGCACGTGGTTTGGGAGTACATGTGCATTCAGGAGGCTCTCCCTGCTGGTCAAGGATCACTGCCCTGATATTGTTTTTTTTTTTATGGAAACTCGATTGCCTGTTATGGCTGTGGATCGTGTTAGAGTAGCTCTAGGTTTTGATAATGGTTTTGAAGTCCCTAGGAAGTATTTTGGAGGACTTCTTCTTTTGTGGAAAGCTACTGTATATGTAAATATTTTATCCTATTCTAGTAATCATATAGACTGTAATATTAACTTTAATGATAATGAAATATTTCATTTTACTGGTTATTATGGTTCTCCTACTGCTTCTAATCGTTTGTTTACTTGGAATCTCTTGGAAAAAACTTTCTCTAATGCCCCTAATCTTCCTTGGCTTATTATGGGAGATTTCAATAGTTTTTTGTTTTTTGATGATAAAATAGGGAGTAATTGTTGGAAATTATTTTACCAGGATCTTAGATCTACTCACAAGTATGTTGATTAACACCTTAAATATGAACTTTCTAAAACGATGAAATAAACACATATAAAGTTTAGTAAACCTTACATTGGGTGCAGCGGAATAATATGACTCCTTCCGTTCAGATATCTAGCCCTTGATTCCTTTCTGTAGTAGAGCATTATCAATATCTGAACCTGGATCTCTTTCTCTGAATCTTTAGTGCTGAAACTCCTTGCTGAAAGTCTTTCTTCACGATCTTCCTCACTATGATTGAGGTATCACTTGCTGTGTGTGGGCACTACTCTAACACTAAGAATTTCGAAATCCTTAGGAAGAAGAGAGAGAGGGAGTGCTCGGCCAAAGATAGGGAGAGAGAGAGGCTCAGTATTTTTGAATGAAAAGTCAGAAGAAAAGTGTGTAAATTTCCTGAAGCCTTCACTATCTATTTATAGCATTCCACTAGGGTTAGGTTTGAATTATTTGGCATTAAAATAATGAAAATATCAGAGGGAAAACCCTCCAAAAGTGGTCGGCCATACAATGTGGATTTGGGCCTCACTTTTTGCAATTTTTCAGTTTTATCTTTTCTGCATCCGATTTTCTCAAAAATGCCAATTTTCAAATTCAACCATTTAAATGCCAATTCTAGCTATTTAATAACTATAAATAATTATTAAATAATATTGTCATTTATCATATTTATTAATTGAACCATACAAAGTATCATAATTAACAAATATGCCCCTAAAACTCTTTCTTTTTAATTTTGCCCTTACTTAGTGAAAAATTCACAAATAGACATAGTCTAATTTGAGAAATATAATTGATTAATCAAAACCAAATATATGAGTCTTACAAGCAATATTATCTCAACTAGTGGGGGGACCATGGGTCTATATAACCGAGCTTCCAATAAGCTAATCAAGAATTTATAACCTAAATTCACTGACTTATTAATTCTTCGTTGAATCCACGCATAGAACTTAGAATTGCACTCTCAGTATATAGAATGCTCTATATGTTCCACCATATAAACACATCATTAGTTATCCATTGTTATAATCCTAATTTGATCAATGATCCTCTATATGAATGATCAACACTGTAAAGAGATTAGATTACCGTTACACCCTACAATGTATTTAATCCTTAAAACACTTAACCTCGTATAAATGATATTTTAGCTTATGTGAAATGAGATCTCCACCATTTATTTTCGTTTGGTCAAGCTCGAAGGAGATCATCCTTTACTTACTATTCGACAAATAGAAGCTATAGATTCCATGTTTATGATAGCGCTCCCACTCAATTGCACTATCGTGTTCCCAAAATGTACGTATCACCTTGACCCAAAAGTAGGCTTAACTAACAAATCAAAGAACATGAAGAGCCTCTCGAGATCGAGCCTAATCATAACAGGATTAAGATCATTTGATCTAGGATCAACTAGGCGATATTGACTTGAATAGATATTACGGTAAGTTTAATAAATCTAAGTCAAAGTTCAATATCGGTCCCTTCCGATGCATACTTCATGCATCCAACCTGAGCTTTACTTTAACCAATGCTCTGGAAAGAACATAGCATTTCTCCAAATGCAAGTAAACTCTGTTGTAGATTATCATATCAGTAAAACCATGTGTCTGATAAATCTAGGAAACTTTATTCACATAGTCATGTTTACTTTCCAATGTGTTGACAACACAATAAACAGGATCAAGTATGTGAAAAGGGTTTCAGATGAATTCATACATTATGTACATATAATCATGAAATAAATCATGTGAACCATGCAACATTAAATGTTATTTCTGATCTATATTAATAAGTAAATCTGATTATATTAAAATGAGTTTTTATTTAGGGCATAAAACCCAACAGTAATTACTATAATCATACTGATATGGAGAAATTTGCCCAATTTTTAGATAAGTTCTGTCTTTCTCCCCTTCCTTTTGAGGGGGAGAAGTATACTTGGCATAATCGCTCTGTGCATGAGCGCCTTGATTGGGCTCTGGGATCTGAGTCTTGGAGGACTCTTTTCCCTAATGCTAATTTGCATCACTTGCCATTTTATGGCTCCGATCATCGTCCTCTTAAGGTTTTCCTTCATGAGTCCATTGCTTCTAGTTTACATCCTTTCAGGAAGCGGTTTCAATTTGAAAATGTTTGGCTTCAGAGCCCTGTTTTTTATTCCACGGTGCATGACTCTTGGATGAATTCTTCCAGGGCCTCTTCTCATGAGAATGCTTTTAGTGAGTTTCTTTTTTGCCAAGATGCTTGTGTTTCTGCTCTGAAGTCCTGGAACAAATCAACTAAGATGATGTTCTAGTCTAGAATTCAGGATACTCAAAAAGAGATTGCTAGGCTTCAGGTCTCTGCTTCTAGTAGTAGAGAGTCTGCTCTTAGGGTCCAGTATCTCCAGTCCCAGTTAGATGCTCTTCTTTATAAGGAGGAAGTTTACTGGAGGCAACGATCTCGAGTTAATTGGCATAGAGCAGGTGATAAGAATACTAAATTTTTTCATAGGTTTGCTTCTCATAGAAAGAAGAATAATACTATTAAATATTTAAAGGATGATTTTGGTAATAGTACTAATGATCCCGAGGCTATGTTTAGTATTATTTCTTCTTTTTTCACCAATCTTTTCAGCTCTGAGGGTTGTGATGCTGAGGCAACTAATCAGATATTGGATTGTTTAGGGCCTCCCCTAGATGTGACTGATATTGATTATTTGGCTAGCTCTTATACAGCTCAAGAAGTGAAACAAGTTGTTTTTAGCCTCAGGGGATAAAGCTCCTAATTTGGATGGTTTGAATGCTTTTTTCTACCAAAAAAATTGGCATACTCTGGGAGCTAGTTTTGTTAATGCGGTTTTAGATTGTTTAAATAATGGGGTTGATTTTTCGAATATCAATACTACTCCTATAGCTTTAATTCCCAAAAAATAGCATGCCAGCTCTTTAAAATATTTTCGGCCTATTAGTCTTTGTACCACTATGTATAAAGTTATTTCTAAAGTTTTGGCGAATCGCCTTAAATCGGTCTTGGACAAAATTATCTCTCCTTTTCAAAGTGCCTTTGTTTCTGGGCGTATCATTTTTGATAATATCCTTATTGCCCAAGAAATAATTCATGCTATCAATAATAGGTAAACGCGGCTGGGCTGTTCTTAAGCTTGATATGGCTAAGGCCTTTGATCGTGTTGAATGACACTTTTTGGAAAGTTTAATCTTCCATTTTAACTTTCCTGTCAATTTTGTTAACTTAATTATGAAATGTCTTACTACTACTAAGCTTTCTTTTCTTCTCAATGGTGATGTTCGTGGGTCTCTTAAGCCCTCGAGAGGTCTTAGGCAGGGAGTTCCTTTGTCCCCTTATCTTTTTATCCTATGTGCTGAAGGTTTATCCTCTCTTCTTAGAGTGCGGCAGGAAGCTCATATTCTTAATGGTATAGCCATCTCTAGACATGCTCCTGCCATCTCTCATTTATTTTTTGCCGATGATAGCCTTTTGTTTTGTACTGCTGATAGGAACTCTTGCTTAGCTCTTCAGGATGTGTTTAATATTTATTCTAAGGCCTCTAGGCAGGCCATTAATTTCTCTAAGTCATCTATACTGTGCAGGATATTCATGCTCTATTTTTTCAAACTTTTAACCTTGAGGATCGACCTTTTGGTTGTAAATATTTAGGTCTTCCTCAGTGTCTTACTCGATCCAAATATCACTATTTCACTTACCTCTGTGATAAAGTTGCTTCTGTTCTTAGGGGTTGGTCATCTAAGTGCTTTTCTAAGGCTGGAAAGGAGGTTCTTCTGAAAGCTATAATTCAGGCTATTCCTGCTTATGCTATGGCTTGTTTTAGGCTTCCTGTTAAAATTAGTAAAGGTATTGAGGCTGCGATGGCTAGATTCTGGTGGGGTTCTTCTGGGGAAACTATTGGAGATCCTGGAAGCTTCTTTGCCAGTCCAAATTTAGGGGTGGTTTGGGGTTTAGGTCTCTTGTGCATTTCAACCAAGCCATGCTTGCTAAGCAGGCTTGTCATATTATGCAAAACCCTACTTCCTTGCTTGGTCGGATCCTTAAAGCTCGATATTTTCCACACTCTTCTATTCTTGAGGCTGTCCTTGGTCACAGTCCCTCATTTTCCTGGAGAAGCATTTTATGGGGTAGGGACCTAATGGCTTCTGGGCTTATTTGGAAAGTGGGTAATGGGTATGGGATTCATACTTTGGATGATCATTGGCTTCCCAATCATTGACATAAGTTTTTTACCTCAAATGATCCACCTCCTTCTTCTCATTCCCTGTACTACTTTATTACTGATTCAGGTACTTGGGATGTTGGCAAATTGCAGTCTTGTTTTGATGAATCCATGATTTATGATATCCTTGAGGTCCCTGTTTCTGGAAGTTATGGTCATGATAAGCTGATTTGGGAAAAGGAGAAATCTGGATGTTTTATTGTCAAATCTGCTTATCATTTGGCTTTCTCTAATCAGGACCTTCCATCTTCTTCTTCATTTTCTGATTTTAAGAAGTTTTGGACAAGAATTTGGTCTTTAATTGCCCCTCCTAAGGTTAAACTTTTTGTTTGGCGTTTGTTATCTAATGCAATCCCTGTGGCTCATTCTTTGTTTAAAAAATGTGTGATCAATTCCCCTTTGTGTCCTGTTTGTAAGTTGGAGAATGAGACTATCAAGCATGCTCTGCTAGATTGCTCCAGGTCCAGGAAAGTTTGGCGATATTCCAGGTTTGCTGCTTATTATGATGCTTTTAAACACTTGGGTATTGATGAGTTTTTTCTTGGTTTTCTACAATCTTTGGACAAAAATGATATTGGTATTTTGTTTTGTTTCATTTGGGCTTTATGGAATCAAAGAAATAATTTTGTTCTTAATCAGCATACTATTCCTCCCAAGGAAGTGTATGATTGGAGCCTTAACTTTTTCTTTAAGTTTTTGGATGCACAGCAACATCATGTCACAGGTTCCAATTCTGCATCCCCCTCGACTTCAGTACAAATATCTAGTTCTAGGGGGCTTAAAATTTTCACAGATGCAGCTATTGACTCAGTAAATAGGAGGCACAATATTGGAGTGGTGGTCTTAGATGCTGATAATGCAGTCAAGGCCGATTTTTCTACTCCTTTCTCTGGTTTGGTGCCGCCTGCTGTTGCTGAAGCTAAGGCTATTTTTCAGGCAATTCAATGGGCTCAGCTGATTCGCCTTCCTGTAGATGTGCTGCTGACGGATTGCAAATCAATAGTGGATAGGCTTACCTCTTGTAATTGGAATAATAGTGTATTGGATGATATTTTGATAAATGTTAAGAACTTGTTATCTTTTAGTCCAAGGCTAGCTATTTCTTTTGTTCCTAGGAATAGTAATGTACTTGCTCATAAATTAGCTAAGCTAGGTCTTGGATTAGATAATGAGTTAGTTTGGAATGGTTCTTTACCTTCCACGTAGCTTGTGGCTTTGTTTGCTTTGTACTGCTGGTTGTTTTAATAAAGCACAAGTTCTTTAAAAAAAAATATATATTATAATTAGGGATCCACAAGGGGCATGGAATGACCGTAGGGGCATGGAATTGCGATAACTATATTATGTAATGATCTTGATTCTGTTATCAACTATTTCGATAAATATATTATGTAATGACGGTGAGGTCAAACAGTTTTTATTTATGCTTTTTTTCAATCATAAATTAGGGATCCACAAGGGGCATGGAATTGCGGGGAGTGCTCTCGTCCTCATTCCCATTAACAATTCTAATCCCTATTTCTATCTTATTCCCTCTTATTCTTCCTCGAGAACGTGATGAGAAATTCCCTAATAAGAAAATAAAGTTTATTTTAAAAATTTAAATATATAATATTAATAAATAGTATAAAAATTAAAATATTACACATTGTTTATTATTATATACTAATTATTATACAAAAACACAGCTTAAAATCAAAATTAATTTATCTTCTTCCTCCATACTCAAACCTTCAAATCATTCTTTGTTAGGATTTAGGTCTTGAAAAGCCTATAAAGACATTATTGTTTATAAATATTAGTTGAACATTTTGATATATACTTGAATATTAAATATTTAATAATTTATATATAAATATCAAAAAATTCCTTGTTCATATTGTGACTTGTATTGTACAAAGAATTAAGATCACTTAGTCATGAATAAAATAGTCTGCAACATATTAAAGTTAAGGAATCTTTAATCAACGGTTGCTAGTACGGTTCAGTGATGAGGCAATCTCGATTCGAATTGATGATGTAGTATGACATCTAAGTAGGGTTGTACAAAACAATTTGTAAACCTCCCAAACCAAATAACCCGCCCAAACCGAACCGATAAAAATTACAAACCAAAATAACTAAAAAAAATTACAATCCGCCCAATCTGTTAATTGGGCGGGTTGAAAATAGGTCCAACCCGCCCAATTAAATCGAATAACCCGACCAACTCGACTTTGGCTTTTTTTTTTTTTACTTTTTAGTTTTTATTATTTATAACATAAATGATTAAATATATAATAATATAAAATTATATACTTAATTGTTAGTTTTAAAGTCATATATATTGTATTGTGCTTTGGTGGAATTTGATATTTTTAATTTATCTTTTTACTTTTTTTGACTTTGAAACCAAAAAAAAAAAAAGTTTGACCGGTTTGGGCGGGTTAACCCGACCAAACCGCCTAGACCGTTGGTCGGTTTACAATTTTTTTTTTTAAATTGGGCGGGTTGCACTTAAATTTTAGCAACCCGAACTTTAGATTTGATTAGAAAATATATAGGATAAACTGCCCAAACCGACCGATGTACAGCCCTACATCTAAGTGAAGGTGATGTATATAATAGAGATTATTTATGACATGGACCGATATGCAATTAAGTTATCTTTATCAAATATGTTGTTTACTATAAAGACCTAATTCATATTATAATGATGATCAATAATAGATTGGCTTAAATCTTGAGTAATCATGAATTCTTGTTCACGTTATTAGTTTCTTTGATTCACTCGTTAAAGTTTCCCAAAGAAGAATGATTCTTACAACTTCTATTTTGGGAAGCTAATAATGTGGATGCTTGGAAACTTGATTTAGAAATATGGAATCCTAACTTTCCTAATGAATCGAATGTTGGAACCTATTTATCGAGATGTTCGGAAACCAAATTAACGAAGAGCTTCAAAAATTAAATAAGTAATTAAGTAATATAAATGGAGATTTTTACGTGGTTTGGGTGTTAACGAACTCTAGTCTACAAGTCAATATATTGGCCAAACGGCTTCATATATTATAAGTGGGTCTTACAAGTTGAAGAACCGTAATTTTTGGCTATATTTCCTCACTTGAGTTTTTCTAGCTTAGAGAAGAAGAAACTCTAAAATCTATAAAATTAATCATCTTCCTGGACGAATGTATAACGGGATATTTATAAGTTAGGATCCAGATCCAGGCATACCCGTGGCCTGCTAGTGTTACTGTGAAAATTAGGCCCACTATTAGGGTAAATACATAAAATACATGACTTTAAGGCCCACTGTAGGATTTTGGCTCGTGGGGCAAAGGTTTCGTACGGATGGGATCCACACGGTCTAAGACAAGTGTCACGCATGGGCACTACTACAGTAGACAAAGATGTCAGATAGGCGTCGTTGGACAAAACAGGGTGTATTCCTTTTGGTGTGCACGCACTACCATGTTCTGACATAGGAGACAAAATCTGATTGGTGGGACCAGGCGTCAGAGGTCAGCCACGTCACCCCTCAAAAGGCTTTCGGAGGTGCCTCTTGGAATTCCCCTCTAGGTGCATCCCAAGGCTCATCTAGAGGTCTTCACTTATTACATCTTTTGGAAGGCTAGAAGCCTTCCAGATCTGGAGGAGCCTCGTCTTCTGAGGTGAGGCTTTTGGGCTTCAAATGGGCTCGAGCCCATCCTCCCTCTAGATTGGGTCTTCCTACGTGGAAAGGTTTTGACCTAGGCCATTCTCGCTTAATCATACTCTGTAGAGATACCACGTGTCACCCTTCCAGAAATACGGATAACATTTACACTCTAAGCTTTCGGGACTTGAGAGTGGCAGAAGCTTGCAGTCTTTCTTTCGAATTGCCTTAAACACGTGGAAAACTTTGGAAAGGAAAAGATCATTTCATCTTGTATGCTTCAGAATGTGGAAAGTTGGGGACTTTTAGATTACATCTAGCATTGTAGGTGTGTCCGTCCTCTTGGTTTGTGAGTTCTATGGATCTTAGGAGAATATGTCTACTTGGGGTATCGTGGTGACGACTGATTGATGTCAGCGCGCATATCAAGGTAAATATCTACGATGAAAAAGCCTCAGTTCTAATGAAGTGTAATGAATGCAATCCCTCTGACTCTTTAACTGTTGGATCAATATTGTGTTTTTCGAGATGAAATCTAAGCCCTTAATTGGTGAGCACTCCTTAACTGTTGCAATCCCCCCATGCGATTTGGGGGTTTTGGGTAAAAAATTAAAATTGAGTCTTTCATAAAAAAAATTAAAAAATACTCCATAAACTCTCAAATAGGTACCACAAAATTAATTAATTTTTTTTTTCTTGAATTTTTAGGGTTTATTTCACAAATACACAAAAACAGCAAAAAAAAATTACAAAAATACAGTTTCACTGAATTTTAAATATTTTCACGATTTTTTTGATTTTATTTACAGAAAATACGGTATTTTTATGTTGTACTCATGTTAATTTGTTGTTAATTTTTTGTTATCTGTATGTTATTTTTGTTGTTATTTTGATGTTATTTAGATGTTATTTTCATGTTACTTTTATATAGTTTTCTTGTTATTTTCGTATTGTTTCTATTAAAAACTATAAAAATATATGAAAAAAATTCTTTAAACATAAAATATAATTTTTTTACAAAAAATGGTGCCTTATATAATTATTTTGTTTAAGTACATATTTATTTTTATATAAACATTTATTATGTATGTTAAACTTTCTATAGATTATGAGCTAACAAAAACACATTAAATGCTAATCTTTATTACTCATAATCATTAACCAAGATCAATATTTATTTAGAGCATCAAATTCATAAATACACATACCTCCCAATCCATCCACATGAGTCATTTTGCTTTAATGCCTCCAACAAGAATCACCAACAAGTTCTCAAGATTGAACCCAAACCCTTAGAGCCACAATGTGGAGCAATCCCTTCTTTTCTTATTACCATACACCTTAAAACCACTCTACCATCAATAACATATATATATATACATCTCATACCCTTATAACCCTAAGGGGTTACTCACTAATAGGACTTAAGTGGTCCTTTTATGGTATACTATAATTTAATGGGCCAATTATAATATAAATGGTGCTCTCATGTGCCTCTAATACATAATTAATTCATCAACCATCCCATTATGGTTATGAACAAATATTGGGCACATAGTTAATGATTGTGTTTATGTATTAAGCTTATGATTATATTAGTCCACGATATTAATTCTAACATTCTCCCACTTGGACAATATAATTAATCACCATAACATTGTCTACCACACATAAGGTAACCAATTAAAAACATACATAATATCATATCGACGGGATACATATGTTATGTATGAATTGACCTTGAAGACATTTTAATTCAATAACAATCAAACCAAACATGCATGAGGTACAACAAAATTGAGACTATGCCCATTCATCCCCTTTTGTACCTGTCACTTCAATAAACAACACATATATGCATGAATATGTCAACAATAACTAGAAGTGACTACAATATCATTATGCGTGTTCAAAACACAAATCATAAGCATTCCATACAAGATACTAGCATGTTCAATACATAATAGAAAAACTCCCACTGAGCTCAACAGCTAGGCTTCTAACAATCCCATTTGAGCAACATGCTCCAAAAATACACATATGGGTAAGCCTTTCGTTAGTGGGTCTGCTAACATGCCAGTGCTAGGCATGTATTCAATGGAAATAAGAGACTCTGTAACTTTCTCTTTAACAAAATAGTACTTTATGTCAATGTGTTTAGAACGGGAAGTACTTCTAACATTTCTAGAGAAAGCTACTGCTGCGGAGTTATCATAGTACAATTTCAGCGGCCTCGAGATAGAGTCCATAACACCCAATGCTGAAATGAAGTTCCGCAGCCATATTGCCTGACAAGTAGCCTCATAACACGCCATATACTCTGCCTCCATTGTTGAGGATGCTGTGAGTGTCTGTTTGACACTTTTCCACAAAACAGCTCCTCCAGCCATTATGAAAATGTAGCCTGATGTGGATTTCTTATCATCCACGCATCCTGCATAATCAGCGTCACTAAACCCAACTATATCAAGAGTGTCAGCTCGCCGATAAGTCAACATATGATCCTTGGTACCCTGAAGATACCGCATGACCTTCTTAGCTGCTTTCCAATGGCTAAGTCCAGGATCACTCAAGTATCTACCCAACACGCCAACGACAAAAGCGATATCAGGGTGTGTGCATACTTGAGCGTACATCATGCTACCCACAACTGACGCATAAGGAACCACTTTCATTTTAGCTCTCTCTTTATCATTTTGTGGACATTGGCCCTTTGAGAATTTATCACCTTTCACTATTGGTGCCTTTCCAGGTGAACAAGTATGCATATTGAATCTTTTCAAAATCTGATCAATGTAAGTTCTCTAAGACAACCGAAGAATACCTTTAGTTCTATCCCAGAGGATCTGTATCCCAAGTACATACGAAGCCTCACCAAGGTCTTTCATATCAAAATGGTCAGATAACAATTTCTTTATCTCAGACAACAGATTTTTATCATTAGAAGCAAGCATAATATCATCAACATACAATACCAGGAAGATGAAGTTGCTCCCACTGACCTTCATATATATACATTGATCAACTTTATTCTCGATGAAACCATTTGCAATGATAACTGCATCAAACTTGAGATACCACTGTCTCGATGCTTGTTCAAGTCCATAAATAGACTTATTGAGCTTGCAAACCATATGCCCCTTGCCAGGCTCCTCAAAACCAACAGGTTGAGTCATGTAGATATCTTCATACAAATCTCCATTTAGAAAAGCAGTTTTCACATCCATTTGTTCAAGTTCCAAATCAAAATGAGCAACCATAGCCATGATGATTCGCAAAGAATCTTTGGTAGAAACAAGTGAGAATGTTTCTTTGAAATCAATACATTCTCTCTGGCTATATCCTTTAGCAACAAGTCTAGCCTTATACTTTACTGGCTGCCCACTTGAATCATATTTAATCTTGTAAACCCATTTGCATCCAATGGGTCTACAACCTTTCGGTAGGACAACTAAATTCCATACTTTGTTTCGGGACATGGAACTTGACTCATCTGTCATTGCATTCAACCATAACTTAGATTGAGGACTCCTCGTGGCTTTTTGGTAGGTAACTGGTTCAGAAGCGTCTCCCACATCATAATCATGTTCTTACAAATAGACAAGGTAGTCATCATGAATAGCAGGTTTGCGAGCTCTCTCTGATCTTCTGAACACAACTTCATCACCCTCAATATCAGGATTTTCATCTTGCATATGATTCTGAGGTTCGTCATGAGCTTCTGTTGGAATTTGTTCAATCACAGGATCAATAGTAGGAGCGGAAGCGGAAGCAACAGGTACAGAGACATAAATACGTTCTTCCCTGAACACAATTTCTCTTGACCCTTGACTTGAACCAAATTCATCTTCAAAATAGACAGCTCTATCTGATTTTATCACCCTGGTGGTGTGAGAAGGACAATAGAATCTAGAACCCCTCGAACCAATAGTGTAGCCTACAAAATAGCCACTAATAGTCTTCGAATCAAGCTTTTTAGATTGTGGGTTATAGGGCCTTACTTCAGCTTTACATCCCCAAACATGAAAATGACGCAAACTCGGTTTCTTGCCTGACCACAACTCGTATGGTGTCTTTGGGACATACTTGCTAGGTACTTGATTCAAGATATAAGCAGCAGTCCTTAATGCCTCACCCCACAAAAATTCTGGCAAGCTAGAATGAATCAACATACAACGTACCATGTCAAGAAGTGTGTGATTCCTTCTTTCAGCAATTCCATTTTGCTGGGGTGTCCCTGGCATTGTATATCTTGCATCAATACTACATTCTTGCAAGTATTTGGCAAAAGGCTTGGGGTTCCTTCCAGTTTCATCATAACGCCCATAATACTCACCACCTCTATCAGAATTGACAACTTTAATTTTCTTTTCCTTTTGAAGCTCAACATTCGTCTTGAAAATCTTGAAAGCATTTAAAGATTCAGATTTTTCACGAATGAGCTCAACATGGCCATATCGGGAAAAATCATCGATGAAGGTGATAAAGTATTTATAACCACCCATAGCAGGTGGAACAAAAGGCCCATAAATATCAGTATGGATAAGCTCTAACACATCTGCACATCTGTCTGACTTACTTTTTCTAACCTTGGCAGTCAACTTTCCTTTTATACAATCAACACAGGCAGTAAAATCAGAAAAATCAAGATCCTGAAGCACACCATCTTTCACCACTCTTTCCATTCTATCTCTAAAAATATGGCCTAAACGTTTGTGCCAAAGCATGGAAGATTTGAAATCTGATCTTACAGGTTTAGAACCAACAACAGCATTAAGAGAAGAAGAGGATGGACAAGAGGGAGAAGTAATAGGAACAACATCATGTAAATCAAGCTTATATAAGTTTCCACATAAAGTTCCATTTCCAAGCAACATAGAGTCACGATACAAAGTCAGTTTTCTAGTTCCAAAATGAAGACAATAACCTAGTCTATCCAAAATAGATACACAGATCAAACTCCTCCTAATAGAGGGTAAATAAGCAACATCATGCAACTCCAAAAAATGCCCAGTATTCAGCTGTAGATTAACAGTCCCAAAAAATTCAACTCTGACTTTAGTATCGTCTCCCATGTACACATACTCCTCCAACCTACTCGGCCTTCTTCGACTTGTCACTGCCTGCAAAGAATTCGTAACATGAATTGTAGCACCAGTATCTAACCACCAAGTGTTTGAGGGCACATCAATAATATCGGATTCCAAACAAACCATCACAAGACAATTACCTTTCTTCTCTAAGTGAGCTTTGAGCTTTTGGCAATCAGCTTTCTTATGCCCGAAGCATTGACAAAAGTTGCACTTCCCTTCAAAAACTCATTCTTATGACCAGATGAAGAAGAGCTTGCTTGTCCATTTCCCTTAGGATTGGTGGCTTTCTTCTTATGAAACCTTTGGTCATTAGAGTTGTTGGGAGTGAACTTTCTCTTGTGAGAATTGTTTAGATTGGTCACCGTGGAGATACTTCTTGCTCTCCCCTTTTTCATGTCCTCTTCTTCTTTGGCAAGAATAGCAGTCATCTCCTCAATGGTCCACTGCTCCTTTTGAGCATTGTAGCTTGATCTAATCGAATCAAATTGAGAAGGAATGGTTTCCATTACAAACCACACCATGCAATCCTCACCAAGATCTAATCCCATGCCCTTAAGCTTCTGGTAACAATCCATGAGCTTGTCAATGTGAGCTCTAATGTCACCCGTATCAGCATAATTAGTGCGATGGAACAAAGTTAAGCACTCATTTTTCTCAATCTTTGAGAACTTTTTATACTTTTCCTTAATAGCAACAAGAAAATCTTTTGCATTTTCAGTTTGAGGAATACTATCACGAATGGACTCATCCATGTGATACCTCATAAGCATCAAACAACAACGATTGGAATGCTCCCAATCCTCATAGGACTTCTTGTCCTTTTCAGTGGCATCATCAGCGGGTTTAGGCGGTGCATCCATTCTCAAGGCCAAGTCCACTCTCATAAGAGTCAAATTTAGCATGAGGGATTCAACCCACTGCTTATGGTTGGTTCCATTTAGCGTTAACATGGCAGAGTTTCTTGGAACACTTAAAGCTGAATGAGAAACAAGAGCAATAACCATTAAATGCATGTTATAACAAAATCATGTCATTTGTGCTCTTTCTCTCATAAATAAATGATCGCAAAATAACAAATGATCATCATGTATGCTAGAGTTCTTAGACAAAATTAATAACGTAGAACTCATACACAGGTAAGAACAATCTATTAAATATTATAATCAAATACATTAATTTACTATCGAAAGGATAGATAAATTGTGATTCATAATATTTAATAAATTTTCTTCACCATATTAAGCATTCTTAGCAAGCAATTATTATTGATAGGATAATTAATTATTTATAAGGATCTTAATCTTATATGGGAGGAAGATACAATATTTAAATAAATTAATATTTAAATGTTCCTCATTACCAAACAATTTTCCATGCTTAATCTTACGATAGGTAAGAAAATAAGCACTAATTGTTTAAATAAACATTAATTTATGCCATAATAAGATAATATTAATAACTAAGATTATGAATAAATTCATGAATCAATATTATGCATAAAATAAAGATGTGGGAATGATAGAATGTTAAAAATGGAAAAAATTGGTGAAAAATGGTCCAAAAATTGACCTTGCGTGCGCCCCCACGCTCCCGCCTTTTTCCTTTTTGCTTTTTTTTTAATCTGACGTACGACGTGTTGTTTATGAAAAACGACATGTCGTTTGGTGAAAACGACATGCAGCTGGGTCATAAAGTCGTTTTTCGCTGCAAAGGGCTGAGACTCCATTTGTACGACACGTCGTTTTTTGGAAACGACATGTCGTTTAACCCGAACGACATCCAGAGGCCCAATAAAACGACATGTCGTTTTTGCTCGGTGGGGGCTGAACCAAAGGGCGTACAACATGTCGTTTTTGCCCGACAGTGGCAAACGACATGTCGTTTTCTGTCGTCCTTGTCACCTAAAAAACCCACACACGGGTCCGCGGGTCTGCAAGCCAGATCGGCGCGACCCGGTTCGTGACCCGACCATATATACCACCTCTGGCCACCAAATCCGGCGCCGTTTGAGGGGTTTTGTTCCATTTTCAACCCTCTATTATTTTCCAATACCCATTTAATTCAAAAAACTCAAAATAATATACCAAAAATGGTAAATCCGAAATGGGTATCCTCTATTGTTAAACTTCCATGTACCTCAATGGAAAATATAAAAAAATGGTTCCCAAAACATTTATGAACACATTTAAAATTATAGAACTCATATTTATACAACATTAACATATTAATCCGAAAATAATTATCATAAATTTCAGATTTGAAAAAAAAAGGGTTTATGAAAAATTTGAGCTCTAAAATTAATAATTTGGCTCTTGATACCAATTGTTAAACTTTCTACAAATTATGAGCTAACAAAAAACACATTAAATGCTAATCTTTATTACTCATAATCATCAACCAAGATCAATATTTATTTAGAGTATCAAATTCATAAATACACATACCTCCCAATCCATCCACATGAGTCATTTTGCTTTAATGCCTCCAACAAGAATCACCAACAAGTTCTCAAGATTGAACCCAAACCCTTAGAGCTACAATGTGGAGCAATCCCCTCTTTTTTTATTACCATACACCTTAAAACCACTCTACCATCAATAACATATATATATACAGTAGAACCTCTATTTAAGAATACTCTATTTAAGAATAACCACTAATTTGTTATAAAAAAATCAAGTCCCGATTTGGGCCAGTTATAAATAAGAATAACCTCTAAATTGTAATTAGTTATACATTTTCTAAGTCTCGTATTAACAAAGTATACTTCTATATAAGAATAATTACATCTTAATAAAATCTTAATAAAATATATACATGTATTTTGTAAATTTATTTATGTAAAATTAATAATTTTATTTTAAATTATAATACATGTATGAAATTATATTTACTCTAAAATATTTCTATTATGATATAGTATTAATGATTATTTATTGTTATTATTGTTACATTGATATTTTTTGGTTTTTTTAATTTTTTTTTCTAGTGTAACTCTATTTAGTTATAACCTCCCAATTAGAATATAATTTACTTGGTCCAAGTGCATTCTTAGATAGAGGTTCTACTGTATATATATATATATATACATTTCATACCCTTATAACCTTAAAGGGTTACTCACTAATAGGACTTAAGTGGTCCTTTTATGGTATACTATAATTGAATGAACTAATTATAATATAAAGGGTGCTCTCATATGCCTCTAATACATTATTAATTTATCAAAGTTAATGATTGTGTTTATAGTATTAAACTTATAATTATATTAATTCTAACCATGTATACATACATATATAATAAAATGGATGATAAAGAAAAGAGCTAATATAAAAAGCATAATGCGACCCAAGGCCAAGCTATCATATGCTTAGACAGATCCTCTCCAACCGCTCATATTTTCTCGATCTACACACCAGTCCAGGTCCATGAAGCAAGGTACATCTCACTAGTGTTTCCTTTTGCTCCCAATAAAAAGTTCCCACAAAGTTTATCTATTGTGTTTATGATTACGTTCTTCTATATTTTTTATTATTTTTTTTTCGTATTTTATATTTTTGGTATTATTAAAAAAAAATAGGCATTTTCACAATTTTAATTTCTACGAGGGCCGCAAGTACTACAATAGGGCCCTGGTAAGGTTAAGGCCTCTAGGCCGGACTTACCGGTTCATTCTAGGGAAATAAATATATAAAAGAACGTTCTGGAACTTCCTTTCACCAAACATAAAACTTAACCCTAACAAATACTAGCTTTCCTTATCCGCATTTTCTCCAAAGAAAAACTCAGATAAGCAAACTCCTCACTCTTCACTCACCTCGATAACCACTTCATTCTTTATCGCTTTGAATGGCCTCGGCTAATGCTCTTTCTCCGGCGTCCATTTTCTGCTCTCCCGTGAAGGTAGTACATACATTTTCATTTTTCTTTTGTTTATCGGGAAAAAATGTAGTTTGACAGCAAATGTGTGTTTGTCTTTCGAAAATTTGGTTGACTTTGCTTTTCTCTCCTTCTTTCCCGGATTGTTTTTGCTTGTTGGAGTCTTTGGTTGGTGGTGGGGATTATGCGTTATTAGAAATGGAAGCTGGGTTTAAGGGATTTTAGCTCAAGTTGTTTGAAGAATTCAGGAGTGTTGAGCCTTGCATATAATTCTAATCTCGTTTCATATGGGAATTCTAGTCTAAATTGCTCTATCTTAATATTAGATAACAGTATTCTTAAGTTGCTGTTTTTGTGGTTCTGGGTGTGTATGAGTTCAGAATTATCTAATATGTTTCATTGTAGCAGGGTTTGAGTAGGAGGGTTAGCCAGCAGCAGAGCAGTAGGTTGAACTACAAGCAATCTAGCAGACGATTTGTTGTTAAAGCTAATGCGAAGGACATAGCCTTTGACCAACACTCGAGGGCTGCACTTCAGGCAGGCATTGATAAACTCGCTGACGCTGTTGGCCTTACTCTTGGTCCTAGGGGTAGTTACCTTGTCTTTGTTCTATTTTCTCTCCTATCATATCATCTCTTTTTTCTTTAGTATTAGAATTTAACCTGTATTTGTTTTCCTTTAATCAATTTTTGTAGGGAGGAATGTTGTTTTGGATGAGTACGGTAGTCCTAAAGTGGTTAATGATGGAGTTACAATAGCTCGTGCCATAGAGCTACCTGATGCTATGGAAAATGCTGGAGCAGCTCTCATCCGAGAGGTTCGTTCTATTTGTAAATCTAATTTTTAAACTAATCTGAGCTGTGTTCTTGGTTGATTTGAAATATGCTGACTTATTTTACATATGGGATGTATTTAGGTTGCTAGTAAAACTAATGACTCTGCTGGTGACGGGACAACAACTGCATCAGTTCTTGCGAGGGAAATAATTAAGCTTGGGCTTTTGAGTGTTACCTCTGGTGCAAATCCAGTGTCCCTTAAGAGAGGGATTGACAAAACTGTGCAGGGTTTGATAGTTGAGTTGGAGAAGAAGGCTAGACCTGTTAAGGGTCGTGATGATATCAAAGGTAATGAAACTTCATTCACTTTTCTTTATTTGCTTAAGTGGACAAGTTAAACAATCTAATTGGAAAAATGTACGTATTCTTTAATTTGTTTATCTTTCTTATTGCAGCTGTTGCCACCATTTCTGCTGGGAATGACGAACTTATCGGAACAATGATTGCTGATGCAATTGACAAGGTTGGCCCTGATGGTGTTTTGTCTATTGAGTCTTCGTCTTCATTTGAAACAACTGTTGAAGTTGAAGAAGGCATGGAGGTTTGTGTTTATTAACTTTGAATTGTACTTTGGTATTATTATTTTTTATTCCAATCTTAGCTAAGTACATGGTGGTTTCTGATTTTTTTTTGCTTCATTTGATTTGCAGATTGACAGGGGTTATATTTCCCCTCAGTTCGTTACTAACCCAGAGAAATTGATTGCTGAATTTGAAAATGCCAGAGTCTTGGTGACCGATCAGAAGATTTCAGCTATTAAGGACATAATTCCATTGTTGGAGAAAACCACCCAATTGAGATCCCCTTTGCTTATAATTGCTGAGGATGTGACCGGGGAGGCTTTGGCGACTCTTGTTGTGAACAAGTTGCGAGGCATATTGAATGTTGCTGCCATCAAGGCTCCTGGTTTTGGTGAACGGAGAAAGGCTCTTCTTCAGGATATTGCTATTTTGACAGGTATGCAGATAGACTGCCTGCTGAAACGCTTTTCGTGAATTTGTTAGTGTACATAAGTTCAGTTTGCTTATGGTAATGGACAATTTGTTCATGTGTGTTATTTCCTAAATACCAAGTAATTGAATTGTCACGTCTCAATTTTTTATCTGTGAATCTTGTAGGAGCCGAGTTTCAAGCCAGCGATCTGGGTTTGCTTATTGAGAACACCTCAGTGGAGCAGCTCGGTGTGGCAAGAAAGGTGACCATCACTAAGGATTCCACCACCCTCATTGCCGATGCAGCATCAAAAGATGAGTTGCAAGCTAGGGTTGCTCAGTTGAAAAAAGAGTTGGCAGAGACAGATTCTGTTTATGACACTGAGAAATTGGCTGAAAGAATTGCCAAATTGTCGGGAGGAGTTGCAGTCATAAAGGTGGGAGCTGCCACAGAGTCTGAGCTTGAGGACCGCAAGCTTCGTATTGAGGATGCCAAGAATGCAACTTTTGCAGCTATCGAGGAAGGAATTGTACCTGGTGGTGGTGCCGCTTTAATTCATCTCTCTGATTCTGTTCCTGCAATCAAGGAGCAACTTGAAGATGCTGATGAGCGGCTAGGTGCTGATATCGTGCAAAAGGTAATTATATATATATTATTGGATATTGTTTTCATATATAATTGCAAGTGGTGCATTGTTTTGCTTAAGCTGACCCTGAAACTAATTTGCAGGCATTGTTAGCACCAGCTTCATTAATAGCTCAAAATGCTGGAGTTGAAGGTGAAGTAGTAGTGGAGAAAATCAAATCAAGTGAATGGGAGGTCGGTTACAATGCAATGACTGACACATATGAAAACTTGGTTGATGCCGGTGTTATTGATCCAGCTAAGGTTACAAGGTGTGCTCTTCAAAACTCGGCTTCAGTTGCTGGAATGGTGCTGACCACTCAGGCCATAGTGGTGGAGAAGGCTAAACCCAAGGCACCCGTGGGCGCTCCACCACAGGGACTTACTGTCTAGAAAATATGAAGTTTCTTAGCGAGATTTATCTTTCCTTCTAGGCGTGGAGAGAAGAAGAGAGTTGACCAATGTGGTGGTGCATTCTTGAATATGCTCGCTGAAATGAAATATGTTGAATGGAATGTGCCAGCTTTTTTGTAGGGAGAGACATAATAATCGATTGTTTCTATCAATTGTAATGTTAGGTCTTGTAATGTTATATCTACTTTGTTCGTTACCGATTGCCTCAAAACCGTCTCACAAAATTGTCCTCTACTGGCTCTGCCAACTTTTTTTTCTTGTTTTTTTTGGTTATTTTACTTTCATTAAAATGCATAATCACTTCAAATAAATATTAGAAAAGGGAATCATAAAAAAAATTGTATTTACAGCAATTGGTTTTATCGCTATAGTTTTATTGTTACACAATTGATGAATGAAAAAGCTCAGCACTGACAGTGCTCAGCTTGTCTATTTATGATCAAATGCCGATCATTATAAGGAAATGAAGAACCAATTCAAGGATTACACGTATAGAGTTTGTTACAACAAAAAGGCGTAAAGCAAATCCCTATTCTAAACAGTATTGGCATAGGGATATTCTAGAGCAAAGATATTTTGACAGCAATGTGGCAGAGGTGTGACTAATTTGCCCTCGTTGCAACAGTAATTGCTTCTTTGAGGACTAAAAACCTCCTATCATCTGACAACATACCAGTCAGTCAGTATCAGAAAAACCAATGAGAGTTAGATGATCATTAGGGGTTATGTGTAAACCATATAACAGACATAAAAAATCCAATTCTGAGCCGTTTCATGCTGCAGATTTTCAAAAAATCTAATTTTTAACTTAAATCCACCCAAATCTCACACAAAGCTTCAGAATACCTAAAAACATTATAATAGACATAACTAACAAAAATTAATACCATCAAGGCTCAGAATCCAAATTCATTATTAAAGGGCTAAGTAAACCTAGCTCAAACTTGTTACTGTCCACCAAACAATCATAAGATAGCTCACACAAACTTAAATCAACTTTAAAAACTCAACTCTAACAATACCAGGATCTAACAGTAGCTAGAACTCAAAATTGCATGTGAAAACAATTTTTACTTGAAATTTCAAAGAAAAAAAGGAGGAGAAGCTTATCTTGAGCTGAATTCTCCCTTACTCAATGAAATCCTAGCTAGAAACCCCTGAATTGGTAATAATTTGAAGAGAAACTAATTTTCTCTTTTGGTTTTTCTTTGGCCGAACACAAGGAGAGAGAAAGAGGGTTTGGGAATTTCCTTGACTTCTTTCTTTGTTTTGGATAAGTATTAACTAATCAATAATCATCTTAGTTAATTTAATCCATCTTCCAAATAGTCCACTAAAACCAAATAACATAACTTATGGCAAAATGATCATCTTGCCCTTTACTTCACTAAGAAGTAACCTAACCACTTAAGGGTATAGTGGTCCAAGATCCTAGCCCCAATTAAATCCCGATATTCTAAATGTCTAACTATATTACCCTGCTAATTCTAAGATACTCTATTGTATCTAAGTGACTCTAATAGCCAAAGCGTCACATTCTGCTGTTATTGGGCATAAAATATAAAAAAACATAAAATTTTATATATGACATACATAATACACCTAGAATTTAGAAAATAATAATCTAAAGCCTATATCTCTAACAATAAGCCCTAATTATCTACTAAGAGGCATATAATGATAAAATGTTAAATAAAACCTTAAATATCTACTAATTCCCATAATAAGGCACGTTACATGTAATACCCTAATATCTAAGGCACGTTACATGTTTTGTAATTATGGTGCTAAACCTCTAATCAAAGGGTTTTGAAATTAAAAGTGTATTTGTTTACACCGAAAGTAGCCTGGTGGCGTGGACATTAATGTTTGACATGTGACAAGAAAGAATATATCTCAAAGTTGAGTAGTCTCGAATCATAGCAAGTCGACCTGGGAGGGGTCCCTAGCCCTGCACCCAAGTTGACTTTGGGAACTTTGGAAATGGTGTTTGATTCCACCAAGTTTTTTTCCAACTCACCATCTTTCAGTATTCTGTACCATGAAGACATGTAGCAACCAAATCCATGCCCTGGGAGCTGAAAATACACAAATTAACACCTTGAAAGTCAACCTTGGCAACGTGGGTTTCACCCACCGCCCAGGTTGACATCCTCAACTAGGGTTTCAGTTTTTTAGACCGTCTTAGTGCAAATAGGTCAAACTTTGCATTGGGACATGAATTAGACATACCACAAACATATTTGAGGTATTAGAGTCAGATTTGGAGAACTTTCAGTTAAGAATTAGGGAGGACGACATTTCAAAGACTGCCTTTCGGACTAGATATGGCTACTATGAGTTTTTGGTGATGTCATTTGGGTTTATAAATGCTCCGACAAATTTTGTGGATCTTGTGGACAAGGTGTTCAAGGATTTTCTTGATAATTATGTCATAGTGTTTATCGATGACATCCTTGTATACTCTCAGATAGAAGCAGAGCATGAGCAACATCTCTGGATGGTTTTGAAACGACTTAGAGATCATTAAGTTGTATGCTAAATTCAAGAAATGCGAGTTTTGGTTATCACCAGTATCCTTCTTAGGCCATATTGTTGGATTGGATGGAATCATGGTTGATTAGGGAAAAGTGGAATCAGTTAAGAACTAGCCGAGACTAAAGACAGTTATTGAGGTTAAAAGTTTTGAAGGTTTGTTACTTTCTTAATAATGAATTTTTAATGGCTGCTACTGGGGGTATGTCATCTTTAACATGGCATGGTATTAGTTGGGGACGAGATCTGTTGGTAAAAAGGTTTAAGAATGAAGGTGGGTGATGTACTAATATTAGATGTGGTGTGGACCCTTGCATCCCAAGAATCTCTATTTTCACTCCCTTGCATTATCAGGGTGATGCTTTGAGTAGAGTTTTAGATTATATAATTGAAAATCAAGAATGGAACTTGTAACTTTTACAATTAGACTTCTCTCCAGCTAATGTGGATCATATTCTTACCATTCCTCTTTCTTTTCTTGCTATTGATGATAAATGGATTTGGCATTATAATGGAACAAGTGAATATTCAGTCAATTCAAGCTACCATTTTGCGTGCTCTTTTGAAGAACAAGAGCTGGCTTCAAGTTCTACATCTCAAGCAACTTGGTGAAAAAAGTTTTGGGCTTTTAAACTTCCTTCGAAAGCCAAAATATATCTTCGGTTGGAGGGTGGCTCAATCTTCCCTTCCAGTTGCGAAGTCACTGTTTCATCAAAAGATATTAAACTCTACAACATGTAGCTTGTGTTCTAATGCTTGGGAATCTATACGACATGCTTTATTTTCATGTGATCATGCCAAAGCTGTTTGGAGAGCAGCTAGTTTTTCTTTCGAGTACAGATTGGCAAACCAAATACGTGATGGAGAATTTCTTATTTATCTTTTTTCAATCTATTCCTCTTATTTATCTTTTTTCAATCTATTCCACTGATGATATGGAGAAGATTCTTTGTATTATGTGGTATATATGGTCAGATAGAAATAATTCTGTCCATGAGAAGTTGATACAGACTCTTGAAGTTTATTCAAAAGTTATGGGCCCTACATTCGAAACTTTCAGTATCATACTAATGTTGCTATCCCTGTTGCAATAAACTAGTATGGACTTGCTACACATCAACCTTGGTTACCTCTCCAGAGAATAAATTCAAATTAAATGTCGATGCTGCTCTTGCCAAACCAATTATTGGCAATTTTAAATCTCAAGAAATGGAAGCAAATGTTATGTTTTATGGTTTTTGTTGGGTTAGATAACTTGATTTATGTATTGACTTTGTAGAAATTGATTTGATGATTCTCGCTAATTTTCTAAATGGTTCTGCATCAAACTTTCTTGTTTTCAAGATTTGGTGCTGGATGTTTCACATCAATTATCCTATCTTTTTTCAGTTTGTGTATTTTATATTAAACAGGATGCTAATCCAGACATGACTAAACAAATTTTAGTGTTGGATAATAATTGTATGTGGTTAGAAGAAATTTAACCCTTTTTTCTATTGTAAATAACTCAGTTTAATTTACAATAATTGACATTTTGTATATAAAAAAAATATAATTAAATTAAAAACATTCTAATTACTTTTTTTAATTAATTATATAAACAAAATAAAATAATTTTCAACAGAATTATTTCTTCTCTTTTCTTCCGATAAAGAGAAGTTAATTGCCTTATTTCGCCGTCCGAACTTGATCGTGTTCTTTCTCCTTTTCTCTTTTCGATAACTTCGAGGTGTAATATACCCACGCGCTTGAAATAGAATAGCAGTGGAAATTGGTAAAGGGACATAAGCGGGGGCATTATTGTCATTCGGATCAAGGTGGTTTATGGTTATATAAAGGAATGAAAATTTTGTTTGGAAACTGGGAAATTTTTTGTTGACCTCACAAAAGAGTCAGATATAGTTCTCATCGAGTAAGAACTCAGGGTCGAAAGACAAGAGAATACAGAGCTCAGACATGGACCTTGCCATGGAATCCATGGCGGCCTCGATCGGTGTATCGGTCGCTGTGCTCCGTTTTTTACTCTGTTTCGCCGCCACAATACCTGTTAGCTTCTTATGGCGATTTGTTCCGGGTCGATTCGCTAAGAACCTCTACGCGGCACTATCGGGGGTTCTCCTATCTTATCTCTCATTTGGGTTCTCTTCAAATTT
This sequence comes from Cannabis sativa, assembly GCF_029168945.1. NCBI lineage: Eukaryota > Viridiplantae > Streptophyta > Magnoliopsida > Rosales > Cannabaceae > Cannabis > Cannabis sativa. The sequence goes on along the minus strand of NC_083602.1, from coordinate 18,012,133 downwards.
GCATTTTTGGGTCCCCATGTTACTGGGTTACGCTTCCATGGTCTTGTTTCGCCGTCATTGTGGGATTATCACCTTCTTCTTGGGATTCGGCTATCTCATTGGCTGGTATTTCTTTCTTCCGGGCTTTTTTATTTGAATTTCACATTGTTTTGTTTTGATCTATTAATTTGCGTAGTGAGTAAATGGGCGAGTGGTAATATGTTAAAAATCTGTTTTTTCTTGGTTTGGAGGTTTTTTTGTTTCTCATTATGGCATTGCATAATACAAATTGAGAAAAAAAACAGCTCTTGGTTGTGCCACTTACTAAACTCATGACAATTCTTATTTGTATGTAGCCATGTCTACTATATGAGCGGGGATGCATGGAAGGAAGGAGGAATCGATGCAACTGGTAAGCAATCCTTTTGTGACTGACTTGTACTGTTTAGAGGTGTTGATTGATTTGTTAAGTACCTTAGTCAGTTAAAACTAAAGCTTATTTGTTGTGTGAGGCATTCTTCTGCAGAGAAAAGTGCGACCAAAGTTATCCCTTCTTACTATTGATGAATATTTATTTATTTTTATGTTAAATTTGTTGCGTTCTTCTTTTTGGGCTAAGTTCTAACTTCTGTTCATGGATTTCCTTCTCATATATAGGAGCCTTAATGGTGTTAACTCTGAAAGTTATATCATGTGCAATAAACTACAATGATGGGATGAAAAAAGAGGAAGAGTTGAGTGAGACTCAGAAGAAAAACCGATTGATTAAGTTACCTTCAATCATTGAATATTTTGGTTACTGCCTTTGTTGTGGCAGCCACTTTGCTGGTCCAGTTTATGAAATGAAGGATTACCTTGATTGGACAGAGAGAAAAGGGGTATGATTTTGTGATGTTCTTATTCTCACATTTTGTGTTCTTTGTTGAAATCATTAAGCCATCCTAGTTAGCTTATCTCTGAGGAAATAATTTTGTAGATTTGGAGCCCATCAGAAAAAGGATTGTCACCATCTCCTTATGGGGCAACTCTTCGAGCTCTACTCCAAGCTGCATTTTGTATGGGACTGTATTTGTACCTGGTTCCCCAGTTTCCTCTGTCCCGTTTTACAGATCCATTATACCAAGAATGGGGATTCTGGAAACGTTTGGGCTACCAGTACATGTCTGGGTTTACAGCACGATGGAAATATTATTTTATCTGGTCGCTTTCAGAAGCGTCCATCATTATTTCTGGCCTAGGATTTAGTGGCTGGACCGAATCTTCACCACCAAAGCCGAAATGGGATCGTGCTAAGAATGTTGATATTCTAGGTGTTGAGTTAGCAAAGAGTTCAGTTCAGTTGCCTCTTGTGTGGAATATACAAGTCAGCACCTGGCTTCGTCATTGTAAGTTTCCCTTCTTTTTATTGTTGAATCTTATTGGTTGTGGATTGATTTGTATATCTAAGATTTTGATGCTATTGATGTTTAATTAGTCAACAAAATCTTGTGAAATTATATCTACCACTTGATCCAACTTCCTTGCATTAGTTACTGCTAATATGTGTAGCGTTTTTTTTAACTTGCGATTTATGAGTGAAGCTGCAGATGACTCTTTCTGTTGTGTAGCATTAACTTGTGCATTTTTCTTGTGTTAGATGTTTATGAGAGACTCGTTCAGAAGGGAAAGAAACCGGGTTTCTTTCAGTTGCTCGCAACACAGACTGTCAGCGCTGTATGGCACGTGAGTATTTATGCTACTTAAGAATTTGTAAAATACTGTTCTAGTTTTTACTCTTTCCCCACAATTATCATGATATATTTATGAATGTGTTTTATGAGCATCACCATCTTTTGTCTGGATTATTAAAATAGCCGTTGCTGGCTGTTCAATTCATCTCTAGTTACTATTTATTAATGAAAAATAGTTAATGTTTCCATAACTGCCAAGCCTGTCACCTTTAATGGTGTTAAAGTTCAACTATTTTAATCACACCTTTGTTATTTATATATTTTTTCTCAGGGATTGTATCCTGGCTATATTATATTCTTTGTTCAGTCCGCATTGATGATTGCTGGTTCAAGAGGTATTTTCAAAGCCTGCCTTTTTCTGCATAGTGCTTTCCTCAAATGACTTAACTCTTTTTTTCTGTTGCTTCTTTTGCAACCAGTCATTTACAGATGGCAGCAAGCTATACCGCCGAAGATGTCCCTGTTTAAGAACATACTTGTGCTCTTTAACTTTGCTTACACCCTTTTGGTCCTCAACTACTCTTGTGTTGGTTTCATGGTGTGTCTTCTCACTTTGTCATTTCATAACTATACATATATATATGTCTATACATAATATTTATAGGAGGCTTCTATGTTGGGAATATGAAATTTGATCTACTAGTAGGAACTTTTTCTATTTTCTGTACATGGATAAATTTTAATTTTCAATTTTTTATGGGCAATGTACATTATAGGGATCTCTCACAAGCTGGAAAATTTCGGATAATTTATGGTGTCGAAATTAGAGTGAATTTTGATTTTAGTACTGTAAATTATTTTTGAAAAAAAAAATATCAAAAATCAAAAACTTACGAGTGGTATCTATAACTATGATGTACATTGTTGTATAAAAAAGTTGGGAATACAATTTATTTTTGTGCCAAAACCAGAAAGACCAGTAAATAAGCCCTATCGTATAAGCCCTCGTTATATATTCCATATATTTACATAAAACTTAAATTTGGTAGTTAACAATATAATTTTAGACTAATGATTATTTACATGAACAGCTTATGTACTTTTAAAGTTTCTAATAGATATGCTATTCTGTTTTCTTAAACAGGTATTAAGCCTCCATGAAACTCTTGCTTCGTACGGAAGTGTGTACTATGTGGGAACCATTATTCCCATTGCACTGATCTTACTTAGTTATGTAATCAAACCAGCTAAGGCTGCCAGACCAAAGTCTCGGAAAGATGAATGAATGAGAGGTAGAAAATCCTTGTTTCTTCCCTTGGCAGTGTTTGGAAACGAGAATAGGAGAAACAAACAACCACTCCTCTACAAGTTTTTTCTTTTTTCTTTCTTTTTTAACTTATGCACTACCTTTTTTCGTTTTTGGATCTCAAAACTGTTAAAAGTTACCTGCATATCTGATTTGAAATGGCATTAATTTACATCCAATCAATGCCCACCTACTTACTGCTTCTGTAGTTATTTCTTGTTTTTGGAAGTTTGGTTGTAGATTCATCATATCCCACCAAAGCGTGAAGCCAAAAAAGATGGAGGTTCGATTATTAGTCCATTGAGTGAATTTTGATATAGCTAAAGTTAATTAAAGGACTTGACTATATGAACTTTTGTAAGTTCAAGTATTATGATTATTTAAGAACAAAACAAAAGTTAATCACTTTATTCTCTCTTTGACTAAGTAATCAAAATTTGCTTACTTTTTTCTACTGATATAGCCTTACTCAAAATTTAAACTTCGAAGATATTGTACTTTTGATGCTCTTTTTTTTTTTTTTTTTTATTTTTTATTATTTAAGTGTGATACTCCTAAAAATAGTATTGTAAAAATACTAAAATTTAATCTTCTTGGAAACACTTCATTTTAAAACTTGTTTGCAGATTGCATAGTATGATTTTGCTAACACACTACATATTTTCTCTCCTCCTAATTATGCTCTCTTTTCTCTCCTTTTGAGAGTGGATTTTATGGCCTTTTTGGCCATGGAAGATACCGAAACCCTAGCTTTCGTACTGAACATAAGGTGTTCATGATGACTTTGTCAAATAACAAGATATCAACAAGAATCTCTAAAAGAACAAGAATATATAGATATGAAATAGCGGTATCCATTGAGGCAATGGCGTAGATGATTGAAAACTTGGAGGAATTGCAAAAGAAAGAAGGGCAGTGGGGGATTGCTTTCACAAGATCCTTCAAGAATAGCTTGGGGAGTTGTTTTATAGAGTGCTTCACCAACACGAAGGGAGCTTTCCTGAAGATATCTGTCTTGAAGAATAATAAGATAAAGATGGTGATTATACTAAAAGAAGAAAGAGCTAAGGGGTAGTTGGACCTTCAGAACTGTCTTAATGGGGTGACAACAAAAAGAAGTGTAGAAAGGAGTTGGTCAAAAACCACAATCATGGGTCAATGTTGCCAAGAGCTCAATGCAATTAGATATATAACAACAGGTTGGGAGAGTCAATATCCCAAAAAATGGTAGAGGGGAAAAGAGAGTTCATCCAGTGTGTTGCTAGAAGAGAGTCAAATAAACTAGGTTATTGGGATTTTTTTTACCAAAGGCAAATTCGAATGTCAGGCCAAGAAACTTGTTTATGCGAAAGAGAATGGAACAGAAGAATGTTCACGAATATCTATAATGAAACATTGTGAGAGGGTTTGGAACATGGTTGTGATTATGTTTAGAGACAATAGCAAGAGATTTCTTGGAGCGCTATTTTTTACAATCTCTCAAGGGATATTGGAAGAAAATTGGTGGTTAGCCAAATGTACAATGATTGTACAATAATTTGGTGCAGGATTGAGGAAGAGATGGAAAGATTGTTAATGCTAAAAAGGATGGTGATTTCAGGCACATGGATATTGTAGTTTCCTTCATTCGGTGGTCTTCAAAAGAACAAAGCAAGGATTTGAAAATTGATTGTAGAGGTTCCTAGATTGGTATTGAAGGGTTGCCTTTACACTTATGGAACATGAAGACCATCAGGAAGATTGGTGCCATGTGTGGTGGCCTGTTAGACGTTGAGAAGGATACTGTAGAAAAGAATTTCTTGCACCATCTTACACCCAAGATGGAGGAGGACGATAAATATTTTGTTCCTGAATTCCTCACTTTCTAAAATGATGGCTTTGAGATAAATTTGAAATTATTCAAGCTCAATGATTGTGGCTATAGATTCAATTGTTGGAAATTATTTTACCAGGATCTTAGATCTACTCACAAGTATGTTGATTAACACCCTAAATATGTGTTGGAAATTATTTTACCAGGATCTTAGATCTACTCACAAGTATGTTTATTAACATCCTAAATAAGAACTTTCTAAAACGATAAATTAAACACATATAAAGTTTAAGAAACCTTACATTGGGTGCAGCGGAATTAAATGACTCCTTCCATTCAAATCTCTAACCATTGTATCCTTTCTGTAGCAGAGTATTATCAAGATCTGAACCTAGATCTCTTTCTCTGAATCCTTGATGCTGAATCTCCTTTGCTGATGATCTTTCTTCACGATCTTCCTCACTATGATTGAGGTATTGCTTGCTGTGTGTGGGCACTACTCTAATCACTAGGGTAAGTTCGAAAATCAAAGGAAGAAGAGAGAGAGTGAGTGGCGGCTAGGGAAGAGAGAGTGGAGGCTCAGGTTTTTCTGATTCAGAAAGTGTGTTATTTTCCTGAAGCCTTCACTATCTATTTATAGCATTCCACTAGGATTAGGTTTGAATTATTTGGCATTAAAATAATGAAAATATCAACTTAAAAAGCCTACAAAGGTGGCAGGCCATGGCTTAGTGGATTGGGCCTTGCTTTTTGCAATTTTGCAATTTTAACACCTTTTGTATCTGATTTTCTCAAAAATGCCAATTTCCTAATTCAACCATTTAAATGCCAATTCTAACTATTTAATAACTATAAATAATTATTAAATAATATTGTCATTTATCATATTTATTAATTGAACCATACAAAGTATCATAATTAACAAATATGCCCCTATTAACTCTTTCTTTACAATTTCGCCCTTACTTAGTGAAAATTTCACAAATATACATAGTCTAATTTGTGAATTATAATTGATTAATCAAAACCAATTACATGAGTCTTACAAACAATATTATCTCAACTAGTGGGGGGACCATGGGTCTATATAACCGAGCTTCCAATAAGTAGATCAAGAATTTAGCACTAAAATTCACTAACTTATTAATTCTTCGTTGAATCCACGCATAGAACTTAGAATTGCACTCTCAGTATATAGAATGCTCTATATGTTCCACCATATAGACACATCATTAGTTATCCATTGTTATAATCCTAATTTGATCAATGATCCTCTATATGAATGATCTACACAGTAAAGGGATTAGATTACCGTAACACCCTACTATGTATTTTATCCTTAAAACACTTGACCCCGTATAAATGATATTTCAGCTTATGTGAAATGAGATCTCCACCATTTATTTTCGTTTGGTCAAGCTCGAAGGAGATCATCCTTTGCTTACTATTCGCCAGATAGAAGCTATAGATTCCATGTTTATGCTAGCGCTCCCACTCAATTGCACTATCGTGTTCCCAAAATGTACGTATCACCCTGACCTAAAAGTAGGCTTAACTAACAAATCAAAGACACACGAATAGCCTTTCAAGATTGAGCCTAATCATAACAGGATTAAGATCATTTGATCTAGGATCAACTTGGCGATATTGACTTGAATAGATTTTACGGTAAGTTTAATTAAATCTAAGTCAAAGTTCAATATCGGTCCCTTCCAATGCATACTCCATGCATCCAACCTGAGCTTTACTTTAACCAATGTTCTGGAAAGAACATAGTATTTCTCCAAATACAAGTAAACTCTTGTTGTAGATTATCATATCAGTAAAACCCTATGTCTGATAAATCTAGGAAACTTTATTCACATAGTCATGTTTACTTTCCAATGTGATGACAACACAATAAACATGATCAAGTATGTGAAAATGGTTTAAGATGAATTTATAAATCAAATAGACAAGCAATTGATAAAGTGAACCAAAACATACACAAATGAATGAAAAATACTTATGTTTCTTTATTGATGTTGAATAAAATAGATTACATTGAAATGGAGTTTTATTTAGGGCATAAAACCTAACAATATGAACTTTCTAAAACGATGAAATAAACACATATAAAGTTTAGTAAACCTTACATTGGGTGCAGCGGAATATAATGACTCCTTCCGTTCAGATATCTAGCCCTTGATTCCTTTCTGTAGCAGAGCATTATCAATATCTGAACCTGGATCTCTTTCTCTGAATCTTTGATGCTGAAACTCCTTCTTGCTGAATGTCTTTCTTCACGATCTTCCTCACTATGATTGAGGTATCACTTGCTGTGTGTGGGCACTACTCTCACACTAAGGATTTCGAAATTCAAGAGGGAAGAAAGAGAGAGGGAGTGGTCGGCCAGATAGGGAGAGAGAAGGCTTAGGTTTTTCTCTGAAGGAAAAATAGAAAATTTAAGTGTAATTTTCCTGAAGCCTTCACTATCTATTTATAGCATTCCACTAGGGTTAGGTTTGAATTATTTGGCATTAAAATAATGAAAATATCAGTTTAAATTCCCTACAAAAGTGGCCGGCCCTATACAAGTGGATTTGGGCCTCACTTTTTGCATTGCAGTTTTATCTTTTCTGCATCTGATTTTCTCAAAAACGCCAATTTTTTAATTCAACCATTTAAATGCCAATTCTAACTATTTAATAACTATAAATAATTATTAAATAATATTGTCATTTATCATATTTATTAATTGAACCATGCATAGTATCATAATTAACAAATATGCCCCTAAAACTCTTTCTTTACAATTTCACCCTTACTTAGTGAAAAATTCACAAATAGACATAGTCTAATTTGAGAATTATAATTGATTAATCAAAACCAATTATATGAGTCTTACAAGCAATATTATCTCAACTAGTGCGGGGACCATGGGTCTATATAACCGAGCTTCCAATAAGTAGATCAAGAATTTATTACTAAAATTCACTAACTTATTAATTCTTCGTTGAATCCACGCATAGAACTTAGAATTGCACTCTCAGTATATAGAATGCTCTATATGTTCCACCATATAGACACATCATTAGTTATCCATTGTTGTAATCCTAATTTGATCAATGATCCTCTATATGAATGATCTACACAGTAAAGGGATTAGATTACCGTTACACCCTACAATGTATTTAATCCTTAAAACACTTAACCCCGTATAAATGATATTTCAACTTATGTGAAATGAGATCTCCACCATTTATTTTCGTTTGGTCAAGCTCGAAGGAGATCATCCATTACTTACTATTTGCCAGATAGAAGCTATAGATTCCATGTTTATGTTAGCGCTCCCACTCAATTGCACTATCGTGTTCCCAAAATGTACGTATCACCCTGACCCAAAAGTAGGCTTAACTAACAAATCAAAGAACACGAATAGCCTCTTGAGATCGAGCCTAATCATAACAGGATTAACATCATTTGATCTAGGATCAACTAGGCGATATTGACTTGAATAGATATTACGGTAAGTTTAATAAATCTAAGTCAAAGTTCAATATCGGTCCCTTCCGATGCATACTCCATGCATCCAACCTGAGCTTTACTTTAACCAATGCTCTGGAAAGAACATAACACTTCTCCAAATGCAAGTAAACTCTGGTGTAGATTATCATATCAGTAAAATCCTGTGTCTGATAAATCTAGGAAACTTTATCCACATAGTCATGTTTACTTTCCAATGTGTTGACGACACAATAAACAGGATCAAGTATGTGAAAAGGGTTTCAGATGAATTTATACATTATGTACATATAATCATGAAATATATCATGTGAACCATGCAACATTGAATGTTATTTCTGATCTATATTAATAAGTAAATCTGATTATATTGAAATGAGTTTTATTTAGGGCATAAAACCCAACATCAATAACTTTTTTAATACCATATGACATGAAGACTCTAAGTTTTATAAGAATGAAGAAGCAAAAAAGAAGGAAGTTTTAGAGGTAGATTTAATAGGGAAGGAGAAGATAGACGATTCTTTTGGGAAGAAGGGTGATGAAAGAGATGCCACTAAACTAGAAGAAGAGATGGGATTTCAGGAGATAGAAGAGGTCAAAAAGGAAGGTGACAGTGATGGAAGGAAGGTCGGGATAGCTCAGGAAGAAAAGTCGTAGTTAACGGTAGATAGGGTGGCTCCAATGTCTACGTTTCTAGTGGCTCATGAAATTAACGGTCAAGCTTCTGCCCTAGCCGCAGAGCATTTAATGAAGTTGGCTGTTGAAGCAAGCTTTGAGGAGGATGGTGTTGGGAATATTTTACCAAGATATAGATTTACTAACTAGTATGTTGAATTAACATCCTAAATATGAATATCTTTAAAACAATGAAATTAAATACATAAGAGTTTAGAAAACCGTACATTAGTTGCAGCGAAAAAATATCACTCCTTCCGCATAGATCTCTAACCCTTGTTCCTTTTTGTCACAGAGTTTTATCAAGATATGAGCTTGAATCTCATTTTCTCCTTCGGGTTGGTTACCAATGTCTTACCCACTATGATTGAGTACTTGACTTGCTATGTGTGGGCATGACACTCTATCACTATAGGCTCGAGTTAGGAGTGTAAATGGGTCGGGTCGGATCTGATCCATCTATGATCTGACCTGATCCAGATCATGTAAGGATCTGCCCCGCCCTGCCCTGCTAGATCAGATACTCTGATCGGATCAGATCCGACCCGACTTATTCTGATTGGATCTGATCTGATCTGATCCGACCCGACTCTTTTTTCTTTTAAGAATTTTAATATTAACTTATAATTTTATATCCATTTTAATTTTGTATTAGTATTATTATATACAATACTATGTTTGGTATTTACATGTATTAATAGATTGTATAAAGATAATATATTTCTAATAAACTCTACCCCAACACCAACAAAGGGTCGTGTCCGGGTCCAAGTTTGGGTCCGGGTCCGAGTTTGGGTCTGAGTCAATGTCTTGGGTCCGGGTTCGGGTCTCGGTCTGGGTTTGGGTTTGGGTCCAAGTTTGGGTCCAGATCCGAGTTTGGGTCCGAGTCTTGGTCTGGGTTCCGGGTCCCGGTCCCAATCCGGTTTCAGGTCCGGGTCTGAGTCCCGAGTTACGGTCCAGCTCCCAGTCCGAGGTCTCAGGTCCTGGTCTTGGTCTTAGGTAACGGTTCTAGTCCTGGGTCCTGGGTCCTGGGTCCCGGATCCCGATCCTGATCCTGGTCTTGAGTCCCTGGTTCGGTCCGAGTTCGGGGCCGGGCTGGGTTAGGTTCGGGTCTGAGTCTGGGTCCCGGTCCTAGTCCCGGGTCTGGGATCGGGGTCCGAACCAGGTTAGGGTCCCGGTCCTGAGTCTGGGTTCGGGTCTGGGTCCCGGGTTCGGGTCGGGTCTCGGGTCTGGGTACCTGATCAGAGTGCGGGTCTAGGTCCCAAGTCAGTGTTCGGGTCCTAGTCCCGGTCCTGGGTCCCAGTCCCAGTCCTGGTCTCAAGTCCCGCCTTCGATCCTGGTCTTGGGTCCCGGGTTTGATCCTGGTCTTGGGTCCCGGGTTCGGGGCCGGGTCGGGTTCGGGTTCGGGTCCGGGTCTGGGTTCCGGGTCTGTGTCTAGGTCCCAAGGGATCCGAGTATGGGGTCCGAGTCTTGAATTAAGTTTTTTTTTTTAAATAAATTGAAATCGAATCAGATCAGATCCGATCCAAAAAAAATTAGGCGGGGCGGAGCGGTTTGATCCAAGATCCAATAATTATCTGAATGTTTCAAATCAGAGGTGATCCATCGGATCAGAGTTCCAAACCGCTCTAACTAAATAGATCTTTTTGGCATGCCTAGCTCGAGTATGAAGAACAATGAAGGAGGCTTGAAAACTGTATAGAAGGTGTCTCTCATCTACTAGTTGTCTGACAAAGGAAACTAGATTTGATTTGGTTGAAGGCAATAATTAGATGAGAAGAGAGCATTATGTTCCTTTTATAGTGTTTCAACTAGGGCTTAGGTTTGAATTATATGGATTAAAAAGAATAAAATATTGAGAAAAAATCACTAGAGTGGCTGGCCACTAAAAAGACCATTCTTTAGTTACAATTTTGCCACTTTATTTTAACCACTTATTCTTCTTTCAATAATACTATATTTTCCAATTTCAATCCTATAAATACTAAAATTATTTATTTAATAATTATAATTAATTATCAAATAAAATTACCATTTATATTATTTATTAATTAGACCATACAAAGTCTCTTAATTAATAAATTAACCCCAAAATCTCTTTTCTTCACAATTAAGCCCTTGCTTAGTGAAAATTCATAAATAAGACATAGTCTAATTTTAGAATTATAATGGATTAATTAAAACCAATTAACTGAGTCTGCAAGCAGTATTATCTCAACTAGTGAGGGGACCATGAGCCTATATAACCGAGCTTCCAACAAGTAGATCTAGAATTTACAAAGTAAATTCTCTAACTTATTAATTCTTGCTTGTGCCACTATAGATTTGGAATTGAATAACACTCTCAATTATATAGAATGCTCTATATGTACCAAGAGATAGATACGTTATGATTATCCATTGTTACAGTCCTTATAGTCCAAGATCCTCTATAGATGATCTATAATGAATAGGGACAAATTTACCCTTCTATCCTTCAATGTATTTTATCCTTAAAACATTTAGCTACCAATAAATGATATTTCAGTAATCTAATATAATCACTAAAATGAGGTCTCAATCATTTATTTCTATTAAGCCAAGCTTGAAAAAATCATCATTTCACTTCTAAATACTTATAGGAACTATAGATTCCATATCTATGATTAGCGCTCCCACTCAATTGAACTACCATGTTCCCAAGATGTAAATATCTGCCATAACCATTGGTTAGCTTCCACAAACAACTTGAAGAACATAAATAATACAACTAGCTGAACCTAACCATATCAGGATTAAGATCCATAGACCTAAGATCAACCAGTGATATTGACTTAAAAAGATATAATGGTAAGTTTAAGATATCTTATCCAAGATCAATATCGGTCCAATCCAATGTGTACTCTATACATCCGATACTGGTAAACTTTGCCAATGCCCTGGAAAGGACATAACATTTATCCACGATGTAAGTATACCTTATCACCGATTATCATGTTAGTCTAAATCCAATGAAATGACAAATCATGAGAATTAAACTTTTGAACATATAATCATGATTATATTCTACTGTGCTGACTGTTGTCGAGTGAATTTCGCAACACCAAATTATATGATATTATTAGTAACAAGAAGCAATTTACGTGAAAGAACAACTGCGAGTATTCAACCTAGAATGGCGAGTACTCAACTGGGAATGAGAAATAATTAACAAAAAACTGGAAAATAATAATGAGACAAAGAATTATAGTGGTTCAGTCAGATCACGGTCTGCTTAGTCCACTGTTGCAAGAGTTTCTGTAGGTGCCATTTCACGGTGGATCACCCCTTTATATACAAAGCAGGTGTGCAATTAGTTATACAGGGATTGCATTCATTTTCAATCCGTTTTTACACATTGAATTACAATAATTAACTAAACAACGTTAACATTAATAAATGAACGACACTTACTAAGTTTATCAACGTATGCGTCTTCTATATCTGCGAGTTGGCTGTCCATATTCTGGTGATAAACTTGCGGGTTCATCAATTATGCTCGGGATGTCTGCGTCCTTAGGTAGTCGCCTCTTGTGGACATCGCATGACGGGCTGATAGGGCCTAGTTATGCAAGCCTATATTACATTATAAAGGCTGCAGGGTTCTTAAGACCAACTCATATTTATAGAGAATCGTTCTCCTGGTTGATATAAGGACACGGGGAGGATGCTCGCATATATTTGATATATGCGAGCTACTCTCTTGTCTCGGATGCGATTAGACTTCGGTCATGCTCGCCACCTCTCGCTGATTCTATCTTAAGCGAGGTTTAAAACTTCGAGGAGTCCCTCAGGGACGTCTCAGCTTTCTTTGGAAAATCTGAGTATACGTGTCCTCTAAGTAGGGGTCTGGTCTCGAGTTTCTAGGTAAGAGAAATCTCACTATAACACATGCCCCTAGTTTCACGATGTTACAGGTGCGGTCACAAGGGAAACTATACTCGAGAGACAGGTGAAAGGTTGTCACGAGGAGGTGACCTTTGGTTGTCCCTTCGAGGGTTTCGAAAAATGACGGCTATAATTATTACTTTTATTGCATTTATGGTGCCACGTCACAAAACTCTTCGGTTTCTGTGTAGGCGTGGCCATCTCTGGCCGTTGGATTGGGTGACTCTAGGCATTTCGACTGCCACGTGTCGCGATCCCAATTAATGAGGGATTTGGGTATTTAAACCTCCTGATTCGAACCAAAAATCCCCATTTTCCCTCATTTTTCTTCAACCCCCTTAACTCCTTTGTTTCTTCACTCTCAGAGAAACCACTAAGAAACACTTTCATAAATTGCTCAGATTTTTGCCTTTCTTCGTGGGTTTTTCTTGATTCTACATTGCAGTCAAGGGCGATTCGTGGGAACAGATTTTGCAAAGTAAAAGGTTAGTTTTCGAATCTTCACCGTGTTTCGTTTTCTGTTTGAGTGGGGACTGTATTTTCTGGGTTTTTAGTATGCATGAGGGTTGTTTAAGAATGAATGTTTATAGATGGTATATATGAGGCTATGTTTTTTAGGTAAAAACCTGGGTAACTTCATAGAGAATGACCTGTAAGTTGGCATGACCGCATACGGGGTAAGAAATACTTGAATAGGCACTGTTTCATGCTTTGAATACTCGCGGGTATTCGGACGAACAATTTGAATACTCGCATATTTGCGAGATTTACTTACTTCTGATTGTTGGCTAGATCTTTTAGGATTTTATATACTGTGAATTTAGTCGCGAGAACATTAACCGAGTTTCAAAATGGTGGATGTGTCATAGTATTCTAATGGTCATATACGCGGTTATATGTCCCTTGAGATACTGTGATACACCCAGCCATTTGCGACATGCGTTAATGTTCTAATGAGCGTACTCTTTGGCTGGTAGATATTCTCGGAACGGTGGGAGTACCTCAGTAACTTCAGGGTCATGCTTGAGAACGCATGCCCCTTGAGTCACTGAGTTTCTCCCACCGTTTCTAGAGGTATATCGCTTGGCCCTGGACACGTGACTTATTCGCACTTTTAGTATTATCTCTACTCGCATATTGATGGGGTGGTCAGCATTCACAAGGATGCTGACCATTCTATCAAGCGCGACATTGTAGTTTAATGCGGGTGAGATCACTTATTTTGTTTTCACACATTCACCACGCTGAAAAGATCTTCTATCTTTCAGATGAGCGACCTGTCGGATAGTCAGCTGCTCGGCTCGGGAGGCCACGCATTCGATGGTGACGAGGACCAGGAGGAAGATAGCTTTCTCCCAACTTCAATCTCAGAAGAGGAGATCGCACCTACTATGGGCATAGAGCTAGGTCTGATGTCTTCTTCGGACATCGAGAAAATGGTGCAAGAGCTCGCTGAGCCTGGGGCCATTGATATTCGAGATAGCGAGTCCACGGTGTCAGCCCGCGACTATCTTATTCATTCGAGGCATGCCCCTGATGTCGAGGTCGAGGAGACAGACGACGACTGGACGGCCCCAGCTCACGAATCAGGCGATGAGGAGGAAGAGGCAGAAGGGAGCGGTACTGACTCGGTCGATGACACCCAGCTGAACGAGCCTTTCTCGTGCGAGGATTTGGTTTCGAGGGTTACCAAATTGGACCTCACCACCTTTACGAAGCTGAACCTGCTGCGACTTGCGTCTTTGCGACCTAAGCCAACTCAGAGGGCGCACCTTCCTTTTACAAATCCAGCGATCATTCCCACAGAGGATGTGGTAATCTCAATACCCATTCTCTGATGTGGGGTATCATTCCCTTTCCATCCCTTTATCGCAGCTATCCTCAAACGTTATGACGTATCACCTTTCCAGCTAACTCCCAACAGTTATCGCACCACCCTGGCTTTTTATGCGATGTATATGGAGTATGTTCATAGGGCTCCCTCGGTAGAAGAGTTTAGCTACTTCTGCGATATAAAAAGCGTAGGCCTTCACAATGGTTTCTACTGCTTTAACAAATGGGCGACTTCTGAAATTAACGGGGTAGAAGGGATGGTATCTAATATGGGAGATTGGAAATCAAAGTGGTTCTACATATTCAAAGTCACAGGGATTAGAACTGATTTTAACTGTCGACCTAGTACGTCGCATGTTTTCTGACTTAGACATTTTTCTGAGTTGTTTTGAGGTTTTAATCTGACTTGCTCTTTTCTTTTGGTTTTTGCAGATAGACCATCTCGTCCCACACTCGACGCGACTCGCAGAGAAACAGCTGAAATTCTTGGAAGCCTTCCTGTACAGGATCGTGACTGGCGATTGTTATGTACGACTGCTAAACTTCGCGAACATAAACTGATCCCTAAGAACGCGAGTCTTTGGAGAGAGCCGGTGTATAAGGAACCTTCTGAAAAGCAGCAAGAGCGAATTGATAAACGCCTTTCCAAGCAAACTCCTCGACCATCATCAGGCATTTTATCGCATATGCAAACTTAGGGTGTTAGAATTTTCATCCCTATTTATATTGCCCCTTATTTTTTTTTCTTTGTTTAATCGCAGAAATGACTTTCCTAAAGTCTGCTCCTATGCTCAACCGCAAACTAAAACCCGGGACAGCAGCGACCTCTCCTATTACATCCCAGAAGAGGAAAAGTGATGTGGTTGTTACTCGTATCGCAGATTCCTCCAAGAGGCCTGCTAAGGGTGTTCAAGAGAAAGGGAAGAAGGTTGTGATCGATCCAGCGGCTCGAGCTCGTCAAGTGCTGTGTCTTCAGGAGAGGTTTGTCAGCGATGAGTTCTTGTTGAAGATTGACAAGTCATCTTCAGAGGAGCTGCTTCCTCGCGCTGCGGAGTTAGCTTCGCAGTTCATGGCTACGTTTGCGAAGGCTTTTGCCGTAGGGCCCAAAGAGGTTGAACTCGCGAAGAAACATATTGCTTAGTTTCAAGAAGACATTAAGAAGCTGAAACAAGATGCGTCTTCTAAGGCCAAAGAATTAGAGGAACTTCGTAAGGCCAAGGAGCAGGTCGAGCTTGAAGCCAAGGCAAAGATTGAAGAGATGTCTCGCGACCTGGAAACTGAGAAGGAGAACGGCAAGAAACAGTACGACTAGGCGGTCTTGGACTACATCTATACTATTCTTTCCAAAGTTCCAGACTTCGATTTATCGATCCTTGGAGCGAAAGCCACGGAAATGGCCGAAGCTTTTCGCGCTATGTCACCCACACCAACTCAAGGTGGTGGAGGGAACCTTTTCGAGGAGACCGAAGTCGCGGAGGTGGAGGAGGTCGAGAACGAGGTGGCCAGTAAAGTCGCGGATGAATTTGTTCCTGCTGCTCCCAACGCTTGATTTTTCCCTTCTATGTTTGAACTATATTTCTTTTGAATTCGCTAGTTTTTTTTTATGCGGTACAGGGGTACTCGCACTCTGTACTTAGACAAATTTACAATTTATTTTGGACTAATTCATATCCTCGCGGGGATATTTAATGTTTAACATTTTTGCAGTACACGGGTACTCGCGTTTTAATATATTCGACTTTAATTACAGCCTGGTGTAATAAGTAGAAAATCTCACAAGATTTGACAAAATTTGTTTAAACTTGAAGAATTAACAAATATGAGGCATTTCCTTTATATGATCAATAGTACATTATGGTATATATACTCCCCTATACTTAGGATTTTTTTTTATAAAAAATGACTAAGTATAAGTACAAAGTGAACATAATTTAATGATGCGAGTACTATTGATAATATAATTTTAGGCTTTCGCCATTCCAAGCTCGTGGAATCACAGTACCATCGAGTGCTGCGAGTCGGTATGTAGCGTCACCTATTTTTTCCGCGATGAGATACGGTCCTTCCCAATTATCCCCAAAGACCCCATGCGCTGGGTTCTTGGTATTTGGCATTACTCTTCTAAGGACCAAGTCTACTGTTCGCAGGACTTTTGCTTTTACCTTAGAATTAAAGTATCTTGCAGTTTGTCGTTGGTAAGCCGCATTTTTTAAGTGTGCTTGATCGCGTTTTTCTTTCAGAAGATTGAGGTAGAGTGACTGTTTTTCTTCATTCTGCAAGATGTTGAAAACATCTCTGCGTAGGGAACCTGCCCCAATTTCAACTGGCACCATGGCCTCGCACCCGTAGGAAAGCGAGAAGGGTGTTTCGCCAGTTGTGGATCGAGGAGTCGTATTGTAAGACCAAAGGACTTGCGATAGCTCATCTGGCCAAGTCCCCTTGCGTTCTTCTAGTCTCCCTTTAATGGTATGTTTTATTATTTTGTTAACAGCTTCAGTCCGCCCGTTGCTTTGCGGGTAAGCAACTGCGGAGAACGCCTTCTTGATTCCCAGATCGTCACATAATTGTCGCATCTCTTTACAATCGAACTGCTTTCCATTGTCTGAAATGAGCTTGTATGGAATACCAAATCGAAAAATTATGGAGTTATAGACAAACTCGCGCAATTTAGTTGCTGTGATGGTTGCGAGTGCTTTGGCTTCGGCCCATTTCGTGAAATAATCTACTGCGACTACCGCATATTTGACTCCACCTTTCCCTTTAGGTAGCTCGCCTATTAAGTCGATCCCCCATACCGCGAAGGGCCATGGACTTGTGATAGAGTGTAGGTTACTCGGAGGTTGGTGGGTATATGTGGCTATTCGCTGGCACCTGTCGCATTTCTTCGCAAAAGCGAGAGCATCTTGTCGCAAGGTTGGCCAGTAATACCCTTGTCGCATGATTTTTAATGCAAGGGAGTTACCCCCTGTATGATTGCCGCAAATTCCCCCGTGTACCTCACGAAGTATATAACCGCAATCTTCCCCGCTGATGCATTTGAGTAGCGGTTGACTAAAACTTCTGCGATACAACCTTTGATCATACATTACATATCGGGCGGCTCGTTGTCGTAGCTTTCTTGCTTCTACCTTGTCATCGGGTATAACACCCTTTTCTAGGTATGCGACTATTGGAGTTATCCAGGTGACCTCCTGAACGATATCTATCTCCATGATCACTTCTTGATTTATAGTTGGGTGAGTCAATACATCTACCGGAATTACATCGAGCAATTCGGCTTCTCTAGTTGAGGCCAAACGGGCCAATGCGTCTGCGTGTGAATTTTGAGCACGCGGTATTCGAGACACAATTACTTTTTTGAATTTCTGCATTAGTTCGCATACAATGGCTAAATATTTAACCAATCTCCCGCCTCTTGCCAGATATTCTCCATTCACCTGGCACACCACGATTTGGGAGTCGCTAAAAGCCTGAAGATACTCGACTTTCATCTCGAGAGCGAGTTTCAATCCTACGATTAATGCCTCATACTCGACTTCATTGTTAGATGCAGCAAATTCAAAACGTAAAGCAACATGTACCTTAAAATTGTTGGGACTGATTAATAAGATTCCGCTACTAGAGCCCTCGTTATTTGAGGCTCCGTCGACGTACAATGTCCACAGCTCTCTTTTCGCTATAGCAATGTCGCTTTTGTCTTCTATGAGTGCTACCTCGGTGCTGGGGAATTCAAGGATAAAATCTGCTAGGGCTTGCCCCTTGATCGCAGTTCTTGGTTTATACTTGATGTCGAATTGACTCAAATCCATCGCCCATTTCAATAACCTCCCCGATGCTTCTAGTTTTGCCAAAATTTGACTTAAGGGGTAGTTTGTCAAAACCTAGATACTGTGAGCCTGGAAATAAGGTCGCAATTTCCTTGACGATGTTATCAAGGCAAACACCAACTTTTCTATTTGGGGGTAGCGTGTCTCGGCATCCAGTAATCGCTTACTGACATAATACACCGGGTATTGCCGTCCTTGATCCTCGCGTATTAGTACTGAACTAATCGCATATTCTGATACTGCTAAATAGATGGACAAGACTTCACCGGTCATTGGCTTTGATAAGATCAGAGGTTGCCCCAAATGCGCTTTTAAGGTTTGAAAAGCCTACTCTCATTTTTCGGTCCAGTGGAACTTTTTGTTGCCTTTTAGAATCTGAAAAAACTCCTTGCACTTATCAATAGATCGCGATATAAAGCGGTTTAAAGCAGCGACTTTACCTGTGAGGCTTTGGACCTCTTTTGGCTTGGTTGGTGATGGCATTTCCACCAATGCCCTGATCTTCGCAGGATTGGCCTCTATTCCTCGCTGGTTAACCATGAACCCAAGGAATTTCCCGGAGCCAACTCCAAAGACACATTTCAGAGGGTTTAGCCGCATCTTATACCATCGCAATATATCGAACATGGCCTGTAAATGGGCAATATGATCCTTCGCATGCTGAGATTTCACGAGCATATCGTCAACATATACTTCCATGGTGTTTCCAATGAGATCTGCGAATATCATATTCACCAGCCTCTGATAAGTCGCACATGCGTTTATTAAACCAAAGGGCATTACTTTGTAACAGTATAGTCCTCGATCAGTAATGAACGAGGTGTGTTCCTGGTCGGGCTCATACATCGGGATTTGATTATATCCCGAGTATGTGTCCATAAAGCTCAGGAGTTCGTGACCTGCAGTGGCATCAACAAGCTCGTCAATGCTAGGAAGGGGAAAGCTGTCTTTGAGACAGGCTTTGTTTAGGTCTGTAAAGTCAACACATGTGCGCCATGAGCCATTAGGCTTAGGCACGAGTACGGGGTTCGCTAACCAGTTGGGGTAAAACGACTCCCGTATAAAGCCGCAGGCAAGGAGGCAGTCGACTTCTTCTTTTAGAGCTTGGTACCTCGCAGGGTCCATTTTGCGGCACTTTTGTCGGACACCTCGTACCTCGGGGTCAATGTTCAAGCGATGACACATGACTTGCGGAGATATTCCGACCATATCTGAATGTTTCCAAGCCAAAACATCAAGATTTTGCTTTAAGAAGGTCGTTAATTGTTCTCGTTGCTGAAAATTTAACTTAGAACCAATTTTTAATACTTTGCTATTATCTACAGGATCTATAGGTACCTCAATGGTGTCTTCCGCGGCTTGGGCTGCGGCATCATGATCGAGGATTCTTGGATCCAAATCTGGTTCATCTATGTGCGGCACCTCCTCGATTTGAGGATCTCCTGGCGAGGAGGTGGCGCCTCCAACAGGTAGATAACATTTACTGTCCTTTTTTCCGCGAGCTTGACTGCTGTGTTGTAGCATTCTCGCGAATTTGCTTGGACTCCTCGTACAGAACCTACTCCAGCGGGAGTAGGGAACTTCATTGTGAGATGATAGATCGAGGTTATGATCTTCATCTCCTTCAGGATCGGTCGACCAATCACGGCATTATATGCAGAATACTGGTCGATTACTGCGAAGTCAGCCATTGACTTGGCTCTTACCCGGGCAGTTCCCAAGGTGATTGGGAGTTTGATCATTCCTTTTAATGCTATGATGTCGCCAGTAAAGCCATAGATGCTCGACGTCACAGGCCGCAGGTCCTTCTCCTGCAATCCCATTTGTTTGAAAGCTTGGAAGTTCAACAGATTCACTGAACTTCCGCTGTCGACGAGTATGCGGTGGACATTATCCCCGCCAATATTGGCGACGATAACTAGTGCATCAGAATGCGGATGATGGACCCATCTCGCATCACTCTCCATAAAGGTGATGTCATCGCATTCCTTCTTAAATAGCTTCTCGGGCCGCTCACTAAGATTGTTCACATTGGTGAACGACTTTTCCTTGGCTTCTCTGGCATATTGCTCTTGCGACTTGTAGGAGTCTCCTGCGATATGGGGTCCTCCAATGATAGTTAAGATGTTGCGAGGTGTTCTAGAACCGCTCGCATTTTGGTTTTCTCCTTTGTCATCCGCTCGGGGATGACTTTCCTCGCCCTTCTTATACTTGTCAAACTTTCCTCTCCGAATCAGCTCCTCGATTTCATCCTGCAAGACCCAACATTCTAAGGTAGTATGACCAATGTCTTTGTGGTACTTACAGAATTTTTTGGGGTCTCTTCTGTCGCGATTTCCCCTGATGGGGGGCAGCTTCTTGAAGACTCCGTTTCTCTCTTCGATTGCATAGATATGGTCTCGGGGTACTGCGAGTTCAGTATAATTGACAAAACGAGGTCCGCCCTTCCTCTTCGGCGAGGATTCCTTCTTGGGAGGAGACTTGGCCAACTTCGGACTTCGCTGTCTCCGCGGGCTGCGTCTCCTTGGGCTTCGGCCCCTGGAGTTCTTCCCTCGGGGACTGCGAGATCATGAACGCGGTATTGGTGATTTGTGTTTGTCCTTGCCCTTCTCCAACTCTGCCAGAGAATTCTCGATTCTCTTATGGGGTTCGGCCATGGCGAAGAATTCGACTAAGGATTCTGGTCTTCGAGCTTGTAACTCCTTCCAGAAGTCGGTCCTCGGCAAAATACCTGTTATCAGCATACAAACAAGCGAAGACTCGGGAGCCTTCTCGACTTTTGTTACCTCTGCATTAAACAATTTAAAATAGTCTTGTAAAGACTCACTGGGTTCTTGCTTGATGTTGGCCAAAGTCGTATAAGGTGGCCTATAGGTCATCGTAGCCTGGAAATGTGTGAGGAATAAGTCAACGAAGGTTTCCCATGTCGATATTGATGCCTCAGGCAATTGGGTAAACCAATCGTGGGCGTTCTCCTCGAGTGTTGCCGCAAGAATGCGGCATTTTGCAAGCTGTGGTACCTGATCCACCTCCATTATAGTATTGAATTTTTCAAGATAATCTATAGGGTTAGAAGTACCTTTATACTTTAGGGATTCAGATAGACGAAATCCCTTGGGAAGTTGGGCTTGTCGCACTTTCGTAGTGAAGGGTGAGGTCCCATGCAACTTGTATATGGGCTTTCGTTGCTGCTCGAGCATTTTTAAAGCTTGCAGAAGCATGCTTTGGTCAATCCCTCCAGTCGCAGGAGTCGGGGCTGCTGCGACTGCGGGAGTCGCAACTACTGCGGCGAGGTTTGCTGGGACGGTGATCCCAGTTGTCGCGATCCGCGCGGTAGGCGGGTTATTGTGAGTGTCGACACCCTGATCGTCTGCATGGGGATCACGGAATGTCTCCGCGTTATGAGGGACGCGAGAACGCGCTCTAAAAACTACGTTGAGGTGATCATGCAGATCACCTCGATGTACCTGATATGTCCCCCCTGCTGCGTTTCTACAGAGCCGGACCTTGTATATCTACTTGGCGTACGACCATGCGATGACGAAGAGGCTGATTCTGCGTCGTTGTCTCTTGATGGTCGACTGCGAGGATTGCGTCGTTCAGGGTCTTCATCAACCTGCGTGCCCTGGTTTGGATACCTCACGGATTGGTCCCTCGATGTTGGATGGTTCAGGTCCAAACCTTCAGGGTTTGTTCTTCGTTCCCTGCATACACGGTTAGTATGACGTCTAGAATTTGTTACCTGAGGGTTGTCCGTGCGAGTAGTAGGGACTCGAGGGGGGCGTCGGGCCTGGTTCTGTCCATCCACTTCGGCCTGTAGTGCACGCAGTTGGTCCTGAATCGCAGTATATTGATCAGTGGTAAGCTGGATGATTCCCTCGGATACCACTGCCGGAGTGACGGGGGGAAAATGCATGGTGGCTGGTGGTGTGGATGTATCCCCGACTTGAGGGTCAGTTGTTTCTGGGAACAGGTTGAGAGGTCTGATGTTGCTCCTCCCTACTCTGCCATTAACGACGTCCACAAGCGGCATTCCAGCTCCGGATAATGGTACGTTCATCATCCCAATGTTGATGGACCCGTTGTTAGCTCCTCCGTTTGTTTGATTTCCAGCCATGATGGTATTTTTCTTGAAATGAATAAGATCTTAGTTCTCGTTCCTACAGACGGTGCCAAATGTTGTCGAGTGAATTTCGCAACACCAAATTATATGATATTATTAGTAACAAGAAGCAATTTACGTGAAAGAACAAGTGCGAGTATTCAACCTAGAATGGCGAGTACTCAACTGGGAATGAGAAATAATTAACAAAAAACTGGAAAATAATAATGAGACAAAGAATTATAGTGGTTCAGTGAGATCACGATCTGCTTAGTCCACTGTAGCAAGAGTTTCCGTAGGTGCCATTTCACGGTGGATCACCCCTTTATATACAAAGCAGGCGTCCAATTAGTTATACAGGGATTGCATTCATTGTCAATCCGTTTTTACACATTGAATTACAATAATTAACTAAACAACGTTAACATTAATAAATGAACGGTAGTTACTAAGTTTATCAACGTATGCGTATTCTATATCTGCGAGTTGGCTGTCCATATTCTGGTGATAAACTTGCGGGTTCATCAATTATGCTCGGGATGTCTGCGTCCTTAGGTAGTCGCCTCTTGTGGACATCGCATGACGGGCTGATAGGGCCTAGTTATGCAAGCCTATATTACATTATAAAGGCTGCAGAGTTCTTAAGACTAACTCATATTTGTAGAGAATCGTTCTCCTGGTTGATATAAGGACACAGGGAGGATGCTCGCATATATTTGATATATGCGAGCTACTCTCTTGTCTCGGATGCGATTAGACTTCGGTCATGATCGCCACCTCTCGCTGATTCTATCTTAAGCGAGGTTTAAAACTTCGAGGAGTCCCTCAGGGACGTCTCAGCTTTCTTTGGAAAATCTGAGTATACGTGTCCTCTAAGTAGGGGTCTGGTCTCGAGTTTTTAGGTAAGAGAAATCTCACTATAACACTGACGACACTATAATCATGAACATATATATATTTTGGACTTAATAGAATTTATACATTAAGATATAATCATAAAATAAATCATGTGAACCATGCAACATAAAATAATGTAACGCCCTAATGCTAAGGCACGCTACAATTATTTTTCAATTGCAGTGCTATCTTTGCTAATCAAAGAATTTTCTTGAAAATTGTGTCAAATTAAAACTTTAGTACTAACTATGAATCTTTATAAACTTTAATAAAATATTTACAAGTGTCGGGATCCTGTTGTTAAATTTTACAAAATATACAAAATACAGATGTCAAGTCGCACAGCGACTACAAAATGGAAACCCCAGATATCCCGAGGCCAAACACTCTAGGTCGCGCCGCCATGACATGTACAACCTCATCCTAGCTCAAGCTCACTCCTGTTCAGCCTTCGCCTTTCCTTTACCTACACATAAAAGTAGAACTGTGAATCTACAGACTCAGTAAGAAAAGCATATAACATATCACATAATACTGACTTGTATCTAGGCGCCCATACACCTATTTATAAGGCTTAAGAAATGAGTAAGAACAGTCCATACTAGGGTACAGCCACTGTACCACATACACTTTATACCAACATTGTACGAGTGTTCTTAGGTTTTGTTTTGTACCCTGAGTACCACTAAGTGATATACCACGCACACCCTGTACTTTTCCGCACTTGTGCTGGTAACATCGTAATGTACTCTTTAAACCACATACACTATACCAATGCACTCTATATTATTTTTCAGTATAAGTGTTGGTAGTGTACTAACCATATAAGCATGCATATACATTAACACATACATACATTCGCATAGTCATATCACATATTATACGTTGTCCTTATCTCTTTTCCGAATTCAAGTGAGTTGGCTGACTGAACGGAAAGTCTCGTGCTAGATGGATGCCCTCATCACATAACATAACCGGGTAAATCACACGCTAAAACTCTAATCCAAAAAACTCGAACCTACATCTTAAGGTTCTACTATTACTAAAAGGAACCACAATACCCTAAAAAACTGGAAATCACCCAAACGAGGCATTGAATTGGATGCGAATCGAGGAAATGAGTTGTTCGGGGAATCTGCCAAAACCGGTTAACCGTTTTTACAGGTCCTGGCAAATCGGTTAACCGGTTTGCACCAAGGTTCCCCCAACAATTCATAACCTGCTCAAAACATGTCCAAATGCTACCAAAACTTCCAAAACACCTATAATAAGCTTACACAATATAATCCAAGCAATAAAACCCAAAAAAACACTCTGAAACAAAACATGCCATTGATGACCC
Organism: Cannabis sativa; assembly: GCF_029168945.1. Taxonomy (NCBI): domain Eukaryota; kingdom Viridiplantae; phylum Streptophyta; class Magnoliopsida; order Rosales; family Cannabaceae; genus Cannabis; species Cannabis sativa. The sequence continues at coordinate 17,987,276 of NC_083602.1, read as the reverse complement.
AAGTTTGAGTTTTCAAACTCAAACATGGTTATCCACCACAACAATCATCAAATACAGTAACAAGAACATAAAATCAACTCAATTTAAGCTTAGAAATCGAATTATAACATAACATTGTTGGGTTTTATGCCCTAAATAAAACTCATTTCAATATAATCAGATTTACTTATTAATATAGATCAGAAATAACATTTAATGTTGCATGGTTCACATGATTTATTTCATGATTATATGTACATAATGTATAGATTCATCTGAAACCCTTTTCACATACTTGATCCTGTTTATTGTGCTGTCAACACATTGGAAAGTAAACATGACTATGTGAATAAAGTTTTCTAGATTTATCAGACACAGGGTTTTACTGATATGATAATCTACAACAAGAGTTTACTTGTATTTGGAGAAATACTATGTTCTTTCCAGAACATTGGTTAAAGTAAAGCTCAGGTTGGATGCATGGAGTATGCATCGGAAGGGACCGATATTGAACTTTGACTTAGATTTAATTAAACTTACCGTAGAATCTATTCAAGTCAATATCGCCAAGTTGATCCTAGATCAAATGATCTTAATCCTGTTATGATTAGGCTCAATCTTGAAAGGCTATTCGTGTTCTTTGATTTGTTAGTTAAGCCTACTTTTAGGTCAGGGTGATACGTACATTTTGGAAACACGGTAGTGCAATTGAGTGGGAGCGCTAGCATAAACATGGAATCTATAGCTTCTATCTGGCGAATAGTAAGCAAAGGATGATCTCCTTCGAGCTTGACCAAACGAAAATAAATGGTGGAGATCTCATTTCACATAAGCTGAAATATCATTTATACGGGGTCAAGTGTTTTAAGGATAAAATACATAGTAGGGTGTTACGGTAATTTAATCCCTTTACTGTGTAGATCATTCATATAGAGGATAATTGATCACATTAGGATTATAACAATGGATAACTAATGATGTGTCTATATGGTGGAACATATAGAGCATTCTATATACTGAGAGTGCAATTCTAAGTTCTATGCGTGGATTCAACGAAGAATTAATAAGTTAGTGAATTTTAGTGCTAAATTCTTGATCTACTTATTGGAAGCTCGGTTATATAGACCCATGGTCCCCCCACTAGTTGAGATAATATTGCTTGTAAGACTCATGTAATTGGTTTTGATTAATCAATTATAATTCACAAATTAGACTATGTCTATTTGTGAAATTTTCACTAAGTAAGGGCGAAATTGTAAAGAAAGAGTTTATAGGGGCATATTTGTTAATTATGATACTTTGTATGGTTCAATTAATAAATATGATAAATGAAAATATTATTTAATAATTATTTATAGTTATTAAATAGTTAGAATTGGCATTTAAATGGTTGAATTAAGAAATTGGCATTTTTGAGAAAATCAGATACAAAAGGTGTTAAAATTACAAAATTGCAAAAAGCAAGGCCCAATCCATTAAAGCCATGGCCGGCCACCTATTGTAGTTTTTTAAGTTGATTTTTTCATTATTTTAATGCCATATAATTCAAATCTAACCCTAGTGGAATGCTATAAATAGATAGTGAAGGCTTCAGGAAAAAGAGACTTTTCTTCTGAGACTTTCTACATCAGAAAAAAACTGAGCCTTCTCTCTCCCTATCTTTAGCTGCCACTTCTTCTTTCTCTTCCCTCTTGAATTTCGAAATCCTTAGTGTATGAGTAGTGCCCACACACATCAAGTGATACCTCAATCATAGTGAGGAAGATCGTGAAGAAAGATCATCAGCAAAGGAGTTTCAGCATCAAAGATTCAGAGAAAGAGATCCAGGTTCAGATATTGATAATGCTCTGCTACAGAAAGGAATCAAGGGCTAGATATTTGAACGGAAGGAGTCATATTATTCTGCTGCACCCAATGTAAGGTTTCCTAAACTTTATATGTGTTTATTTCATCGTTTTAGAAAGTTCTTATTTAGGATGTTAATAAACATACTTGTGAGTAGATCTAAGATCCTGGTAAAATAATTTCCAACAAACATAACCTAACCCTAACAGCCCCTATATCTCAAAATTGCATACTCAACCAAAATCAAAGCTTCAAAAACAAGAGATTAAGAATTCTAGGGTTACCTTTGCTTAGAACCTACTTGAATTCAGCTAAGTCTCCTTCAATTACACCAAAAAACAATCCCAAGCTGGCTGTTCTTGTTGGGTTCGAAGAGAGAGAAGGGAAAGAGAGAGTGTTCTTTGATTTTTTTTTTTGGCTTTTTCCTTATTTTTCTCTTATTTTCCTAAATGAATAAATATTAACTAAATTAATCTTTGCCGATATAACAAAATCTAGGTGTCAACTCCCTAGGCTGCCACCAAATTCCCACTTGCCAAATTACTAAAATACCCCTTTTTGCTTAACTTAGGCAAATTCAAGCCTAGGGATAAAATGGTAAAAAACCGTAATCCCGATCAAACTCGGTATTCTATTTTTCTCCAACATATATCCTGCTAAGAAAAAGGGTCTAGACTTAACCATGTGATTAAACTAGCAATCCATCACATTTTCCGTTGTCGCCGAGCAAAAATCGTAAAAATAGCATAATCCAAATATAATACAAATAATACTCCTAGAGTTTAATAAAATCTCCAGAATTAAGAAATTATAACTCTAATGCCCACCTTTAATAATGAGACTCACAATTAAATAAATTAACAAATAATTATTAAATATAAATAATTAGTGCTAATTGCCTTTACTAATCCATATTATAAATAGGGATGTAAACGGGGTGGGCGGGTGCGGGGATTGCTCCCCCACCCCCATACCCGCTTCTTAAATTCACCCCCATACCCACCCCAATACCCGTTTAAATTCACTCCCATAATCCGTTTTGAAAGAAGTCAACGCTGACGTGGATTAAGACACGCTGCCAAGGGTACCTCGCAGAGGTGTCTCGCCCAGTACATAAACAGCTCAATTTATTCATAAGTCTTCTAGCAATGGTGTAATACCCTGGAATTAAGTAATGTATTAGCAAAACTCTAATTAGATAATTATGAATAAATGAGGAATTATAATAGTATATAGTTCGATATATGTGAATGAATATGATTTATTACATGATAAGACCCCGTTGGTGAGCTAGGGGCATTTTAGTAATTATGACCCAAGAAGGGTAAATCGATGAATTTAATTTAATTACGTGCTTAATGGAGCTATATTATTATATAGTATTCATGTGTTGTCTTTTCAGGTGTGTTCTGACAGGTTGGCGCGGTATAGTCACAACCGGGAATTTCGGGCTGAACCGGGGTCGGGCCCGAAATACAATTGCATTGATTTAATTGGCATTTTATTTGATAAGTGATAATCTAAAATTTATTTGGGAATAAATTGAGTATGAAATGATAAAATTACCCTTGTGTGGGTGATATGTGTGCTTTGGGCCCTAAGGGCATTTTGGTCATTTGACCTTTAATTCTATGTTTGGAAAATTGATTTTGAGGGAATTGATAATTCTTTTTCTGGTTGCTTCTCCCTCTCACCCGAACCCTCTTTCTCTCCCTAACCCTCTCTTCATTTCAACTTGATTTGTGTGAGGTTTAAGCTTGGTTGGAGCTTGATTTTTGGGAATTGATTGTGCTAAGCTTTGAGTTGAAGATTGAGGTAGTTTTTATAGTTTTTATTTTTGGATTCATTGCTGAATTTAACTATGAAAAGAGCATGATTATGTGTTGATCTTGTTGTTAATGTGTAACGCCCTAATGCTAAGGCACGCTACAATGTTGTTTCAATCACAGTGCAATCTTTGCTAATCGAAGAGTTTTCTTGAAAAACGTGTCAAATTAAAACTTTTATATTAATTAATAAACTTTATAATATATTATAATATTTACAAATGTCGGGATCCCGTTTTTAAACTTTTTAAACTTTATATCCCAAAATACACAATTTACAAGTCGCTTAGCGACTACCAAAATATAACTCCCAGATGTCCCGAGACCGAACACTCCAGGTCGCGCTGCTTGGACATGTACAATCTCACCCTAGCTCGGGTTCACTCCTGTTTAGCTTCTGCCTTTCCTTTACCTACACATGAAAGTAGAACTGTGAGTCAATAGACTCAGTAAGAAAAACATATAACATATCATATAACTTTCGACTTGTAACTGGGTGCCCATACACCTATTTACAAGGCTTAACAAATGATTAAGAACATTCTTAATGGTTGGTGCTATTGACCATGATATCACCCACTACCAATACTATGATCGCACTGCGGGACCGACACTATGTTCGTACCGCTATGATAGCATCAATAGCACCCAAGAGTACAATTGGCCATGATATCACTCTTAACCAGTACTGTGCCCGTACTGCTGAACCGACACAATTGTTGTGCCGCTATGATAGCGCCAATTAATACTCTCTGGGGTGAATATCACTCTTAACCAGTACGATGCCTGTACTGCCGAACCGACACAATTGTTGTGCCGCTATGATATCACCCAAAACATATACAATCATACATATAACACGCTATATACAGTTCTTACCTATTTTCTGAATTCAAGTGTGCTGGCCGACCTGAACGGAAATTCTCGTGCTAGATGGATGCCCTAATCACATTAATTGTAACACAGATGAGTGACTCGCTAAATCACTTTCTGGGGATTTAAACTTAAAACTAAAAGTTTTCCTATCGATAAAAAACATGGCAATACCCTAAATATCTCAAAATTGGGAAAAACTAGGGTTCCAAAAATTCCCCCAACCGGCAGACGGGTCCCATCCGGAAGTTCAAAACTGGGACACCAACCGTTCGACCGGTTGGTACAAGTTCCCCAGAACCGGTCGACCGGTTCTGTGCTGGGAACCCAAAAACCAACCCCCTTAACTCAAAATCCAACCAAACTCTACCAAACTCTCCAGTATACCTGTACAGTGCATTTACAACCTAAATCAACCAGAAATTCGCAGAACAAACCAATAAATTCCAACTTGCCATTAATGACCTAAACTTGAGTTTCAAAGCTCAAGCTTACCCAATTCCATTTCCACCTTTCAAAACTAATAACCAGAGCTTACAACAACTCAAAAACTAACTTAGATATCAGATTACACAAGCTTTAAACCTTAACAGCCCCTATTCTCAAAAATCACATGCTCAACTAAAGAAAAACTTCAAAACACATAACCAAGAGTTTTAGGTTTTACCTCTACTTCAAGAACACAACAACCTTGATTAATTCCCAAGAAAAACCAGCTTGAAGGTGAGATTTCCCCCTGGTTTTTGCCCCAGCCGAAAGAGAAAAGAGAGAGAGAGAGAGAGAGAGAGAGAGAGTTCTATCTTAATTTAATCTTTTTTTTTTCTAAACTTTATTTCAATAAGAAAATGGTTGATTAATTTAATCCCTTGCTGAAAACTAATTGCCATGTGCCATCTAATTAGGCAGCCACCTAATCCACTTAATAGTAAATGACTAAAATGCCCCTTAGACTTAAAACTAGGGTATTTCTTAAGCTAGGGGTAAAATGGTCAAAGTCCATAACCCCGCTCAAACTCGATAATTTATTTCCTCAAAAATATTTCCCGCTAAGAAACAAGGTTCTAAACTTACCCATGTGATCAATCTAGCCATCCATCGCATTTTCCGTTGTCGTCGAGCAAAAATTACAAAAATAATATATTTTACATATAAGCTAAATAATACCCCTAGAGTTTAATAAAATCTCTGGAATTGAGAAGTTATAACTCTAATATTTATTTCTAAATATTGGGGTCCACAATAAAATAAATTCACAAATAATTATAAAATGACAGAAATTGGTGCTAATTGCCTTTTCTAATCCAATTACTAAGGCGGTCATTACATAATGCATGTATCGATGAGTAGTGATGTTTTTGTGGGATTTAAGGGTTGGTTCCTTGAGCTTATTGTGATTTTGTTGTTGAGCCCTAGATGAAATGATTAGGGTATTTTTCTTACTTAAATTCAGGTTTAAATTTGATGGTTGCTGCTGGAAATTGATAGAATTAGGTGAGTTGAAGTTGAAGTTTTTGAGCTTGATGTTGGCTTAGTTGAAGCATGATTTTTGAGTGATTATACAATCTGAATTCTTGGATTTATTATGGGATTTTGATGCATGAAATATGTTAGTTGAGCATCTATTTTTTGGTAGTGATCCTATTTGTTATATTGTGAGTTTAGTTGTGAATTTGGGGTAAAAAGATTGAAGTTCTTGCTAAAAATTCGTGGAAAAACTTGCTGGTTTCTGGGTTCTGCACCCAGATGCTACGGCATGCTCTGAAGCATGCCGCGGCCCGCCCCTGTTGGTGGAACCTGGGTTTTTTCCTAGGTTCCGCGGCATGGCTTGGGCATGCCGCGGCCCGCCTTCATTTTTTTGGGCAGTTTCGAGTTGTTTATTCGAAAATTCATAACTTTTGATTTCAAACTCCGATTTGGGAGTTCTTTATATCGTTGGAAAGCTCATTCCGAGCTCTGTATGATTATCTGAATTTTAAATGCCATGATTGAATTTTACGAGTATGGAATTAGGGGTTAACCTTAAATGTGAATATCCTGAATTTGTGTGACTAGGATTACCGACACCTGATCAGGAGCACCCGGGGATTCAGAATCTCTATCTCTTGCTGGACAATAGGTAAGACAGTGATTAGCACGTAGAGTATGCACAGTGGCGCTTATATTAAGAATGATATGCATGAATGTTTAGTAACCAGGATTAGGGTTATTACCCTAATAGGAATGGTCTAATAGCCTAGGGTTATTACCCTAGTAATATATGTGTATAAATGCCATGCCATGTTAATTGTAATGAGATTTAGGGATTATGCGCTCAAGACATAATCAGGTTGGACTCGGTAACCATAACCGAGATGAACCAATTCTAAGGCCTTAATGTATTTAGACGTGTGAGAGCAACACGTGGGTCTACGCCATGTAGATTTAAATAGATGTGTGAGCGCAACACATAGGTCTATGCCACGTAGACATAAATGGGCATGTTAGTGTGATATGCAAGTCTGTGTCATACAGACATATGTTAATGGCATATTTGTTTAGATAGTATGATGAGCATATGATATTTATTATGATTTATACTATCTTGTTGGGCTTGGCTCACGGGTGCTCTACTGTGCAGGAAAGGGTAAGGCATTAGCTGATCAGCCATGAGTTTCAGGAGCTGGGCAAAGAATGTACATGTTCGAGCCATATCAGACCAAGCCGGTTAAGGGTCTACCTGTGATGAACTTTTGAAATTCTATTTTGCCGCTTAGGTCGGCTGGAAAGAAAAGACTTGTAATAAAGTTTGTAAATATTTTTTGGATCCCAACTGTTTAAAAGTTTATTGCAAGTCTTATTTTCATTATGTTTAATATAAAAGTTTAAATTCTGCACTATTTTGATTAGTAATCCTGATATAGGGGATTAGGGTTTCATAAAAATATTTAGGTAGCGTGCCTAAGTGTTTACGGCGTTACAATTTGGTATCAGAGCGCCAAGGTTTTTAAACTTCCTGTAGACCGGCCAAACATGTACATTTGTCGTCAGAGATAAACTCCACTCATGGTGCAGTAAGTATTGAGAGTAAATACTTTACTGTTTGTGTGATCATCTGTTTACCGCTTTCTATTTTAGGCCGTATGCAAAGTATGTATGTGTTATGTGATGCCATGCTTTAAATGCTATTTGTTTATGTGAATATTTTATGAGGTAAATAGATGAGTTAGGGTTTAAGGCAATAAGTGCGTAAGTTTGGTATTTGTGCTTAACTCGCTGGCCTTGTTGATTACAGGGGTACTAGTAATGGACCCTCCGCAATCATCTAGACCACATGGCAAGCAAGTAGAGCCCGGGGCTACCCGAACCGATCCACCAGCACCGCCTCCACCTCCGCAGAATTTGGGGGATAACGCGGGGGCTGTTAATGCTAATCCTCCTGGTGACTGGCAGCAGATGTTCCATGAAATGCGAAGTGTCATGCTGACTGGCAGCAGATGTTCCATGAAATGCGAAGTGTCATACTTCGTCAAGAGGAAGAGTTGCAATGTTTAAGGCAACATTCTGCCCCAGTTGATCAAGGGTTACCACTAGCTCTTGTGCCAGTGGTGGGTAACCAAGGGTATATTATGCCGTACCGGGACTCTGTGTTCGAGCGGTTTGTGAAGCTGCAACCTTCGACTTTTCTGGGAGGTATTCATATTATTAAGGCCGATCACTGGATGAGCATTGTTACCCGTATTCTCGATAATATGGGGGTAATGGGAACTGAGAGGGTGAATTATGCGGCCTTCATGTTTCAAGACCATGCCCGCGTCTGGTGGGATATAGTGAGTCAGACCCGAGATGTCAGTGTAATGACATGGGAGGAATTCATGAAACTTTTTGAAGAAAAGTTTTATAATGTTGCTATGGGGACTTCACACCAGGAAGATTTTGTGAAGTTGACTCAGGGAAAAATGTCTATGGCCGAGTATACTTTGGAGTTTAATTGGTTGTCAAAATTTGCTGGTGATCTGGTGCCTACAGATTTCACCAGAAAACAGAAGTATGTTCAACGACTGAATGCCATAATCAGTCGAGACTTAAAAATTACCACATCACATGACACTCTGTATAAGAGAGTGGTAGACTTGGCCTTAATTTCCGAGGAGGCCGAGCAGCAAGTAATGAAAGAGCAGGCTGCAAAGGATGCCATCATGGCATAAAATCCCTCTGCTAGTGGTAATATCAGTAAGGGGACGACAGTGGAAACCCTGAGCACAAGCGGAAGGCTGAGGCTTCCGGAGCATCAAGGGGAAATAGAAAGTTTCGGGGAAATAGAGGTGGCCGTCAGGGTCGCGGGTCCTCATTCCAATCATATCCCGAGTGTCCTAAATGCAAGAAGCATCACCCTGGTGAGTGTCGAGCCAAGGCATGTTTCCAGTGTGGCATGGTGGGCCACTTTATGAGAGATTTTCCCCAAGCCAAGAAAGAGGAGCCTAAGAAGAATACTGCTTAGAACCCGGGCAACTTTTCACTATAACTCAGGCTGACGCTGATGCTAGTTCGTCAGTTGTCACAGGTCAGTTGTCTATTAATGGTTGTTCTTATACTGTGTTGATTGATTCGGGAGCTACTCATTCTTATGTAACGAGTAGAGTGATAGAAAGTTTTCATAAGCCATGTGATAATTATGCTTCGGGGTTTGGAACCCTGTTACCCTCGGGAGACCTGGTAGTATCCACAAGGTGGATTCGGTCTTTGTCTTTTTGGATTGACGGTTGTGAGTTGACCGCCAATCTAATTGAGTTACAATTATCTGATTTTGACATAATCCTGGGAATGGATTTTCTGCCTAAGTATGGAGTGATGATTGACTGTAAACGGAAGATGGTAGTGTTTGAGCCCAATAGTACTAACCCAGCGGTGTTCGTGGGTAAGGTTCAGGGGGCACGCATACCGAGAATATCACTGTTGAAAGCTAAGGACCTGATGGGTAGAGGTTGTTTGGGGTTCATAGTCACTGCAGTGGATACCAGCCAACCTGTGACATCAGGGCCTGAAAATACGAGATTGGTATGCGAGTTCCTTGATGTCTTTCCAGAAGACTTGCCGGGATTGCCACCTACCCGGGAAATTGAATTTGTTATTGAATTGGTTCCGGGAGTGGATCCAGTATCTAAGGCACCGTACCGAATGGCTCCAGCTGAGTTGAAGGAATTGAAGATACAATTGCAAGAGTTACTGAATCTGGGATTCATCAGACCGAGCTACTCACCTTGGGGTGCTCCGATTTTGTTTGTGAAGAAGAAAGATGGAACCCTGCGAATGTGTATTGACTACCGGGAGTTGAACAAGCTTACCATTAAGAACAAGTATCCTTTACCTCGAATTGATGATCTGTTTGATCAACTGAAGGGGAAGACGATCTTTTCCAAGATCAATCTTTGCTCAGGCTATCATCAGCTGAGAATTTGAGAGGAAGATATCCCGAAAACTGCGTTCCGTACTCGGTATGGACACTATGAATTTCTTGTGATGTCTTTTGGACTCACTAATGCCCCGACAACATTCATGGATTTGATGAATCATGTGTTTAAAGACTACCTGGATAGGTGCGTGATTGTGTTCATTGATGATATTTTGGTGTACTCCGAGTCAGAAGAAGAGCATGAGTTGCATCTCATAGCGGTTTTACAAAGGTTACGGGATCACAAGCTCTATGCTAAATTCAAAAAGTGTGAATTCTGGTTATCTCGTGTCTCATTTCTGGGGCACATAGTGGATAAAGTTGGGATCATGGTGGATCCGGTCAAAATTGAAGTTGTTCGGGATTGGCCAGCACCAAAATCAGCTACTGAGGTCAGAAGTTTTCTGGGTTTAGCTGGATATTATTGTCGGTTCGTTTAGGGTTTTTCAAAGATTGCCGTACCCTTAACGAAGCTGACTCGAAAGAAAGAAGTTTGTTTGGACTGATCGGTGTGATAAAAGTTTCCTGGAGTTAAAGCAACGCTTAATTACCGCTTCAGTACTAACTCTTCCTTCAGATAAGGAAAAGTTTGTGGTTTATTGTGATGCCTCGAGATAGGGTCTCGGCTGTGTGCTTATGCAAGCTGGAAAGGTAATAGCTTATGCTTCTTGGTAGTTAAAGGAGTACGAGCATAGGTACCCTACTCACGATTTAGAACTCGCAGCAATGGTATTTGCACTAAAGATTTGGCGGCATTACCTTTATGGCGAGAAATGTGAGATATACACTGATCATAAGAGTCTGAAATACTTCTTTACCCAGAAGGACTTGAATATGAGGCAGAGGCATTGGCTAGAGTTGGTGAAGGATTATGATTGTGAGATCCTTTATCACCCTGGTAAGGCCAATGTGGTTGCTGATGCCTTGAGTAGAAAAGGTCAGAGTCAGTTGAGTATTATGAAGCAAATCTCCCAACAGCTAGCAACTGAAATGACTCGAGCTCAGATTGAGTTGGTTGTGGGGCAATTGGCTAATATTACTCTGCAATCCACTCTTTTAGAGAGAATTAAAGAAGCAGAAAAGCAAGATTCAGAATTGATAAAAACCCGAGCTAGGGTTTCGGCAGGGAAGGCTAGTGATTTCTCAATAGATGAAACAGGAATGTTGAGATTCGGGAATCGAGTTTGTGTGCCCATGGATGAGAACATCAAGAAACAGATCATGGATGAGTCTCACACGACTCCTTATTCAATTCATCCAGGGTCAACAAAGATGTATCAAGACCTGAAAGCCATGTTCTGGTGGCCAGGCATGAAGAATGACATTGCTGAATATGTTGCAAAGTGCCTTACGTGTCAGCAAGTGAAAGCTGAGCACCAGCGACCTGCAGGGTTACTACAACCACTGAATATACCAGCGTGGAAATGCGAGGACATTGCTATGGACTTCGTGGTAGGTATGCCTAGAACCACGGGACAATTTGACTCTATGTGGGTCATAGTGGACATGTTTACAAAGTCAGCTCACTTTTTACCTGTTCGGACGAATTTCTCCATGTTCGGTATGCTGAGTTGTATGTTAGAGAAATTATACGTCTTCATGGTGTCCCAAAATCCATTGTGTCGGATAGAGATCCGAAGTTTACATCAAGATTCTGGGAGAGTCTGCATCGAGCTATGGGTACTCAGTTAAAGTTCAGCACAGCTTTTCATCCTCAGACACATGGACAATTCGAGAGGACGATACAGATTCTAGAAGACATGTTGCGGGCATGTGTGCTTGACTTTGAGGGATCATGGGTAAAGTACCTTCCCCTGATCGAGTTCTCTTATAATAACAGCTATCAAGCAACAATCGGGATGGCTCCTTATGAACTTTTATATGGAAGAAAGTGTAGATCGCCCATTCACTGGGATGAAGTGGGTGAAAGAAAGTTCTTGGGTCCCGAAGCTGTTCAGAGAACAAGTGAGGCAGTTAAAAAGATTACAGCGCGAATGCTCGCGGCTCAGAGTAGGCAGAAGAGTTATGCTGATCCAAAGCACCGATATATTGATTTTCAGGTCGGGGGCATGGTATTTCTCCGAATATCTCCAATGAAAGGCATTAAACGCTTTGGGAAGAAAGGAAAACTTAGCCCGAGGTTCATTGGACCTTTTGAAATCCTTGAGAGGATAGGGCAAGTAGCGTACAGGTTGGCTATGCCCCCAGCGCTGGCAGTTGTACATGATGTGTTCCATGTTTCAATGCTTCGGAAGTATGTCTCAGACTCGTCCCATGTTCTGAGTTATGAAGCGTTGGAACTCCAGTCAGACTTGTCATATGAGGAACAACCAGTGCAGATACTCGATAGAAGGGACAAAGTCTTGAGAAGCAAGACAGTGGCACTGGTGAAAGTACTGTGGAGGAAAAGTAAAGTGGAAGAGGCAACCTGGGAACTCGAGACGGATATGCAGCAGAAATATCCGGACTTATTCAGGTAAATTTCGGGACGAAATTTCTATAAGGAGGGGGTAATTGTAATACCCTGGAATTAAGAAATGGATTAGCAAAACCCTAATTAGATAATTATGAATAAATGAGGAATTATATTATTATATAGTTCGATATATGTGAATTAATATGATTTATTACATGATAAGACCCCGTTGGTGAGCCAGGGACATTTTAGTAATTATGACCCGAGAAGGGTAAATCGATGAAATTAATTTAATGACGTGCTTAATGGAGCTATATTATTATATAGTACGCATGTGTTGTCTTTTCAGGTGTGTTCTGACAGGTTGGCGCAGTATAGTCACAACCGGGAATTTCAGGTCGAACCGGGTTCGGGCACGAAATACAATTGGATTGATTTAATTGGCATTTTATTTGATAAGTGATAATCTGAAATTTATTTAGGATTAAATTGAGTATGAAATGATAAAATTACTATGTGTGCTTTGGGCCCTAAGTGCATTTTGGTCATTTGACCTTTAATTACTATGTTTGGAAAATTGATTTTTGAAGGAATTGATAATTCTTTTTCTGGTTGCTTCTCCCTCTCACCCGAACCCTCTTTCTCTCCCTAACCCTCTCTTGATTTCAACTTGATTTGTGTGAGGATTAAGCTTGGTTGGAGCTTGATTTTTGGGAATTGATTGTGCTAAGCTTTGAGTTGGAGATTGAGGTAGTTTTTACAGTTTTTATTTTTGGATTCATTGCTAAATTTAACTATGGAAAGAGCATGATTATGTGTTGATCTTGTTGTTAATGCATGCATGGATGAGTAGTGATGTTTTTCTGGGATTTAAGGGTTGATTCCTTGAGCTTGTTGTGAATTTGTTGTTGAGCTCTACATTACTTAAATTCAGGTTTAAATTTGATGGTTGCTGCTGGAAATTTATAGAATTAGGTGAGTTGAAGTTGAAGTTCTTGAGCTTGATGTTTGCTTAGTTGAAGCATGATTTTTGAGTGATTATACAATCTGAATTCTTGGATTTATTATGGGATTTTGATGCATGAAATATGTTAGTTGAGCATCTATTATTTGCTAGTGATCCTATTTGTTATATTGTGAGTTTAGTTGTGAATTTGGGGTAAGAAGATTGAAGTTCTTGTTGAAAGTTCGTGGAAAAGCTTGCTGGTTTCTGGGTTCCGCACCCAGATACCGCGGCATGCTTCAGAGCATGCCACGGCCCGCCCCTGTTGGCGGAACCTGGGTTTCGTCCCAGGTGCCGCGGCATGGCTTGGGCATGCTGCGGCCCGCCTTCGTGTTTTTGGGCAGTTTTGAGTTGATTTTTCAAAAATTTATAACTTTTTATTCCGAACTCCGAGTTGGGAGTTCTTTATATCATTTTAAAGCTCGTTCCGAGCTTTGTATGATTATTTGAATTTTAAATGCCATGACTGAATTTTACGAGTATGGAATCACGGGTTAACCCTAAATGTGAATATCCCAGATTTGTGTGACTAGGATTACCGACACCTGATCAGGAGCACCCGGGGATTTGAAATCTCTATCTCTTGTTGGATAACAGGTAAGACAGTGATTAGCACATAGAGTATGCACAGTGGCGCTTATATTAAAAATGATATGCATGAATGTTTAGCAACCGGGATTAGGGTTATTACCCTAATAGGAACGATCTAATAGCCTAGGGTTATTACCCTAGTAATATATGTGTATAAATGCCATGCCATGTTAATTGTAATGAGATTTAGGGATTATGCGCTCAAGGCATAATCAGGTTGGACTCGGTAACCATAACCGAGATGAACCAATTCTAAGGCCTTAATGTATTTAGACGTGTGAGAGCAACACGTGGGTCTACGCCATGTAGATTTAAATAGATGTGTGAGCGCAACACATAGGTCTACGCCACGTAGACATAAATGGGCATGTCAGTGTGATATGCAGATCTGTGTCATACAAACATATGTGAATGGCATATTTGTTTAAATAATATGATGAGCATATGATATTTATTATGATTTATACTGTCTTGCTGGGCTTGGCTCACGGGTGCTCTACTGTGCAGGAAAGGGTAAGGCATTAGCTGATCAGCCATGAGTTTCAGGAGCTAGGCGAAGAATGTACATGTTCGAGCCATATCAGACCAAGTGGGTTAAGGGTCTACCTGTGCTGAACTTTTGAAATTTTATTTTGCCGCTTAGGTCGGCTGGAAAGGAAAGACTTGTAATAAAGTTTGTAAATATTTTTGGGATCCCAACTGTTTAAAAGTTTAAATGTATTGCAAGTCTTATTTTCATCCTGTTTAATATAAAAGTTTAAATTCTGCGCTATTTTGATTAGTAATCCCGATATAGGGGATTAAGGTTTCATAAAAATATTTAGGTAGCGTGTGTTTAGGGCGTTACAAATGGCATGAGCATCAATGTACCGAGCAAACTTAAGAACTGCTCTTTGATCATAAGGCCTTGCAGACTGGACAATCATGTCCTGGAGGTTCTCAATAGCAACAATAACCCTAGCAGTGAGTTGGAGCTTACCAGGAGTATGTCTTCCTATACATAGCGAGATAGATGTCTCGTTATGCGTTATCTCTGTCGTCTTTGAGAGTATGCCTTCTGACGCAAAATGGTTTCTCATCAATACGTGAACCAATAGTTTAAGCCTGTTTGCCAGGCCCAGGCTTTGATCACATTTCTATGGTGCGGGAAATTCGATCACAACTTTTTTTTTGGAGGCTCTGAAGTTTCTTTCTCATGCGCGGTCCTCAACACGACATTTGGCAGGCAACACTCTAAGCGAAGAAAGAAAGGCATGGAGGTGTGCAGTCTGCGAGTTATAAATATACTTTATTAATTCTACATTTAAATGAGTTATTCAATTTTGTATTAAATAATATAATCTCCATTATATTTGCTCGTTCATGTTCTATGAGATTGACACGTGTCACCTTCTGAAGTATCAGTCGAATTTCGGGTATAACACCTAAACAACACTATTTTGGATATTCTGATGATGCTATAGAATCTGAATTTGATGAATCCGAACTGAATGAAGAATCATTGGCATAATCATACAAGATAATGCATGGCAAGTGGTTGAAGGTTTATTTAGAGAACAAGTTGATGTCCTAGACTATCAAAAGTTGGACTGAGAAAATAAGAATCTTGAATCCAAATGCAAAAATTTCGAAACTGATCTTAATTTTAAAAAATAGGAAAATTCTAGGAATTTAAAAGATCTTGAGAGTCTAAAGAGGAATGTGAAAATGCTCAATCCAAGTTCTTTAATTTTTGAGGAGGACCAAAATTTTAGACAGATTAGTCTTGCTGAGTTGGGGTTTGTTAAATCCCAATCGTTTATGAAAAATTAGTTTGTCAAAACTGAAAGTGTGACAGTCAGTATTCCAGTGATCCGTAAGGGGAAACATTGGGTAAGTTGTGCAATCCCACATCGCCTGGGGAAGGTCAAGTGTGATGATTCTGATACTGTGTAGGTATGGGACTACACAGTTGAAGAGGGCTTAAATGGATTGATTGGTACTACCTATATCAACAAGTTGCATCTTGTTTTTCGGTAGCCCATCACGAAAGAACTCCACAGTTAAGCGTGCTTGACCTGACGAAATTTTAGGATGGGTGACCTCCTGGGAAGTTTTCCCAGGAAGCGTGCGAGTGAGGACAAAGCATGTTGGAAACACTCGTGTTGGTCTGTAGGGTTAGTCATCAATCCAGGAAGCAGCCATAGTGGAGTACTCGTGTATAAGAGCCATTCATTCCGTGGGTATAAGGATCCAATGGAGGCTTGAAGCGGGGACGTTAAAAAATTGTAACGCCCTTAATAATTAGGCACGCTACCCAAAACACTTATGAAGCCCTAATCCCCTAACCGGGATTACTAATAAAATTAGCACATAATTTAAACTTTAATAACAATAGGAATGAAAATAAACTTGTAATACTTTAAACTTTATAAACTAAAAGTTACAGTAGTTGGGATCCCAAAAAAAACATACACAAAATATTATTACAAGTCCTTTTCTTTCAGTCGGCCTAAGCGGCAAAACAGAGTCTCAAAAACACAACACTGGTAGACCCCAACCCGCTTGGTCTGATATGGCCCGAACATGTACATTCTTCGTCCAGCTCCTGCACTCATGGCTGATCAACAACAGTCTTACCCTTTCCTGCACAGTAGAACACCCATGAGCCAAGCCTAGCAAGAAAGTATAAAATATATCAATAATATGCTCATCATATAATATAAATAGTAATGCCATTCAAATCTGTCTGTGTGACACAGACCTTCATGTTGGGCTCACATGCCTGTTTATGTTTACGTGACGTAAACCTACGTGTTATTCTCACACGTCTATTTATGTCTACGTGGTGTAGACCTACGTGTTGCTCTCACACGTCTAAATATAATAAGGCCTTAGAATGGTTCATCTCGGTTATGGTTACCGAGTCGAACTCGATTATGCCTTGAACGCATAACCCTTAAATCTCAATATACTCATATACATAGCATGGCATTTACCCAACTTATATCACTAGGGTAATAACCCTAGGCTATTAACCGCTCATATTAGGGTAATAACCTTAATCCCGGTTATAATTACTCACAAATATCATATTCAACATAAGCGCCACCGCGCATACTCTACGTGAAAACTACTGTCTTACCTGTTGTCCCGCAATAATAAAGATTCCAAACCCTTGGGTGCTCCTGATCAGGTGCCGGTAACCCTAGTCACACAATCTCGGATTTCACAAATAGGGTTAATCCCTAATTCCACTTTCACAAAATATAAAGTTGGCATTCAAAATACAGATAATCATAAATAGCTTGGAACGAGCTTTCCAACAATATAAAGAACATCCAAAACAGAGTCCCGAGTCAAAAGTTATGGCCAAAATAAAATCGGGAAAAAGATGGCTCTCTGCTAGGTTTTATGGCCGCGGTGACCATAAATCTGGCCGCGGCCATTGGGTTCGAAAAACCCAGAAAACCAGATTTTAAGGTCTAAAAATGCCCATTTTTCCATATATTCGAACCTTAATCAAACCATACCCAAAATTAACCTCTTACAAATAAAAAATCATCACAACAGAGAGCATACAACATCAATAACAACTCTCAAAATTCAGATTGCACAAATAACCCAAAATCATGCTTTAACTTAGCAAAGTTCAAGCTCTTGAACTAGAGCTTCAAAACCAAGCATCCCATTAAATTTCCAGCAGCAACATACTAATTATAACATGAAATCAAACCTAGAAAATACCCTAAAAATCCATCCAAAGCTCCACAACATATAACACAACAAGATCATGGAATTTACACTTTAATCTATCAAAAACACTACAATTCTTCCAAACATGCATAAACAAGAACATTCCAATTAATTCATGCTTTTTCTACAATTATTTTCAGCAAGGATTTAATTAAATTCAGTAGAAAAACTACCTCAACTTGAACCAAAAGCAAGCTCCAAGCTTTACCACAAATTTTCCCAACAATCAAGCTAGTTTCCAAGCAAATTCTTATGATTTCAAGTGAAAAGGATTAGGTTAGGAAGAGAGGGAGAGGGAGAGGGTTTGAGAGAGATAAAGACCAGAATTTCCTTTTTCATTTTGTTAAAATCTCATTTTACAACTCATAACACATAAAGGCCAAATTACTAAAATGCCCTTAGGGCCAAATAACCTTCACATAAGCATACAAGGGAAAAAATGGAATTCATGCATAATAAATTCCAATTAAATTTCAGATTATCACCAATAAATAAAAGTACCAATTATTTCAACTCCAATTGCATTTCCGGGTTCGGGCCGAAATACCCGGTTGTGACTATACCGCGCCAACCTGCCAGAACACACCTGAAAAGACAACACAAGCATACTATATAATAAAATAGTTCTATTAAGCACGTAATTAAATTAATTTTGTTATTTTACCCTTCTCGGGTCAAAATTATAAAATGCACCTGGCTCACCAACGGGGTCTTACCATGTTATAATTCATATTAATTCACATATATTGAACTATATAGTAATATAATTCCTCAATTATTCATAATGATCTAATTAGGGTTTCGCTAATCCACTTCTCAATTCTAGGGTATTACAAAAAGTTCATCCTTTATATGTTCTAATCCTACGTTGCAAGTTTCTATAGGTACAAAAGAGGTTCTTGGCAGAATAAATTCTCCAGCTTTAAGTAAGATTTCTCAATCTTTTGGTGAGGTATAAAAATCCATACCAATTTGTCACTTTTGTGGTGTAAAAGGTCACATTCGACCTAAGTGCTTTACCATGAATAATTTTTTTAAAATCTAATTTTTATAAACAAAATAGTATGAGAAAAAGAAGTTTTTCCAGAAATATGTGAGTTAATAAAAAAGAATCTAAATGTCTTGCTAACTTTACTTGTCATAATACTCATAATTCTAACAGTATGTATTTTGATAGTGGGTGTTCTAGTGGGTGTTCTAGACACATAACAAGCAATGAGCACATGCTCACTGACTTTAAACATTTGAAAAATGGTGAAGTCGCATTTGAAGATAGTGTTTCTGGTAAGGTGCTTGGTAGTGGTACTCTAAAATGCGAGGGACTATCAATGTTGAAAATATTCTTTTGGTTGATGGACTTAAGGTTAATTTAATCAGTGTAAGTCAATTTTATGAGTAAGACTTATTTGTAAAAAAAAATCGTGATGATTATTTCGTGCTTCAAAACGATGGGAATTGTGTGATGAAAAGTTATAGATCAGTTGTAATTACTACATATTGTCTCATTCACACACTTGTCACACTTACACTAGAGAGCTTGTGAAAAATAAAATTCTTGTCTTGAAATATGTTGAAACAAGCAAGCACATTAAAGATTTTTTACTAATGTTCTTAATTCAGTTCGCTTTATTTCTCTAAGGAAGTCCTTAGGGGTTTGTACCGTTTAATAATCTATTCTTGATGGTTCTTGATATTTTGCTTTGACTTGATGTATATAATGTTGTTGTCTTTTTTTTTTTTGTTCCAAAAGAAAGTTTCAAACTGAATTGCATATTATTATTTTTATTGCTAATTTTTGGTACAATATTTTCATACAGGTTTAGTTCAGGAAAAATATTTCACTCCTAGGAATATTTGAGTACTTCAATTAGTATTATGTAAGCTACCATTTTCGAAAAATAAAATAAAAAGAAAAATGTGTGTTTAAGTTCCATTGAAAGAATAGAGCAACCTATTTTAATGTGTGAAAGTCGTCACTGAGTAAGATAGTAATATGTAATTAGGTGTTATGTAGATGATATGCTACCATTAAAAATGGCTACTGTTGAGGTAGTTTGACAACGTCTCCTTTGGTTACAAATACTTAGGCAATGTTGAGTGCTTACACTTTCACACACAAATGCTTGACAGATTTTTGCCCCTTGAACTTTGACATGTACCAAATCATGCCCCCTGAACTTTTAAGGTCGTTAAAAATGCCCCCTGAACTATTAAGATTGTCGGATTTAAGGACTTTTTTCTAATTTTAGTAAAAAAGTCTAACATGGATGAAAGTTCAGGGACCATAATTTAGTACATGTCAAAGTTCGAGGGGCATAATTTGGTAGATATCAAAGTCTAGGGAGCACGGTTTAGTACATAAACAATCACTGAAATAGTAAAATTGAATGAAATTAGATAAAAGTCCTTAAATCTAACAATCTGAATAGTTCAGGGGGCATTTTTAACAACCTTAAAAGTTCAGGGGGCATGATTTGGTACATGTCAAAGTTCAGGAGGCAAAAATCCTAATTAGCAAAATAGAAAATAGTATTATAAAGTTATTACATACTGATTGAATTTCTTACAATATTTTTGGTGACTGAGTAAATTCTTTTTCTCCGTAACTTGTATGGTCTTATTGCAGTAGACTATGAGCTTGATAAAATAATTTCTGTACATTCTTATGAGTGATTTTTTCATCACGAACAAAGACAAAGCGGGTATGGTATTTTATTTTGTTGGCAACAATATCAAAGTTTATTTTGTTTAATTGTTTTTTTTTTAAAAAAAAAGTGTGACTTTGATTGGTTGTCATATATCTATTAGTGTTTTGATTTTTTTTTTTCTTTATAAGAAAATCATTAAAAATAGGTTTTTTTATTAGGGGCTTTATTTTTTAATTCTTTTTTTTATTTAATTCTTGGGGTGTCATATGTTTATGAGATATTTTGAAAACATGTGTTAATTGAAAATTTTAATTTTGTTTTCCTTTATCTTTTTCTAATTAATTAAAGGAAGAGATGTTAGTTTTCTATTCTGGTTTATTATGTTTTTTTGTGAGTTTTGTGTATTTAATTGTTATTTTATTTTAGAAACAATCATCTTAACTGAAAAATTATATTTTTATTTCCTTTTTTTAGTTTTTTATTTTTTTTTGGAAGATGAAGGGTAAGAAGGTTGATTATTTTCTTTTTTTTCATTTTTTATTCTAATACTGTGGGTTAATTTAATTAATTGTATCTATTTTTAGTCACTACCCACTCTCTCCTTACTTTACCCACAATTAGCCCCTCTCACTCACTCACTTTATTTCTCTCCAACTTTCTTTCTTTGCTCTCTTTGTGTGAGTTATTTCTAGGGCTTTTCAAGTTTCAAAGTCATCAATGGCGAAAAACAAGAGTATCTAAGGTGGTTTGAGGTGTCCTACTCATGGTTCCCCCACTGCTTACTCATGGTTTCCCCATTGCTACTCCAACGTCTCTACTTTCTACTCTTGTTATCAAGCCTACTGTTGCTACAGTTGCTTTATTTTTAGAATCTTTGATAGACAAAGAGGGGAATATGTCCTTTGTTGTTGACTACTCGCGCGAAGTAGTTGTGCTGAACTCATGGAGAGTTATTTATTTGTGGTTTGTGAACTTTTTCATTTAAAAGTTGTTTCCTTTTTGTGTTAGTATGCATTCATGCATGGGATATTTTCTACTATTTATTTTGTTTCTAACACTTTATGCAAGCATTTTTCTTATGAATTGTTGTGTCAATTAAAGTGTCAAAAGCGAGGATTGTTAGTTCTATTTTTGGCATATTTAGATTGACAAAAATATTTTATAATTTGTGTATAAAATTTTCAACTAAGGTGTATTGGTTATTCCATTTATATCTTTTATTTATTCATTTCATTAAAGGTGAATTAAGTGTTGAGTTTTTCTAAATTAAGAAAGTTTGACACAATTGGTAAGTTTTAATTAAGAATTCAATTATGTATTGTGTTGTATTTTACAGCCATGTTCTTTATTATATTCTGATTTAATATTTATTTTTTTAATTAATTTGATCAGATCTTGTGTAAAAAAATCGAAATAAGAATTTCCTTTTATTAAAAAAAAAAGGTCACACCTACTACTCACGATTTTGTAGGTAAAAGGTAGAAATTCTTGGGATAATTGAAGATCTTTTTAGGAAAATTTCTTGTGAGTTGTGACCTTATTCAGACTGCGTATGAGTTGTCTAATATGTGTATATTAATTATAAATACATATTTTGGGAACTAGATTTAGCATCTCCTTTATTGACTTTGAAAATTATTCATATTATTAGAAAAATAGTATCTTTGTTGTGAAGATGAGAGGTTATCGTTTCTTCCTCTGTGTTTATGTATTTGGTATGTCTAGAGCCTGTAATCAAGTCTACAAAGAAAAAGAACAATAGTGTCAATCTTCGGGAGAAGGTTTTTTAAGCTTTCAGGAGAAAGTTTCTCAAGTCTTGCATCGAGAGGAAGCAAGCACTCTACAAGCAGATCGAAGGGAGTTTGAGCACTTGAATGTGAAATACATCAAGCTTGTGTCATATAATAAGAGAGAGTATATATATGCATAAGTCAATTACTTTGTGTTTTTGAGATCTATCTAATGAATTTTATATCTAGGTGTGATTCCGTGGACTAGTAATAATCTGCAAGGATTATTAATACCGCGTAAAAAAATATTGTGTGTTTTTATTTTTCTACAATATTTTAGTTTTTGATTTATTCTGCAGTTATAAAGTTGTATTTAATAATTACATAATAACTATTTTAGTGCCAATATTATTATTTTGTATTTAATTAAATAATAAATTGATGATTATTAAATACAAAATTTCAACATCGATTATAAAACAAATGTATCGTTTGATATAATGGAGCTTGAATGCTTCACCGTTTATTTTCGTTAATTGGTGTGTGTTTACTCTTTCTGGTTGACACTACAGTTTTATTCAATATGCGAGACACCTTTTTGGATACTGCGAGATCTTTTTTACCTAATATTGCGAGGTCTTTTCGATACTGCGAGTTCTCTTTAGTATAGTCCTTCTCACGGGAGAGTTGAAATTTATCCCAATAACAATATAAATTTAAAACTTTACTACTATTGAATATTGATATATTAAGACACTAAATTCATCACATTTGTACTGAAAATATTAAAAATCTTCACACTTGTCCCTCTTGAATTTAGGGGTTGGTTCTCCCACTAATTTTCAGAAAAAATAAAATTAAGTATTAAAGCATAATAATTTAAAAAATTTAAGTATTATGGCAGCCCATATTCTTAATAATTAAAAAATAATAATTCTTTTGTGCAGCCAATAATGACCGTGAATGGTCATTTAAAGTTTTTAATGAATATGAAGTATCAACGATTTTAGTTTTAATTATTATTATTATTATTATTATTATTATTATTATTATTATTATTATTATTATTATTATTTATTTATAAAACCCTTTTCAGAAAGGAGAAGAAAAGCCTATGAGGAATATATTCAAATTTTTTTATGCCAAAAACTCCTTTTTGGATAGTAAGTGCAAATGTATATTTTTAATATTGTTTTTAAGAAATACTGGAAAATGATGTGTCATACTCAATTAAAATAGTACAAATAATGAATTGATGCTAAGAAAAATAGAGTTGAATTCCCATAACATTACCAAAGGACCCATTTGGCACCAAAGTAGATAATTTCACTAGTTTGGCGTTTGACTGGTAGGATTTTTTTTTTTTTTTTAATTTTTAATTTTATAAATATATTTTATATTTAAAAAGAATTTAAATAGAAAAATGAAATTTTTTATCAAAATTTTATTTATCGAAATTAATAAAAATATATAATTGAGTTATCGGCTATTGAAATTTTAAAGGGGCTTTTTCATTTTTACACTTTAAAATAGTTTTTTTTTTTTTTTTGCATTTTTACGAAATTCTACATAGAAACCCCTAATGCAACTAGCGCTGCAACCTAAATTGCAACAAAGAATCGTATAGAAATCCCTATTGCAACTAGCGCTGCAACCACTTTAGAAACCCAAATCGTAAATTTGAAAAAAAAAATTAAAAAAATAGTACATAAGATAATTTTCCAATTTTAAAATGATCTTAATTAAAAAATAAATATGTTCATTCTAATAAATATAATATAGTACTATATAGTATATTTCATTAAAATACTACAAATATTTATATCAAATTTTAATAAAATAATATTTTTATTAAATTAATAAAATAATTAGGTTAAAATATTAATTTACATACATATTTCTTTATTTTTAAAATATTTTTATTTTATTATTTTTGGTATAAATTATATTAAAGTATGATACATTATTTATTTAATTGTCTTATATATTATATATGATATATTGATATTTTCTACGAAAATTTATATTTAATTTTTTTATTCAAATATTTATTATGTTAAATTTATGTTATAATTATTTATTATTAAAATATATTTAAATTTAATTGGTCTTTATTTATTTTTTTATTTTTTTAAAAAAAATTATAGCAAATGATCTCAAATCATAGTACTATGTAATTAAATGTCCTTATTTCAAAACTTGTACAGAAATGATCATTTTATACTATTAATTATTTATATTATCTTTTATCACATAAAAAATAAAATTCTTTTTCATATTAATTAAAGATTATGGTATATCTATATTAGTTGGGTTACTACTCAATGATTACATTTTATTGTAATTATGATGGTTACATTTTTGTTGATCTGTATTAGCAGATTACCAACATGTAATTTTTTTTTTAAGAATTAAATTAACTATAATTAACTATTATCTTAAAATAATTAATCTTTAATTTAAATATTTAATAAAACCCTTTTTAGAAATTAATTTTAATAATTTTATTTTCATATTTAAGTATTCATTATATTTTTTTTAACAGTTAAGCCATTTAATTATAATATTTACAATAAAACTCTATTATTTTATAAAAATTAAACTTCCACCCCTTCTTGCTAAGTTTATCAAAAAGACATGTTCAAGATCTATAACCAATAACAATTAATAATTTTGAAATTTTCAATAATACATATTAACTTTCAAACTTTTTTAATAACACGTATTCAAGATCAATAACCGATAACATTAATAAGTTTCAAATCTTTCAATAATCTATATTTAAGATCAATAACTAATAATGGTTAATAATTTTAAAACTTTTGCAATTTTTTTTATGATTTTACTCCAATCAATTGATACATATACAGTATATTTAGAACTGCAAAGAATAAAGAATAAAACAACTTCGTCTCTCTGAGAAAATAGAATTACATGATAGATGGTGGAATCAAGTACACATGTATCGAGTGTGGCGAAAAAATTATCTTTCCTTAATTTTATAATTGTTATTATATTTTTTTTTATTTTGAAAAAAAAAATAAATCACTTGAACCAATCACGGACTGACACCCTTATTTGGTACATAAAATATTGATAATAAGATTGAGTGTAGAATTACATTTAATTAGAGGTCATTCTTATTATTTTTTATTAATTAAGATTATGGGTGTAATAATTTTAAATTATAAGAAGTTTTATTACAAATATTACAATAATTTAAGTGAAAAAAAATTAATTTCTAAATGATTCTTATTTAGTAACAAATTACAAAAAATTAATTAATGATTATTAGTAATTTAATTTTACATATAATTAATTTTAATTACGATTTTATAAGGAAATAAAGTATCAAGTTACTATCAGGTTACACGTTATTAATTAATTTATTTATTTTAAGTTCTAAATTAATCAAAATCATTCAATAGTGATCCAATGACTAAAAATAAATGTAACTATGATGGTGACACATTTGATGTAACTATTAAAACTTCCTCCTAATAATAAATAGTATAAAAGGATATTTTTTTATTTTACAGTTATGTCGATTTTTTTATAGGTTGTTGTGGGTTGTTGGTATATAGATTTTATTATACAATATATTTCTATTTTGTTGTATTGTATATTTTTAGTTTTAGATGATAATTATTTTTTATTTTGATATGTATGGTGGTCTATAATTTTATTAGCATAATACAAATATTTTAATGTATGTATATAATTTATTGGCATGCTACATATATTTAATTATTATATATTTTATTGGCATATAATTTTTATATATTTTAACAAAAAAAATTATTATTTTTATATATTTTAATTGTATAATATATTATTTATTTTAAATAGAGTTATTTTCTACATAACCCCAATACTTTCACTTGGCTAGCAATCAACCCTCAAAATTTACTTTTTGGGGAAAAATCTTCAAAACTCATGTTCTGTTAACAATTTGTCATTTTCATTTATTTTGACCTATTAACTGTCACGTTGAATTGTCCAAGTGTACATAGAATATACGTGGCACAATTTTATTAGTCCACATAAATAATTATTTAAAAATATAAAAATAAAAATAAAATCTTTACAAATCATTTTAATCAAAAAAGTGAAAGAAAAAAATAAATTCAAAAATTTCAAATTAAAAAATCTTTTTATTTCTTTCTTTACTTTACCTCACTTTTATTTATCTTTCATTCTTTTTTTTTCTCTAGAAGCTTCATCTCTTTCTTTCATCATCTCTTTCCTCTTCATCTAACTCAACACCACCACGCCCTACTCTTTTCCTTGACTCTTTCTTTTTCTTTTCTTCTTCCATGTTCTTTTTCACAAAGAGATCTTCAGAATTTGAGTTTCAGGTTCCAGGTTTGGTAGATTAAGAAGGGATTTTGTAATGTTTGTTGCTTGGACTGGAAACGGACAGTAATGGCTCTAATTTTGGCAAAGATAATGAAAAGATCGCTATTCATGCTCATCCTTTCTCCTCTGGTTTGAAGCCCAGATTTGAGATCTCACTCTCATCTCTGGTACTCCACTCTTGCCTCCCCTCATCACAATTCCAAAACCCTCAAAGCACTATCGACGATGGCTCCGGTGTTGGCAGAGAACACCTAGAAATCTCTCACCTTTAGGATCTCTCGGTTTCTCTCTTTCCATGTGGTTATAAAAAAATTCTTTTAAATTTGATATGGATTTGTTTATTTTTGTGGATTTTAGATCTGAGATGTAGGTTTGTTTTTAATCATGGAAGGTGCAGGTTTGTTTAGTTGTGTTTGGATCTGAGATTTTAATTATTGTTTGAGTCGTGGTGGAGGTGGCAGTAGAATGGATCAAAGCATAGGTTGAGGTGGTGGTGGGCAATGTTGGTTTAGGTGGTGAATCTAGAAAAGAAGAATGAAGAAGCAGATTATAAGAAACTCTGAAAAAAAAATTGTGACAGTAAAATGTTAAGGACACTATAAATCTGAATTTAGCCCTAATTAATTCATGAGAATCAAACAATAATTTAGAGGGTAGCGGAAGCGTACCGGAATCCATAGAATCGATCTTTGAATGGTATGATCTTTTAATTTTGCAGTGAAATCTTTCTTTATAACCTTTGTCTCTTGATGATGGGGTTTCAAGAGAATGAAAAGATACGATACTTCAAATTGGGGACCAGCTCAGTGAACTCCTTTGTTTTAGTGCTACGGAGTGCCTCATTATAGTATTTAGCATTAAACAGCTCCCAAAACTCTTCCTAAGTCATTGTAGTGACGTCCCGAGTGAGAGACACCATTTTCTGCCACATGAGGGCATCCTTTTAGAATTGAAACGTGGCACAGGTCACCCGGTCATTGTCGGTGACACCAATATAATTCAGAATCCTTTCAACTAATCTCAGCCATTATTCCACCATCATGACATCGGGATCTCCCAAAAAGACTGGAGGCATTTGTTTACGAAATCGTTCATATAAGGGCTTCATACAGTTACCAACACATGTTGTCCTGCTGGCACCACTGGAACCAAAGCGGATGGCATTTGTTGAGGAGGAATAGCAAGAGGACCCTGCTGTCTCAGCCTCTGGATCTCTTCATCTTGCTGGTTAATTTGGGCTTGTATTTTTGCAAACCTTTGCTCCCAATCCTAAGGAGCATGTGCTGGATTTTTATAACCACATTTTTGGAACCTACCACGGCCTTTGCCTCGTCCATGGGGATTTGGAGGATTTTGACCTCCCCGACCGCCTCCGGTCTCAACCATATTGCCCTGACTCCTTACGTTTTGTCGGACGTCCATATTATATGACTTAGCCTGCAAACCCATAAGTCAGTTAGGTCAAACAACGATCACGTACAATTAAATTGTCACATATGTAGAATTTTAGGCAACACATTATTCATTTAACATATTACTAACATGCTTCTTATCATGCTTTTCTAATCATATAAATTACTAAACAAGTACAAGCTTACTAAAAAGTGAGTCGAGCTTGTCTCTGATGATGATTGTACATATCTTGACGGTCTTTGGTAAACAATCTGGCGACTCTAATTTAAATTGTAACACCCTACTTGTTTAGGCACACTAAAATGATTTTTTAATTACTATGCATACCTTTGCTATATGAAAGAGTTTCTCAAAAATTGTGTCAAATTTAGACTTCTAATTAAACTTTAAACTTTTATAAATATATAATGTACATAAATGACAAGATCCCGTCTTTAAACTTTACAATCACAATCGAAATATATTTTATAAACATGTCGCTCCGCGACTACAAAATAAAGGCCCAAGTTGTCTCGAGATCGAACTCTCTAGGTCTAACTATCCTGATATGTACGACCACCGTCAGCTCTGGACTCACTGGTTCTCAACTTTTTCCTTTTCTTTGCCTACACATGTAAACAGTAACTGTAACTCGACAAACTTAGTAAGAAAATCATAAAACATAAAATATAATACTGACTTGTTTCTAGGTGCCCATACACCTATTTACAAGGCTTCATATACATCAAGAACGTCCTTAATAGAAGTACGGCCCCTATACCACATACACTAAGTACTCGTCCCATACTAGTGTTGGTAGGGCTAAACTGCTCCTCGAGTACCACTGAGTGTTGTAGCGAATGTACTATGTACATGTTGGGTTTCATGCCCTAAATAAAACTCATTTCAATATAATCAGATTTACTTACTAATATAGATCAGAAATAACATTTAATGTTGCATGGTTCACATGATTTATTTCATGATTATATGTACATAATGTATGAATTCATCTGAAACCCTTTTCACATACTTGATCCTGTTTACTGTGTTGTCAACACATTGGAAAGTAAACATGACTATGTGAATAAAGTTTCCTAGATTTATCAGACACAGGGTTTTGCTGATATGATAATCTACAACAAGAGTTTACTTGGATTTGGAGAAATGCTATGTTCTTTCCAGAACATTGGTTAAAAAAAAAAGCTCAGGTTGGATGCATGGAGTATGCATCGGAAGGGACCGATATTGAACTTTGACTTAGATTTATTAAACTTACCGTAATATCTATTCAAGTCAATATCGCCTAGTTGATCCTAGATCAAATGATCTTAATCCTGTTATGATTAGGCTCAATCTCGAAAGGCTATTCGTGTTCTTTGATTTGTTAGTTAAGCCTACTTTTGGGTCAGGGTGATACGTACATTTTGGGAACACAGTAGTGCAATTGAGTGGGAGCGCTAACATAAACATGGAATCTATAGCTTCTATCTGGAGAATAGTAAGTAAAGGATGATCTCCTTCGAGCTTGACCAAACAAAAATAAATGGTGGAGATCTCATTTCACATAAGCTGAAATATCATTTATACGGGGTTAAGTGTTTTAAGGATTAAATACATTGTAGGGTGTAACAGTAATCTAATCCCTTTACAGTGTAGATCATTCATATAGAGGATCATTGATCAAATTAGGATTATAACAATGGATAACTAATGATGTGTCTATATGGTGGAACATATACAGCATTCTATATACTGAGAGTCCAATTCTAAGTTCTATGCATGGATTCAACGAAGAATTAATAAGTTAGTGAATTTTAGTAATAAATTCTTGATCTGCTTATTGGAAGCTCGGTTATATAGACCCATGGTCCCCGCACTAGTTGAGATAATATTGCTTGTAAGACTCATATAATTGGTTTTGATTAATCAATTATAATTCTCAAATTAGACTATGTCTATTTGTGAATTTTTCACTAAGTAAGGGCGAAATTGTAAAGAAAGAGTTTTAGGGGCATATTTGTTAATTATGATACCTTTTATGGTTCAATTAATAAATATGATAAATAACAATATTATTTAATAATTATTTATAGTTATTAAATAGTTAGAATTGGCATTTAAATGGTTGAATTTAAAAATTGGCGTTTTTGAGAAAATCAGATGCAGAAAAGATAAAACTGCAAAATTACAAAAGTGAGGCCCAAATCCACTTTGTATGGCCGGCCACTTTTGTAGGGTTTTCCCTCTGATATTTTCATTATTTTAATGCCAAATAATTCAAACCTAACCCTAGTGGAATGCTATAAATAGATAGTGAAGGCTTCAGGAAAATTACACTTTTCTTCTGACTTTTCATTCAGAAAAAACTGAGCCTCTCTCTCTCCCTATCTTTGGCCGACCACTCCCTCTCTCTCTTCTTCCAAAAGATTTCGAAATTCTTAGTGTTAGAGTAGTGCCCACACACAGCAAGTGATACCTCAACCATAGTGAGGAAGATCGTGAAGAAAGACTTTCAGCAAGAAGGAGTTTCAGCACTAAAGAATCAGAGAAAGAGATCCAGGTTCAAATATTGATAATGCTCTGCTACAGAAAGGAATCAAGGGCTAGATATCTGAACGGAAGGAGTCATTATATTCCGCTGCACCCAATGTAAGGTTTACTAAACTTTATATGTGTTTATTTCATCGTTTTAGAAAGTTCATATTTAGGGTGTTAATCAACATACTTGTGAGTAGATCTAAGATCCTGGTAAAATAATTTCCAACGGTACATGTACCGTACTAGTGTTGGTAACACTGTGTCATACCCTTTAAACATCCTATAATGTACTAATGCACTCTGTACCGCAACCGTACTAGTGTTGGTAGTGTACAAATCACATAATACATCATGCAAATTATATATATACACACATAAGTAAATCCACTAACTTATTAATTCCTCAATGCATCCACTCATAGAACTTGGAATTGCACTCTCAGTCATATAGAACGCTCTATATGTTCCACGATATAGATACGCTATTAATTATCCATTGTTATAATCCCAATAATCAATGATCCTCTATAGATGATCTACATTGCATAGGGATAAAATTATTGTTACACCCTTTCAATGTATTTTATCCTTAAAACACTTGCCACCTATAAATGATATTTTAGTGAAATAAAATAATCACTAAAATGAGATCTCAATCATTTATCTCTATTTAGCAAGCTCGAAGGAAATTATTGTTTCACTTCTAAATACCTATAGAAGCTATGAATTCCATATCTATGTTTAGCACTCCCACTCAATTGTACTACCGTGTTCCCAAAATGTACGTATCACCCTGACCAGAAAGTAGGTTTAACTAACAAATCAAAGAACACGAATAACACTCTTGAGATCGAACCTAACCATGTCAGGATTAAGATCATTTGATCTAGGATCAACTAGGTGATATTGAATTGAATAGATATTACGGTAAAATTATCATATCTAATCAAAGTTCAATATCGGTCCCTTCCAATGTATACTCCATACATCCGATACTGGTAAATTTTGCCAATGCCCTGGAAAGGACATAACACTTATCCAAGGTGTAAGCATACCTATCGCTGATTATCATGCCAGTCTAAATCCAGTGAACTGACAAATCAGGGAATTAAACTTTTGAACATATAATCATGATTATATTCCACTGTGCTCACAACACTATAATCCTGAACAAATACATATGTTCTGGACCTAATAGAATTTATACATTAAATATAATCATGAAATAAATCATGTGAACCATGCAACAAAAAACGATTTCTGATCTTTATTAATTAGTAAATCTAATTATTTTAAAATGAGTTTTATTTAGGGTACAAACCCAACAATGGCTAATCTGACACTATTTTACCCTTGTCTGCATAATAGAGCACCTGTGAGACAAGGCCCATCAAGACAGAAAATAATACAGTATGATAATTATAATAATAATTACACTTCATACAATATGCTGCTGTGTATCTATACTATGCCACCGCACTTTATATTATATTATTCAACATAATAATGTCACTATAATAAATGTCTATGTAGCATAGACCTACGTGTTACACTCAAATGTCTTTTTATATTTAAGGCCTTACTAGAGTTTGTCTCAATTACAATCACCGAGTCTAACCTGGTTAAACTGTAGAAGCATAACTCTACTCAGATATTCAATTAATAAATTATTGCACACTTATAACAATACGCAGTTAGGGTAATAACCCTAGGTCATGAATTCACAATAATAATCAAATATTGTATTACTGTGCCAACGTGTTATATTCTATGTGCTTAGTTTGTTGTCTTACGTGATTTCCAATGTATGAGGAGAAATATCGATCCATAGGTGATTCTGACTAAGTACCGGTAATCCTAGTCACAATTTTAGGTTTTATAAACTAGGGTTAATCCCCCAAAAATAACATTCATAATATTCACAATTAAGACTCTAATACTGGACCAAATAATAGAGCTCAAAATGAGATTTCCAACAATATATAAACGTCCTAAACAAAGTTTGGAGTCAAAAGTAATGCTCAAAACAAAATAGCAAAAAAAATTAAACTGACACTACCATCTGGTCGCCACCAGACTAAAGCCCGTCATGATCAGAGCCTAGGGAGGGGCTCACCCTCTTTGGTTTTGAGCCTGGTCGCGACCACCACAAGTCTGGTCGTAACCATTGGATTCAAAACCCAAAAAATATCCAAAAAAAACTAAATTTTGCCTAATTTGAACTTAGGCCAAATTAACCCCAAACTTACCAAATCATAAACAATTAATTTCTACACTAAATCAAAGTTTTTCTAAGCATCACAAACATCAAAATACATGCTCAAACACTATAAACAAACAAGATTCAATTACACCAAATCATGCTTTTAAAACTCAAGAACACAAAACTAGAATATTCATGTTCATCTCATCAAACTACCCAAAATCACAACAACAAACAAAGAATGACCAGAAATTCATTCTCATGCTCACTATTTACTCACTCAAAACATAAACATAATAAATAACCAACCCAAGTTTAGATTTAAGAATTACATGGCATACTTACCAAGAAAGACCTAATCTTCACCTATGATCTTCATCCAAAAACACAACATGCAACAACCAAATACAATTCAATTTCAGAACTAAAGACAACAAATGATTAAAGGAAAAACTACCTCAAGTGCTTTTTAACAGCTTGAACAATAATTCCCTTCAAGAAATCAACTCCAAAACACTTTTAAATTCAAGCTTTTTTCACAGATTATGAACACAGTTTCAATGTGATGTTGAGAGAGAGAGAGAGAGAGAGAGAGAGAGAGAGAGAGAGAGAGAGAGAGAGAGAGAGAGAGAGAGAGAGAGAGAGGGACCAGAATGAGTTTTATTTTCAATTAACACTTAGCCAGAAAATGAAAGACTAAATTCCATTTCTTTGTAAAATAGGTTAATTGACCATTTTGCCCTCAAGGCATCAAATCCTCATAAATAACATCAAAGGGCAATTTAGACATTTTATTCCATATACACATTCATATATTCTCAATTAAATTGTGCTATAACACAATCACACAATAAAATAATTTTGGACCCTGAACTCGGTTAGGACCCAAAATACCTAGTTGTGACTAAACCGTGCCAATTTATCAAGAATCACCTACAGTAAGACAATAAAAACATACTATATAATAATATAGTCTATTAGCACAATAAATATCAAAATTATGATTTTACCCTTCACGGGTCAAAATTTCAAAATACCCCTGACTAATAAATGAGGTCTTAAATGCAATAATTTCATATAACTAATTATCTAATACTATAATTACTCAATTATAGCTAATTTATTTTAATTTTGATTGCTAATCTATTTTACTAATCCCGAGATATTATAGAGATGAGCACATAGGTAATTTTTGGAATAAATAAATTAAAGGCGTTAATTTTGGCACATAATAATTTTTAGGGTATTATAAAAAAGACACTAAAACATTGAACAATTACATTTTGAAATCATTCATGGGTTAGAAATAAAGCACTGAATATTCATTTATGTATTTTATTAAAAATTACTACAATGGCGTGAGGTGACAATTTCCTCTCCCAATGATGAAAAAGAAATCCAACCATAAGCTAGTTCTATTACAGCGTTTTGATCAGATATTTGACTTGCTAGGAATAGAAGGCAATGAAAATTCAACATGTGTATTTGACGATGAATGCATGATAGTCTTCCTTTACAACATGAGGAGATTGAGAGCAGGGAGTTTGAGAAAGATGTTCCAGATTCGTCTAACTTCTCAGACCTAATTTTAGGAAGGAAGGAATATGTGAATCTACGAGAACATGCCTCACAGCACTGGGAGAAGTTAAAGCCAAACATGAAGTATGTAGGGACCAGACTTCACTATACACAACCATTGACAAAAGGAGGAAAGGTAATTGCTAAACTTAATCTTGATGAAATTTAGATTGAGTCTAAATATTGGAGTACGTCATTACTATGTTTTGTTTTGGGTGCTAATCCCCCAATTAAGGTTTTTGAGGGCTTTTCAAGAAGGGTTTAGGATGATCTAGTTGTGGAACAAATTGTTAGAATGGACAATGGGGTTACTCTAATCAAATTCAATGATGAGGCAACTTGTGATTATGTACTAGAGGTTGGGGTGGTTCATTTTGACAATAAGCTTGCTATCATGAAACCTTAGACGCCTGATTTGGATTCAATTAAACTAGTAAAGTCTGTGCCAGTGTGGGTAAAGCTCTATGGTCTAGGCCTTCAATATTGGGGGAACAATTGTCTTAGTGCTTTAGTAAGCACAATTAGAACTCCAATAATGGTGGATAGCATAACAAAGGAAAGGACTCAAGTAAAATTTGCTAGAGTCCTTGTAGATATAGACATACAAGATAATATGCCATCAACCATAGACTTTGAAAATGAAAGGGGAATGCTTGACACTGTGCCCATTTAATATGAATGGCTCCCAACAATGTGCTCCAACTGTGGAGGCTATGGACATAGGATGGGTGTTTGTAGAGCTGGTCCAAAAGGGAAACTAAAAACCAGCAATGGTACTATTGCTGCGGCTTCATTTGCAAATATGGTTGGCACTCAGTAAGAAGCACCAATAGCTCTTGATGCTGCTGCTTCAAGTGAAGTTAAAGATGACACTCAGGAAAAAGAAAAAGCAACAGTAGCTGACCTTGAGGCTGTTACAATTACTGATCCTGCTAGTGTTGATTCTTTCTCACACCAAGTTGTTATTACTGCTACATCTAATTCTGAGGATGTTTAGAAGCTAAAAATTATTGTGACAGATTCTAATACGCAGCTAGAGACGTATTCTGCAATAAGGGAGAAAGGAAGAAAAGAACATATGAGAAATGTGAAAGACAAAGAAGGGTAGTGGTGTTGGAAATTATTTTACCAGGATCTTAGATCTACTCACAAGTATGTTTATTAACATCCTAAATAAGAACTTTCTAAAACGATAAATTAAACACTTATAAAGTTAAGAAAACCTTACATTGATGCAGCGGAATTAATGTCTCCTTCCACTCAGATCTCTAACCCTTGATTCCTTTCTGTAGCAGAGTATAATCAAGATCTGAGCCCGAATGCCCTTCTTCTTCAAGTTTGATCCTTCACAGTCTTCCAATCTATGATTGAGTTACTGCTTGCTGTGTGTGGGCACTTACTCTTTCACTAGGGTCACGAAAAAGATGAAGAGAAAAGAGAGAGAGGTATTTCGGCCAGGCTATAGAAAGTGGGGAAGACTCAGTTTTCTGAAGAGAGAAATTTCTGTCAGAAAGATGATCTGAAAACTTGTGAAAGCATGTGTTGTGACTGAGCCATCACTTTCTATTTATAGGCAACTACTAGGTTTAGGTTAGGATTTATTTGGCATTAAAATAATGAAAATATTAATTTGAAAAATCAACATTAAGTGGCCGGCCATGGTGTGGTTATTGGGCCTCACTTAATTTTGCAATTTTATCAAATTTTATCTCTATTTTCTCAAAAATGCCAATTTTCCAATTCTAACCTTTTAAATGCCAAAACTAATTATTTAATAACTAAATAGATTATTAAATAATATTGTCATTTAATTTAATTATTAATTTGACATAAAAAGTCTATTAATAAATAAATAAACCTAGAAAACTCTTTTCTTTACAATTTCACCCCTGCTTAGTGAAAATTCATAAAATTAGACATAGTCTAACTTTAGAATTATAATTGATCAATCACGAATCAATTAATGAGTCTTACAAGCAGAATGTTCTCAACTAGAATGGGGACCATGGATCTATATGCTGAGCTTCTAATAAGTGAACCAAATTTACCAAGTAAATTCCTACTTATTAATTCTTCGTTGAATCCACTCTTAGAACTTAGAATTGCACTCTCAGACTTATATAGAGCATATTGTATGTTCCACGATATCAATATACTATCTCATTTAACCATTGTTATAATCTTATTGTGATTTAAAGATCCTCTATATAGATGATCTACATCGAGATGGGATTTCTTTACCGTTCTCAACCCTCAATGTATTTTGCCCCTTAAAACACTTAGCTACCTGTAAATGGTGTTTAGTGATCTAATAATTAGTCAGTTAAACAAGAGCTCATCCATTTACTTCTATTTGCTAAGCTCGAAGGGAATCATCACTTGACTTCTATACACCAAGAGAAGGTTTATAGATTCCATATTTATGTTCAGCACTCCCACTCAATCATTCTATCATGTTCTCGAAATATACGTATCACCCTGACCCGAAAGTAGGCTTAACTAATAAATCTAAGAACATGAATAGCAATCCTGAGTTGAGCCTAAGCATATCAGGATTTAGATTCTTTTAATCTTAAGATCAACTACTGATATTGACTTGAAAAGATATGTATAACGGTAAGTTTGTAATATCTTAACTTAGTTGCAATATCGGTCTGGTCCAATGTATACTCCATACATTCGAAACTAGTATACTTTACTAATGTCCTGGAAAGAACATAACACTTACTCCAAGTGTAAGTACACATCATCGCTGATTATCACATTAGTGTAAATCCAATAACACTGATGAAACAGGGACCAAAACTTTTGATTCATATGATCACAATCACATTCCACTATGTTGACGATACTGTAATTGTGAATAAACATATGATCTGGATTTAACTGATTTTGTGTGTATGAATGTAATAAACATATTAAACATATTAAACCATTAGCATGTAAAATTCATGCAAACATCAATCACTTTAAAATTTCTTATATTGATAACTAATCAGATTGTAAAGATTTTTATTTAGGGCATAAAACCCAACAAACTCCCACTTGCACTAATATAAAACAAACTGTGCAAATAGGTCAATCTGATGTCTTGATCTTCAGATCAAGTGTAGTATATTTGAATCCACCCAAACTTTTGGAAACTAGTTCATAAAAACTCTTATGAAACATCCTTTACTATATGCTTTACTTATCAAGGGACACTGAAATCTTTACTGTTTTAAAAGTACATCTGAATTAACAGAGGACATATCTCTCATATTTTAAAATATGTAATTGAGATAATACAGTGTATACTTATCTTCAGTGATATAACTTTCTGGTATTTTCGAATAGACCAAGTTATAGTTCTTCTCTGGTAGAGCTTGAATTATTATACAATAATTCCTCCACCCCCAAAGTGAGCATCATCTCAAGAATTTCGAAATTAGATGGTGAGATACAAGGATAACTGATACACAGTTCCTTAATATCTGACATATAGATCACTTTCATAAATCTTTCTTGAATATCTTCTAATGTTCCCCATTTGATTACATCTCAGATAGCTCCCACTCAATAGCAGATGTCTGGTTAAATAATACTTTTAACCTCTGATTGTTTAGAGAGTTACTTAGTTGTGAC
Source organism: Cannabis sativa (assembly GCF_029168945.1). Classification (NCBI taxonomy): domain Eukaryota; kingdom Viridiplantae; phylum Streptophyta; class Magnoliopsida; order Rosales; family Cannabaceae; genus Cannabis; species Cannabis sativa. The sequence continues at coordinate 17,949,505 of NC_083602.1, read as the reverse complement.
TTTTGTATTAGTCTTAAAACTTTAAGTTAAGACTAAGTCATCAACATAGCAGACTAGTATTTGAAGTGAAAAATACATGCCAGAGTTAAGTAATCAAAATTTTAAGATACCATCAAAATTTTATGAGGATTAAGAATTCTTGGTTCAAGTCATTCGAATGGACTGAACTAGAGTTCTTTATCTTATTCTCATAATTCTGATAAGCTATTCCTATCCATGTGAATGGTTAGATTTGCTTTTCAGTAATGTTCTTAAGTACCTATCACAAGTATCAACCTAATGAAGATGGGTATAGAACTTTAAAATTCTCCCACTCAATTAAGGTAGTGTGAAACTTTAACAAAGAACTTTCAAAGGTATCAAACTTTTACTTACAACAGTAAAACGAAATGGAACATACAATCAAGATCAAGAATTTATATTGACAACAGCTAACTCACTATATTACTTCCATGTTTAAATAAGATATGTGTTACATAGGGAATTGTGGAATAGACACCACCCCTAAGAATATACATATAGGGTACTATGGATAACCTCCACCCCTAAGTATATAGAGATTATGATCCACCCCTAAAGGTTGTAAAGATCATGATTTTCTTAGTGTGATAGAGTTTATGTGGAGTTGAATACTATCCAGAGTTCATTAGATATAAAAGATCGTTGAACTGCATAGTTTTCTTAACTTTTCTCCACCCCTATCAGATCATAAGATCCTTTTATTAAACAAATTCTTAATAATTGTATGAGAATTAACAATTATTGATAAACATAGAAATAATTTCTACTGTTTATATAATATAACTCTATGAAGAGTTGAAAATATTATAGAATTTGCATCAATAATAAAAACACTTACACATACAAACATACAAATATAATGTGGTAATAATTGATGAAGATAAAATTAAATGAAGCTCAATCTCATAAATTGCAATAGTGAGTTTCGAAAATAAAACTTTATTAATAATAAAAAAAAATGTATTGCAACAATATGAGAGAAACAGGGATAAATATCCCTGACTAAAATTTGAAATCCAAATTGTCTTTAAACTAAAACAATTAATTCAAAAAATTGAAGAGCTTCATCTTCATCTGGACGATTTCACCCTTGGTCCAGCTTGCTGATCCAACTCATCTGAGTTCAAGTAGCTTGGCCTATAAGAAGAAGAAAACAAATAAACAAAGTTTAGTCCAGAATCATAAATCCAATTGGATAACAATTCACTAAACTCTTAAAGTTTATAAATGGAAATACCTTGTTTCTTTGCAAGAAGTTTAGGACATTGGGGTTTCCAATGACCTTTTTCATTGCAGTAGAAACACTTTCCTTTAAGTGTAGCATCACCAGAAGGAGCAGCCTTTTTATTGGCTTTTGTTCGCTTCTTAGTGTTGTGCCACTTCCTCTTCGATTTGGGCTTTGAAGCAGATGCAACATTTGCTTCAGGTTTGATCATCCCATTACCATTACCAGGATTATGAGGTTTACTCCCTTTCGTCTTGGGTCCTCCAATCAAATTTTCATAAGTTTGAAGGTCATTGACTAATTCATGAAAGTCAATTTCCTTCTTATTCATGACATAATTTGATGTATATGGTAGAATGCTGAGTCGTGCTATTCAAGATAAGACTAACTTGAGTAGCACTGTCCATTTCAGCACCATGATCCCGGGCTTCTTGGAAATAACTGGACATGAGGAGAACATGATCACGCACGTTTTGATGAGGTTCCATCCGTGCATTAATGTACTTCTTAGTCGCGTCAAAGCGTGACTGAAGTGATGCCTTACCGAATAGCTCATTTAACTTCGTCATTACTTCAAGAAATTTCCTTCTCGGTTTTAGAAAACCGAGTTTTGAGGGTGTCAACCATGCTAGAAAGCATAAAGTATAGAGCTTTGTCATTTGCTTTCTGCCAACGCTCATACTTTTCTTTCACAGCTTTGGAAGAATTGTCCCCAGACACTTCAGGTGACGGCTCAGTTAAAACAAACAAGGCACTTTCTCCTATGAGAGCAATATTAATGTTCTCATTCCATTTATTAAAGTTAGATCCATTCAGCTTATTTTCAGTCAACAGTGATAACATGGGATTCATTTTCATAATACAGGATACTACAAAATCATAGAAATCAACAAATAGAAATTAAATAATGGTTTAACACAAAATCAATTCAGAAATTATAAGCACATAGCAAGTACGAATGATATGAGAAAATACTTAAAAATTCAATCCTAAATAATTTCCAAGGTTTTCAACAAACTGATATCAGTGTCCCGTTTAGGCGAGAGTCAAAGCTACCATCCATTGAATAGAGTTGTCAGCTCATCTAAAATGTTAAACATTCTAGCAACCATTTATTCGATCAAGATCGGAATCCCGTATTGTCCGTTTAGGCGAGAGTCAAGGCTATTCTATCTCATGAGCTTCTACCATTGTTTCGCAATTTGCAAGTCAAATATGGTCGCCACCATTAGGGTGATCTATACCATATAAAACACTTACAAACCACTTATCATGCGAGATTAAACGGTGCGAAATTGCTAATGAACGTTCCTCCATTAGGGAGGATTACTCACTAAAACAAACGCGGTGTAAAACCCACAATGGAGATCGAATATCTTAATAATAATAAAGCTCATTGTTTAAAATGTATTTTCTTTATTATTCTAATAAATAAATCTCATTAAATTCTAAATTAAGAATTAAAATTCAAAAATAAGAATTTAATATAATATTTATAAAATTATACTTAGATGGTGATTGAAATAAAATTAATTATTTCCATCTTAGTAGTAATCTTAAATATAAATATTAAGGAAATTAATTTAAGTTGAATTAAATAAATAATTAGCAACTTAAAAATTTCCTTTGAGAATATATTTATTGGGTTCGAAAATTTAAAGTATATAAAAATACAATTTTCGAAAATAATAAAAATAGAAAAGAAATACTTCAAGCAAAAATATCACCTATCTAGATATTCTTTGACTAGTTAATTCAATTTCTAATAATATATATATATATTTAAATTCATTTATTTTAAATTAATCAATTAAATGAAAAAATCATTGACTTGAGTTGGTCCAAGAATTAATTAAAATAAATAATTAATTTACGACTCAATCTATTTTTCAAAAAAAAAAACGAAAATATTGCATAATTAAAATGCAAATTTCGAAATTGATTAATAAAATAAAGAAATATATATATATTGAAAATTATTTAAATTTAAGTTGAAAAATTAAATTTCAACCTAAAAAAAATTTTCTATTTAATTAAGTGTCATGAAAAATCAATAAATATTTAAGTATCATGATGAAAATCAACTTAGATATTTAGATTTTTCAAGTTAATTAAATGTATTAAATTCAAGAAATAATAATTAAGTGTAGGGAAGGCTTAATTATTAATTTCTATTTAATACTAGGAAAAATATACTTAATAAAATTGTACCAAAATTAATTATTTAAATAATTAATTTCACAAAGTATAATATCCCTATTTAAATATTAGAAATAATAAGTAGTCTAGAAATTACTATCTAGAAAATATCTTATTTGACTAAGTATCTTTTTCAAAAATTTGAAAAATATCTTAATTTCAAATTTAGATTTAATTAAATATCAGAAATTAAGTTGTAACCACTTAATTTGAAGATATTTTTTAAAGTTAATATTTGAAAAGATATTAACCAAAAATATCTAAAATATTCCATTTTGTTATAAATATTAATAATTATGTGGATGTCCAAATCTTTTATTTATTACCATGAATTGTAATCAACATTCCTCTTTTCCTTAGTTTCCCTTTTTCTTAGTTTCTTAATATCTCACTCTTGTATTTGTATAAATAGGGGTTCACCCCATTGGAATAAACAACTCAGAAATTCTCATTCACTTTCTCTTTCTCTCTTCATCTTCTTCTTCTTTCTTCTCATCTACTTTGTATTATTTTATATTATTTTATAACACGTTATCAGCACGAGTCTCTGCCCAAGCTTCAAGCATGAGTCTCTGCCCAAGCTTCAAGCATGAGTCTCTACCCAAGTCCCAATGTAAGTATCTTGTTAAAGTTCTTGAATTGTTTCAAAGTCAAAATACACTAAATATATATTTATATATATACTCCTCTGACTGAAACAATTTCAAGAATCAGTTGGTTTCTTTTTTCTTTTTATCTATATATCTATATATTATGTATGTATGTATATATTTTTATATATTTATTATTGATTTCATATATATATAATGGTCTTATCATTCATAATATTTACAATATATGTATGCCTATGATATGATAGAAAAAATCTATATAAATTCTACATATATCCAGAAGATTATGTATCATCGATAAAATATTGCATATATCCTAAAGATTATGCATCATCGATAAAATATTGCATATATCCTAAAGATTATGCATCATCGATAAAATATTGCATATATCCTGAAAATTATGCATCATCGATAAAATATTGCATATATCCTGAAGATTATGCATCATCGATAAAATATTGCATATATCCTGAAGATTATGCATCCTCGATAAAATATTGCATACATCCTGATGATTATGCGTCCTCAATAAAATCTTGCATATATCCTGAAGATTATGCAAACTTAATATTCATTATATAGTTGATGAATATATAATGAAAGAGATGAATACATATTTATATATATGTTCTTGTATTCTTTGAGGACAATGAAAAATAATCTAATATCGATATAGATTTTGACAAACATTTTCTGAAGTAAATGTTGTATATTTATCGAAGAAAAAAAATGATTGTATTTATGTGAATACAACTAAAGAATCATTAAAAATGATTATTATTGATGCAATTTTATAGTGGGTTTTGAATACCCAAAAAGAATGTTAAAAAAAATTGCATTGAAACATTAAAGTATAAGAATAACAATGAGCATGACTAATGTTATTTAAATACATGAGGCAGTATTTATTGTTCATCATTCCTTACAGAGAATGATACGAATTGAAGTCAATCACTTTTAAAGATTCCTCGTATTAGTCATGTTATTATACATTGTTATTACTTGCAATGTTGGAAATTATTGAATCTGACATATATTAAAGATTAAATTTTGCATACATCTTGGAGACTATGCAAAAATTGCATTCATATATTCTTTGAAATATCGTAAAAGAAATTGTTGAATAATTTCTTATATTTTTTATGGATGAACAAGTAATAAATTTTTAAGAAATTTATAATAATGTTCTACTTGTTCAACGTCATTCCCCGAAGTGAATGTAATGATTTTAAATAATCAATGACATTATTTACTAATCAAATATTTCCAGAAAAAGTGGAAACAACTAAAAGATGAGATACCACACATAATCAAAGTGCATGAAATTTATATATCATGTGTGGAATTGAATAATAGTGGTCGCGTACCTGTAGTACGCACATACTTATAATCAAGATAAAAGTATACTTGATTATTGAATAGAATGTGAATTGTACAAATTTATTGTACATTTAGAATATTTAAATATCATTCCCTAAAGAGAATGAATAGACATGAAATTCTATTTCAAAGAATATAGATTTCACATATATTGGCAATGCCAAAAGCAAATTAATATATACATATTTTATTATTTCTTGAAATCAATAGTTTCAAACTATTGTTGGTACATGATATGTAAATATATAGTTACTATATAATTCAGTTTGCATATTCCCAAAAGTGGATACATAATTTGCTAATATTTGTTAGTGATCCAATATAATCAAAGTGATAAAGAATCACAAAATGATTAGTTGAAAAGCTTCCTGAAGAAGTCTTACATACAATTGCTACTTTGAGTAGTAAAATATATTTGTATGTACCTAGATGTATAACTTTTATCTAGTTATGAAAGTATAATAAGAAATAACTTATTATATGTACTGGTTGTACATTTAAATATATAATATATCAAGTCATGATAATTAGACTGATGAATAGTCTATTAATAAATTAGACGACTTGTTAAAAAGATACCAGGAAACATGAATGATATATTATGGTTATATCTATTTGACCATTATAACAACATGATGAAGTTGTCATGTACATTTTATATTATACACATCATTGAATTGATGATAGTGATTCCTGAAGAAATATAAAGTTTGATAAACATAATAGTGACTCTTGAAGAGTGTATATGTTTTGGAGAATAATATAATTATATTATTCGTGTATATAAAATGAAACTTGTAATGATTATGTTGTAATGAATTTACATTACCTTTTGAAAGTTTCATTGAAATACAAATTATAGTGAACCTGAAGTTCATGAATTGAATTATTTTGACATGATCATTCATATGCAATAAATTGTCAAAGGATTTGACTAAATTTTTTGTTGAAGAATCTTCTGATTCTTCTCATTGTTAATAAGGCTCAAAAGAAGAATGTGCATATATTTGCACATAGAAAATATTTAAATTATATTTCTTTAACAGTCTTGAGCCATTATTAGATTTTTATTGCATAGTTTCTTATCGAGGTGATAAGATTATATGATCATGCATTTACAAAATGTGTAAATTTATGTATTTCTAATTATACACGCATGACTCATTCTTAGAAATGAATTAAGTTCATAAGTATTGAACTTGAAACTGAAGTTATTGAACCTGAAGTTCAATGTCATATAATATATATATGAGTTTAAATAGATATTGATTCATTGTGATATATTGAAATCCCTACAGGTGTATTAATATTATTAGATATCACAATTTCTTAAAATTCTCTCGATCAGGGGGAGAGAAGCAGTTGGGATCGATGATAATTTTTGAAAAATGATCCTTGCACAAAGTTATAAGAACGATATAGTTCAAAATGATATATACCAACTGCAAATCAATATTACTCAAAGTTGAGATAGAATGAGTTGAAAACGCCTGAAGCGTAAATGAACAATATAGAAATTATTAGTAAATGTTCATTTGATTTGCCCTGAAGTTGTTAAATCTAGAGGTACTCATGGAGATACCTTAATGTTATAAAGTATTAAAATGATAACCGTGATGAAAACGGTACTCGAATAGACTCCCAAGAGAAGTTAGACATAACACATTTAATCATAATTGAATCCCTAAAATGATTCGTTATAGGTACCTATAAATGATAAACATATTTGAAAATATGTAATTTAAAGAGATCTCTATAAGTTATGTCAATATGGGAGGAAATTATCATTTATTGAAATTTTTGTCGACAATAAATATTGAATGTGTGCATATGCAATAAAGTAACATGAGATAGCAAGGATCATTGTATTAGATTTGTCGAGAATTATTGACATACATTTTGATTTTTGGCCAAAATATTATGACGCAATCCAGGCAAATTTACTCACATAAAGTGAAGTAAGACCTGTAGGGTGTGCAAATAAATATTTCTAATGAGAAATTTGCATATATGTATTTGTACATAATGAATTGTTGTACAAAGTTTGCATAGACATGAGATTGATTGAAGTAAGGCTTAAATATTGAGAAAATATAATCATTATTTGATTATAGCCTGGAATATATTTTATGAGGATTTATAAGCGTCACATAAATGTTGCAACAAAAGGTTATTTATTTGGAGCTCCTAATATAGTGAGAATTTGAAATAAGCCTTATCTAAAAATTCTAGAAGAATTTAATACATGTCTTAAGTGATATAAATTCTAAGTCGCGCGCACTATATGACAAAGATCTTTGTATGAAATAAAGACATGTAAGTAAATTATTGTTTGAAAAATACGTATGGTTGTCTATGCAGTATAAATACGTAAATTATACGTTGTGATAGACTCTTGAAGAGTTTTTGATTAATTGAAGAACAAACTTTTATTTCTTTTGTATATCGAGAAATATTAAATGTATAAAGTTTGTTCATTAGTATTGAAGTCCTGAAGTACTTCATATGTATTAAGAATTATAGATATATGATCATTTGATATGAAAATTAAGATCATACAACAAGATGGAATAAATATATGGCCTTAGAGTACCATCATTGTCACAAATGAAAATTTGTAGTACCATTAATGTGTTATGTTCATATCTACTTGAAATTTTAAATTTTCGTATGAACAAAGTTGTGTACACACATGAATGATACAATTAGTTGGATAAAGACTAATGTTCCACGAACCCCTCATCTATAATTTAGAAGTCCATGCATACTCTGAAAGAGTTATAGAAAATATATGATCAAAGATTATATATTGTGATATTTTAAAAGTGATAACAATAATCTTATGAGATATATTATCACCAAAAGAATTATGGATCATATGTGCATGAGGGGGAGACATATTCATGTTGCACTCTTTTTCCTTAGTTCGTGTTTTGTCCCAATGGGTTTTCCCCGGCAAGGTTTTTAACGAGGCAACTTGCAAATAATTATGAATATGAAATATATATTGTACTCTTTTCCTTAGCTCAGATTTTGTCCCACTGGGTTTTTCTGGCAAGGTTTTTAACGAGGCAACTATAAATCATGTTAACATACTTGCATTTTATGAAGCAAGTAGAGAATGTGTGTGAGTGAGATCATTGACATAGCATATTCGGGAAACATATGGATTGCACTCAATAAAGAAGTATCAACCCAAGCAATTCTCTATGGATAATACTGCTTGCATCGTTCAACTAAAAGGAGGTACATTGAAGGAGATAGAGTTAGAACACATTTCACGAAATTCTTCTTTATACTCTTCAAGAAAATGCATATTGGTGTTCAACATATTCAATCAAGTGTCAATCTTACAAACTTATTCACAAAGTTATTACCAACATCAACATTTGAGAAGACGGCAGACAAGATCGAAATTCGTCGATTAGAAGATCTCCACAAATGCCTAAATGAGGGGGAGGGAGTTAGTTTACACTATACTCTTTTTCCTTTGACCAAGTTTTCAGCAAGATTTTTAATAAGGCAGCTATTATGGACATCCAAGGGGGAGTGTTATAAATATTAATAATTATGTGGATGTCCAAATCTTTTATTTATTACCATGAATTGTAATCAACATTCCTCTTTTCCTTAGTTTCCCTTTTTCTTAGTTTCTTAATATCTCACTCTTGTATTTGTATAAATAGGGGTTCACCCCATTGGAATAAACAACTCAGAAATTCTCATTCACTTTCTCTTTCTCTCTTCATCTTCTTCTTCTTTCTTCTCATCTACTTTGTATTATTTTATATTATTTTATAACACATTTTAAGTTAATATTTGAAAAGATATTAACTTAAAAAATATCTTAAGAATCTTTAATAACTAATGCCTAGGATTCCTCAACTTGATTTAAAATTTAAATCAAATATTCAAATTTAAGTTAGATAAGAAAAATCAGTTGATACAACTAATTTATAACTTAAATAGGAATATTTAATTAAACAAGCTCCAGAAAGAATCTAGTTAGTTAAAATTCTATATTTAATTAAATACAAGAAAAATACAAATAGTTTGTCTAGAAATAATATCTAAACTAAAAGTGTTTTTCTTAAAATTAACTTTAAAATATTAAAATGAAAAATAAATTTTCATATATTTTAAAAGTTAATTATGTTGCTAATTCAATTTTATTAGGTCAAACTAATATAATTAACCTAGTACAGTTATTCAAATCAGGCAAATGGGCCTTCACAATTGGGGTAGTTCATGTGAGGGGGTGCTGGGTTCAGTATGTCGTACCCACTTCTATGGCTCCCAACTCTCACACAAGGCCCAAAAGAGAGGAATTTAACATTAAAATAAATAACTGTTATTAATTGAATAGGTCCAATAACTAAATGGACCTAAATAAAATCTATCATGGTGTGATATTTTATTTAGCAACAACCTATATGCATCTATATAATAAAATAAACATATAGGCTCACACAGGCACACTTTGGATGGGTCCTATCATGTTGCTAGGTCATACACAGATGAAAGAAGATTGTAAAATTTACCTGTTACAAATTATTAACTTGACCAAGGGAGCCATCAGATCATTAGATCTGGCAAAAGGTAACCATGGCTATTTGTAATCAAGTAATAATAGGTTTTGAAAAACTTACACACAAGTTTAAACCATATACCCCTGCAACAAGGTTAGCTGGATAGTTGGAAGTAGGATTTATTTAATTTTAAATAAATAATTTCGAAAAATAAATAATTAAATAAATAAAAAAATTTAATTTAATTTTCGAAAAAATAAATCAAAAAAATTAAATATTTATTTCGAAATTATTTAAAAAATAAATATTTAAAATTAAACCTACTTTTGAAAAATTAGGTTTCAACCAACCTAAATATCATTTCAAAAATTTGCTAACTACTTTTTTTTTAAAAAAAAAATAAATGTTATTTTAAAAATAAAAATTAAATAAAAATTAGAAAAGATAAATGAAATATCTTTTCAGATTTTAAATTTAATTTAAATAAATAAAATAACAAAATTTAAAAGTTAGCAAAATATCTTACATCTATTTAAAATTACATGATTATAAATATCTTATTTTAAATTTAAATAAGGTCAAAATATCTAAAAAGATTTAAAAAAAAATCTTAAAAGATAAGATATAATTAAAATATCTTAAAAGATAAGATATCTTGAAAATATCTTAAAAGATTTTATAAATATCTTATAAAATCTGACCTTAAATTTAAAAAAAATAAGATATAATCAAATTTAAAAATAAGATAGATATTTAAGCAAGAAGATAAGTACTAATTCTATTCGAATTCAAATTACACTAATATCTTGAATTAAAATTAAAAAAAAATATTAAATTAATTCAAAATGACAATTAGAATTGAATTAGGAATAGTAATAGTATATATACAAAACCATACAAAAAATCTGAAGTTAATTCCATGAAAAAGCATGAAAAATCGAAGAAAAACGAAAAAATTCGAAACTGTACGGACAGTTCTGCGATCGCAGGAAAAAATCAGCACAGCCCCGATTTTTCAAATCTTCAAAAAATCATAACTAATTCAAATAACATCCAAATTAAGTTCTGTAAAAGGCTAACTTGCTTAATTTTTTCCATACTATCCAATAAAAATAATTCCAGAGACAAAATCGCAATTATTTTCACGAAAATTTCACAAACATCAATCAATCATCAAATAACACTCAATACAACATGATACCATCCAAAGAACATACAAACAATCGTTTTAAAGTCCAAATTTCATGTAAGTAAATCAATTACCATGGCTCTGAGGCCAGTTGTTGGAAATTATTTTACCAGGATCTTAGTTCTACTCACAAGTATGTTTATTAACATCCTAAATAAGAACTTTCTAAAACGATAAATTAAACACATATAAAGTTAAGAAAACCTTACATTGATGCAGCGGAATTAATGTCTCCTTCCACTCAGATCTCTAACCCTTGATTCCTTTCTGTAGCAGAGTATAATCAAGATCTGAGCCCGAATGTCCTTCTTCTTCAAGTTTGATCCTTCACAGTCTTCCAATCTATGATTGAGTTACTGCTTGTTGTGTGTGGGCACTTACTCTTTCACTGGGGTCACGAAAAAGATGAAGAGAAAAGAGAGAGAGGTATTTCGGCCAGGCTATAGAAAGTGGGGAAGGCTCAGTTTTCTGAAGAGAGAAATTTCTGTCAGAAAGATGATCTGAAAACTTGTGAAAGCATGTGTTGTGACTGAGCCATCACTTTCTATTTATAGGCAACTACTAGGTTTAGGTTAGGATTTATTTGGCATTAAAATAATGAAAATATTAATTTGAAAAATCAACATTAAGTGGCCGGCCATGGTGTGGTTATCGTCCTCACTTAATTTTGCAATTTTATCAAATTTTATCTCTATTTTCTCAAAAATGCCAATTTTCCAATTCTAACCTTTTAAATGCCAAAACTAATTATTTAATAACTAAAATAGATTATTAAATAATATTGTCATTTAATTTAATTATTAATTTGACATAAAAAGTCTATTAATAAATAAATAAACCTAGAAAACTCTTTTCTTTACAATTTCACCCCTGCTTAGTGAAAATTCATAAAATTAGACATAGTCTAACTTTAGAATTATAATTGATCAATCACGAATCAATTAATGAGTCTTACAAGCAGAATGTTCTCAACTAGAATGGGGACCATGGATCTATATGCTGAGCTTCCAATAAGTGAACCAAATTTACCAAGTAAATTCCTACTTATTAATTCTTCGTTGAATCCACTCTTAACTTAGAATTGCACTCTCGTACTTATATGAGCATATTGTATGTTCCACGATATCAATATACTATCTCATTTAACCATTGTTATAATCTTATTGTGATTTAAAGATCCTCTATATAGATGATCTACATCGAGATGGGATTTCTTTACCGTTCTCAACCCTCAATGTATTTTGCCCCTTAAAACACTTAGCTACCTGTAAATGGTGTTTAGTGATCTAATAATTAGTCAGTTAAACAAGAGCTCATCCATTTACTTCTATTTGCTAAGCTCGAAGGGAATCATCACTTGACTTCTATACACCAGTAGAAGCTATAGATTCCATATTTATGTTCAGCACTCCCACTCAATCATTCTATCATGTTCTCGAAATATACGTATCACCCTGACCCGAAAGTAGGCTTAACTAATAAATCTAAGAACATGAATAGCAATCCTGAGTTGAGCCTAAGCATATCAGGATTTAGATTCTTTTAATCTTAAGATCAACTACTGATATTGACTTGAAAAGATATGTATAATCTGCAAGTTTGTAATATCTTAACTTAGTTGCAATATCGGTCTGGTCCAATGTATACTCCATACATTCGAAACTAGTATACTTTACTAATGTCCTGGAAAGAACATAACACTTACTCCAAGTGTAAGTACACATCATCGCTGATTATCACATTAGTGTAAATCCAATAACACTGATGAAACAGGGACCAAAACTTTTGATTCATATGATCACAATCACATTCCACTATGTTGACGATACTGTAATTGTGAATAAACATATGATCTGGATTTAACTGATTTTGTGTGTATGAATGTAATAAACATATTAAACATATTAAACCATTAGCATGTAAAATTCATGCAAACATCAATCACTTTAAAATTTCTTATATTGATAACTAATCAGATTGTAAAGAGTTTTATTTAGCGCATAAAACCCAACAAGTGGGAGATCCAAAAGAGAAAGAGTGGAAGAATTTAGAAATGGGTGGCTAAATAAGGGAATAAATTCAGTGTATTACAAAATGAATAAATACAATATACTGAGTTGGAACATTAGGGGATTCAATAAAAGAAAGAAGCATGAGAAAGTTAAAGAAATTCTGTATAAAAATAAAGTGGGAATTGGAGAACAATTTTGGAAACTAAAGTGAGAGGTAGCAAAGTAGAAGAAATAATGAACTCCTCTTTTGTAGGATGGGAGTATTATACAAGTCCACGCAGAATACTAATCATTTGGCTAAGTAAGTATTATATGTTGATGTGGTAGAAGAGAATAAACAGTTTGTACACTGTAGAGTTAGAATGACAATAATTAAATGAAGATTACTGTTTCACTGTTGTTTATGGGAGCAATTTCATAACTGAAAGGTAATGTCTTTGGCAAAGGTTAGCTGGTTTACACATGCTAATGAAACCTTGGCTAATTTGTGAGGGCTTTAACACTGTGTTTTATCGTGGTGATAGAATTGGAGGGAAACCGATATCATTTGGGGAAATTTTGGAAGCCAATAAGTGGATGGCTTTGGGCCTAGCAGATGAGATGAAGAGATGCAGATCTCACTACACATGGATAAATAACCATGAGAATGGAGTAAGAAAATACTTAAGGATTGATTAGGTTCTTAAAAATGAAGAATGAGTTGATCTTCATCCAAACATAGAAGCTCACTTCCAATGGGAAGACATCTCGGATCACTGTTATGCACTAATCAAAAACTTGAAATTGGGTAATTTACGGTACAATTCTTTCAAGTTTTTTAATATTTGGACTGTGCATCTTGAGTTTAGTGAAATTTTGCTCCACAACTGGAGAAAGGAAGTCAAGGGGAGAGATCTAGCTGTTGTTTGTTTCAAGTTGAAAAGACTTCGAAAAGATCTTAGGATCTTTAACAGAGAAAAGATTGGAGATGTTAAAGTTGATTATGAGATGGCAAAGGATATTTACAATAAGGCTCAATTGGAAGTCTAAAAGAACCTTCACAGTTTAAATCTTCAAGGGGAATTAGCTGCTACCTGAGAGAAGCTAAGAAACAACAGTACACTACTTGAAAGTTTCTTAAAACAAAAAAGCAAGGTAGATTGGCTGAAGTTTAGAGATGAAATTCAACCTATTTCCATGCTTGTATTAAGAAAAAAAAGGGAGTCAAATAGGATTATAAATTTTATTGAAGAGAATGACCATATTGTGGATGATTATCCAAGAGTTATTACTCACTTTCTCTCTCACTTCAAGTGTTTAATGGGATCTTCAAGTATTATTACGATAACTATACTGCCACAGATTAGTAGAGAAGGGCCATGCCTTTCCTTAGATCTTCTGTAATGACTGTATGATTAGAATATGTATTACTAAAGGCGATTAACATCAATTATTGATATTTTCTGATTATGCACGATTTTATTTGTTACAGGTCCCATTTTTAAAAATGGACATTAGAGTTATAATTTATCATTTCTGAAGATTTTATTAAACTCCAAGGGTACTATTTATGTCATATGTAAAATTAAAATTTTTTTTTTATGATTCTTGTTCAGTGACGATGAAAAATGCGACTGATGGTCAATAGAGTCAAATGGGTGAGTTTAAAACTTTTTATTTAGGGGGGTATTCATATATTGATATTTGGAGTATCGAGTTTAGGTGGGGTTATGGTTTTGTACCACTTTATCCCTAGACCTATATGTTGCTTAAGTGTCAAGCAAAGGACAGAATTGGAATTTGCCACTTATTGAGATTTTGTCCTATAGTGCAGTTAGTAGAAACTCTCAAGTTTTGTTTTATGTTGATTGTTTGATTTAGTTCATTATGAAAATAGAAAAGGGAAATTAAGAGAAAAACCAAAGTTATCTCATTCTCTCTCTCTCTCTCTCTCTCTCTCTCTCTCTCTCTCTCTCTCTCTCTCTCTCTCTCTCTCTCTCTCTCTCTCTCTCTCTCTCTCTCTCTCTTCCATCTTCGGCCCTAGAAGAACTAAGGAAAAACCTAGGTTAGGCTTCCATATTCAAGCTATTTTTCAACAATGATTGAGGAGAAACCTTAAACCAAGATCAAAGGTAAGCCGTAGATACTTTATTCCTTGTTGTTTTTGAAGTTTTAAGCTTGGTTCTCTTTTGTGATTTTTGGGAATTTTGGGGTTTAGTTTTATTTGAGGATGAATTGTGTTATATACTATTTTAAAGCTTGATTTTATTTGTTTATGGCTTGTTTTTGGAAGTAGTAGCAGCTATAGCAGATTTGAGGAAGTTTGGGTTCTATGAACTCAAGTTTTGCTCATCCATGGTGAATTTCATTGCATGTTGTTTTATATGCTTTTGAGTTATAGGTTATGTTTAGATTATCCCAAATTGCTATTCTGGAAAGTTTGGTAGCTTTTGGTTAGGTTGGGAGCTAATTTTGGGGGCTTAAAAATTGGGAATTTTTAGAGCCCTTGCTGCCCAAGAGAAGCTTCTATGATCGAAGGAGCTTCCATGATTAGAGGAGCTTACGTGATTGAAGTAGCTTCCATGATAGGAGGAGCTTCCATGATAGGAGGATCTTCCATGATCGGAGGAGCTTCCATGATCGAAGGAGCTTTTATGATCGAAAGCGCTTCCATGATCGGAGGAGCTTCCATGATCGGAGAAGCTTCCACGATTAGGGAGCTTCCAGAATGGGACTTTACCAAGGAAATCAGTTTTTGTATTTTTGCCATAACTTTTCAATCGGATGTCCATTTTGGACTTTCTATATACCGTTTTAAAGCTTATGACAAGCTCTACCATATGGAATATAAATTAGAGTCGAACTATGTATTTTTTTATAAGGGTATTTTCACTTTATAGTTTAATAGAAAAACCTTAAGTTCTATACATGCATTAGAGAAGTAATCTAGAGTATACACCTATCCGTCTTACATTGTGACATAAGGCCTTCATTCAACATGTGAATTTTCATTCAGGTTGACTGACACACTTGAATCAGGAAATGAGGTAAGACCAACATAGAATGTATATGTATATATGTGTGTATTATATGCATGCTGATTATATGATTCATACACTATCAACACTAGTATGGTAGCGATACTGAGTGCATTGATACAACATATGATGTTTAAGGGTACAATCTAGTGTTGCCAACACTAGTACAATTAGGTATGTGGTGCATGTGGTACAACACTCAATGGTACTTAGGGTACGGTTCAAACCCTACCAACACTAGTACAGTAGCAGTACGTAGTGCATGTGGTCTAGAGGTCGTACCTTTGTTAAGAACGTTCTTAAGCATTTGTTACACCTTGTGGATAGGGGTATGGGCGCCTAGATACAAGTCGGTGATATATTGTATGTTATATGCTTTTATATGTCGACTCATAGTTATTGCTTGCATGTGTAGGTAAATGAGTATGGAGCTCGAGGATAATTGTACATGTCAAGATGGTACGACTTGGAGAGTTTGGTCTCGGGACGACTTAGGCTTATTTTGTAGTAGATTGTGCGACAAAGTTGTCAAGTTCATTTTGATCATGTGAATTAGTTTAAAAGCGGGATCTCGACCTTTTCGTATAATTATATATTTATAGTTATAAAAGTCTAATGTTAATCAAAAGTTTAAATTTATCATAACTTTTGAGAAAACCCTTTGATTAGCAAAGGAGTGCAGAATAATTAATAGATCAATGTAGCGTGCCTAATCATTAGGGCATTACATCTTCAGATCAATCTCATCAAGTCTTTTACTCAGTGAGATGTGAAGAAAGCTCTATTCTCCATTCTAGACTTAAAGAGCCTAGGTCAGATGGTTTTGGGTCTAAATTCTTCAAGAGTATGTGGAAAGAACTGTGAAATGAAATCTCTTCTGCTGTTATTCTATTTTTTCAAAATGGGAAATTGCTGAATTAGTTGAATGAAACTCTTCTCATGCTCATTCTAAAGACAGAAATGCCTTCACAAGTTGTGGACTACAGACCAATAGCGTGTTGTAACACCTTGTACAAATGCATATTAAAAATGCCTTGCTCGAGATTGTTTGAAGTTCTACTAAACATTGTTGATAAGAATCAAGGTACATTTATTAAGAATCGTTATCTTGCTCTTAATGTTCTCATTTTACAAGATTTGTTGAAGGGTTATCAAAGAAAGAACTTCTCTCCCCGATGTTTGATGAAAGTTGATCTAAGCAAGGATTATGATACAATTGATTGGGAGTTCTTGGAAAAATTACTAAAAGCTTACTGCTTTCCAAGGCAGTTTATTTTGTGGATGATGGTTTGTGTTAGGAATTCAAAATATCTATTTGTGCTGAATGGGAAAGTTCAAAGTAATATTTAAGGGGCAAAAGGTTTACGACAAGGGACCCTACTTCACTCCTTACCTTCGTTCTTGTGATGGAATATTTTGCTTATCATCCCTGCAGAAGCTTGAAGCTAATTAACCTATGCTTTTTAAATGATCTAATCGTTTTCTGCAAAGTAAATGCTAATTCAGTCAAGTGCATTGCTGAAGCTTTCTCAAATTTCAGCAACTGTTCAGGGCTAATAGCAAATCACCAAAAGCCATATATTTACTTTGCATGTGTCAATAAAACTGCTAGGCAGGAGATTCAGCAACTGATTTCTTTTAACACAGGGAGTCTTCCGTTAAAATATCTTGGGGTTTTCCTTAGAGCAACCAAACGGAGATAGGAGGATTGTGATACCATCATATAGAAGCTCAAAATAAGATTACATACTTAGGCTAGTTGTCATCTCTCATTTGCAGGTAAAGCTCTCCTCATTAACACAATCTTAATTGGAATTAGATGTTACTGGATGAGTATTTTTTAGCTTCCTCAGAAGGTGGCCAAAGAGATAGATCAGATATGCAAGAATTTTTTATAGGGTGAAAAAGGGAACACAAGTAAGTTGCACATGGCTTCTTGGGAGCTTGTTTGTAAACCAAAACAACTTAGAGGATTGGGATTCTGAGAGGGACCTAAATGGAACAAGGCGACTTTAAAAAAGTACCTTTAAGCAATCACTTCAAAACAGGATGTGCTTTGGATTAAATGGGTAAATAACATTTATTTGAAGGATAAAGACATCTGGTCTCTAGAGCTAAAAACTGATGTAAGTTGGTACTAGAGAAAGCTCTTGAGACTTAGGGATGTCTTCATCAAGGAGGATATTATTCAAGCAGGGGTTACTGGTAAATTTAAGATTGAATAAATTTATGATAAGCTTGTACGTGGTGATCAATATGAGTTTATGGCAGCTACTTGGTGTAAGCTATCGACTCCGAAGCACAGATTCATTATGTGGCAAGCACTCCACAACAATCTCCTAACTAGAGACAATATAGTAAGGAAACACATACCAATTGATACAAGGTTTTTTCCTGTAAGTGAGTGGGAATTTGAGTCACATAGTCATTTATTTTTTGACTGCCCTTACTCTTGGAGAGTCTTACAACAGATTAAGAGTTGGCTTGGAAGTCAACTTTGGCCTAACTCTTTTGAGGATCTTTGAATTAGCTCAAGGCAAAGAGACTGAGAACACTCATGTAGGATGAATTTATTTGTTGTCCTAGCAGGTGCAATTTATTGTATATGGTTCAATCGAAATACATGTGTATATGAGAATAAATACTTGAGTCTAAGATTTATATATGAGAGTATTAAAGAAATTCTAAAGAGCAGACTTAATCTTATAAATGAAAGGAGATTATCTAGTATAGATAGGTATGTTCTCATTATGGTAAAAGAGTTGTAAGTCTATATCTATGAGGGGCTTCCCTTGAGTTGTAAATCTGGTCAGGTTGATTAATAGAAAATACTTTTCTTGATAAAAAAAAAAATCACTACATATACAACAAGTCACCAACAAGTTGCCTATCTTTTATGTATTTTTTTATTAAAAAAATTAATTATTGTATTTAATATTTTTGTTTAAATACAAAAATAGTATTAACCATTAGATTAAGATCTAAGGGTCATAAATAAATTATTAAAAGTAGTAATTAATTTTGATCACTGCCATTGAAGGACCCTTATATAAATGTGTTGTGTATATATAGATATATAAATGAGGAAGATAGGAGAGGTCAGGTCTAGGTTTTTTTTTTTTTGGTTTGATGATGGGAGTGACGGCTGAGGAAGTTAGATGTAGGTTTATAATTTTATTTAAAATATATATTTTTTAAATTTTGGGTATACTGGGTGGAACCCACCATACTCAATCAAAACTCGGTATCGAAAATTTGAAACTCGGCACAAAAAATAGGTGGGTTACACTCGAAACTCAAAAATTTGAACCTAAAAAACCCGAAATTCAGAATACTAATATTTAAAATATTTTTGCACATCCAATGTGCAACCCTATTGTATATGTATATTTTAATTTTTACTTCAATAAGGTTATATATATTGTTTTAACTTTTAAAATATTTTAAGAGGTATTTGATAAGATAAGTTTAAAATAATTTGATTAATTTTAATGTTAAAGGAGAGAATGTTTGATTATGCATAAAAATATTTAAGTAAGTTAAATTATTTGGTTGATAGAATTTGATGGGTAAATGGCGGCAAAACCCCCAATACTTTCGTTTTGGTTTCACTAAACCCCCAAAACTCAAATTTATGCGGGTAAACTCCCAAAACTAGGAAACTGTTAGCAATTTAACACTTCCGTCCAAATTTAGTTGTTAACTGCCAGGTTGGATTGTCCACGTCGACACAATAAACACGTGGCACAATTTTATTGGTTCACGTACAAAATTATTTAAAAAAATTTTAAAAATAAAATAAAATTAATTTAAAATTTATAATTTTTTTTCTTTCTTTCTTTTTCTTTTTCCTTCTTTTTTGTCTTTTCTCAAACACATATACCATCTTCTCTTTCTCTCTCTCGCAGGTACACAAGCCCACCACCATCTTCAACCCATTGTGGCTGCAGTGAGGCAGCAAGCGTCCAAGACCACCAGCATGCAGCCCAACCTCCTCCAGCGTCGTCCTCCTCCAGCCTCGTCCTCCTCCGCCGACTTCGAAGCCATTAAAGCCACCACCCACCATCTCCCCCATCTCAGATTTGCCATTAAAGTCGGCGAACAAAGATGTAGCTTCGACGTGGTTGTGGAGGAGGACGTGGGGACCACCAAGCTAGCTCGGATCGATCTCCTCTGTCTCTCTCTTTCCCGATCTCTTCTCTTTCTCTTTATATTTAGGGTTTTCAAATAGTTGTGAGGAAATAAAATTAGGGTTTTTAAATATTAATTTTGGGGTTAAGATTTCGTATATATATATATGTGTGTTTGTTTATTTGTTGGATTTGAATTTGTGTTGAATTGGTTTGAACTTGGTTTTGTTGTTTTTTTTTTTTGTGATTTGGATGGTTGTGGTGGTAGCAGATGACTGAAGAAGATGAAGAAAAAGAAGATGGTGGTGGTGGTGGTAAGGAAGGAATGGTGGTGGGTGGTGGGTGAGTGGCTGGGAAGGATTTAGGTTTAGGGTTCATAGTCAAAGAAAAAGAAAAAAAAGAAAGGAAAAAAAAAAAGGAAAAAGAAAGAAAGGAAAAAAGAAGAAAGAGAAAAAAAAGAAAAAGATTTTTTTTTAGTTTTTTTATTTTTAAAATATTTAATTTTTTATTTTTTTAAATAATTATTTACGTGGACCAATAAAATTGGGCCACGTGTATATTGTGTCCACGTGGACAATCCAACCTGGCAGTTAACAGCTAAATTTGGACGGAAGTGTTAAATTGCTAACAGTTTTCTGGTTTTGGGGGTTTACCCGTAGAACTTTGGGTTTGGGGGGTTTAGTGAAACCAAAACGAAAGTATTGGAGGTTAGACTGCCATTTACCCTAATTTAAAATTATTAATATGTTATATTTATTGTATTATGACTGAAGAAAATGTTTATATACCACTCTTTTGAAAGAATTTAAGTTTTTCCTTTTATGGGTAGTCTTATTTCTTTAGTAATAATTTTAAAAATATATCTCACACTAAATATGATAATGTGAAAATTATCATTCCACTAAAAGATATTACAATATAACAAATAATTTTTAAATATCGATAAAATAAATATTAAATATAACTTATATATTTTTATTTTTTCTTAATTAAAAA
The DNA here is from genome assembly GCF_029168945.1 of Cannabis sativa. Lineage (NCBI taxonomy): Eukaryota > Viridiplantae > Streptophyta > Magnoliopsida > Rosales > Cannabaceae > Cannabis > Cannabis sativa. Next base: position 17,928,193 of record NC_083602.1, on the reverse strand, counting down.
AAAAGAAAAGAAAAAGAAAAAAGAGTAAGATTTTGGAAACATTTATAGTACACCTCTGAAAAGTATTATTTTAGTATGTATTTTATTTGATTCAGTATTTAGGAGAGTTTTATAATTTTTTTTTCATATTCGTATACTTTATACTTACTTAAAACTATATGTAAATTTTTTTAAAATTTAGAATAATTTATAGTACTGAAAATAAGGTTCAAACAGTTGTTTACAATATGTATAAAAAAATAGTTATGCGTACAAATATTTGAATCTTATTTTCGGCACTATAAACTATTTTATTTTTTCTAAAAATTGACTGGTAATTTTAAATAACTATATCGTATAGCATTATATAAAATATTTAGACTTACCAGATGCCAAAATAGATTACAAAATGACCAAAAAAAAATCATATTAAAAAGTATATTATAGAAGAGAAGTGCTACCGTTAACCTCACATTAAAATCTCTTAGTCAATTTCTGTGTCCAAAATTACATGCCAGATTTTTTTTTTCATCACCGTGTTCATATACTCACAACATCATCCCTGTAGATTTTTAAAAAATTTCGAATAGTTTATAGTGCCAAAAATAGGTTTGAAGTGTTTGAACATGCGTGATAAATTGAAATATTAGGAACTTTGTTTTTGCAACTGTAAACTATTTGAAAATTTTAAAAAATTTACAGGGATGATATTGTAACTATAACAAATACTGTTATGAAAAAAATATTTCGGCATATGATTTCGGATGTAGAAGTTGACTAAAAAATTATAATAAGAGGTTGTTATTAGCACTTACTTATCCCAATTTTTTAAGGTATAAGTTTGAACCAACTCTAGTCATGGCACCATTCCAAATTTGGAAATCCCGAAGAGAAAAATTAAGGAATCTCATGAGCATGTAGCAGCTCTCCGAAATTCCCCAAGAATTGACCAAGACCATTTTGATGCTCTCAAGAACTCTGAATCTATTCTAGACGATGTATTGGCACAAAAAGAAGATTATTGGCATCAACGATCAAAAATATTGTGGTTACAATTAGGAGATTCAAATACAAAATTTTTCTACCAACGTGCTAATGCTAGACATAACACCAATCACATCAAGAAACTTAAAGACTCAAATGGCAACACTCAAACTAGCGTTCCTGACCTTATTGATTTTATCACTACTTATTTTCAAAGAATATTCAGAAGCCAAGGTCTTTACCAACACTCTATTGATGCTATATTGGCAATAATTCCAACCACGATTTCTGTAGAATCTTAATTGGCCATTTCAACACCCTACACTGCAGAGAAGATTTTTAATGCTTTGAAATCAATGAGTAGTGATAAAAGCCTTAGTTTGGATGGCATGTCAGTCTTGTTCTTTACAACTTATTGGCACATCATTCACTGAATCTGTTTTGGATGTTCTTAACAATGGTGTTGATCCAACATTGTTCAATAAGATTTTCATCACTCTCATACCTAAAGTAAAGAAACCAAACCATGTCACCCAATTCCATCCGATAAGTATGTGCAACGTTCTCTATAAATTGGTCTCCAAGTCAATTATCCTACGACTACAATCATGTTTTCCAATGGCTGTATCAGAATATCAAAGTACTTTCTTATCTCAGCGGCTAATCACTGACAATGTTCTTGTAGCTTTTGAACTGTTACACTCCCTTAAAAATAGGAAATGTGGTTCTAAAGCCTATGCGGCAATCAAATTGAACATGAGTAAAGCATTTGATCGTGTAGAATCGCACTTTGTGGCTTAAGTTATATTGAAGATGGGCTTTGGGACAACTATTGTACAACTCATTCTTCATTGTTTACAGTCAGTATCTTATTCATTCTTATTAAACAGAGTAGTACATGGTGATCTGGTTCCTAGCCGAGGTATACGACAAGGCAATCCTCTTTTACCCTATCTATTTCTAATATGTGTTAAAGGTCTCTCTTGGCTATTACAACATGAGAAAAGCATTGGTTCTTTGCAAGGTTTGAAAGTTTCAAGGTCAGCTCTACTAGTGTCGCACCTTTTCTTTGTTGATGACAGTGTGCTCTTTTGTCGTGCTACTAAACAATCAGCAAGGTCTATTAAAAGATCTCTTGATCTATATAGCAACGCTTCATGCCAATCTATCAATCCCGATTGTGTTCTCTCTTTCTCATATAACACAAGAGAGTAAGACCAGAGATTTTTCCAACATCTATTTGGCATGCCAATCCAGCCATGTCATGAGTAATACTTGGGGCTTCCCTCTTTTGTGGGGCGTGATAAAATGAAGCTCTTTTATGGCATCACAGATAAAATTTGGAATCTTCATAGCTTTTGGAAAGAGCAACTATTTTCAATTGGTGGAAAGAAGGTTCTTTTAAAGGCGGTAGTACAAGCTACTCCTACCTACGCCATGAGCTATTTTAGGTTGCCAATCACTTTATGTCGCCAAATAGAAAGCATGATGGCTAGATTCTGGTGGAGTTCTACAGCATCAAATAATTCAATTCATTGGAAGAATTGGAATTTCCTTTGCAAAGCTAAAATACACAGTGACTTGGGCTTTCAGAATTTCATACATTTTAGTCAAGCTCTCTTGGCCAAACAAGCTTGGCGTCTTCTGGAATTTCCACACTCCCTTCTAGGCAAGATTCTTCAACACATGTATTTTTTGAATGGTCAATTTCCTATTGTTGATCTTGGTAATTTCCCATCCTTGACTTGGAGAAGCATTGTTTGGGGTAAGGAGTTATTGTTTAAGGGGTTAAGATAGAGAGTAGGAACTTGTAACAATATCTTCTGTAAATTCGACCTTTGGATCCTAGGGCACACTTGTTTTACACCTTTTTTGTTTGAAGGTTCTAATCCAAGTTTGGTAGTTTTTCATTTAATAAACCAGAATAGGCTGTGGGACTTGGTGGCCTTGCAATCAAATTTTTGCCAAGCTGATGTTGACAGAATTCTTAGCATCCAACTGAATTTATTTCCATCAGATGAAACAATGATATGGTACAATTCATTCACAGGATGCTACACTGTAAAATAGGCTATCACTTTGCTATAAGCCTTGCTGAATAGGAGGATACATGTAGCTTTACCTCCATTGAACGTTGGTGGAAAATTTTTTGGAAGCTGAATCTTCCATCAGAGATTCACATTTTTTTATGGAAAGCTTTTTACATGGCACTTCCTGTTGCCGTAGAGCTACATCGAAGACACAATGCTGCTAATTCTTTATGTCCTCTCTGCAGATCTCATACTGAAACAACAAATCATGCCTTATTTTTTTCACAAAAGAGCAAAGGAAGTGTGGCGTCTCTTGAACTTACAAATTGATTTAAACTTGCTTGTTTTACCACTTGTGAAGATTTCCTTCTACATCTCTCAGCTAGGGGTATTTATAAAAACTGAAAAATTGAAATCGACCATCGAACTGACCAGACCGTAACCGAATTTTTGGTTCCACGTCATCACCGAATTTGGCGGTCGGTTTCGGTTACAGTTTTTTTAACATGGCAGTCGATTTTGGTTTTTGAAACAAAAAGATGGTTAAACAAAAAAATTGCCAAAAACAGTCCAAAATCGTCAAACTAAAAAACCGCTAAAAACTGCCAAAAACTGTATGATCAGTTTTATATCGTTATGATTTCTAAACGGTCGGTTATGATATTCATAAAATAAAATCCGTAACCGACTAGTCGGTTATAAAATTGTAAAAACTGACCATAACCAAATGATTTTTACCCTTACTTTCAGCAAGCCTTCCAACAACACATTTTGAGCAGTTTATTGTCATCTGTTGGTGCATCTGGTTTAAAAGAAATGTTGAATACCATGGAAAAATTGCAACAAAAGCTGATGCAATTTTATTGTTTGCGACATCATATCTGCATAAATATCAAGCTGCTCGTACTACTACTCAAAGGCTTGAGACACATCCATCAGCAGCAACCATGGCTTCAAGTGCTCCTTCTCGTCTTACTTCAAAGCCCAAATGGTTAGCTCCACTTTCGGAAAGACTCAAACTTAACACAGATGCTGCTAGTAACGAGTCTAAAGGTGTTATTGGTGTCGGTGCACTCTTAAGAGACTCTTCTAGTGTTATTGTTGCAGCTTTATCTAAGCCACTTTAGGGCTTTTTTTAATTTGAAGAAATGGAAGCATTAGCCTAGCTTTAAGTTTTGACTCCTATCTCTCAATTCATCAGCAGATTACATATAAACTGATTCACTCATGGTGGTTCAAGTATTGCAATCTTCTCATTTATTTTCTTTAACTTTTAATGTTATTTTGAATGATGTTAACTTTCTAGTGTCTGATTTTCCACGAGTACATATCACTCATGTTTTCAAATATGTTAATACTCATGTTTATATTTTGGCTAAGTTTGCTCTTACAGTAGATAGTGGATGTTCTTTGGCAGACATTTTTTTTTATCTCCAACTGTTGTCTAATTTGATCTAAATTAATATAATACTCTTTCTCTCTCAAAAGAAAACCAACTTACCATTAAAAAAAAGAAGTTTGAATCAACTTTATGTCAATAGGGTCCGTTTCTTAATTTCAATTGCGAAAGGCCCCACGTTTCTACTACCAAGTCCCCCCGCTATAAATTGACCCTGTCTAAAACACTTGTACACAAGAGTTGATATTCTCACGACAAGCCAAGGCGAAATTCGTAATCTTACGTCCGATCTAGAGAGAGAAACACACAATAAAGAATAAGATAGAGAGAGAGAGAGAGAGTTTTTTGTTTTAGTTATTTGATTTAGAGAGAGACACATTGTGTATGAAAAGGACTCGTGGAGGGTCGCCCTGTGCGATGCGTGGAACCCAGGTGACAGAGAGAAAGAATGGCTGTACCTGACATCGTTTCCTTCTTCAAGCATGGCGACCAACAATCATAACGCCTCCCCAACCCTAGCCTGCTCCATCTCAATCTGAAACTTAAACCACCTCCTCTTCTTCCAGGTTGCTCTCTCTCCCTCTGCAACCCGCTGCTGTTTTTTTTTTCAAAGGTTCGATTTGCTAAACCTTTAATGGAGTTCAAGCTTTTGTGTTTCTAACCCACATTGTTCTTAACTACTTTATTTCTCCAATTTATCATTTTGTTTTGAAATTCCCTCTTGCTTTTCCTTACCTTTCTCGGAAATTTTGACCTTTCCGAGAAATTGCTCATAATTTTGCCATTCTTGTTCTGTTTGAATATTCATGGGATTTTGTTTTTGTTTTTAGGTGTGTAGAGATGGCGGAGGTGACGAAAGTACTGTACATAGTTGTGGTGGACGAAGAAGAAAAGAGGGAGAAAGGGAAAGAGTCGTTTCGTTATACGCGTCCCGTTCTGCAAAGTACTCTTCAACTCATGGGTTGCAAAGCTCGGCATGCATTTAAGGTAAATTCCTTGATCGCCTATTTCTTTTCGGTTTTCAAGTATTGATCATCTGACCTTGTGTGTTTTTGTTGTTTTGGATTGAAAAGCTAGGTTTTATACGGCATAAGTTTGCTACCAAATTCTGCGTTTCTTGATTTGTTTGTTTTGTTTTTGCTTTTCAAGGCTTTTGTGGTTTTCAGATCTGGATTTGCATGGATCGTTTTCTGGGAATGTTCTGAATTTCACTATTCAAAGTCTTAATGATTATGTTGCTAAGTAATTCTTTTTCAGAGTCAACATAGGTTTATCCTATTTACTTTGCGGTCGGTGCGTTTGTTTTGCTATCCAATGTTTTATTCTCTAATCACAGAGTAAAATGTCCTTCTCACGGCACGGAAGTAGTCTTACACACATATATATGTATATATATCTATATATATGTTTACACACGGTGCGTTTTCCTGTCACCTTCAAACTTGACCTGTTAAACTTCGTTTTATTGGGGAAATTTTTGAATTTTGTTGTACACGAACCACTTACCTTCCTTCTGTCTTTCTTGTCTTCAACAGTCCTTTTCCTACATCTATTTTCTTCATTCGGACCATTTCAACTCTCAATTCCTCACCTTTTTTATATCATTTAGTTTACAATATTCTTGATTCTGATACTGTTACAATGTAAGCTCTTAATCTGGACCGACCCTACCTGTTATTGAGGTGGGGTACGGTCCTTTACATTACCACCTTGAGAGCAGGGTTCCCCATGTGATTGCAACTTGGATCCATAGATTTCATTCACTTTGCATGAACAAGCGTTGTTAATTGGCTCTCTCCCTTGCAACTTTGTGTACCTATTTTGTTTGTCTTATTGATTTTATATTTCAAATCTTTTTAACTTTGAAACTTCAAATTTTTGACTGATGAACACATTCAAATATTTTAGATATTTTTCTCTTGTTATTGTTATTATCTTCTGGTGGTTGGTGACTTCTCATGCTTCCTCAGCTTAGCTGGTTCATTTATTTTTCTGAAAATCCGTAAAGAGTATTTACTTACACTTGAGATGGTTTCCCTGGCAGATTAGCCAAAGAGTTTTTGAGTTGTTAAGACTTCTAGAAGGGCAAGATAAGGCAGGTTCCAATGCTTCAATTGACCAGGACGAGAAGGGAAATGCTTTTCATAGAGACAGTTTCTTGGAGAAAACAGAGGTTGTCAAGCAATTAGTTTCTGGGAAAGATGATAAAAGTAGGAGTGTACCATTCGAATTGTACAAAAGACGCACAACTATTGTTGTTATGAGAGAAACCTTTCTAAATGTTGTTTGCAATGCCTTGGCTGAGTATAAGTATGTTGGTCCTAACCAGAGGGCAGACCTAGTATTGGCATGCAGGTCAGAAGGCCCCATATCCTTTCACCTATTATTATTATTATTATCAATGATTTCTTAAAAAGTCCCTTAATTTATAACTTCTATGCTTAGACCTTTAAAAGCAGATTTCACTATAAGCAATTATTTTAGAAGGATTCCCAGTATTTTGGGTGTCTCATGCTTCCAGATAATAGTTAAGCTGCTGTGATTAATTTTCCGAGGTTCTGTTGCTTACTCCCTTGAACAGTTAAAAGTTTCTTCACATGTAATGTTTTTGAGATGAAACACAATGTGTGTTTCAAAGCAAGAGAAAATCAGTTATAGAATGGGTTTCTAAACCTTAGCAGTACTATGTACTTATAGTATATGCCTAAGCCTTTTGTAACATAGTTGAGTTGGATTTTGTTTAGGGACTTTTTTAATCTCAAGAAATGGCGATATATTGAATAACTATGTTTTGACATTTATGTTCTCAGGTGGTTAGATTTTCAGGGCCAATTGTTTTACAAAACAATAGTAATTTTTATTTTTGTAGATTATGCTTCGTGAACTATGAGAGCTTCTTCCTACTTTTATGATTAGCATGTCCACCCTTATTACTCTTGATTAGAATATGTTTTTGGAAATCAGACTATCTGTTAATATTTATGGGAGTCGTTAGTTTGCTTCTTTTTAGATTGTGTTTTTATTTATTTAAAAATAATTGTCATTGTTAACTTTGAAAGCAGTTCTACAATTTGTATTCCCCCTTTCCCTGCTATACTCTGCTTTGCAGTATTTACAGTCCTTTGTGATATTTTTCTCCTGCAGAATTCGAGAAAGGAAGGAATCTATAACTGTCTTGTTATGTGGCACTAGTGGCTGCGGCAAATCTACTTTATCTGCCTTGCTGGTATTTCACTTTTACTTACCTTTTTTACAGTGTTATCGGTTTTCGTAGACCCTAGTTGTTATTTATGATGCTTGGATTAACTAGTGGGGCATTATATGTTTTCCAATTGGTGAAAGTTCGGAAGTTTGAATTTCCTAGTTCCTTGCTATTTTACTATGCACTCCATTAATTACATTGTCAACACTTTTCTTGTCTTGCAGGGTAGCAGGTTAGGAATTACAACAGTGATATCTACCGACTCCATTCGGCATATGATGAGAAGCTTTGTAGATGAGAAGCAAAATCCTCTACTATGGTCTTCAACCTATCATGCAGGGGAGTTCTTGGATCCCGTGGCTGTTGCAGAAGCAAAGGCTAAGAGGAAAGCCAAAAAGTTAGCTGGTACGACACATTCACTTTCTAAAGACGAAGCAGCTAATGGCTCTACTGCTGGGATGTCTGAGGCTCATAAATTGGAGGTTGGCTCTGGTACTACTGATTTGCTCAGTCCAAAGCAGATGGCTGTTGAAGGCTTCAAAGCTCAAAGTGAGATGGTAATTGACAGTCTTGATCGCTTGATTACAGCTTGGGAAGAGAGGAAAGAATCTGTGGTTGTTGAGGGTGTCCACTTGAGCCTTAATTTTGTGGTAAATAAATACCTAAGTTATACATTATCAAACATTTCCACTTTTTCTCTTTTTGAAAGGATGCCTGTTTTTTTTTTCTTTTTTTTTTTTTCATATTAAATGAATTTTTCTTGATCCCCAGATGGGACTGATGAAGAAACATCCCTCAATCGTTCCATTCATGATTTACATCACAAATGAAGATAAGCACTTGGAACGGTTTGCAGTTCGTGCTAAGTATATGACTTTGGACCCAGCCAAAAACAAATATGTAAAGTACATACGTAACATTAGAACAATTCAGGAATACCTGTGCAAGCGGGCTGACAAGCATCTTGTACCCAAAATAAACAATACCAATGTTGATAAGAGCGTAGCAGCTATCCATGCAACAGTATTTAGCTGTCTTCGAAGGCGTGAAGCTGGTGAACAACTCTATGACCCCATGACAAATACAGTTTCTATGGTAGATGAGGAATATAGAAACCAATGTGCAGCTAACTCCTTGAGTTCTAAAGGAATGTTTCAACTGATTCAAAGGCAAGGTTCATCGAGGCATCTTATGACTCTTGTTAATATTGATGGTACGGTGGCTAGGACTTGGCCTATTGAAGCAGTTGATGGTAATGGGAAACCTTTGTTGGGCAATGTAGATCAGACTGGCAAGGGAGAACCAGTTAATCTTCAGTTTGGGCTATACGGGATTACTGCTTGGCCCAGTGATGGTGGCACCAGTCATGCTGGAAGCATTGACGAGTCAAGGGTTGATGGAACTGAAACTGGTAGCAGGTATTATTCTTCTTGCTGCAGCTCACCAAGGATGTCTGATGGACCTTCCAAGGAGGTATACTAGAACCCTAGAGTTTAATTCCGTAGTTTATACACTGATGATTTTGTGTACTGATCTGATTGAAAGAACAAGTGTTGGGGAAATGTTCATTTTTGTAAATTTAAGTTGTATTAGTGGTAGAAGGGTAATTTATCCCATTCTGGATATTGATTGTTATTTTGACATTCAGCTCAAGGAGGAGAATTCAGTTTATGGCAGTGATGGCAGTGATGAAGAGGTTGATGACCAACCTGAGGCTGGCAGCGATGACGATTTCAGTGATGATGGTGACAAACTTGTTGATGAGGAGGTAAAAGATATTTGATTGGTGTTTTTGTTCAAAACTACTAGCTTGAAATAGACTACATCGAGAAGTGGGAGACCTGGATGAATCTCTGGTGTAACTAAGAACTTCATAGTTATTACCCTTTTCATTTCCGAATATTCAGTCCCTTTATTATTCTCTTTTTTTTTTTTTCTTTTAACTATTTTTCAGGTAGGCTCAGTTGATGAGGAGTCCACAAAATCAGATGAAGAGTATGATGACCTGGCAATGCAGGATATGATGGAAAATGGGTACTGGTCAGAAGATGAAGAAGAAGCCAAGGATAAGATTGTTGTGCCTGTTTCAGGGGATCCTTTACTGCGGAGACAACAAAGGGATCGTCGAAACATGGATCAATTTCAAAGAACTAGAAGCGATCCCTTGTCTGAACCACTGTGTTCGTACTCGTCTCTGCTCAGGGAGAGAAATGAATCGAGAATGTCATCTTCCGCCAACAGCAAAACCAGGAAACGGTCCCTCAGTATTCCAGCTCTTGGAAAGCATGGTTCAGTCATTAGTGGAGCCTTGTTTACTGGAGCTCCTCAGGAGTCGGGACCAGCCTAACAAATAACAATTTTGGTGTAGATTAATTGTGGTTTTCCCTTTGTTCTAAAAATAAAACTGTTTGGGGTAGCCATTTGGTTTGTAAATCGTTCAGAATGCTTGTGAAATCGTGGTGGCTTTGTAGAATTGCAAAAGTTCAGTTTGGTTTTGGGCAGCTTTTCTTTCGTGACACTTAAAATTTTTAGAAACATAATTAAAGAAACCAGAAAGGCAGACGAGGGAACACCAAACTGGAGTAAAGGTATTTTTGTACAATATACCAACTACAGCAAGAGTTCCATATAAAGTTATAGAGCTAACAAAATCACTATTCGTAACGTACCATAATGGTACAAGAAAATACATTGTAAAAAACTGAAAACTTCGATTCATAATACATAAAAAAAATAATCACATTTTCCTTGTCTACCCCGGTCACTCTTCTCGGATGGAACAAACTCGGGATAAAAGAAACCTACCATCGACTGAATAAGCAGTACTTTTCGAATTTGATTTAATTTGGGAATGTTTATACAAATTGGTGTTCTCCGACAATTTGGAAATATTTCTGTCCTACTTCTCCTTGTGAAATCCCTTCAATTGAAATATTTAGTTCTTTTAGGAGATGAAAATAGCTCTAAAACCGTTCTCATCAAAGTATCAAATTCCTCTCTTCGCCTCATATATCAAGCATGGAAGTAAAACTCGCAAATTTAGGAGAGCCGCACCCCTCTTGACCATTACAGTAAAAAGCCTCGTAGCTTCTCTGGTTTGATTCATGTTACATAGCCCCGTCAATATCTTATTACAAAGAGATAATTCAGCTTCAAAACCTACCATTTCCATAACAAGTAGCAACTCATAGGCTTCTTTAATCAATCCTTTGTTGCCAAAACCTTCAATCAATGTATTGAACATAAGATCGTCCACTTCAATTTTCTTTTTCTGCATATCTTTTAAGTATTCCAATGCTTTTCCCATCTCCCCGCTGTTGCAAAGGCCAGATATTACAGCAAGGTATGTATCATAATTAGGGACTACATTTTTCTCAGCCATTTCATCAAACACCCAACACGCACTTTCCATACAACATGCTCTACAGTACCCATATATTATCAAATTGTACAAATGAGTTTCTACTTTCATTCCTTCATCATGCATCCCCTTAACCAAACTTTCAGCTTCTTTGACTTTTCCAATGCTAGTAAATCCATTGACCAAAATTCTATATGTGTTGACATTGAATCTCAACCCTTCTTTTTCCATCAACCCCAATATCAAATCCAACTCCACAAAGTTGGATCTCTTAGAACAAGCATCCAACATGGTATTTAATGTAATTGTACTGAGTGTTATTCCTCTACTAACCATCGCCTGCACCAACTCCCTACTTCTCTTAATCTCACCATTCCAACACAACCCAGCAACCACAACACTCAAAGAATACTCAGAAACATTCACATTCGATTTGAGCATTCGGTACAAGAAATCTAAACTAAGTTCCACCTGATCAGCTTTTTTAAGAGTTAAAAGATGCACAGTACAAGTCCTTCCATCAATCTCAATCCCATTATTCTTCATGTAATCAAAAACCTCCAAAACTTGATCGAACTTTCCACTATCAGAGTACACTTTAAGCATCACATTAAACGATTTGGCCTTAATTAGGGATGTTTCGCACAAAATCTCTAGCGTAGAAGTGATAGCAGGAAATGGGTACCTTGAATTCTCATCGATTAGTACTGACCTGAAGAGATTCTCTGCTTGTGAGAAATTTCTCGCCTCGACAAGTCTGCGAAAGAGGGTCAAATGGGCTTGAAGATCAGGTTTAAATGAGATCAAAGACTGGTTTTTGATAACGAAGTTGAAGAGTTTCAAGCAATTTGAGTCATTGACATAAGGGTCTGACAGAATGAGGTGCAGAGTTTTGAGATCGAGATTGGATATGGAAGAGAAAGATGAGGAGGAGATGGGAGTATTGGAACAAACGACATTTAAGATTTCTAGAAATGGTTTTGGCGGGTGAAGCATTTTGACCGTTTTAAGATTTGGAATGACTTTTCGAATCGACATTGTTTTCTAGATCAAACAATCATCTGAGCAAACAAATCATATATATTCAAAGCCTTTTGTCAAAATTATTCGAAAAAGACCATATTGAGATAACCTCAATAAAACCAGTCAAATTACTAGCCAAAACTCATTTGGCTAGCGCAACAAAATTACCAAAATTATAGTTCCTACCAACGGGAAAAATTACATCCCCTCAAATAAAAGGCAGTTAGTGATTAAAAATTTGAGTTTTAAGTGATTTGGAAACAAAAATTTAAATTTTGTGAGTGAAAAATTATTTAAAAAAAAAAAAGTGATTGGTTAAAGTGTCATCTAATGTTTTTGAGTTTTAAAAAAGATGTTTTTTTTTTTTTCATAAATATGAGAAAGGAAAATTTTATTTACACCCCAAAAATTTTTAAAGGCACCCCATTTTAATAATGTTAATTTAATATAAAATTTATATCTTTAATTGTAATAAATTTTTTTAACTTTTTTCTTCCAATTTATATTCTTAAAAAATATACCTATCAAACAAAAATAAAGTATATTTTAAATATTATGACAAAAAAATTAAAATAAAAAATTATATGAAATTTTCTTAGAAAAAAATAAAAGAAAATATACATGAATTAGAAAAAATTATGAAAATAAAATCAAAATAAGTATTGAAATTAACATAAAATAATGTGAAGAAAAAATTTTAAAAAAATATTAAGAGTAATTTTTAAAAAATATATAAATTTATATTTTTTTAATAATTGGGTGTATTTATAAGTTTATGGGGTACAAATAGAACTCCCCTATGAGAAAATGGGGTAGAGTTTAATTTTATATATAGCATAAATAAATAATGCAAAAGAAAAAAATAAATAATGCAAAAAATAAAAAATATGAGATTAAAAAATAATTAAAGTTTAAAATATGGGAAAAAATAAAATATAAATTTAATAAAACTTCTAATAATAAGTTTCACCTAAAAATTCATTGGTGTCGGAAAAGTTACTGAAAAGTTATTATCGGTGGAAAAGTTGCTCGAAAAGTCACATTCACAGGAAAAGTTGTCGAAAAAGTCATCGTCCCCGAAAAAGTCATTGGAAAAGTCACTAAAAGTAGATGTTTCAAATATAAATAAAAATAGAACAAGTTCTATAAGATAATGAATAAAAACAAATAACTCAAATCGATTATAATTGAAATATAACCGGTTAAACAAATAACACAAAATAATTTAAACCAGTTATAATTAAAATTGAACCGGTTCTATAACTGTATTATAATAAATAAAAACAAATAAAACGAAATAACTTAAACCGGTTATAACTAAAATAGAACCTGTAAAAATAAAGAGAAAACCAGTTCCTAAAACACTAAAACATAAATTAAAAATAAAACTAGTTCTACAACGAAATACCTCATACAACGGTTATATTTTTTTAAAAAATAAAAAAGTGGGGATCAATTCCAAAAAATATCGAGGCATAAATATGAAAAGAACTAGTTCCATAACAAAATAAATAAACACAAATAATAACACACAATAACTCAAATATAATATAAAAAATTCGTTATATTTATCAATTAGTTAAAAATTTTAGACAAAAAACCAGTTCCGTAAAACAACTAAAATAAAAACTCACACACAAAAACCAGTTAAATAAAATAATTCAAACAAAAATATCCATTCAATATGCTCCAACCTACCAAATAATTACACTCATATTATATCTACCCAGAAATATTCATTCACTATGATATATAACCGATTGTATTTTAGTTATAACTGGTTTGAGTTATTTCATGTTATTTGTTTTTATTCATTGTAACACTGTTATAGAACCGGTTCTATTTTAATTATAACTAGTTTGAGTTATTTTGTGTTATTTGTTTTTATTCATTATGTTACAGAACCGGTTATATTTCAATTATAACCGGTTTGAGTTATTTTATGTTATTTGTTTTTTTTTTATTCATTATGTTATAGAACCGATTCTATTTTTATTTATATCTAAGACATCTACTTTGTTGGATTTTGTGCCCTAAATAAAACCCATTCAATATAATCAGATTTACTAATTAATAAAGATCAGAAATCACATTTTATGTTGCATGGTTCACATGATTTATTTCATGATTATAAATTCTATTAGGTCCAGAACATATGTATTTGTTCATGATTATAGTGTTGTCAACACAGTGGAATATAATCATGATTATATGTTCAAAAGTCTAATTTCCTGATTTGTCAGGTCACTGGATTTAGACTGGCATGATAATCAGCGATAGGTATACTTACACCTTTAATAAGTGTTATGTCCTTTCCAGGGCATTGGCAAAGTTTACGAGTATCGGATGTATGGAGTATACATTGGAAGGGACCGATATTGAACTTTGATTAGATATGATAAATTTACCGTAATATCTATTCAATTCAATATCACCTAGTTGATCCTAGATCAAATGATCTTAATCCTGACATGGTTAGGTTCGATCTCAAGAGTATTATACATGATCTTTGATTTGTTAGTTAAGCCTACTTTTTTGTCAGGGTGATACATACATTTTGGGAACATGGTAGTGCAATTGAGTGAGAGCGCTAATCATAGATATGGAATCTATATAGCTTCTATATGTATTTAGAAGTGAAACGATAATTTCCTTCGAGCTTGGCTGAATAGAGATAAATGATTGAGATCTCATTTTAGTGATTATATTATTTCACTAAAATATCATTTATAGGTGGTCAAGTATTTTAAGGATAAAATACATTGAAAGAGCGTAATGGTAATTTTATCCTTATGCAATGTAGATCATCTATAGATGATCATTGATTATTGGGATTATAACAATGGATAATTAATAACGTATTTATATCGTGGAACATATAGAGCGTTCTATATGACTGAGAGTGCAATTCCGAGCTCTATGAGTGGATGCAATGAGGAGTTAATAAGTTAGTGGATTTACTTGGTGAATTTTAGATCAGCTCATTGGAAGCTCGGTTATATAGGCCCATGGTCCCCATACTAGTTGAGACCATACTGCTTGTAAGACTCAGTTAAATGATTTTAATTAATCAATTATAATTCTAAAATTAGACTATGTCTAGTTTATGAATTTTCACTAAGAAAGGGCAAAATTGTGAAGAAAAGAGATTTTAGGTTTTATTTGTTAATTAAGAGACTTTGATTAGTCTAATTAATAAATATATTAAATGACAATATTATTTAATACTTAATTTTTAGTTATTAAATAATTAGAATTGGCATTTAAGTGGTTAAATTGGAAAATTGGCGTTTTTGAGAAAATGAGATGGGAAAATGACAAAATGGCAAAATTGTAAAATGGGGCCCAATCCAATACCCATGGCCGACCACTTAGTGTAGGTTTTACCATTTAATTTTTTTCATTCTTTTAATGCCAAATAAATCTAACCTAAACCTAGTAGTTGCCTATAAATAGATAGTGATGGCTCACACTTAAAGATTGATGAAATTTCTTGTCTTTAGAAAATTGAGCCTCCTACCTATAGCCGAAACCACTTCCTCTCTTTTCTTCTTCAAATTTTCATACCTTGAGTGATAGAGTGAGTGCCCACACACATCAAGTGGTATCTCAATCATAGTGTGGAAGATTATGAAGAATCCAATCAACAAGATGGAGAATCAGGCTCAAGAAGGAGAGAAAGAGATCCAGGTTCAGATCTTGATAATGCTCTGCTACAGAAAGGATTCAAGGGCTAGAGATCTTAACGGAAGGAATCATTATATTCCGCTGCACCCAATGTAAGGTTTCCTAAACTTTATGTGTGTTTATTTCATTGTTTTAGAAATTATATTCGGATGTTAATGAAACATACTTGTTAGTAAATCTAGATCCTGGTAAAATATTTTCAACATACTTTTGCTGACTTTTCCAGTTTTTTTTCCCGACGATTGTGATTTTCCTGATAACTTTTCTGAGGACTTTTCTGACGGCAATAACTTTTTTGGTGACTTTTTCAGCACCGATGACTTTTTCGGCATCGGAGACTTTCCCGATTAAACTTATTATTGTTTTACAAATATGTGATCTTCATCTTCTTTTACAAAAATATTGCATAAAAAAGTATATATAAATCTAAAAAATAAAAAAACCTATATCCCATAATATTATTTATTTATGCCATAAAAAAAATAAACTCTTATAATTTTCTTATATATTGTAATTTTTACTTTAAAAAATTGAATTTGTGATTGGAATTGGAATCTTAAAATAAAAAAGGACCAAAATATTTGAAATTTTTTTAGATTCAACAATTAAAAACATAAAATTATTATTTTTTTTTTTGAAATTTTTACATCAAAAATACAAAATGTAATCTTTATTACACTAATATCACTACACGGCTATATCAATTTTTTTTTTTACTCTTTTTCTTTATTTTATTACTATTTTACCACATGCACACTTATTCCATGCATCGGTACACGTGCTGACTTATGACCCCTATCACTCAACCATCCATCATTTCTCTCTCTTTTTTTCTTTTATTTTTCTTTTATTTTTCCATTTCTTTTCAATTTTTATTTTTTTTAAAATAGTAACCTCCATAGCTGAATACTTCTCTCTCCACGATCCCAACTCTATTTTCCCTCTTTTTTTTGTTCTTCAATTTTTTTTTTCAACTCCCATTAACTGAATCTCATAATCTTTTTCCCTCTTTTAATTTTTCTCTTAATCCATATATAAATATGGCTGTAACTCGTTCTTCATCAACTCCTTCCCCTATTCAAACAAAACATTCTAAAATGGAGTTGAAATCTTTAGCTAATAGGAACAAGGGTAGACAACCTATTGTTGAGGAGGATGACTCTGATTTTGCTCCTCCATTGTCGAAACGTGGGCGAGCTCCTCCAAAGAAGAAATCAAAAGTGGCTGCCCACGAAAAAATTCCTCAAGATGATGCTCAAAAAAATAATCAAGATGGAGTTGGTCTTCGGTATAAGGTTTGATTTTAGTTTCTTTTTGGTTTCGCCCCTATTTGAAATTTGTTTGTATTTGCCATTTGTGTGTCTTGTGTTTTTCGATTGTATTATTCTAGGTTTTTCAATTTAGCATTTCGTTTGGTTTTGTTTAGTTTTTTAAGGCTTCTATTTTTTTAGTTTAATTTATTTGTTCTTTTTATGGGTTTTTCATTTTTGTTTGTTTAGTCTTAATTTCGGTTTCATTTTGCTGTTTTTTTTTTCTCTGTTTTTGTTTTTCCAGATGTTTTATTGTTTTTCATTTTAGTTTCTTCATTTGATCTATTCTCAGTTTGTATTAGTTTTTTAATAGTGTAAACACGTTCTGTATGTGTTTTTTTTTAATATGTTTTTGTCTAGTTGTTTCCTGTCTATTTTTATATCATAAATGGATAATAATTTGATTTATCATGAATGTTGATGTTCAAAGAGCTTTTTCTGTATTTTAGTTTGTTTACGGTTGTTTTGTAGTTTTATTATGGTTTTGCTGTTAAGGATATGTAATTCTGAGTGTTATGTAATGTACAGAGTGTTAGTTTAACTGATAGTTAGTTATTTTCTGTTTTCAGTTATGTTAGGTAAAGTGTGCCAGTTAGTTAGTTTATTCCTATCTTTCAGCTGAACCCTTTGCCTATATAATCTGTACCACTCTCTTTTCAATCTAATGAGAATTACTTTCCTTTCTCTCTTTTACATTCGTTTAACATGGTATCAGAGCCGTGATGACTCTTGTTCGTTGTTCAACAATCGTTCTTGTATAACCTTTGTCGTTCTCTTCGTGATTCGCCATGGATTCTTCACCAATTCTCTCCACTGCAACTAGCCAGAACAGATCTGCTGCTTCTGGTGGTACTTCGTTTGTTCCCGTTGTCTTTTCTCATAAACTTGCAACTAAACTCGATCACGATAACTATCTGCTATGGAAACCTCAAGTCATTTCTGCCATTAGAGGACACAAGCTTCAGCAGTATATTTCTGACACTTTCGTTCCTCCTGTTCAATATCTCTCAGAAGAAGATCGTGTTGCTGGAATTCTAAACCCAGCTTACACGGATTGGGATCAACAAGATCAATTGTTGTATTCTTGGCTGCTATCCTCGATGACTGAACCGATCCTCACACGAGTTGTGAACTGTGAAACCTCTGCAAGATTGTGGTCTGTCCTTACCACATATTTTGCATCTCAGACAGAAGCAAAGATTGACCAGTACACTACTGAACTCCAAAATTTCAAGAAAGGTTCTCATAATCTCAATGAGTACCTTCTCAAGGTTCGTTCTCTGATTGATAAACTCAACTCTGTTGGGCACAAGACTTCATCAAAGGAACACATCTCTGCTATTTTCCGTGGATTACCTTCCCCAGATTATGACACTTTCATTATATCCGTGAACTCAAGAGCTGAACCCATGGAAGTGACTGCTTTGGAAGCCCTTCTTCTAGCCCAAGAACACCGCATTGAACGCAAGAATAAGGATCTTGACTCTGCATCAATCAATCTTGCAAACTCCAATTTCAGATCAAGAAATAACTCTGGCCAATTCAACAACAATCACTGGAATCCATATGCCAACAATAGATCTGGAAACAATTCCTCAAATAATCCTCCATACAGACCACCCACTCCTGGAAATAGAGGTAACACATTCAATTCCTTTGGATCTTCATCTAATCCTAACAATTCTGGGCGTGTTTCAGGAATGAACAACAATAAAGTGGTCTGCCAAATCTGTTCTCGAACTGGTCATTATGCTTCAAAATGTTATCAAAGATTTAATCCTTCATTCCCTGGTCTTGGATCTCAAAGTCAAGGCTTCCCGTCTGCAATGTTGGCCACTGCAGAGACTGTCTGCGATGAGTCTTGGTACCCAGACTCAGGTGCAACTCATCACTGTACCTCAAATGAAGAAAACCTGACACAAAAGAATGAGTGTCAAACCAGTGAGCAAGTTTATATGGGTAATGGAAGTGGTCTGTCCATTCAAAACATAGGTACAACTCAATTTTTGGCTTCTGACCAATCCACTTTACTTACATTAAGTAATTTACTGCATGTACCCCAAATCACTAAAAACTTGATGAGTGTTTCTCAGTTTTCAGCTGACAATGGTGTCTATTTTGAATTTCACCCTGATTTCTGCCTTGTTAAGGATCAGAAGACTCAGAAGGTGTTGCTGCAGGGTACTCTTGAAGCTGGTTTATATGTGTTTCACTCCATAAATCTCCCATCAATCCCAGACAGAAATCAACCTTGTAATCTACATGTTCCTTTACATGCAATCTGCAACAATATTCAGTCTATACCAGACACTAACTCATGTAATAATAATAACCAATCTATGTCCACTTCAAACAACAATTCTTTGTTTCATCTATGGCACTCTAGATTAGGCCATCCAGCAGCCAAGACAGTCAAAAGTGTACTCAACAGTTGTAATATTCACAACATTAATAAAACTGTTTCTGATTTTTGCTCAGCATGTTGTTTAGGAAAAATCCATAAATTTCCTTTTCCTAATTCTGAAACAGTTTATACTCAACCTTTACAACTCATTCACACTGATCTATGGGGACCATCACCCATGATCTCATCTAATGGCTATTATTACTATGTCCATTTCACAGATGCATACTCAAGATTCACCTGGGTCTACCTACTTAAAAATAAATCTGATGCAATTCAGACATTTATTAATTTTAAAACTCAGGTGGAAAAAGAACTTGGCTTACCTATTAAAAATCTCCAATCCGATTGGGGAGGAGAGTTCCAAGCCTTCACTTCATATCTTGTAGAGCATGGCATTCATCATAGACTTTCATGCCCCACCACTCATGAACAGAATGGTGTGGCTGAAAGAAAGCATCGACATCTCATAGAAACAGCATTAACACTTTTAGCTCATGCATCTCTACCATTAAAATTCTGGGATGAGGCTGTTAGAGCCTCTGCCTTCTTGATCAATAGGCTGCCATCCTCTATTTTGAAGGGAGACACACCCTTGCATAAATTACATAATCTGCAGCCTGATTACAACTCTCTTAGAGTCTTTGGATGTTCATGTTTTCCCAATACTAGACCATACAACAAACATAAATTGAATTTTCGATCTGAAGAATGCACATTCTTGGGATATAGTATCAAACACAAAGGTTATAAGTGCCTTTCACCCACTGGTAGAATTTACATCTCACGGGATGTAATTTTCAATGAACACAAGTTTCCTTATGCTGTTACCACTCACACTAGTCCTACCTCTTCCAACTTCACTCAACCCATTACCTCTACTGTACCTGTTCCTGTCATCTCTACCTCACAGCCACCAAAACAAACCACTTTCCCCTCAGACCAACATGGTCCACCTCAATCACCAACTCCCTGTTCTGACTCTCCATCAATACATATAACACCAGTTCCATCTACTTCGATACCTGCAGCAGCAGCACCTCCTCCACTCATCACAAACACTCATCCCATGACAACAAGGGCTAAAGCCGGTGTTTATAAACCCAAAGTCTATATCAGTTCAAAAACACCCTTGACATTAGAAGCTGCACTCAAAGATCCTAAATGGAATGGTGCAATGAAAGTGGAAATAGTGGCACTAAAGAAAAATGGTACCTATACTGTTGTACCTCTTCCACCTGGAAGAAAAGCTATAGGGTGCAAGTGGGTATATAAAATTAAAGAAAATGCAGATGGTAGTGTATCAAGACTCAAAGCTAGATTAGTAGCAAAAGGATTTCACCAAGAATATGGCTTTGACTTCTCTGAAACTTTCAGCCCGGTTGTAAAATTTCCCACCATTCGAATCATAATCACAATTGCTCTGCATAATCATTGGGACATCAAGCAACTCGATGTGAACAATGCATTCTTAAATGGTGATTTGATTGAGGAAGTTTATATGCAACAACCACTGGGATTCGAAGAACAAGATCCAAACATGGTTTGCAAACTTCACAAGGCAATCTATGGGCTCAAGCAAGCCCCCCGTGCATGGTTTGACAAGTTAAGGCAATGCCTCCTTCATCTTGGTTTTCACAGTTCAAAGGCCGATGCTTCCCTATTCATAAGATTTTTGAATGGTCACACAACCTACATCCTTGTCTATGTGGATGACATCCTAATTACTGGGAGTGACAACTCAGAGATCTCTCACCTAACCTCTCAACTGAATAACCAGTTTGCACTAAAAGATCTTGGTGACATAAATTACTTCCTGGGGATACATGTAACAAAGACAGATCATGGGTTGCATCTCTCACAAACTAAATACATCACAGATGTCATCTACAAGGCCAAGTTGCAATTTGCAAACAGTTTGCCCACTCCCATGACTGGTGGAGAAAAATTATCCAGCATTGGCAGTGACCCTGTCAATGACCCTCAACTCTATCGCAGCCTAGTTGGAGCCCTTCAATACGCTACCTTAACTAGACCAGAAATTGCATACGCCGTGAATAAAGTGTGTCAATTTATGCATACACCGCTGGAATCTCACTGGAAAACAGTCAAACGTATCCTAAGATATCTAAAGGGTACCCTCGACTATGGCCTAGACATGACTCGATCCACCTCTCTTGATCTTGTAGGCTTCTGTGATGCCGACTGGGCATCAGACATAGATGACAGACGGTCGACTACTGGCTTCTGTGTGTATCTCGGGTCCAACCCTGTCTGCTGGTCCTCCAAAAAACAACACACAGTATCCCGATCCAGTACCGAAGCAGAATACCGAAGCTTAGCAAGTATCACTGCAGAGATTACGTGGATTCAGGCTCTCCTTGGTGAGCTAAAGGTTCAGATTCCACGATCTCCCACTGTCTGGTGCGACAATCTTAGCACAGTGCTCATGTCTGCTAACCCAATTCTACATGCCCGCACTAAACACATAGAACTTGACCTGTATTTTGTCCGAGAAAAGGTTCTTGCCAAGACTCTCACAGTCAAACATACACCAGCTTATGATCAAACTGCCGATGTACTCACTAAGGCTCTCTCCAACAACAGATTTCTCTTCCTAAGAGACAAACTCAGGGTTCTGTCTCTCTCCACCCTGAGTTTGAGGGGGGATGTTAAGGATATGTAATTCTGAGTGTTATGTAATGTACGGAGTGTTAGTTTAACTGATAGTTAGTTATTTTCTGTTTTCAGTTATGTTAGGTAAAGTGTGTCAGTTAGTTAGTTTATTCCTATCTTTCAGCTGAACCCTTTGCCTATATAATCTGTACCACTCTCTTTTCAATCTAATGAGAATTACTTTCCTTTCTCTCTTTTACATTCGTTTAACATTTGCTACTTGCATAATATATAAACTATCATAAAACGATAATGCAACTATAAGGCAACCAAAACAAAAAATAAACAGGCTTATACGTAACTTGTTGTCCTTTAATTCAAATTTTCTATTCTTATTGTGTTTTTTTAAAAAATATATTCTACATTGGAAACCAGTAATCAACCAAAATGCAACTGTATATAAAGTAGATCTATTATTCATGAGATTTTTTTTAAAATTTTGACATCATACTTTGTTTTGGATTCGGGGGGAGCTCCAGATCTGTTTGTTACAGATCTACATTTCATGAATCTGAATTTCGATATTAGGGAGAATTGTTTTGATCGAATAAAACCGAAAACAATTGTGTAATTTCAGTTTCTTCCAAGTTATTCTGGTTTTTTTTTTTTTCGTAAATTTCTATTTAGATCATTGCAGGTCTTCTTTTCCAGTTGATTTCGCTAGAATTAATGGTTGTATTTTCCTCGTTTTGGTTTCATTTTGGTTGTTTTTTGCTAATTTGAAACGATCGAGGTATGTTCATCTTCATCGTTCGTCCCGTGCGGCTGAAGGTTTAGAGCATGTGGTATTTTTGTAAATATTTGTATGTGGGCTGTATAAATATTGAATGGGCCGGCCTATAGTAATTTTGTAATTTTTTTTCTTTTTTTGTATTTTCCTGTTTTTTTCCCTTTTTTTTTAGCTTAAAACTCAAATACTTATTTAGATTTAATTTTTGAAAATATTCTACCAAAATATTTTATGTAGACTCCACATTTTCATGTTTTCAAAAATATAAAATTATTTTCAAATTTCATACCAATCAAGCCTAAGATTAAAATAAAGTTACCAATATCACATCGAAGTTGAATACCAGCAAGAGTCTTAACAACAATTAAAGAGTCACTCTCAATGGTAATAATAAAATTATGAGAAGTATGCACTGACTCCACAACCAAACAACAAGCCAAGACCTCCTTAACAATCAGATTAAAAAAAGAAAGGCTTCGAGTCTCAACCTAAATGATTTCAACACAGTGATTCCAAGCAATTGTGATAATTATCACCATTCGAGTCTTTTCCCATGTAAAGTCTGCTAATTTATTAGATAAATATTTTACAATTAATTTGATTTATTTATATTTGATTATTGTCTGATTTTCTTATCATTTATTGTGAAATAGCCTGATCAATTTTTAGGGTTTGATTTGCTTTTATAAGGAAAGAATAAAATAGTTTATATTGATGAAATAAATATTATATCTAGATACAACATTTCCTTATAATTGATATTTATCTATATAATTTATTCTATTATTTGCCAAGGTAAATTCTTAGATTGAACTTGGCTGTAAAACATTCTAGGTTTGTTCAAAGCTGACGAAACGGATCAGGATGTCGACGAAAAACTTTTCTTATCTCACTACACCAAAAACTCTAATTAGTGACATTTTTAAAATGTCATTGTTCCTAATATTTAGTGACATTTTATATTTTAGTGGTATTTTTATAAAATGTAAGCTATGCTAATATGACTAAAAAATTCAAATGTCACTAATTAGTTTTCTAGTCACATTTGAAAATGTCACCTAAATATGAATTGTGGTAATTTCAAATGTCACCATAATATTTATTATTTATATATTTAATGTTTAAAAAATAATATACTGATATTTTGAAAATATAAAAAATTATACTAGTGACATTTTTCTAAAAGGCCACTAAAAATTATATATAATGTATTATTTATTTTTAATTAAAATAATAGAATTTTTTTTATATATATATATAAATCATCGTAATTTTCTAATTTTTACTTATCTTTTTATTCCTTATTTAATTTATATATGTATTAAAAAAAAATTCTAAACATAAAAGTCAATAATATATAAAAAAAAAACTCTAAACATAAAAGAGAAATAAATATAATTTTATATTAACATTCTTAAACTAAAATAAGTTTGTTACATAAATATTTCAACAATATAAAAATATAATACATAATAATTTTGTATTCTTACAACAAACATGAACAATAATAATAAAAATTGTATACAAACTATCTATACAACATTAATAAAAATAAAGATATATTTACAACTGAGTCTATTTTTCTATGTTAGTAAAGTCACATCATTGAATCATGAAGTTGTTTATCTGATTTTCGTGAAACCTGCATAATTTTTAGCACAATAAATAACAAATAAATAATCATCCATATACATATATAATGAAAACTTTAAAATTGTATTTAATTGTTACCAGAAATGTTCTTGGCCATGCAATAGATGCTCCAACAACTTCACCAATTGTCTTGCATTGTCCATATGGTCTAATTAATTCCTCGTCGAGGTTTATACAAACTTGAACAACAACTTCAGAATAATGATCTCCGAGCTCTTTTCCTCCAACTTCTTTTGATGAATCTTTACTAACAACTAGACAAATAGCAATTGTTTCAGGATCAGCAGTAACACTCTTAAGATTAACCATTTCACCAACCTACACAATAAATTATGACATAAAAATACACAAAAATTAATAAATTCATTAATAAAAAACATTAATATTTAAGTAATAAGTAAACTATATAATAATAATAATATTTACCTTAACAATTGGAATATCATATGCTGAAGATGAAAACCACAACTGACGTCGAGATTTCTTGTTATGTGACATACAAGGTTTTTTGGCCTACATATATAACAACATATTAGTAACATAATTTATTGGTTAATAATTTTTTTTGAATCATTTGAAAAATTAAAACGTAACCAGTTGTGAAGAAGTGACATTGTCATTGTAATTAAGAGCCTGCACATAATATGTTCAGTTTTAAGTACTGAAAAATATGGAATAATAATAAAAACTAAAGAGATATTATTAAAAAAAAAAATAGAGAGATTAAAGCTCTAACCATGTCAGGTATAATAGATGTGTCATTTGCATTGTAATTTTGCTTGTTGGCTTGAACTTGAGATCTTAATTCTTTCAATTCAGCTTCTAGAGTCTGTATATACTTCTTTTGGTTTCCTTTTTTCGTGGATTTGTTTTCCCATACGTCAGATGGGCAAACACCAAAACCGTACATACGGAATGATCCGTATTTTTCTTTACCCATTACTTCAGAGAAAGTGTCATTCATACCCTTTTCCTTTGATACATATTCATTCAACTCTTGTTTCTCTTGTAATTGTACCTATCATTAATATAAATTAAGAAGTAATAAAACAACTAGGCATAAATTAAAAAATATTCGATCATACCATTACTTGTTTCGTTGTATCAGTTACACTCTTATCTTTTTTGTATAGCAGACGTTAAACATAGCAGCACGTGTTGGTGTACTTCCACCATTCTCTTTCTACAAATGAATATTTAGTTGTAGTTAAATATTAATCAAATTATGCATACTTACGAAGTAATGTTCAATCTATATGCTAAAATAATTTTGTAGTTTACCTGCGCTGCTCTAATTTGTGCAAAACTTTTTGTGCCAGTTGTATGGTTGTATTTCTTTTGACCACGACTAGCTTTGTTTGTAGCACTTATTTTCTAAAACAATATATAAAATTGCATTTAATAAATATTAAATTAGTGAAATATGAAAAAAAATAATATACTCAATTAAATATTAAAAGAAAAAAATACCTTTGCATCGTCTGTTGTCCAAGATTTTATTAATTCCTCCCATTGCCCAGCATATACTCTTTTGTCCTTATATTTTTTTTGCTCCTCAAAAGATAAAGTTTGTGAATAATAAGTTCTCTTAAGATAAGCTTTCCAATTTTTAAGTTCCTTACCACAAGACCGCATAGTCCAATTTTCTGCCAAAGGAGGAATATCAAAATTTTCCTAGAAGTTTTAAAGCATGCATTAGCAATCTTAAATATACTAAATAGAAATTTCAAAATTAATTCAACTACTGATCTAAAATGCTAAAAAATCATTTGAAAAAACAATAATTTTTTACCTGTATGATTTTCCACATTCTATCTTTGTATTTGTCAGATACCTTATGCCAACTTTTGTAGTTAATTGGAGCATTTTTTCCATCTCGTACTAATGTCCCAATAAAATAAGCTTGCGTTTTTATCATGTGGTTGCTCAAATTCATTACAAGTGATTTGCATCTTTGTACCATCATGATTACCCCAAATGTCACGCATTTGTGTTGGACCTCTACCATTCTTTTTACCATTATTATTTGTCAACAAATCTGTAAATGAATCTACACAATCTTCATCTTGTTCAGCCAATCTATATTGCATATATCTATCCATACCTGCAGACATTTGTAACAATAATAAAAAAAAAAGTAGAATAGTGATAAATCTTTCATAATTATTCAAATAAACAATAAAATTCTATCTACTACTTTTAAAATCATAAAATTCATTAATGCTCACTGAAATGAAAAAAAAGAAAAAATAAAGTCTTCCAGAACAATATTATAGAAAAAGTAATTACAAAAAGGATGCTAAACAAAAATTACTTAAAACTTCCCTCATAAGAAATATTAATTTATATTACTTTTAACTTGATAATTAACTCATCACAAAGAATTAACGTTGTGTTTTTATAAAATTAAAGACTCAACAAAATAAACATAAAAATAATGAATATATGTAAAATAAATGACTTTAATCCACAAGCAAAAATAATGAGCCACACTATACATTCTATAGTAAAAAATTGCTATTAACAAGTAAAAAAAATATGAAAACATAGAAAAGTGGCTTAACTACAGTTGATCTCAAGAAAGAGTTCTTCTGTGCAAATCAAAACAAAACAAGTTTTTATTTTTTTTTCCTTGTTCATATCATATAATAAATAAAAAGTTTAAAAAAGAAAAAGGAAAAATTGTAAACAAAGAATGTTTATTAGCCATAAATGGGAAGCAAACTAATAAATAACTTAAAGCTATGGATGCCTCTTTCACTGTAATCGTTTTTTCTTTGGGAATAAAACTAAAAATAAAAAGTGGCCATATATATAACAAATAATCTTAGTCCCAGTTCATATTCTTTTGTTTTCGATTTTACCAGAGATGAAATTATATATATATATACATATGTATTCATAGTAGTAATCTCATAAAAGGAATAATATTAATATAGTAATAACTATAAAGTCTAAACCTTTCTTTTTGGATTTGCTGTATTCATAGTTTGATATCAAATTCAGAGGTTATCCACAAGACCCACAATTGCAAACCAAAAGCAAAATCAGTGATGTTCAGCTTCAAAAGCTAGAAAAAAGAAAATTCAAATCAAATTGTTAGATTTCAAAATGTGAATCTCAGAAAAATAATGAATACAAAAATCAAAATCAAAGATTAAAAATACCACCTATGATGAGAGGAGCCAAAATGTGTGTGAGAGAGAATGATAGTTTTGGTGAAAAGGAAAATTGAAATATTTGGGCGGGTAGAATCCCACTTCTTTTCCATTTTCGTTCTGGTTTTTTTTGTTTATTTTTTTTTTTAAATTATGTGTTTTTGAACGCTTCCTATTCTTATTTTTATGCTATTAATAGATTTTTTATATTTGGTATCTTATTTGAAATACATATATACTTATTTAATAAAATTAAACATATTAAGTTTTCAAAGTATGTGATATTTTAAATTTTAAATCTTATAAAGGTTTTTTTAAAAAAGTGATGAATATTTAATTTATAATTTAATAAGATATTTTACTTTTAAAAAATCTTTTTTTTTTTTAAAAAAACTAATCAAACGTGAAAAGTATATATATATTTATATATATATATATATATATATATATACTAGTTAAAAAATAGGTAAAAGTTATTGAGCTGTTTACGCCCCTGATTTCTTCGATCTTGTGCAAGATATTTCTACAGCTCCAAGAGGTGACGACAAGGTATTTCTATTCCTATTACCTTGGATGTTGTGCAAGGTATTTCTTGAATTATTCATCTTTAATGTAATTTTTCTAGTAGTATTTTGTTATCCCAATCCCTCTTTTTGTAATTTAAGAATATCTCTAATTAAGTCTTGAAGTCTTGAAATAGTGATGCAATTAAGAATTTGAGAGATAATGAAATTATCTCGGCATTAGATTTAACTGGTATATTATAAATAGATAAAACATATACAGTAGTTTGAGAGATAATAAAGTCTTGAAGTCTTGAAATGTGGCTTAGACTTAAGAATTTGAGAGATAATGGAATTAACAGCATTGTATTACCAATACAGTAGTTTGTTTATTTTGTTTTATCTATTTATAATATACTTAAGGATATGATAATTTAATTTGTTTCTCTGAATATCTGTGATACTCGCACCAGGCATGTATGACGTTCTTAAATAGTGATTTTTTTTATAGAATATTCCAAAGTGATTGAAGAAAGACTATTACTAAAGGGAAAAGAAATTTAAAAGCAGTGTGGAGAGAAGTCATATCTTACCTTTTACAAAGGTGGCATTATTTCTTCCAAATAAACAAATTATACAACGCTAAAATACTATATTCCTCTCCACCATCATCCACATCAGGTTTAATTTCTTTTTTCTTTATTAGTTTAATGATTTTGGGTTTTATTTACTCTAAATTCTTTAAAATCTTGTTTTTGATTTTTTTTTATTAAATTAGTTGAGACCAATAGTTATTTAATAGTGTAAATTTACAAAATTAATTTACCAAGCTACTAAACATTTTTTTTGTTAATTTTTTTAATTTAAGCTAAAATTTTCATTGACTTCCACATTGTAACTTTCCAAAATCACAAATTAGAGCTGCTAATTGATATTTTAAGTACATTTACAAATCTGAGTTACTAATTTTACAAATTTGAGCTACTAACTGATATTTTTAGTACATTTAGCTCAATTTATTAACTAATCTAAAAAATAGAGTAATGAAGAGTGATCTTAAATAGATGCTTAACAGTTAATACTCTAAAGTGTATTTAATATTGACTTTTTCAAAAAAACTTGCCATAATAATTATTGAAAGGAATAAGTAATTAAGTATTATCTATATTGAATTGTCTAATAATTATATTGGACTTAATTATGAAAGTGAATGGGTTTAAGTTACTATGAATAAGTATTCCAATTGTAAATTACTTGATTTTTTTATTCTTTTTAAAATACTTATGTTTGACCTAGTATATATACACATGTTTGTTTTTTATTTTTCCAAACAAACTAATTTTTTGGATTTTAAATAGGTATTGATAAATAATTTCAAAAGCTAAAGTTATGAATAAGAGTTGGATGAAGCAATCTAGATTGAGTGATTCATATCAACAAGGAGTTAATTTATTTCTTGATTTCGCATTTAAAAATAGAAGCCATGAAAGAAAAATTGTATGTCCTTGTGTTAATAAGTTGTAATGACCGCTTTGGTAATTTGGATTAGTAAAGGCAATTAGCACTAATTTATATTATTTTATTATTTATGAATTTATTTAATTGTGGACCCCAATATTTAGAAATAAATATTAGAGTTATAATTTCTCAATTTCGGAGATTTTATTAGACTATAGGGGTATTATTTAGTTTATATGTATAATATAATATTTTTGTAATTTTGTTCGGCGACAACGGAAAATGCGATGGATGGTTAGATTGATCACATGTGTAAGTTTAGAACCTTATTTCTTAGTGGGAAACATTTTAAAAGGAAATAATTATCGGGGTTGAGCGGGGTTATGGAATTTGACCATTTTACCCCTAGCTTTAGAAATACCTAAGTTATAACTTAAAGGGCATTTTTGTCATTTGGGCAAATGGGGAATAGGTGGCTTTTTGGTTAGTTGACACCTAGCCAAACTATATTCAGCAAGGAAAAGGATTTTCCTAATCTTTATTTCATTTTGAGAAAATAGAAAAACATAGAAAACCATCTCAACCATTTCCTCTCTCTCTCTTGCTTTCGGCTGAGGCAAATCAAAGGCAAAACCAGATTTTTGCTTTCATTTCTTTGGATTTTCAGTAAGGTTTCAAGGGGGGAACTCAACCTAAGGTAAGCCCTAATTGTCCCTTCTCTAATTTTTCAAAGTTTTGATTTAGTTAAAGTAGTGAAATGGTGTTTTAGGAGCTGTTTGAGTTTGATATTGGTTTGGTTTGAATTCTAGGGTTAGGTTGAGTTGAATTTAGCCCATAGCAGCTGGTTTTGAGGTTATTGATTGGTTTTATGCAACTTTGAATAGTGAGTTCAAAGCTTTGAGCTTTAATGGCAAATTGATTTTGAATGGTTTGTTCTGTGAAATACTGCCTGGATTTTGTTGCTTATGCCCTAATTAGGTACTCTGGAAGGTTTCATGGCATTTGGTGGAAGATTGAGCATTGAATGAAATGCTTTGGGGAAACTGGTGCAAACCGGCAGGGCCACAAAAACCGGCTAGCAGGTTTTAGTAGGGTTCCCCGGGCCTTTCATTTTCTCAATTTTTGCCATTTCGATGCCTCGGTTGGGTGTTTCCCCATTTCCAGAGTTAGAATAACCCATTATGAGTATAACAGAACCTAGGGTTTCGGTTTTGGGTTTCCCGGGATTAGGGTTTAATTCATGTAACTTACCCGGTTTCAAAATGTGATTAGGGCATCCATCTAGCACAAGATTTCCGTTCAGCTCAGCCAGCACACTTGAATTCGGAAATCAGGTAAGAACTGTGTATAATGTGTGATATGGATATTCAAATGTATGTATGTGTTAATGTATATACATGCTTATTTGTTGTGATTCATACACTACCAACACTTGTACGGTTGCGGTACAGAGTGCATTGATAAGGTGTATGATGTTTGGAAGTACATCATGGTGTTACCAGCACTTGTACGGGAAGGTACAAGGTGTCTGTGGTACAACACTTGACGGTACTCAAGGTGCGGTCCATACTCTACCTACACTAGTACGATGGTGTACTGAGTGCATGTGGTACATAGTACATGGTCGTATCCTAGTTAGAACGTTCATACTCATCTGTTAAGCTCTGTAAATAGGTGTATGGGCGCCTATTTACAGGTTGAAAATTATATGATATGTTATATGCATTTCTTACTGAGTCTGTCGACTCACAGTTCTGCTTTCATGTGTAGGTAAAGAAAAGGCGAACGCTGAACAGGAGTGAACCTGAGCTCGGGTGGGATTGTACATGTCAAAGCAGCGCGACTTGGAGTGTTCGGTCTCGGGACATCTGGGGATTGTATTTTTATAGTCGCTGTGCGACCTGTAATAAATGTATATTTTGAAAAGTTAATTTTACAAAGTTTGAAAACGGGATCCCGGCACTTGTAAATATTTTATTATATTACAAAGTTTAATATTTAATGCAAAAATTTTAATTTGACACGTTTTTCGAGAAAATTCTTTGATTAGTAAAGATTGCACTACTTTCGAAAAAGCACTGTAACGTGCCTTAGCATTAGGGCTTTACAATTTTGGTATCAGAGCTGCCAGGTTTGTCTACCGAAGCTTGCTAAGACATGTACAATCTTCATCAGAGAAAGCTCGGTTTACGGTTCAGTAAGCCTGTACTTGTTTAGTATTTTAAATAATTGTGAATGTGAAAGCATGTTAGGAAGCATATTAGATTTTAATTAATTATTTTAAAGTTCGTTGCCTTAGAATCCATAAGTGCGGTAGAAAGTTTGTAATGGGATCGTTGCCTGACCAGACTGACTTACTAATTGGCAGGTTTGTCCTATAGTATGGACACCTGGTGCAATATGGGGAGTCAGGATAGTGTGGTCAGGGCTAGTAACGGTTGGAGAGAATGGAGTCTAAGTTCTCCCCGCAACCAAGGTGAAAGCTTTTGGAGGGCTTCTGATGGGAGTGATGGTCGTCCGTCACAGGCTCCGTGGGAGTTGGAGCAAAGGTTCGCGGAAATGGAAGCTATGATTCAACGACATGATGAGGAGATTCGGAGGTTGAAACAACAAAGGTTTCCTATACTACCTTTACCTCATATGCCAGTCATTCTCAATTCGGTATTACCAGCAGAGCATAGTATGGCTGATAACCAAGTGGGGTCATTGCATGAGAAAATTTGGATACATGAACCTACAGTCCTGCAGGGAGATTCAGATATGAAGAATGCTCTCTGGACTGGAAGCCCTAAAGAATGTATTTTAGGACCTCATGAGGTTATGCCACGAGATCGGGATACCACTTGCCATATTTCTAGTTATGGTAGAGGTGGTAGGGGCTCCATGGTTGAGCAGAAGAGTAAACCTACGTCATCAGTGGTGGGTTTAAAACGGAACAAGCGGTTCCGAGGAAATCAAAGCAAGGGTGTACGCAAGGATTATTCGTACCTTGTGTGCCCGAGATGCAAGAAACATCATCCCAGGGGAGTGCAACCGAAAAGCATGCTTCCTGTGTGGCATGGTTGGGCACTTTAAGAGGAATTGCCCTCAGGCAAAGAAAGATAAGCAGAAGCTAGAAGCAGAGCCTGTACTTGCTCAGATATTTGTTATTACCCAGGCTGATGTTGCATCTAGTCCTTCTATGGAGAAAGGTTAGCTTTTTATCAACAACTTCCATTTTAAATGTACTATTTGACTTTGGGACTATATACTTGTATGTGGTATCGAGAGTATTTAATCTTTTGGATAGACTTTATGATTTTCTTGTAAGAGGGTTTGGAACCCTAATGCCTACTGGGAAATTGGTTATCTCTAATAAACGCATTAGGTCTATGCCGGTTAGGATCGAAGATAGGGAATTGAGCGCTGACCTTATAGAATTGGATAACTGAGTTTGATATTATACTGGGAATGGATTATCTGTCCAAGTATTCTGCCAGTATAAATTGTAAGTGGATAATGGTGATTTTTCAGCCAGAAGGTGAAGATCCATTTGTTTATTGTTGGATCTGTTCAGGGGTCTCAGATCCCAGTTATTTCTGTACTGAGGGCTAGGGATTTACTATGCAGTGGCTGTGTAGGATTTCTAGCAGTGGTAATTGACTCCAGCAGACCTGAGACATTTGGGCCTGAGGCAGTCAGGGTAGTGAAAGATTTTCTGGATGTGTTTCCCGAGGAATTGTCGCCACAGTGAGAGATTGATTTTGTAATTGATCTGGCACCTGGAGTCGAACCTGTTTCTAAAGTTCCATATAGGATGGCTCCAGTAGAACTCAAGGAGCTTAAGTTGCAGCTTCAGGGATGCTTGACATTGGGTTTATCCGACCCAGTGTATCGCCCTGCGGAGCTCCGATTCTGTTTGTGAAAAAGAAGGATGGTTCCCATAGGATGTGTATTGATTACCGGGAACTAAACAAGTTGGCGGTTAAGGACAAGTATCCGTTGCCCAGAATCGATGATCTGTTCGATCATCTTCAGGGAAAGACAGTGTTTTGAAAAATTGATTTACGGTCTGGTTATCATCAACTTAGAATTCGAGAGGAGGACATATCGAAGACTGCTTTTAAAACCAGATATGGGCACTATGAGTTTCTGGTAATGTCATTCCGATCGACTAATGCTCCTGCTGCCTTTATGGATCTTATGAATAGAGTATTCAAGGATTTCCTCGATAACTGCGTTATAGTGTTTATTGATGACATTCGTGTATACTCTCAGTCAGAAGAGGAGCACAAGCATCATCTTCGAATGGTATTGCAGCGACTTAGGGATCACAAGTTGTATGCAAAGTTTTAAAAGTGCAAATTTTGGTCGTCTGAGGTGTCCTTTCTAGGTCATAGTGTTGGGAATAATGGGATTATGGTTGATCCAAACAAGTTAAAATCAATGAAAAATTGGCCGAGGCCAAAGTCTGTGACGGAAGTTCGAAGTTTTCTCGGTTTAGCAGGGTATTATCGGCGTTTCGTCGAAGGATTTTCTAAAATTTCTATACCCCTAACCGAATTGATCAAAAAAAAAATTAATTAGAAATTTGTGTGATCAGATAAGTGTGAAACAAGCTTTCAGAAGAAACTTTTGATGCGTCTACAAGAAAAAACTTTATGTTACGAGCATCACTATTATGGACTATTAGTGATTTTCCAGCATATGCAAACTTATCGGGATGGAGCACTAAAGGAAAATATGCATGCCCATCTTGTCATCAAGATACTTATTGTTTGTGGTTGAAGCATATCAAAAAGTATTGTTATATGGGTCATCGTCGTTGGTTAGAAAATAACCACTCATTTAGAAATGATGAAAAGTCTTTCGACGGTACAAAAGAGAAAAGATTAGCTCCAATGCCATTAAGTGGTTCAATGATACTAGAGAAGTTAGAAGGCTACCAAATTAAATTTGGAAAGACAGTTGTTAATCCTCAGTTGCCATATAGTTGGAAGAAAAGGAGTATATTTTTTGAATTGCCTTACTGGAAGGATAACTTATTACGACACAATCTCGATGTGATGCATATTGAAAAAAATGTATGTGAAAGTTTAGTTGGGACATTATTGAGTTTAGATACAAAAAATAAAGACAATTTAAATTCACGTCTTGATTTAAAGTTTATGGGTATCAGATCTGAACTTCATCCAAAGGAGAGCGAATCTAAGAGAACTGTCATACCACCTGCTTGTTTTACATTAACCAAAAAAGAAAAAACTATCTTTTGTCGATTTCTAAAGACATTTAAGGTTCCATATGGATATGCTACCAATATTTCAAGATGTGTTGATGTAAATCAACGAAAAATTCATGGGTTCAAGAGTCATGATTTTCATATTATTATGACTCAATTATTACCGCTAACATTGAGGGGAATGTCAAGTCTGCATGTTCGTCAACATATAACTACTTTAAGCAACTATTTTCGAATGATGTATTCAAAAGTTGCTCAACCACAAGATTTTATGCAACTTGAACATCAAATATCAATTACTCTTTGTAATCTTGAAAAATTGTTTCCCCCATCATTTTTTGATATTATGGTTCATTTGGTGATACACTTAGCATATGAGGCGAGAATTGCTGGACCATCAGTTTATCGTTGCATGTAGTCTGTTGAAAGGTAATATATATTGATTTTTATTTTATTTAATTGTGAAAAGTTTGAATATTGCTTTTAATGTTCATATGAATAATTGCAGGTACTTATCTAAGTTGAAGTCATACGTTCGAAACAAAAGTAAGCCAGAAGGTTGTATAGCTGAAGGATATTTAGCTAATGAATGCTTGACATTTTGCTCACGATATATGGAAGGTGTAGAGACAAAAATTAATCGTAAGCCTAGAAATTACAGTAATCCAAATCCAGATAGAGAAAGGCTGCCTATTTTCCAAACGACGGGTCGTAATTTGGGAAAAATAGTTTCTGAGACTTTAGACGAGGATACCAAAACTAAGACACATCGATATGTATTATTTAATTGTAATGTCGTAGACTCATTTATTGAGTAAGTATTATTTATTATATCTCTAATAATAAAAAATATTGAAACATTAAGTAAGCATGTCTAATGCTTATTAATTTTGTAGGGATCATCGCAATATCATTGCACAACAAAATCCTCGTCAAAGAGTAATGACCTTAGATCGGATTCATAGCCAGACATTTCCTTCCTGGTTTGCACAAAAGGTAAGCTTATTTTCAATTCTTAATTTTTTGTATTAACTTAAGGAGTTCACTAACATATTGAGTGTAGTAATTTATTTATTACAATTTTTTTTTGTCAAATTAGGCAAAAGAATTATATGATAATCAAGATAATCGACTTTCGGAAGATCTATATTATCTGGCTAAAGGACCAAACAATATTTTCAATCGATTTAAAAGATATTTAATAAATGGTTTTCGGTTTCATATAAAAAAAATCGAAGAGAAATTAAAAACTTAAAATAGTAGAGTTATTGTGACTGCCAAGACTCAAAGTTTTTCAAGTAGTAGGGATCCGAATCCTATTTTTGGAGATGTTACATTTTTTGGGATATTAATAGATATTATCGAACTAGATTATTTTCAGGGAATCGTGTTGTGTTATTTAAGTGTGATTGGATTTCGAGTAGTGGTATTAAAAAAGAGAAAGATTGCACAAGAGTCAACCTTACAAAATTGATGCGTGAAGATGAGCCATTTATACTAGCTTCTCAAGCAGAACAAGTAATGTATGTGGAAGATCTCAAACACGAAGGATGACATGTTGCTTTAAAAATAAATCCTAGAGATTTTATAATATGAGCGTGCAATCACATAACGAGAATGTGGAGTCTTATTTGCAAACTGAAGTTTGCGGTGCATCTCTCGATGTTGACAGTGAAGATATTAGTTTGGTTAGGAAAGATATGCCAGATATAACTGTTGATACATCAGTGTCATTTGATGCAAATGATATGGATGAAGAAGCTTAGTGATGTAGGTATTTTATTATTATTATTATTAGCAGTAGTATTATTATTATTATTATGAGTACTTTATTTATAAATTTTATTTATCTTAATTCTTTTGTTATAGAGATCAATTTTATTTATTTAAAAACTTTTATTATGATACAATATTTATATTTATTAAGTTATTTTTCATCTACGTCTACAAAATTAATTAAATTTAAACTATTTTCTTTATAAAATTGTATAATAATATAACTTCAAAAAATAAATTAAAATTAAAAATTCCACTAATTTTTTTTACTAGTAACACTTTTGAAATGTCACTATAAGTACTTAATTAGATGGCACTTCAAAATGTCACTAAATCTAATATTTGGTGTCATTTTTATAAATGTCACTATTAATTTAGAAATTTTTACACAAAAAAATACAAAATACCAACTTTATTACATATATACAACAACACGGTTACATCAACATTTTTACCTTCTCTCTTAATTTTATTACACATATACTACTTGCACATCAAATCCATGCACCTATCAACCATCAATCAACTCTCAATCACTTCCCTTTCTTTTTTTTCTTTTGTTTTCATTTGATTTTTTATTTCTATTCATTATTTTGAATCAGATCAAGTAAAATCCATGCATTTATCAACCATCAATCAACTCCCAATCACTTCCCTTTCTTTTTTTTCTTTTGTTTTCATTTGATTTTTTATATCTATTCATTTTTTTTTTGGAATCAGATCAAGTAGCATCCATTGTTGAACCATAACTCCCCAGGATTCCTCAACAATTTTTTCCCTCTCATTTTTGTTCTTCAAAATTTTTTCAACTCCCACTAAACCAATCCCATAACTGTTTTTCCTCTTTTCTTTTCTTTTCAATCTCTATTTAAAATGATTGTGACCCGTTCATCCTCATCTCCTTCCCCTGTTCAGAAAAAAAAAAATCCAAAATGGGTTTGAAATCACTAGCTAATAATGCTAAGGGAAAACGTCCTATTATTTGAGGAGGAAGATTCTGATTTTGCTCCTCCATTAATGAAGCGTGGGAGACCTCATCCTAAGAAGAAAACAAAGCTCGGTGTGCAAGAAAAAATGGCTGAAGACGTTTCTAGGAAAAAAGCTAATGTTGGTGCTGATGTTCGAACCGAGGTTTGTTTTCGGTTTCTTTTTGGTTTTCCCCCATTTTTGAAATTTTTTTCATATTCAACTTTTGTGGGTTTTGTGTTTATTGGTTTCTCATTTTGTAATAGTTTTGTAATAGTTTTTGAATAGTGTAAACACCTTCTGTATGTATTTTTTTTAATATGTTTTTTATCTAGTTGTTTCCTGTCCATTTTTATATCATTAATGGGTAACAATGAGATTTATCATGGATGTTGATGTTCAAAGAGTTTTTCCTGTATTTTAGTTGTATACAGTTGTTTTGTAGTTTTATTATAGTTTTCCTACTTGCATATGTTATTTCATTATAAAACTAATATGCAACTATTTGCACAAAACTTACTATGTATAACTACTATTTCTTAGTCCCCGTCAAATTAAATTCCTGCATAATATATAAACTATCATAAAACGATAATGCAACTATAAGGCAACCAAAACAAAAAATAAACAGACTTATACGTAACTAGTTGTACCTTAATTCGATTTTACTCTTCTTATTGTGTTTTTAAAAAAATATATTTATATTGGAAACCAGTAATCAATCAAAATGTAACTGTATATAACGTAGATGTATTATTCATGATTTTTTTTAAAAAAATTTCACATCATACATTGTTTTGGATTTGGTGGGAGCTCCAGATCTGTTTGTTACAGATCTACATTTCATGAATTTGGATTTCGATATTAGGGGGAGTTGTTTTGATCGAATAAAACAGAAAACAAATGTGTAATTTCAGTTTCTTCACAGTTTTTGTGATTTTTTTTCGTCATTTTCTGTTTAGATCATTGCAGGTCTTCTTTTCTAGTTGATTTCGCTAGAATTAATGGTTGTATTTTCCTCGTTTTGGTTTCATTTGGTTGTTTTGCTGTTTTGAAACGATCGAGGTATGTTCATCTTCAACGTTCGCTCTGTACAGGTGAAGGCTTAGTGCATGTGGTATTTTTGTAAATATTTGTATGTGGACTGTATAAATATTTAATGGGTTGGCCCATAGTATTTTTGTAATTTTTTTTTTCCTTTTTTGTATTTTTCTATTTTTTCCCCATTAATTTATTCTTGTTACATTTTTAAAAATGTTACACTAAATTTAAATATTGACAATTAATGACACTTTTTACAAAATGTCACTAAAATATATCAATAGTTACACTTTAAAAAAAATGTCACTAATTAAAATGTCATTTATTCTCATTATAGTTACATTTTTTAACAAATGTCATTAAAATATCATGATTGTGACATGTTTTTAAAAAATGCCACTAATAAAAATGTCACTAAACCTAATTTTTGGTGTAGTGTCTGTTCATGCAAGTTTTTTGTAAGGATGTTTATTAGATCACATTTAATATTTTTAGGTCTATTAATTTGATCCAAATAAACAATGGATGCTGGATTTTTCCAACCGATTTGATCACGAAACAATCCAATCTAATAGATGTATCTCATGTATATTTATTAAATTAATTTGAATTTATCTAATATTTTAGATTTAGTATTTATTGGATTAGGTTGGATCCATCCAATCTAAAAAAAATAGACAAATTTTTAATCCTAATTATCATATGTACACATATATTTTAAGCATAACAACATAAAATCTAATTACTCATTAAAATTAAATGAAAATACGATTTAGTTCAATTGGATATTGGATTGTATTCGATTTTTGAACACCCCATCTCACAACCGATCCGATCCATTTGGATATTCAAAAATAACATTTGATTCGATCTGAATAGATTATAATTAGATATCTAATTGTTGCTTTAAATTTCTCTAAAAATACGTACCAGTTCAGGAGCAAGCCAGGTGACAATGGGACCCACACTACGGGACATGCCATCTTTAAATCACTCCCGATGTTTATTATTTCAAAGGAATAATACTAGATTGGTCATCTCTGAGAAGGTCCACCCGGATGATGGGTGGTTCTTGTCCCTTCCTCTTCGTGAGTGAATTTGACCCCGAGAAGATATAGAAGGACAGACAGAGTGTAGCACATTGCTCAAGGATTAAGTCACTGTATACACATTTAATGCGGCATGGAGAAGAACATCCACCTATTATGCTGACAGACGTGCACAAGGGTTTAAACCTATAATGCCCTGATTTTATGATGCCCTATACATCAATTAACAGTTACATAATGAGCTATCAAATCATAAGCAAGAGATAAATCAGATCTCACCAAACATCTATAGTCAGCCTAAACACATCATAAAAGTAGGCAATTATGCCCTATGATAAAATTTGAAAAATTGTGCAAATCATGGTTTATACAATCATGACAATGGTGGCCTTTTACCACCATTATGAGCCTATAAATATCCCAATAATGTATAGAAGAAGAGACTCTTGGATAATTCTCTGTAAACAAAAACACTCATTAATAACAGTGACTCGTGGACTAAGGCTCATTAATACCCCAACCGCGTAACAATTTTCTTCTTTAATACTCATTAATTACTTCAAACAACTCTAATTAATAGTTACCAAAAATCTCGATCAACATTTTAGTACTCTCATTAAGAGCTGTAGGAAGCTTACGAAAAGAGAAAATCACAAATAGTCTAATGATATAATAGTGTTAACAAGGAACACTTCACGTCCACAACAACCTAACGACCCAAAAGATCCAGAAGAAGAAGAGACAACTTCTAGGGTGGATGTTGAAGGAGAAGGAGACACCAATTATTCAGAGTATTTAGACCATGAGGAGTACGAAGAATATGATGAAGACAACTATGCAAAACTAGTTGAGTTAAGGCAAAAAGTTGCTGACCATGAGGCTGAGTTGGCAGAATAAAAAGAGAAAAATAAGAGAATGCAAGAAATGTTGATCGCCATGAAAAAGGCAATGGAAAACACAAAGATTCATGTAGACCTAACTAAAGTCACGTTTGTATAAGAGAAGATGGGGGAAGAACCTTCTCAGGCCGCAAGGGGCCAAAAATAGAAGGATAGGTAGCCCAGCCCCATCAGGTAGTCTCTTAAAAAACCTACCCCAAAAGGGAACCCTATGACCATACCTGAAAAAAATAGAACAACATAGGATCCAAGGAAAGTTCATTCTGATCTCCCAAAAGGGAAAGGTCCGTAGGGGGTGGATTTCCCAAAGGGAAAATTGGCCCCTAGAACTACAAAGATTTAAGGAGCGTGTCCGTGCACCAAGAGCCAGACGAAAAGAGGGAGGCCACCAGGAAAGACCCTCGCTCAACTTACGATAAAAGCTTAACGCCAAACACGAAGATCTCAAGGCGCATCTTAACCAGAAAAAGAAAGTTGCTTCAGCCTCCAAGAGTGTCCTAAATGAAGGAATTTTAGCTGAACTTGCTATCCTCTGAAAGGACATAGCAAGGGTCTCCTGAAGATAAAAGGGAGATGACTCGGAGTCAAACTGTGAAGATCGAGAGCCCTGTGTTGGGATTTTATACCCTAAATAAAATCCAATTCAATATAATCATATTCACTTTCAATAAAGATTAGAAATCATACTATGACCTAGTCATAAGCTTTGTTCACATGTTTACACATGATTATAGGTTTAATATATAAGTTTTATTAAATTATGAGCATATAGTTATTCACAATTACAGTGATGTCATCACAATGGAAAGTAATTGTGATTATATGCTTCAAATTATTTGGTCCCATGATTTATTAATATACTGGATTTACATTGACATGATAATCATCGATGAGGTTTACTTACACTTGGATAAGTGGAATGTCTTTTCCATGACATTAGTAAAGTAAACTAGCATTGGATGTATTGGCTATACATCAGACAGGACCGATATTCACAGCGAAAAAGATATCTTAAACTTACCGTAATATCTTTTCTAGGTAAATATCTAAAATTTGATCTTAGATCAACGATCTTAATCTTGAGATGATTAGGTTCTAGCTCAATTGTGTTTCACATGTTCTCTGATTTGTTCGTTAAAAGCTGTCCCGTTAGTTTAGCTCAAATACTTACATCTTGGGAACATGGTAGTGCAATTGAATAGGAGCGCTAGTCATAGATATAGAATCTATAACTTCTATAAGTACATATAAGTGAAATGATAGTTTTCTTAGACCTTGGCTAAACGAGTTTGAATGTCTAAGGCCTCATTTCGGCAATTATCATTTACAAGGAGCTAAGTGCTTTAAGGATAAAATACATTGAAGGGTAAAGTAGTAATTTAGTCCATATTCAATGTAGACCATCTATAGAAGATCATTGATTATTTAGATTGAAATAATAGATAATTTACCGTGTATCTATATTTGGTATATAGAGCGTCTATGTAATAAGGAGTGTAATTCCGAATCTATAGTGGAGTTTGGAGGAATTAATAAATTAGAAAATTTACTTGGTAAATCTCAAGATCTACTTATTAGGAGCTTCGTTACATAGGCCCATGGTCCCCACATTGTCTGAGATAATATCATCTTGTAGACTTAACTAATTGATTTTGTAAGTCAATTAGAATTCAAAAATATACTATATTTTATTTTAGAATTTTCACCAGCAAGTTTGGGTAATTTTGAGAAGAAAAGAGAAATATAGTTTTATTTGTTAATTAACACTCTTTGTGGGTCTAATTAATGAATATATTTAAATTTATTTTATTTGATAATTATTTATAATTATTAAAATAAAATTGGTGTTTAAATAATTAGATGAGATAAGTGGTAAAATAGAAAAAGACACTTTAATATCCTTAGTTGAAATAAAGTGGCAACAATCTAACTCTAAAGCCCATCTTTTAATTTCAAACTAGAGGTTAGATTTGAGCCCAAGTCTTTATTTTAAGCCCATCTCATCTAATCATAACCCTAAGTGAATGCCTATATAAAGAAAAAAAGGAATTCTTACATATCACACCATTTTTTTTTTATCTTAATATCAAAAATACGTTCCCTAATCTAATAACCTATTTATTTACCTCATATCTATTCTATATAAAGTGTGCCTATATAACCGAATTCTTGGGTGCCTTTTTATTTATATTAAAAATAAAATAATTTGTTATTAAAAATAAAATAATTTATGAGAAATTCATGGATCACTTTTTATTTATATATAATAAAATAAATAAAATAAATCCCATTAAATCCAAAAAAAAAAATACGATTGGGTTTTTATTTATAATTTCGTCTTCTGTTAAATAAAAATAAAAGCAACTTAAAGCATTATTATAATTATGCTGCTTTGTACATACCGCGACAAAAAGGAATGCCAATCTTATTAATTTCACATGTTCTAGCTATTAATGCAAACCAAAAAAAGAAAAATATTTACTAAAACCCACCAAAACTTATCATAATTAAACCCGAGGCATTAGATGCAAAAAAAAAAAAAAACAAACAAATCAGAGAGTACATTACAACACTGTTTTTGATCACGTGCTCATAAATTAGAAGCACAATTAAATATATTAGCGAAATAGTGACTAACATCCAAATTTCAGAGTTGACGAAAAATTTGCAACTGAATGAGGTAAAGACTACTACAATATTTACTTTATAAAACTTTTGTTTCAAAATCTTACTATTATTAACACCATTTGATTTGGATGTAGAAAAAATATTTTTGGATTGAGGCGGCAATAAAAATAACTGATACTGTCCAGAGTTTTTATTACATGTCATGTGACGCATGTCATAAAAAAATAGATTTATACAATCGCAATGAAAAAATTATATGTGACAAGCCAACATGCGGCCAGGAAGGATTTCCTACACCACGGTATATTACAAAAAACATATGATGTTATTGAAATTAAGTTAAAATAATAATAAAAAAAAAGATACTAACAATCTTTTTATGCATTTTACAGTGCTATAGCATATGTTGAACTTGATGACAATACAAAGAGCCTATCTGTTTTTCAAAAAAAAAAAAAAAAAAGAGCCTATCTGCTATCATGTTCGCAGATATTGTGAAAAAAATATTTTCGTGTACTGCTGCCCAACTAATGAAATATACTGCAAATGTGTAATTTTAAAAAAATAAAATAGTTTTACATGCCTTTCATAAGTTAATTTTTTTAATTAAATAAGCTATGCACACCATGTCTAATCATTTTAAATGAAAATACATCACGGTTTGCAGGAACACCGCCGCTTTATCGACACTACCATATTCAATTTATCAACGAAAAAATGAACAATCCAGATATATGCGGACCCGACTAGAATGAAAAGTGCAAAATACAAAAATTACACTATTGTCTCTATCGAAGCAAATGAAGATTGAAATCCACCAATGACTATCATTAGTTTTCTTATCTACAATTTTTAGACAAATGCTATCTTTAATTATCAATAATTTAGAGATTGATTTTTAATTTTCTTTTTATCTTACACATATTTAAGTAATGTTTCTTTAAGTATTGGAACATCAATT
The DNA here is from genome assembly GCF_029168945.1 of Cannabis sativa. Classification (NCBI taxonomy): domain Eukaryota; kingdom Viridiplantae; phylum Streptophyta; class Magnoliopsida; order Rosales; family Cannabaceae; genus Cannabis; species Cannabis sativa. The sequence continues at coordinate 17,884,098 of NC_083602.1, read as the reverse complement.
TTTAATTTATTTTTGGATTAATTAAGAACATATTTAAATCATCAAGCTTTCTTAAACATTAATATATTGCATTCGGTATTCACTTTTAATTGAAAACATTATAAACTATAATATTTAGATACACATAATAATAATCTCGCCTAATAACTAATAATATTTTTTCTTTAATTTTTAATTATAACACTTTCAACTAACATAGAAAAAAATTAACATAAAATTTAGTATACATGCCTTACACGTAACTTTTTGCTAGTATACATATATATATATTTATTTAATAACGTTTGTAGTGAGCTTAAATAAAAAAAATAACATTTTTAGTGTTTAAATTATTAATTCTTTATGTTTTTATTATCTCTTTTTCTATTTAATTTTTCCTCCTTTCGTTCAGCCTCCATTTCTTTTACCATCTTTTTTTTTTTGTCATTCAACTCTTGTATCTCTATTTTCTCAAACTTTAAGAATTATTTTTAATCACATCTTTATTCGATTAATTTCCACAATAAACTTAAATTTATCAAAAATCTCACTTATAAGTTATTTAAATTATTTTATTTTATTGTAACATATAAGTTTGTTAAATAAATTTGAAGGTACTACAAATGTTACTAAAATTAAAAAGTAATGTGAAATTGTTTTAAATAACACAATAATATAATATAATCTATTATCTTAAATAAAATATTTATAAAAATGTAACTTATTGGTATCTTATTAATCTCATAAATAACTAAAAGGTTTCCTTTTTACGCAAAATAGTAAAAAAAAAATTATAAAAGATAATTCATTGGTATATTATTGACATTATAAGCAACTAATGTTAAATTAATATGCTTATAAATTTTGCTAATAAATTATGTGGTAAGTTCTTTATAAGTCACATTTTAATAATTTATCTAAAATACTATAAAAATAAACTTATTTAAATATTATATTGTAATTTTTAGATCTGAAAAAATAAAACATTTTATGAATAATTTTTGGAACTCGTTATTATATTAAATATTGTGTAAGTCAGTTATTTACAATTTGCGATGATATTTTTTTTAGTTAAAATAATAATTGATTTTTTTTTTGTTTTAAAAAAACTATTAAAAGAGAAAAATGAATATTATTTTTAAAGGAAAAAAAAAATTCAGTTTAAAAAAGCAAAAAAAAAAAAAAAGAAAAGTATAATGAGTTACGGTATTTATTACTAACATGGACGTTAATATTTACTAATTATTTGTATAAAGTCATTTATGTAAATAGATTGTTAATTGTGTATATTATTGAAAAAATCCCTATAAAGAAAGTGATGAGAAGAGAATTCTAGTCTAACCTAATGTCTAATAACCTTTTCTCTTCTCTTCTTTCTTATTTTAAAAAATTCACCAAGAAATTCTCTCTCAAAAATTATTTCAAAGGTGTTTGAGTATCAGTCCACACTATTCAAGGTGATACTCAAACCTTTGTGGAAGATTATTATGAACACATTCAAAGGAGAAGAAATCTTGGTTTCATTTTTTATTACACTTTGTGACAGAAAGAAAACAAGAGTGAGAGTACAGAACGGAATGATACATTAATTTCCATTGCCATTTTGTAAGTTTAATTTGAATTGTTTTAAGGTTCCATGTTTTGGATGTTAGATTAGTAATAATCAACATACTTATTTAGTAAAAGTAAGATCTTGGTTAAATATGCTTTCGAACACCCTGTGCCAAAAATGTACTCGAGGTTGAACTCCTGAAAAACTTTAAAATGTCTGAACTGACTATGTACACAGGTGACACTGATCCAAGTGATCATCTGTCTAGATTCAACAGATTTATGACAGTTATGAGGTTTAGCAATGACGCCAAATGCTTATGTTCCCACTGACACTGGGAGGATCTGTAGAAGAATGATTCAAGAAGTGAGAGCCTGGATCTGTGGATTGTTGGAATAATTTGTAGATCGATTTCAGAGGCAGTTCATTGCAGCCAGAAAGATCAATCTTGAAGTTAGTGCTCTGTCTAACATTAAACAACTACCTTTGGAAACCTTGAAGAACTTCATCAAGAGGTTCAAAGAGGAGACTTCCAAGACAAAGAAAGTAGATGATGGATTGCAGGCTAGGATCCGGACGGGAACTCCCTCCTAGAATGAATAACAACAGGAAGGTGCAACTAGTCTTCAAGATTTTCAGAAGAGGGCTCAGAAGTACATCAATCTGGAAGAAGCCCAAATAACATCTTTTGGACAGTATTACCCTTCTGGAGGCTCTCGGTATGCTTCGAGAGTGCAATTTCCTAGAATCACACTTCATGCCACTCCTCAAACGAGTGGAATGCCAAGTGTGTAGTTTCAAACAATGCTCACGTACTCGCAAAATCTCGTTCTAGCGCCAGCTCATTCCGACTACGAGTTACCAGCTCATTCATTAAGGAATCATTAGTAGAAGTATAAACATTTATTTAGATTGTCTAATTAAATAGTCACATTTAAACATTCAATAGTTGAATCAATTTAGTGAAATAGATTATAACTAACTATTTAAATCAATATGAGATATGATTTAAATAAATTAAAACTGTTTTAAAGAATGTGTTTAGAATACATTGAGATTGAGAGTAAATAATTGAAATTGTTCATAAAATTAAATCTCAATAATTATGAAAATTGAAAGGGAGATAATTTTTAAAGAGTCAAAAATATATTTTTATAGTCATGACGATCAAATATATTCAAAGGTAATAATTATTTTAGTGGGAGTGTAGTATTCATTGAAAAAAGTGATTTTTAAGAAAACTAGATTGTTCTTAAATGCAACAATTAGTACTTCTAAATTAAATCATATTTCTATAAAACTATATAAATTTGAATGAATGAGATTTATTGAATTAAAGATATACCAAGAAGGTTTGAACATCCAACTAATTTAAATTAGTAATTATTCTGACATATAGAATATCAAATCCTTATGAAAGAAAATAATGAAAAATTTAGGACTTTCTAATTTCAAACTTAGGAGTCAAAATATGATTATTCAATAACATACATTAATAGTCTCATTAATTATTCAATACATAAGATGATATTGAATATGAAATTTTATTAAGTGAGAAACTTTAACCTTATTAAAATTAAATTGATTATAGTAATTAATAAAGGTATATGAGTTAGTTCAAAAAATATTCATTAAAGAGAAGGATAACTTGATCATTGACTTCATAAGATGGACATTTGAATTATTATATTGTGATTGAATTCAAGCAATACATAGATTAATAATTATTAGATATCAAATATCCTTAAGAAAATAAAGTGGTTGATATCTATCATGTATGACTACTAATAAATAGTATTACTAAATATGAATTTGATAATAAATAGAGATGTTATTAAAGTTTTGAATAAACCATTTAAATAATATTCAAAGTATGTGATACGAGTTTTGAATATAATAATTATGGGTGACTATTCAATGGTTACATTTTTATTATAACCATATGGTTACATTTTTCTTTGACCTGTAATAGCAGGTTACTAATAGGTAGACTTTTCTTTTTTAGAATTAATTAATTATAATTAACTATTTTCTTAAAATAATTAATTAAATAGTAGACATTCCTTTTTTAGAATTAATTAATTATAATTAACTATTTTCTTAAAATACTTAATTAAATATTCAACAAGACCTCTTTTAGCAATTAATATTTATATTTAAATCCTTACTTGAATTATTTTAATAATTAAGCCCTTTAATTATAATATTTACAATAAAATTTATTTTTTTTTACAAAAATTAAACTTCTTTTGACACAAATTAAAATGCTCTTCTTATAATAAATTTTCAAATAATTAATTATTTTTAAATGATATTTAATTATTTTGTTACAATTATATGAACTAAGTATGAGGCCTCAAGCTAATCAATCGATAACAAGTGCAGCCATTTTCTTTCTAAAAATTCCTTCAACTTATTTCATTTTTTATTTTTTAAATATTTAAATAAAAAAATAAATAATTACAAGTATAATAAAATTTAAATTATGAAATTATATATGTGTATAATTTTAAATTATAAAAAGTTTTGCTATAAAATTTTAAATAATTTAAGTATAACAAAATAAATTGCTAAAAGATCCTTATATAGTAATAAATTACAAAAAATTAATTAATAATTATAATTAATTTAATTCTAAAATATAATTAATCTTAATTAAAGTTTTATAAGGAAGTAAATGATTAGGTTACTTTCAGGTTACAAGTTATTTATTATTTATTTTTATTTAATTTCCAAATTAATCACAACCATTTAATAGTAATATAATGACTTAAAAAAATGTAACCATGATGGTTACAATAAAAATGTAACCATTGAAACCTCTTCCAATAATTATTTAATTGTTGAAATTTAGGGATACTTATACAATGAGATTAGACAAGTAATAAATTTTAAATCATAAATTAAGAGTAGTCGTAATTAAATGATCAAAGACAGTAGATAAATAAGGAACTATCTAATTGAGTGAGAGTATTAAGTATGCTGGTAGTATATTTGAAAGATCATTCAAGAGGTGATTCATTTGTAAAGAGTTATAATAATTTCAGATTAAGAAAAAAAAATTAATTTAAGAATATATATAATTTAAGGTATTATTTGAGAAATGAAAAATAAATATTCTTACTAATTATGCAATCTTAAATAAAAGAATCAATTAATTGTGACAAGTGATTAAAAATAAGAAAAGATGTGAAATGAAATTATTCATTCCAAACATTGATTTGATTAGTCATGTAATTTATTGAATTTATTAATTATAGTAATTAATAGAATCAATTAGATGTGACTGATGCAGAGTTCTAAATTAATCAATTTTAAAATAACAGTTTTAAAAAAAAATAATATTTAATATTAAAAATATCAAATGATCAATCAAACAACATCAACTTGAAGGAAATAAAAGAATGAATAAACTAAATATGCTAGAATCAAATTTTGTATATTTATCCAATGATGATGTGGTGGTCTTCGGGATCTGAAACTACATTATATGGGGAGTCTCGTTCACATGACTTAGCCTGAATAGTTGAGATACAACGTTTATAAGAGTTACAAAATATGTTGTACTTACTTTTAGTGTAAGTGAGAGATTGTTGGGATTTATGCCTTAAAAGCAAGTAATTAATGGATAATATATTAGAGAATATATGAAATACGATTATAAGATAAATGATACATTAATTATAATAGTATAATTATTAGATATCTAAAAATTCCTTATTCATATGGAGGAAATATAATCTTGTAAGGACGTACAAGAGAATTAAGATTATACAACATGAATAAAACAAGTCGGTAGTGTATTGAAGTATTAGGAATCTTTAATATGGAACTGCTCAGTACAGTTTACGATACACTATACTTCTAGTGTGTGTGTGTGATTTTTATTCTGATCACATATGTGGATAGACATGTAGTTAAGATAATGTGTATAATTTTATTATGTATAACTGGGCCGATATATAATAAACATCTTTCATTAGTGTGTCGTTTACCATGAAAGAGTTATTCGTACCACAACGATGATCATTAGTATATTAGCCTAAATCTTGAGTATACATGAGCTCCTGTTTGTGTTCATTGAGTTCTTTGATTCACTCATTAAAGTTTCTCAGAGAAGATGATTCTTTCAACTTCTGCTTTGGAAGCACAATAACACGAGTGGCTTCGACCTTGTTATACAATAGTGGAATCCAAGCTTTCCTAATAGATCAAATATTAGTTCCCTTATAGCGTTAATTTTGGGAGTGCTAACAGTTAGATCCAAATTTATAATAAGTTATAGATTAACTGTTCACATTGAATTAATGGTACATAATGAGTCAAGTGATAATTAGAAGGGTAAAATAGTAACATTTAGCAACTCTAATAATAAACAAATAATAAGAGGAAGAACTACTTGTATTAATAATCAATGACCTACAATTAAGAATTCTCTAAATATAATTCTATATTGTTAAAGAGTTCAATTCTATATTTATAGTGGAGTAATAATAGAATTAATAAACCGAATTATTCTATCAATGAGATCGATAATAATCAAGTGTTTATTAGAGCTTCGAAATATAGGTCCATGGTCCTCGAGTCACCTCTATACAATACTGTATAGGGGAAAGTTTTATTTGATGAGTAACTTTGAGTGAGACTTAATTCTATGGGAAATAAATTCTTAAGGGCAAAATAATATTATATGAAATTATTATTTTGAATAATTATAACAATTATAAATTGTATAACTATTTAATTTTATTAGATAAAACTATATTAATCAGTTAGATATATATTATTTTAGAAAAAATAATATTTATTTTAATTCTTGTGAAATAAGAGATTAATGAGAATTAATTAATTATTATTTATTGTTAGAATAAATAATAAATCTTATTTATGGTAAAATTGGAAAACTAATTGGGAAATTTGATTTTCTATACTTAGAAAATCAAAAAATTTTTTCCCTAAACCAAAAATTTAAAACCTAAAAAAACTATTCCTTTTTTTTCAAAACCCCAAAAATACCCCCCTCACAATATTCTCTCTCTCTCTGCATCATCTCTCTCTCCCTCTATCTCACCCCAACCGCCCACCCTCACCCGAACCACCCTCACCCACCCACGTCAACCCCAACGCCGATCACCACCCTCACCCCCGTCGACCACGACCCCAACCCCTCCGACCCCAACCCCAACCCGAAAGAGCAACCCCAGTCCGACCCCAACCCCAGTCTCTGAAACTTTTTTTTTTTCCTGCGATTTGAGAGAGGGAAGAAGACAGAGGTCCGATGGTCGGACCTTGGGGGTCCGATGGGTCCGACCATCGGACCCATCGGACCCCTAAGGTCCGACCGTCTTTTAAATTTTTTTTTTTTCTGCGATTTTGGAGAGAGAGGAAGAAAGAGGTCCGACCATCGGACCCGTCGGACCCGAAGGTCCGACCGGCTTTTATATATATATATTTTTTTTTCCTGCGATTTGAGAGAGAGGGGAAGAGAGAGGTCCGATGGTCGGACCTTGGGGTCCGATGGGTCCGATTGGTCGGACCCCATCGGACCCCATGGTCCGACCATCGGACCTGGGGTGTGGGATTCTTGGGACCGGCTAGATAGAGAGAGAAAGAGAGATAGTTTTAGTTTGGGGGTATTTTTGGGGTTTTGAAAAAAAAAGGTATAGTTTTTTTAGGGTTTAAATTATTGGTTTAGAAATCAAATTTTTTGATTTTCTAAGTATAGAAAATCAAATTTCCCAACTAATTTTAGATCTTAAAATATGGCTACATGTATAGGGTGACATATAAAGACCCGTGTTAATTTTATTTGATTATTTTATTGGTTAAAATAATTCAAATTAAATTAATTAATTATCTTTTAATTATTGAATGAAATATATTATTGGATAATTTGTTTAATTAAAAGGATAATAATAAGATAAAAGAATTTAACTATTCTATTAATCAGTTATTAGATATTCATATTTGAAATTAAATTATGAATTTAAATCAAATTAGATATTTTTTTTTATTATTTTAAAGGATTAATTAAAAAGTTTTGTTATAACACTATATATATGATATATAGTATTATAAACTAACAACCTGAAAAGAGCATAACAAGTTCAAAGAGATGAGGAAACGATTTTTCACTCCCATCTCTCTCTACACACCAATATCTCTCTCTCTGTCCTAGTCTCACACGCCACACACTGTATAGTGTGGTGTAAGATTGTGATCAACCCTATCTCAATTATAGTATCTCATGAGTTGAGAATACATTGTAATACATAATTATGCTCATCTTATAGAGTTTAATAGCCCACTCTATTCCTAATTGTTGAGGCTGGATTGGAAGATTGTGGTGTGAACTCTTCAGCAATAGTTCTTGGATTAGATGATCGTAATTATACTAAAAGATAGCAAGGATCCCCTTATAGGCTACAAGAGGTATTGTCTCTCTTTTCATAGTCTAGATTTAATATATATATATATATATTATGTTGAGATCCTTGGGCTTATGGTTCATATTGGATAAAACTATTTTTTATCAAATCTTCTTCAACTTTTATAACTCTAATATGGACCAAAAAAACCAACAAAAGACGTGAAGCATCCAAGTGCAAGGGTCGATAGCTAAAAATACACGAAACAACACCACAGAAATCAACTTAGGTGCCTAGGGTTTCACCTAGTGCCAAGGCTGACAACCCAACTTGGGTTTCATTTTCTGGGACCATCTTAGTGCAAATAGGTCAAACTTTGTGTTGGAACATGAATTAGACATGTCATGAATATATTTGAGAGATCAGCATCAGATTCAGAGCACTTTCATTTTTGAGCACCCGGAGCACCAGGTGCCCTAGGCACCCAGCGCCCAGGTTGACATATTGTCAACTTGCGCCACTTCCAAGCATCAAGCTGAAGATCTATCTCATTCACATTCTTTGTCTTCACCAAAAACAAGGAAGCAAGTACTTTCAAGGAAGAAACAGACCGACCTGGGAGCTAGAAATAGGGCCCAGTGCCCAGGTTGACACCTAGTGCTCGCCCAGCACCCATGTTGATATTTTGACAACCAGAGCCAATTCAAAGAAGTTTTTTTTCGGGAGGACTTCTAGGCATATTCTCTGTTTTTTTAGCAAAGATTAAGATACAAGTGTTTTTAGGAATCAAATGGAACCATTTGGCAGCATGAAAATTGACCTAGCGCCCATGTTGACACCTGGTGTTGGGCCTAGCGCCTAGGTTAACATTTTGTGAATTTAGGCTATTTCCAATCATGTTTTCGAAAAAGTGTTCCAGGCATTTTTTTCTTCATCAAAAATAACGAAAATACAAGTAAACTAGGGGAGAAGACGAGAATCCAGGGGCATGAAAACTAAGCCAATCGCCCAAGCTGACCTGGTGCTGGGCCTAGTGCCCAAGTTGACAATCAACCTAGTGCTGTGGTTTTAATCACTCAAATGCAAATTATTCTCCAATAATTATTTCTGGCATGGTCAAAAATAAGGGAGGAAACCTCGTCCTCGATTTCAATAACCTTGAAAGTGTCAAAATGGCTTCTCAAAAGCTCCAAAAAGAGCAGCTAGAGCCCAGGTTGATAGTGACCTAGTGTGCTAGGTTTTGCTTATCCGATTATGATTTTATCTCGAGCATTCATCTAGTTTTTCATAGTAATTGAGAGCTATTAAGTCATACAAGCCAAATTCACAACTTCATATTTTCACTTTTTTGGAAAAGTGACTTACTCATAAATCGGGTAGTTTCGAGTCACCCGATTCTACAAAACAGCATCATCTCCGAGACCTGGTGAAAGGCTTCACCAGAATACAGAAACTAGTTAAGTGATGTCATAATATTGCTTAGGCATCAAAAAATACATCCCCAAGATGTTTTCCTACTCATGCAACGTCTAGGTTGAAGTCATATGTCAACTTGGGCGCTGGTCCCGTAACAGCCTTCAGTAAAAGAGTCATAACTCACTCAATATTGATTTGATTGATGTGATTCAACTTGTATTTTGAAGTTATTTCAATGCTCCATTAAGTCATGTATCACACTCCAATAACAATTCTGAAGTTATAACCTCCAAATTTTGTCTTCAAGAGAGTTACGAATTTAAGCTACAACTTACTTGAAGTGGGTCCCGCAGACGCAACTCAAGTTTTAGAAATTGACGATAGACCTCCAGAGTAAATATCATCGTTAGACCATCATCAATGGTGAAAAATAGACTAAATGTATTTTTTTTTCCATATTTTTGGAAAATTTTATTATTATTTTAATAGGACTGCATTCCCTATAAAAGGAAAGCTCGTTTAGCTCATTTTTGAGATTAAAAAAAGTACCTGTAAGGTCAGAGCATCTCTATCTAGTTTCTCTTTCTAGAAATTAGAGTATGAAGACTGAGCTATTTTTCTTGTAATCAATCTTATAGAATCTAATAACCCACTCTATTCCTAATTGTTGAGGCTGGCTTGGAAGATTGTGGTGTGAACTCTTCAGTAATAGTTCTTAGATTGGATGATCGTAATTATATTAAAAGATAGCAAGGATACCCTTATAGGCTACAAGAGGTATTGTCTCTCTTTTCATTAGTCTACATTTAATCTATATATATTATGTGGAGATCCTTGGGCTTATGGTTCATATTAAATAAAACTATTTTTTATCAAACCTGCTTCAATTTTTTGTAACCCTAATATGGACCATAAAAACTAACAAAAGACGTGAAGCATCCAAGTACAAAGGTCGATAGCCGAAAGTACACGAAACAACACCACAGAAATCAACACATGCACTTAGGGTTTCACCTAGCACCAAGACTGACAACCCAACTTGGGTTTAATTTTCTGGAAATGTCTTAGTACAAATGGGTCAAACTTTATATTGGGACATGAATTAGACATGTCATGAATATATTTGAGAGAGCAACATCAGATTTAGAGCACTTTCATTTGTGAGCACCTGTAGCACCAGGTGCCCCAGGCACCTAGCGCCTAGGTTGACATATTGTCAACTTGGGCCACTTCCAAACATCAAACTAAAGATCTATCTTGTTCACATTATTTTTCTTCACCAAAAACAAGGAAACTAGTACTTTTGGGGAAGAAACAGACCCATCTGGGAGCTAAAAATAGGGCCTAGTGTCCAAGTTGACACCTAGTGCTCGGCCAGCACCCAAATTGACATTTTGTCAACCAGAGCGAATTCTAAGGAGTTTTTTCGAGATGAATTCTAGGCATATTCTCTATTCTTATCAAATATTAAGATACAAGTTTTTCCAGGAATCAAATGGAACCATTTGGCAGCCTGAAACTTGACCTATTGCCCATGTTGACACTGTTGGGTTTTATGCCCTAAATAAAACTCATTTCAATATAATCAGATTTACTTATTAATATAGATCAGAAATAACATTTAATGTTGCATGGTTCACATGATTTATTTCATGATTATATGTACATAATGTATAAATTCATCTGAAACCCTTTTCACAGACTTGATCCTGTTTATTGTGCCGTCAACACATTTGAAAGTAAACATGACTATGTGAATAAAGTTTCCTAGATTTATCAGACATAGGGTTTTACTGATATGATAATCTACAACAGAGTTTACTTGCATTTGGAGAAGTGCTATGTTCTTTCCAGAGCATTGGTTAAAGTAAAGCTCAGGTTGGATGCATGGAGTATGCATCGGAAGGGACCGATATTGAACTTTGACTTAGATTTATTAAACTTACCGTAATATCTATTCAAGTCAATATCGCCTAGTTGATCCTAGATCAAATGATCTTAATCCTGATATGATGAGGCTCAATCTTGAAAGGCTATTCGTGTTCTTTGATTTGTTAGTTAAGCCTACTTTTAGGTCAGGGTGATACGTACATTTTGGGAACATGGTAGTGCAATTGAGTGGGAGCGCTAGCATAAACATGGAATCTATAGCTTCTATCTGGCGAATAGTAAGCAAAGGATGATCTCCTTCGAGCTTGACCAAACGAACATAAATGGTGGAGTACTCATTTCACATAAGCTGAAATATCATTTATACGGGGTCAAGTGTTTTAAGGATAAAATACATTGTAGGGTGTAACGGTAATCTAATCCCTTTACAGTGTAGATCATTCATATAGAGGATCATTGATCAAATTAGGATTATAACAATGGATAACTAATGATGTGTCTATATGGTGGAACATATAGATCATTCTATATACTGAGAGTGCAATTCTAAGTTCTATGCGTGGATTCAACGAAGAATTAATAAGTTAGTGAATTTTAGTGCTAAATTCTTGATCTACTTATTGGAAGCTCGGTTATATAGACCCATGGTCTCCCCACTAGTTGAGATAATATTGATTGTAAGACTCATATAATTGGTTTTGATTAATCAATTATAATTCTCAAATTAGACTATGTCTATTTGTGAAATTTTCACTAAGGGCGAAATTGTAAAGAAAGAGTTTATAAGGACATATTTGTTAATTATGATACCTTGTATGGTTCAATTAATAAATATGATAAATGACAATATTATTTAATAATTATTTATAGTTATTAAATAGTTAGAATTGGCATTTAAATGGTTGAATTAGGAAATTGGCATTTTTGAGAAAATCAGATACAAAAGGTGTTAAAATTGCAAAATTGCAAAAAGCAAGGCCCAATCCACTAAGTGTATGGCCAGACACTTTTGTAGGCAATTTAAACTGATATTTTCATTATTTTAATGCCAAATAATTCAAACCTAACCCTAGTGGAATGCTATAAATAGATAGTGAAGGCTTCAGGAAAATTACACTTAAATTTTCTATTTTTCCTTCAGAGAAAAACCTGAGCCTTTCTCTCTCCCTATCTTTAGCTGCCACTTCTTCTTTCTCTTCCCTCTTGAATTTCGAAATCCTTAGTGTATGAGTAGTGCCCACACACAGCAAGTGATACCTCAATCATAGTGAGGAAGATCGTGAAGAAAGACATTCAGCAAAAGGAGATTTCAGCATCAAAGATTCAGAGAAAGAGATCCAGGTTCAGATATTGATAATGCTCTGCTACAGAAAGGAATCAAGGGCTAGATATCTGAACGGAAGGAGTCATATTATTCCGCTGCACCCAATGTAAGGTTTCTTAAACTTCATATGTGTTTATTTCATCGTTTTAGAAAGTTCATATTTAGGATGTTAATAAACATACTTGTGAGTAGATCTAAGATCCTGGTAAAATAATTTCCAACAACTGGTATCAGAGCCATGGTAATTGATTTACTTGCAAGAAATTTGGACTTTAAAACGATTGTTTGTTTGTTTTTGGATGGTATCATGTTGTATTCAGTGTTATTTGATGATTGATTGATATTTGTAAATTTTCGTGAAAAATAATTGCGATTCTGTTTCTGGAATTATTTTTATTGGATAGTATGGAAAAAATTAAGCAAGTTACTTTTTTACAGAACTCAATTTCGATTTAATTTGAATTAGTTATGATTTTTTGAAGATTCGAAAAAATCGGGGCTGTCCTGAAATTTTTCCTGCGATCGCGAAAACTGTCCGTACAGCTCACAATTTTTTCGTTTTTCTTCGTTTTTTCATGCTTTTTCATGGAATTAACTTCCGATTTTTTGTGTAGTTCTATATTTATACTATTACTATTCCTAATTCAATTCTAATTATCATTTTGAATTAATTTAATATTTTTTAAATTTAATTCAAGATATTAGTGTAATTTGAATTTGAAAATAGTTAGTATCTATCTTTTTGCTTAATTATCTATCTTATTTTTAAATTTGATTATATCTTATCTTATTTTTAAATTTAAGGTCAGATTTTAAATTTTTTAAATTAATTTTTTTTTAAAATAATTTGACCTTATTTAAATTTAAAATAAGATAACTATAATCATGTAATTTTAAATAGATATAAGATATTTTGCTAACTTTTAAATTTTGTTATTTTATTTATTTAAATTACATTTAAAATCTGAAAAAGATATTCATTTATCTTTTCTAATTTTTTATTTAATTTTTATTTATAAAATAACATTTAAATTTTAAAAGTAGTTAGCAAATTTTGAAATGATATTTAGGTTGGTTGAAACCTAATTTTTCAAAATTGTAGGTTTAATTTTAAATTTAATTCTTTTTTTAAATTTTTGAATTTTTTTTTTATTTTATTTTAATTTTTCGAAAATAAATATTTTATTTATTTAATTAATTATTTCGAAATTAATTATTTAATTTAAAATTAAATAAATCCTACATCCAACTATCCAGCTAACCTTGTTGCAGGAGTATGTGTTTTAGCTTGTTTGTAAGTTTTCAAAACCTATTATTACTTGATTGCATATAGCCATGGTTACTTTTTGCCAGATCTAATGATCTGATGGCTCCCTTGGTCAAGTTAATAATTTGTAACAGGTATATTTACAATCTTCTTTCTTCTGTGTATGACCTAGCAACATGATAGGACCCATCCAAAGTGTGCCTGTGTGAGCCTATGTGTTTAATTTTATTATAGATGCATATAGGTTGTTGTTGCTAAAATAAATTATCATAGTTCTTGATAGAATTTATTTAGGCCCATTTAGTTTTTGGGCCTATTCAATTAATAACAGTTGTTCTTATTAAGGTTAAATTCCTCTCTTTTGGGCCTTGTGTGAGAGTTGGGAGCCATAGTAGTGGGTACGACATACTGAACCCAGCACCCCCTCACATGAACCACCCCAATTGTGAAGGCCCATTTGCCTGATTTGAATAACTGTACTAGGTTAATTAAACTAGTTTAACCTAATAAAACTGATTCGCAACATAATTAATTTCATTTATTTTGAAATTAATTTAAGAAAATTATAGTTTAAAGAATTTTTTATGTTAAGCTAAACTATATGTATTTTCTTGTATTTAATTAAATATATAATTATAACCATCTAGATTCTTTCTGGAGCTTAATTTAAAATTTTCATTAAATATTCCTATTTAAGTTGAAATTTAGTTATCTACAACTAACCAACTTAAATCTGAATATCTTTTGAATTTCAAATTTCAAAATTAAGTTGAGGAATGTTAGGCATTGGTTATTAAGATTCTTTAGATATTTTTTAAGTTAATATCTTTTCGAATATTAACTTAAAATGGAATATTTTAGATATTTTTTAAGTTAATATCTTTTCAAATATTAACTTAAAATGGAATATTTTTGAATTAAGTGGTTACAACTTAATTTTTGATATTTAATTAAATTTAAATTTAAAAATATTTAAGTTCTAGATTTTTTCTAATACAACTTAAATTAGATATTTTTTCAAATTTTGTGGAAAAGATACTTAGTCAAATAAGATATTTTCTAGATAGTTATTTCTAGACTACTTATTATTTCTAATATTAAATAGGAAAATATTATACATTGTGAAATTAATTATGTAAAGCCCGCTTAGTTAATTTGGAAATTAGCAGTTATTTATGTTAATCAGGAAATTATTTATAGCCATTTAAATAATTTATCATGGATATTTATGGAATTCAGTTATGCATGTGTATGTTATCAGCAGTTTTTATATTTCGCATTTCCGGTGTCCGGTATTTTGGAACGCG
This sequence comes from Cannabis sativa, assembly GCF_029168945.1. NCBI lineage: Eukaryota > Viridiplantae > Streptophyta > Magnoliopsida > Rosales > Cannabaceae > Cannabis > Cannabis sativa. The sequence continues at coordinate 17,868,995 of NC_083602.1, read as the reverse complement.
GCGTTTGGCTCAGTAGAAATCACAACTTAGTATGTTAGCATTTTGGGGACGGGTTTTAGACATTGGGAATGTCGGGAATGGCCGGGAATTTAGGATGTCCCAAAAATACCCCTTTAGTATGACTTTAGTAATTTTATGGTGGAGGGGCAAAATGGTCTTTTTGCCCCAATTGTATTTTGTCTTATATGATGTAATAAATGAAATAAATGTTTAATTTATGCATGTTATTTGGCTGATTGATTTATGGTGTAAAGACTCCTTTTTCTCATTTCTCATTTAACTTAGAAAAAATTAGAAAAAAAAAAATCAAAAAGAAGCTCTTTTCCTCTCTCTCTCTATTCGGCCATTAGAGGCAGCCTCTTGGGTGATTTTTCTTCTTCAAATTCTTGTTGATTTCAGCTTGTGGTGTGTCTCTAATCAAGGTATTTCTTGGCTTTAATCTTTCCTTGTTTTTCTTGAAAAGAATGTTGAAAATGGATGAAAATGCATGTAATTTTGGATGTTGTTGCTGCTGATTTCTGTGGTTGTTTTATGTGGTTGAAAAGCATGATTCTTAGAGATTAATTAAGCTAATTGTGGTGTGTAATTCCTAGGTTGAGCATGCTAGAATTTCTTATGCAAAGTTTAGTTTTCAAAGTAAAAAGTTGAGAAATAGTGGCTGTAGTTGTTGCATGATGTAGGTTTTGTTTTCTGCTATGTTTCTATGTTTGTTTAAGTGATTCTATGCTAGCTTAGAGGCTTGTGGGTGAGCTTTAGCCAAGTTTGAGTTCTAACTCAAAGCTTGGAGCTCACATGGTGAATTTTGCCTCTGTGTTTTCTGGGTGGTTTTGAGGCCTTAGAATTGTTTATTAGGACCTATGTAGGAGGTCTGGAAAGTTTGGGACCATTTGGGTTCGAAATGGTCAAGATATGGGAATTTTTGGTTGCTGCCTGCGAGGAACCGGAATTCCGGTTGAGCATCCGGAATTCCGGATGGGGGTTGATTTTCCCGAACCGGAATTCGGTTGGGCAACCGGACTTCCGGATGGGGGATTTTTCAGAACCCGAATTTTCCTCGTTTTTGGGTTTTTAGGGGTATTGCCATGCTTTTTATCGATAGGGAAACTTTTAGTTTCGAGTTTTAGTCCCCGGGAAGTGATTTAGCGTGTCACTTATAGCGTTGTGGTTTTTATGGTTTAGGAGCCAGTAATCCGCCGTTCAGCTTCAGTTCCAGTCAGGTTGACCGGCACACCTGAAATCGGAATCCAGGTAAGATTAGTATAACAGTATGCATATGTAGTTTACATGTTTAGCGTGCATGTAGGAAGCCTGTTAGATTACATTAGATATGTATTTAGGCTTCGAACCACCCAACCCTGTCACGTCGGTACAGGCTGGAGTATGACCAGCAGCCGGAGTATGACCGGTTCGACCGATCAGGCTGACACTGGTTGGTGGTTCAGTGCTATTGACCTATCCCGTCGGTACAGGCTGGAGTATGACCAGCAGCCGGAGTATGACCGGTTCGACCGATCAGGAGGATACTTGTCAATAGTGCCGTCCCCTGAACGTTCAAAACTCAGTACCATGTTGGACATGGCAGTAGTGCTCAGTACCATGTTGGACATGGCAGTAGCGGGACTCAGTATCGTGTTGGACACGGCAGTCAGTTTTATGTATGATATTATTATGCTTTTCTTACTGAGTCTGTCGACTCACAGTTTACGTTGCATGTGTAGGTAAAGGCAAGGCAGTTGCTGATGGACCGTGAGCGAGCTTATGGGGTTGTACATGTCGGGGCGGTTAGGCCTGGAGCGTACGATCCTCGGGACAGCACGGCTGAGATTTTGTAAATATTTTATAAATCGGGATCCCGTGACTTTTTGCAAAATGGTTTATAAGTTTAATGAAAAAGCAAAATTTTAATTAATCACGTTTTTCCATAAACCTCGTTGATTAGCAACGAGCTGCACAGTACGTTTAAAAATCACGTAATACGCCTAAATTAGTTAGGGTGTTACAATTTGGTATCAGAGCCGCCAGGTTGTCTTCCGAAGATCGTCACGACATGTACAATCATCATCAGCAGTTAGCTCGGTTCACGGTTCAGTAAGCCTTTATTGCTTTAGTAGTTTATTTTATTCAGTTATGAAAAAGAAAAGCCTGTTAGGAAGCATGTTAGTAGCCTGATAGTAGAATAGGCGCATGTTTCATTTCTAATTTCCAAATTAAGCGGCATTAGTAAGCTCGCCCTGAATACGACCTGATATGCCAACTCTTGGTTTCGCAGGCGGTTCTAGCTAGATGGACGCCAGGCGGACCACGAGGAGTCAGGGCAACTCAGTGGGGTCGAATCAGGGAGAGGGAGCTTGGTTTCCCCCACCTGCTAGGGGCCGAGGTAGAGGTCCCCGAGGCAGGGCTCGTGGTCGGGGTGATGAGAACCCACCACAGGCTGCCCAGGCTCCCCCAGCCGATCAGGGAGCCCCGAATTGGGAGTTACGGTTTGCGGAGATGCAAGCCAGGATCGAAGAGCAAGACCTCGAGATTCAGAGGTTGAGACAGCAGGGTGCTCCTGCAGTTCCAGTGCCAGTAGTTCCAGTGGCACCTGCCCCTGCTGCCCAGGCCGAGATGGTAGTGGCGGCCCATAGATTGGAACCGTTGTATGAGAGGTTCCGGAAACAAGCACCTCCGGTATTCCTGGGAGGTCCAGATGTGTCGAAAGCCGAGCAGTGGCTTACGGTGATCACCAGAATTTTGAACTTTATGGGTGTCACCGGCAACGACAGAGTGGTGTGCGCCACCTTTCAGTTCCAGGAGGATGCCCTGGTATGGTGGGACATGGTGTCTCAGATTCATGATGTCACCACCATGACTTGGGAGAGGTTCCAGGAACTTTTCAACGCGAAGTACTACAACGAGGCGGTTAGAAGCGCCAAGAGAAAGGAATTCGTTCACCTGACCCAGCGGGAGAACATGAGTGTCACTGAGTATACTACTCAGTTTGACCGGTTGGCGAGGTTAGCCTCGGGAATTGTGCCGACCGACTTCAGCAGAAAGGAGAAGTATCTGGACGGGTTGCATCCCAAGATCAGGCATGACCTGATGATTACCACAGACGACAGCACCACCTACGCTCAGATGGTGGAGAAGGCACTGCGAGCTGAGGGCGCAGTGGGATGTATGTCAGATTCAGCCAGTACTCCGGTCGGTGGCGGAGCTCCTACCCCTCCTGCATCAGGATTTAGCAGGGGGAGTAGTGGTTCGGCCATTGATCAGAGGAAGAGGGCACCCAGCGCTTCGGCGGCTCGAGTCAGAACAAGAGGTTCCGGGGAAACCGAACGAGAGGAGTCGTCTGGTGGTAATGAGACCCGCTTCTCCTATCCCGAGTGCCCTAGCTGCAAGAGGCACCATCGGGGAGAGTGCAAGGGGCAGTGATGCTTTCATTGTGGCATGCCGGGCACTTCAAGAGGGAATGTCCCCGGCTCGGCCGGAGGCACCGAGAGCTCCGGCGATGCTCACTCCGGCCCGGGGTATTCGCGATCACGCGGTGATGCGGATGCCGGCCCATCGGTTGTTACGGTCGGATTCTTATTAACGACTCGTTTTATTCGGTCTTTGTTTGATTACGGGGCTACACGTTCTTATGTGGCGGCCGAGTCTTTAGTAAGTTGGGTAGACCCTTTGATAGATATGAGTCGGGGTTTGGAACCCCGTTACACGGCGGAGAATTGGTTATCTCCAATAGGTGGATTAGGTCTATGCCGATCGGGATAGATGGTAGAGAGTTAAGCGGCCGATCGATAGAGATGAGCTTAGTCGAATTTGATATTATTTTAGGAATGGATTTTCTATCTAAATATTCGGCGAGCATTGATTGCAAGAGGAAGATGGTGGTCTTCCAACCAGAAAGTGAAGAACCGTTCGTATTTGTGGGTTCGGTTCAGGGATCTCGGATCCCGGTGATCTCGGCTATGTAAGCGAGAGAATTATTGCACGGTGGGTGCTTAGGGTTTCTGGCCGTGGTGGTGGACACCACTCGGCCGTACACCATTCGGCCGGCCGAAGGACATCAGAGTAGTTCGGGAATTTTTGGACGTTTTTCCCGAAGAACTTCCAGGGTTACCACCTCATCGGGAGATTGACTTTGTGATTGACTTGGCACCAGGGGTGGATCCGGTTTCTAAAGCCCCGTATAGGATGGCTCCAGCTGAACTTAAGGAATTGAAGATTCAGCTCCAGGGGTTGCTTGACATAGGGTTCATTCGGCCCAGTGTGTCACCTTGGGGAGCCCCGGTTTTGTTCGTGAAGAAAAAGGATGGATCTATGAGGATGTGCATCGACTACAGAGAGTTGAACAAGCTGACGGTGAAGAATAAATATCCATTACCTAGGATCGATGACTTGTTCGATCAGCTTCAGGGGAAGACGGTCTTTTCTAAGATTGACCTCCGTTCGGGTTATCATCAGTTGAGGATCCGAGAGGAGGACATTCCAAAGACGGCTTTCCGCACTAGGTATGGACACTACGTGTTCCTGGTTATGTCATTCGGACTAACCAATGCTCCTGCAGCATTCATGGACCTGATGAATAGAGTATTCAAGGATTTCCTCGATATCTGTGTGATTGTGTTTATCGACGACATCCTCGTGTACTCTCAGTCAGAAGAGGAGCATGAGTTACATCTTCAGATGGTACTGCAACGACTTCGAGAACATAGACTCTACGCCAAGTTCAAGAAATGTGAGTTCTGGTTGTCTCAGGTGTCCTTCCTAGGGCACATTGTGAGTAAAGATGGGATCAAGGTGGATCCCGGGAAGATTGAATCCGTCAGGGATTGGCCGAGACCGAAGACAGTGACAGAGATCAGAAGCTTCTTGGGGTTAGCTGGGTACTACCGTAGATTCGTGGAGGGGTTCTCCAAAATTTCAATGCCCCTAACCGAGCTTACAAAGAAGAATCAGCGATTTATCTGGTCAGATAAATGCGAAGCTAGTTTTCGGGGAGCCGAAACGAGAGGTTGATTACTGCTCCGGTACTAGCTTTGCCTTCGGACGAGGAGAAGTTCGTGGTCTATTGTGACGCATCCAAACAGGGTTTGGGGTGCGTATTGATGCAAGCCGATCGGGTTATCGCTTACGCCTCCCGTCAGTTAAAGGATTATGAACAGCGATACCCGACTCATGATTTAGAATTGGCCGCAGTGGTATTTGCACTGAAGATTTGGCGGCATTACTTGTATGGTGAGAAGTGCGAGATCTACACCGACCATAAGAGTCTCAAGTATTTCTTTACTCAGAAAGATTTGAACATGAGACAGAGGCGTTGGTTGGAACTAGTGAAGGATTATGATTGCGAGATCCTCTACCATCCCGGGAAAGCCAATGTAGTGGCCGATGCCCTGAGCAGAAAGGGTCCCGGGCAAGTGGCTAGCATGGTTCAGATCTCACCTCAGCTAGCAGGGGATATGGTGAGATCCAGCATTGAGTTTGTGGTAGGTCAGCTTCACAACTTAACGCTGCAATCTGATTTGTTAGAAAGAATAAAGGTTGCTCAGACGACAGATCCGGAGTTAGTGGAGATCCGAGATGAGGTATTGGCTGGTCAAGCCAAGGACTTTTCAGTGTCAGATAGTGGGATGCTTTTGTATAAAGCCAGGGTTTGTGTCCCGAACAGTGTGGACTTGAGAAACGAGATCTTTGAGGAGGCTCATTCTACCCCGTATTCTCTGCATCCCGGCACCACCAAGATGTACCAAGATTTGAAACCGTACTTCTGGTGGAGCGGTATGAAGAAGAATTTGGTAGAATTCGTTTCGAGATGCCTCACGTGTCAGCAGGTCAAGGCTGAACATCAGAGACCAGCAGGGTTGTTGCAGCCTCTAACCCTACCAGAGTGGAAATGGGAGGACATTACGATGGATTTTGTGGTCGGGTTACCTAGGACCACGGGTATGTATGACTCCATCTGGGTAGTGGTGGATCGATTTACGAAATCTGCTCATTTTCTGCCGGTTAGAACAACGTTTACAGTGGATCAGTTGGCAGAGTTATACGTCAGGGAGATAGTGAGACTTCACGGGGTACCGAAGTCTATAGTTTCGGACAGGGATCCGAAATTCACCTCCAAATTTTGGCAGAGTTTGCAACGGGCAATGGGTACGAAGCTAAAATTTAGTACAGCATTTCATCCTCAGACAGATGGTCAGTCCGAAAGGACAATTCAGATATTGGAGGATATGCTGAGAGCCTGTGTTATGGACTTTGAGGGTTCATGGAATAAATACCTACCGTTAATAGAGTTTTCATACAACAACAGTTATCAGAGTACGATAGGGATGGCACCCTATGAACTGTTGTACGGTAGGAAGTGCAGATCCCCTATCCACTGGGATGAGACAGGGGAGAGGAAATACCTAGGTCGGAGTCGGTTCGGCGGACCAATGAGGCAATAGAGAAGATTAAAGCGAATGCTTGCCTCCCGGAGCGGACGGAAAGAGTTACGCAGATCCGAAACGTAGGGATGTTGAGTTCCGAGTGGGGGACCATGTGTTTTTGCGAGTATCTCCGATGAAGGGGATTAAACGTTTCGGGAAAAGAGGCAAGTTATGCCCTAGGTTTACAGGACCTTTCGAGATTCTCGAGAAGATAGGTCAAGTGGCATATCGGTTAGCATTGCCTCCAGCGTTATCGACGTGCACAACGTATTTCATGTCTCAATGTTGAGAAAATACGTTTCGGACCCCTCTCATATACTCGGTTATGAGAGCCTTGACTTCGCCGATATGTCTTATGAGGAACGGCCGGTGCGGATCCCGGATAGAAAGGATAAAGTCCTTCGGAATAAGACCATAGCGTTGGTCAAGGTTCTCTGGAGAAACGATAAGGTGGAAGAAGCCACACAGGAGCTTGAGTCAGATATGCGAGCTCAATATCCAGAGTTATTCAGGTTAGATTTCGGGGACGAAATCCTTTTAAGGGGGGGATAGTTGTAAAGCCCGCTTAGTTAATTTGGAAATTAGCAGTTATTTATGTTAATCAGGAAATTATTTATAGCCATTTAAATAATTTATCATGGATATTTATGGAATTCAGTTATGCATGTGTATGTTATCAGCAGTTTTTATATTTCGCATTTCCGGTGTCCGGTATTTTGGAACGCGGCGTTTGGCTCAGTAGAAATCACAACTTAGTATGTTAGCATTTTGGGGACGGGTTTTAGACATTGGGAATGTCGGGAATGGCCGGGAATTTAGGATGTCCCAAAAATACCCCTTTAGTATGACTTTAGTAATTTTATGGTGGAGGGGCAAAATGGTCTTTTTGCCCCAATTGTATTTTGTCTTATATGATGTAATAAATGAAATAAATGTTTAATTTATGCATGTTATTTGGCTGATTGATTTATGGTGTAAAGACTCCTTTTTCTCATTTCTCATTTAACTTAGAAAAAATTAGAAAAAAAAAATTCAAAAAGAAGCTCTTTTCCTCTCTCTCTCTATTCGGCCATTAGAGGCAGCCTCTTGGGTGATTTTTCTTCTTCAAATTCTTGTTGATTTCAGCTTGTGGTGTGTCTCTAATCAAGGTATTTCTTGGCTTTAATCTTTCCTTGTTTTTCTTGAAAAGAATGTTGAAAATGGATGAAAATGCATGTAATTTTGGATGTTGTTGCTGCTGATTTCTGTGGTTGTTTTATGTGGTTGAAAAGCATGATTCTTAGAGATTAATTAAGCTAATTGTGGTGTGTAATTCCTAGGTTGAGCATGCTAGAATTTCTTATGCAAAGTTTAGTTTTCAAAGTAAAAAGTTGAGAAATAGTGGCTGTAGTTGTTGCATGATGTAGGTTTTGTTTTCTGCTATGTTTCTATGTTTGTTTAAGTGATTCTATGCTAGCTTAGAGGCTTGTGGGTGAGCTTTAGCCAAGTTTGAGTTCTAACTCAAAGCTTGGAGCTCACATGGTGAATTTTGCCTCTGTGTTTTCTGGGTGGTTTTGAGGCCTTAGAATTGTTTATTAGGACCTATGTAGGAGGTACCGGAAAGTTTGGGACCATTTGGGTTCGAAATGGTCAAGATATGGGAATTTTTGGTTCTTTGCGAGGAACCGGAATTCCGGTTGAGCATCCGGAATTCCGGATGGGGGTTCAGATTTTCCCAGAACCGGAATTCCGGTTGGGCAACCGGACTTCCGGATGGGGGATTTTTCAGAACCCGAATTTTCCTCATTTTTGGGTTTTTAGGGGTATTGCCATGCTTTTTATCGATAGGGAAACTTTTAGTTTCGAGTTTTAGTCCCCGGGAAGTGATTTAGCGTGTCACTTATAGCGTTGTGGTTTTTATGGTTTAGAGCCGCAATCCGCCGTTCGGCCGATTCGGCCCAATAAAGTTGACGGCACACCTGAAATCGGAATCCAGGTAAGATTAGTATAACGGTATGCATATGTAGTTTACATGTTTAGCGTGCATGTAGGAAGCCTGTTAGATTACATTAGATATGTATTTAGGCTTCGAACCACCCAACCCTGTCACGTCGGTACAGGCTGGAGTATGACCGGCGGCGGAGTATGACCGGTTCGACCGATCAGTCGACACCGGTTGGTGGTTCAGTGCTATTGACCTATCCCGTCGGTACAGGCTGGAGTATGACCAGCAGCCGGAGTATGACCGGTTCGACCGATCAGGAGGATACTTGTCAATAGTGCCGTCCCCTGAACGTTCAAAACTCAGTACCATGTTGGACATGGCAGTAGTGCTCAGTACCATGTTGGACATGGCAGTAGCGGGACTCAGTATCGTGTTGGACACGGCAGTCAGTTTTATGTATGATATTATTATGCTTTTCTTACTGAGTCTGTCGACTCACAGTTTACGTTGCATGTGTAGGTAAAGGCAAGGCAGTTGCTGATGGACCGTGAGCGAGCTTATGGGGTTGTACATGTCGGGGCGGTTAGGCCTGGAGCGTACGATCCTCGGGACAGCACGGCTGAGATTTTGTAAATATTTTATAAATCGGGATCCCGTGACTTTTTGCAAAATGGTTTATAAGTTTAATGAAAAAGCAAAATTTTAATTAATCACGTTTTTCCATAAACCTCGTTGATTAGCAACGAGCTGCACAGTACGTTTAAAAATCACGTAATACGCCTAAATTAGTTAGGGTGTTACAAATTATTTATTAATTAATTTTGGTACAATTTATTTTAAGTATATTTTTCCTAGTATTAAACTAGAGATTAATAATTAAGCCTTCTCTACACTTAATTATTTATTTCTTGAATTTAATACATTTAATTAATTTGAAAATTAAATATCTAAGTTGATTTTTATCATCATACTTAAATATTTCTTTTTCATGACATTTAATTAAATAGAAAATTATTTTTAGTTGAAATTTATTTTTTCAACTAAATTTAAATAATTTTTAAAATATATTTTTTCTTTATTTTATTAATCAAATTTCGAAATTGCATTTCTTAAATGCTGGAATTTCGAATTTTATTTGAAAAATAGATTAAAGTTGTAAATTATTTATTTTAATTTTGGACCAACTTAAATCAATGATTTTTTCATTTAATGATTAATTAAAATAAATTGAATTAAAGTATATTATTAGAAATTGAATTAATTAGCCAAAGGAAAATCTAGATAGATGATATTTTTGCTTGAAGTATTTTTCTAGTTTATTTAATTAAATAGAAAATTAATATTTAAGTTGATTTTCATCATCATACTTAAATATTTGAAATTTTTTCTTATATATATTTAATTAAATAGGAAAATTATATTTTTTGTTGTAAATTAATTTTATTAATTAATTTTGGGCCAACATTAAATTAGAATAATTTTTCCAGGATTTATTTTTTATTTTAACATGCATTTTTCGAAAATTGTATTCTTAAATACTTTAATTTTTCGAAATGCAATATATATATTTATAGAAAATAAAATTTGAGTTGTAAATTAATTTAAATTAATTTTGTAACAACTTAAATTGAATATTTTTCTAAATATTTATTGGAAATTATTACTAAGATGGAAATAATTCATGTTATTTTCATAACCATCTAAGTAAAATTTATAACTATTAAATTAAAATTTATATTTAGAATTTTTCATTCTAAATTGGAAATTTTAATTAAATAAATATATATTTAAAATAAATAGAACAAATAAAGAGAATCAAAGAAAATACATCTCTTTAAATAATGAGCTTTTAATCAAGAGAAATTCGATCTCCATTGTGGGTTTTACACCGCGTTTGTTTTAGTGAGTAATCCTCCCTAATGGAGGAACGTTCATTAGCAATTTCGCACCGTTTAACCTCGCATGATAAGTAGTTTGTAAGTGTTTTGTATGGTATGGATCACCCTAATGGTGGCGACCATACTTGACTTGCAAATTATGAAACAATGGTGGAAGCTCATAAGATAGAATTGCCTTGACTCTCGCCTAAACGGGACAACGCTGAATTCTAATCTTGATCGAATAAAAGGTTGCTAGAATGTTTAACATTTTAGACGAGCTGACGACTCTATTCAATGAATGGTAGCTTTGACTCTCGCCTTAACGGGACACTGATATCAGTTTGTTGAAAACCTTGGAAATTATTTAGGATTGTATGTTTTAGTATTTTCACTTGTCATTCCTACTTGCTATATGCTTATAATTTCTGAATTGTGTATGAATTTATATTGAACCATGTTATTATCTGTTATTAAGTTGTAGTTTAATTTCGAATCTTCATTGTTGGTCTAACATGTTTGTTTTTCTAATGAGATAAATCCCTAATGGATTTTCACCATTAGACATACATAATAGTGTAAGATCTCGAAAGATAAATATTGTATATGCAACATCTAGCTGTTTATCAATTGATGACACCTTAGACTAGTATTTTTACAATATGAAACAAGAAGATTACATAAATAAGATTACTTTGTCTTTCGCTAATCGAAGCATCGTTGGATTCTTATTTATAAACGAAATTATCCTAATTCCTCTTAGCTTATTCATTTCGAATTAGCTTCAAAACATATCATTGGATGAATGGTCTATAAATCATTTCATGTGATTTTATATGACGCATATGATTATAATCCCGAAATTCTATTCCCAATTGATATAAATCCTCAATCTTAGAAATCTCCTACTTGTATGGGCAAATCTGACTTAGAGTTTGTATTAGTAGTGGTGGTCCAAGAAAGAATTACTCATTATATTTTGTTGAATTTAAGTCTTTGACTTTAATTTTAGAATCCAAACAGAAATTTTCTTATATTTCTAATTCCAGATACAATACAGTTACACTTTCTCAAGTGTTTAATATCCATCTTTTATTAATGAATTCAAACTGTATGGAATATGAGTTAGGTATTCTGTGACCAGGATCCACTTGAAGTATTCTAAGAACTCTTTGACAAACTAAACCTATGTCATCAAAAGACACTACCGCATTTTTTTTAATCTATGGCATTTGTATCTTGTTCATAGTGGATTTGACAAGATCAATCTCTGCAAAGAGTTAATATGCCTATATCCACTGAAAGTAGTTCATCTCATTCGCAGATGGATGTACATTCAGGGGTGGATATGAGTTTTTCGTTGTATTCTTAAAACGATAACTCTAGATTATACCTTTTAGCAAGAAATTTGAAATGTTTAAATATTTCATTAATTTCTAGCAATGGTTAAAACCATTAAGGTAAGTGGTTAAAGATCTTGCGAACTGATAGGGGTGGAGAAATAGTTAGTAGATATGCAGTTCAAAGATCATTAATTCGATTTTTGAATTATATCCAAACTTACCTCCCCAGAAATTTCGAGTTGCATGTTGATGATTAGTTACTAGTCGTTGCCTAATTCCTTCTATGGTAATACAATTTCAGAATGATGTAATGGTTGTATACTTAATGTAAATCATTACTGGATTCATGGATGACCTAATCAAAATCTTAAGAAAAGCTAGAACTGTTAACCATGGTTTCTTAGCTATTCTAAGTGATTAGGGGTGGACCATCTCATTGTCAATAGATAAGAAAGTGTTTGTTCAAACAAATACTACTTTTCTAAGATAATGACTAAGTCTGAAAACAAGTAGCAAATAAAGGAGATATTTTTCTTGATTCCAAAAGTGTTCTATCATCTTATATAACATATGATGATCCCACTGAATCTGTTGTCTTGTCACAACCGAAGAGATCAATACCATTTAGTTTTCTTCGACATAATTCACGGTACCTTGTTGTAGTGGGAGAGTTTCTAGGAACTCACCTTCTTATGACTTGGGAGACACTAGTGATTAAAATCCATTGTGAGTTTAAACAAGTTTAATCCATTCACATGGAATAACCTAAAGTTTTCTATTACAAGGACATAAAAGGAAATTTTAGTTAATAAGTCTATTCTATGGACTTAACAAACTTCCTGTTCCTAGTATTATATGTTTGAGTTTATCTAAACCTATGGCTTGTGGTATACCTGGTAATTACTTACTCTAATGAAAGCAACTTACTTTAGTAAGATGCTGAAGCATTTTCTTTCTAATGGCAATCTATAGAAGCTTCACAACTTCTTAGACATAGATTTTATTTATCTAAGGAAAAGTCTCAACTATTCCAGAAAAGATAAAGCCATGAAAGAATTTCTTAAATCAACAGTGAGAGGTCTTAGATATGCTTTTGTATGCCTTAGACCAGACACTCTTGTTGAGTGGGAGTAATGAGTAGGTATCAGATTAATCCAGGAGAAGAACATTGGAAGACAATCAAGTAAATCTTAAGATTAAGAAGAGGAACTATATGTTAGTCTATAAGAGTGTGTTTAAAACTCTTAGACTACACCACATCAGATTTCGAAATTTGCCTTTGTGCTAGTAAATCTTTCTGATAAGATGGTGGTTACTCTGGGGGTGGAATAGTGATTTTGGAGAAGTGTAAAAACCTATCTGAAGTCTCTAGGTCTACCAGAGAGGGACTGAATGTTAAGGTTGCAGGAAAGGTACTTATTCAGTCTAAGGAAAGTTCTATACATCTTTGGCACCATTCCAAATTGCCTTAAACTACTAGTGTTAATTTCCTGATTAACCAAAAGTAGTTGCCAAAGGTATAGAATCCAGTATCCCAAGAGAGTAAACATATAGAGAGGAATTTCACATTATCAATGATTTTGTGATTAAAGGAAGAGTAATAGTGGAGGAAAGGTTGTGGTTAATTCAACCTTTCAGATCTTATTACGAGGAGTTTACTACTACTACACTTGATTTGTATATCAAGGTGTTGAGATTATTTGAAACCCACTTTTTGTTTTATATTAGTGCAAGTGGGAGTTTGTTGGGTTTTATGCCCTAAATAAAACTCATTTCAATATAATCAGATTTACTTATTAATATAGATCAGAAATAACATTTAATGTTGCATGGTTCACATGATTTATTTCATGATTATATGTACATAATGTATAAATTCATCTGAAACCCTTTTCACAGACTTGATCCTGTTTATTGTGCCGTCAACACATTGGAAAGTAAACATGACTATGTGAATAAAGTTTCCTAGATTTATCAGACATAGGGTTTTACTGATATGATAATCTACAACAGAGTTTACTTGCATTTGGAGAAGTGCTATGTTCTTTCCAAAGCATTGGTTAAAGTAAAGCTCAGGTTGGATGCATGGAGTATGCATCGGAAGGGACCGATATTGAACTTTGACTTAGATTTATTAAACTTACCGTAATATCTATTCAAGTCAATATCGCCTAGTTGATCCTAGATCAAATGATCTTAATCCTGATATGATTAGGCTCAATCTTGAAAGGCTATTCGTGTTCTTTGATTTGTTAGTTAAGCCTACTTTTAGGTCATGGTGATACGTACATTTTGGGAACACGGTAGTGCAATTGAGTGGGAGCGCTAGCATAAACATGGAATCTATAGCTTCTATCTGGCGAATAGTAAGCAAAGGATGATCTCCTTCGAGCTTGACCAAACGAACATAAATGGTGGAGTACTCATTTCACATAAGCTGAAATATCATTTATACGGGGTCAAGTGTTTTAAGGATAAAATACATTGTAGGGTGTAACGGTAATCTAATCCCTTTACAGTGTAGATCATTCATATAGAGGATTATTGATCAAATTAGGATTATAACAATGGATAACTAATGATGTGTCTATATGGTGGAACATATAGAGCATTCTATATACTGAGAGTGCAATTCTAAGTTCTATGCGTGGATTCAACGAAGAATTAATAAGTTAGTGAATTTTAGTGCTAAATTCTTGATCTACTTATTGGAAGCTCGGTTATATAGACCCATGGTCCCCCCACTAGTTGAGATAATATTGCTTGTAAGACTCATATAATTGGTTTTGATTAATCAATTATAATTCTCAAATTAGACTATGTCTATTTGTGAAATTTTCACTAAGTAAGGGCGAAATTGTAAAGAAAGAGTTTATAGGGGCATATTTGTTAATTATGATACTTTGTATGGTTCAATTAATAAATATGATAAATGACAATATTATTTAATAATTATTTATAGTTATTAAATAGTTAGAATTGGCATTTAAATGGTTGAATTAGGAAATTGGCATTTTTGAGAAAATCAGATACAAAAGGTGTTAAAATTGCAAAATTGCAAAAAGCAAGGCCCAATCCACTAAGTGTATGGCCAGCCACTTTTGTAGGCAATTTAAACTGATATTTTCATTATTTTAATGCCAAATAATTCAAACCTAACCCTAGTGGAATGCTATAAATAGATAGTGAAGGCTTCAGGAAAATTACACTTAAATTTTCTATTTTTCCTTCAGAGAAAAACCTGAGCCTTTCTCTCTCCCTATCTTTAGCTGCCACTTCTTCTTTCTCTTCCCTCTTGAATTTCGAAATCCTTAGTGTATGAGTAGTGCCCACACACAGCAAGTGATACCTCAATCATAGTGAGGAATATCGTGAAGAAAGACATTCAGCAAAAGGAGATTTCAGCATCAAAGATTCAGAGAAAGAGATCCAGGTTCAGATATTGATAATGCTCTACTACAGAAAGGAATCAAGGGCTAGATATCTGAACGGAAGGAGTCATATTATTTCGCTGCACCCAATGTAAGGTTTCTTAAACTTCATATGTGTTTATTTCATCGTTTTAGAAAGTTCATATTTAGGATGTTAATAAACATACTTGTGAGTAGATCTAAGATCCTGGTAAAATAATTTCCAACAGACACCTGGTGCTGGGCCTAGTGCCTAGGTTGACATTTTGTCAACTTGGGCTGTTTCCAATCATGTTTTCAAAAAAGTGTTCCAGGAATTTTTTTCTTCATCAAAAATAACAAAAAATACAGATAAACTAGGGGAGAAAACAAGAATTCTAGGGGCATGAAAGCTGAGCCAATCGCCCAAGCTGACTTGGTGCTGGGCCAAGTGCCCAAGTTGACAATCAACCTGGTGCACTCAAATGCAAATTATTCTCTAATAATTCTTTATGGCATGGTAAAAAATGGGGTAGGAGACCTCATCCTCGATTTCAAGAACTTTGGAAGTGTCAAAACGGCCCAAAAGCTCCAGAAAGAGCACCTAGAGCCCAAGTTGACAAGTGACCTAGTGTGCTAGGTTTTGCTTATCTGATTCTGATATTATCTTGAGCATTCATCTAGTTTTTTATAGTAACTGAGAGCTATTAAGTCGTACAAGCTAAATTTACAACTTCATATTTTCACTTTTTTGGCAAAGCGACTTACTCGTAAATTGGGTAGTTTCGAGTCTCCCAATTCTGTGAAACAACATCATCTCCGAGAACTGGTGAAAGGCTTCACCAGAATACAAAAACTAGCTAGTGATATCAAAATATTGCTTAGGCATCAAAAAATACATCCCCAACATGTTTTCCTACTCATCTAGCGTCCAAGTTGAAGTCATATGTCAACCTGGGCTTTATGGTCCCAGAACAACCTTCAGTAAAATGGTCATAATTCACTCAATATTGATCTAATTGATGCTATTTAATTTGCATTTTGAAGCTATTTCAATGCTCCATCAAGTCATGTATCACACTCCAATAACAATTCTGAAGTTATAAACTCCAAATTTTTTCCTCAAGAGAGTTACGAATTTAAGCTACAACTTACCCGAAGTAGGACTGGCGGACGCGACTCAAGTTTCAAAAATTGGCGACAGATCTCTAGAGTCAATATCATCGTTAGATCATCATCAATGGTGAAAAATAGACTAAATGTATTTTTTTTTATATATTTTTAGAATATTTTATTATTATTTTAATAGGACCGCATTCTCTACTTTCACTGGCACTTTATGTCCCTGGCAGTGGTCGTCTATGTTGACGAGGTATGAAATGCACTGACAAATGTAACTTTTTCGAGTAAGAAAACTTTTACTAGTGTAGTTAGTCACCATTAATAGTTTGCCAACACAATTAGTTGACCTTTGTCGTGCAAATTTGTGCTAGCAAACCATTTTGTTTTAGTGAGGTATATTGTTGGGGTTGTATGTGAAACTTAACAAATTTTTTATGGTGTCGATTGTGCTAATGTTGTTTCGGTTATATCTAATTCTCTATTGATTATTGTGGGGACCTAGAAGGAATCATTTGGAGCATAAGAAATATGATCAAGACTTCTATTTTTCAGTTCTTGTTTCACTTTTAAAGAAGCTATCTGTGTAGTTTATAGTTTGGCTAAATTCACTCTTGATAATGTAGTTAGTGTCTTTTGGAATAGAGAACTTTTCTCTTTTGCTTGGGTTGCCCTTTTAATTGTTTTCTCTAGCTATTAGTTTTTAGAAAAAGAAAAGATGGCGCACATTAAAATATAAATTAATTAATTTATCCTAAGTAAACATAAATATAAGGTAATAATGTATATAGTACTTTGAAGTTGAAGATATGTGCAAATAGAAATTTAAAAATAATCTCATGAATATTGTATGTTGAGGGTACGACAAATGAAACCTAATCTAAAGTTTAAGTATTCATTTATAATATATGGTATACTTTTATGCAATTAAATATGTCTTTTATTTAATATATAAATATTTATGTTTTTGGACGGAAGTGTTAAAACAAAATATAAATGTTATTCACTAATCTTTAAGGAAAGTGTCATTAGTTTATTAGTGACAAGACAAGCAAGTTCCAACAGGAGTCACCTGAAAGACGCCAGCTTCGATGATCTAATTAATAATTGTAGTTATAAATAAATTAGGCACTGTGATTGTGAGTCACCACACTATCATCAACTTGTTTATTATTTTTGTCTTTTCAAACAAATTTCAGATTAAATTAAACTGTATATAAAGAAGAGAATCCAACCTTCTTATCACGTGACTACCACGAGCCAATGTTATTTGTTTTTGTCTATGTAATTAATGTATTCAGTGAAATATACAATAATACTCGAGTATTGGGTCCATACCTTGTAGATGAGAAACAAAGAGTTGAAGATACGAATTAAGAATATTGTAAAGTTATTCCTCTATTATGTTTGCTATGAAATGTAGAAGGAGATGTAAAAATTAAGGGTGTCTTTTGATATTAATATTTGTCTTTTCTGTGTAACTACACATAATTTATTATGTATATATTTTTTTTGAAATGTATATTTAAACTATGCTACAATATTTAATACACATCATAACACATAACATATCAAAGATTAGTTGGTACACCAACATTAGTTTTACCTATTTTGATACTATTGAAAGAGAATATATATATATATATAAAGTACGATAGAATTAGGATCATTTGAGAGATCCTACACCTCCATTTAAATAAAATCACAGTTTACTTTGAAAAATACTCCACACTTCTTGTTTTGCTTTTATTGAATGACCTCATATAAAGATAATTTTTACATAACAATACTCATCTTTATAGGCCACATACACAACTAAAAGCAACAACTAATCTTCACTAATTCAACTCTTACTCATTTACTTAATAATACTTTGAATAAAATGTTGGAACTTCTTTTACCATGATTTAGATTTACTAACATATATATATATATTTTTATAAAACTATAATCTAACACCCTAAATGTAAATTTCCTAAAATAATGAAATAAACATAAAAGATTAAGAAATCCTTACATTAATAGTAGCGAAATAATATGACTCCTTCTATTTAGATCTCTAGCCCTTGATTCCTGTCTGTAGCTGTAACACCCTAACTAGCATAGGCGTATTACGTGATTTTTAAACATACTGTGCAGCTCGTTGCTAATCAACGAGGTTTATGGAAATCGTGATTAATTAAAATTTTTGCTTTTTTAATCAAACTTATAATATATTTATACAAAAATACTCGGGATCCCGATTACAAAATATTTTACAAAAGTTCACTGACTATACAAAATACTTGTCACCTAGCGACTAATTACAAAAATAGCCTTGCTGTCCCGAGGATCGTACGCTCCAGGCCTAACCGCCCCGACATGTACAATCTTCACCGGCTCGCTCTCACGGTCCCTCAGCCTTAGCCTTGCCCTTACCTACACATAAACATAGCACTGTGAGTCGACAGACTCAGTAAGAAAAGCATAAGTCATAAACATACATAAATCCCGGGTTATGATCAGACGCCCATACCCCTGACCATAACCCTAACTGCCGTGTCCCACACGATACTGAGTCCCAAACGTTCATAAGACGGTACTATTGACAAGTAACAACCTATACTCGGTACACTAGTCATACTCCAGTTGCTAATCATACTCTAGCTTGTACCGATGTGTTACAGTATTAGCCTATACTCGGTATACTGGTCATACTCTAGTTGCTAGTCATACTCTAGCCTAACCGATGTGATACGGTCACATAGCACTGTACCACCAACCCTAGTATCAGCCTATACTCGGTATACTGGTCATACTCAAGTTGCTAGTCATACTCTAGCCTAACCGATGTGATATGGTCGGATGGTACGAAGCCAACATAAATATCTAATGTAATCTAACAGGCTTCCTAACATGCACGCTAAACACGTAATATATATGCATATTGTTATACTAATCTTACCTCAATTCCGAATTCAGGTGTGCCGGTCAACCTGACTGGAACGAACTGCGCGGCGGTTTACAGGCTCCTAAACCATAACAATCACAACACTATAAGTGATACACTAAATCACTTCTCGGGGACTTAAATTAGGAACTAAAACTTTTCCTATCGATAAAAAGCATGGCAATACCCCAAATAACATAAGAACGAGAAAAACTAGGGTTTCTGAAAATCACCCAACCGGCAGACCGGTTGCCCAACCAGAATTTCGGTTCTAGGAAATTTCAGAACCCCATCCGGAATTCCGGATGCACAACCGGAATTCCGGTTCCTCGCAGAAATCAACCAAAAATTCATAACTTGCTCAAATCCAAACCAATTCAAACAAAACCTTCCAGACCTGCTATTTAGACCCTAAGGAACAATTCTAAAGCATAAAAACCGAGCTTCATGGAAACAAACCAAAATCACCATTAAAGCTTCAAGCTTTGAGCTCCAAACTCAAACTTGATTAAACAACACCAACATGCAATCAATTCAGCCCAAACCTACTTAAACATGCATAACTTAACCTCTAAAAACCACAAGAAACATCAACAAAACAACAGCAACAGATTTCAACACTTCTCTTTGAAAACCATAGTTTTTGAGCCAAAATTTCATATCTCAATAAAATCAAGTAATCACCAATCCTAACATGCTTGAATCAACATTTTAAATTATAAATAAACCTCTGAAATTAACATCAAAACACAGCAGCAAGGACAATTCAAACAAGCATGCAAACATCATCTTTTCATCAAAATTTCAAGAAATTAAAAGAAGAGAAGCTAGAGAAGGATTACCTTCACTAAAATCACTCTAAACTTGAGAAAAACACTTGAATAAGAGAAGATAAAAAAAAGGACGAAAAAACTCATACAAGAGAGGCCTTATAAAATAATCAGAAATCTGAATAAGATTGACTTGTGGACTATGCAGAATTTTAACTGCAAAACCACGTAAGAAAACCCTTGTTGGATTTTGTACCCTAAATAAAACCCATTACAATCTGATTAGTTATCAATTTAAGAGATTTGAAGTGATTTATGTTAACGTGTATTTTTTATGTTTATGGTTTAATATATATATACACAAAATCAATTAAGTCCAGAACATATATTTATTCACAATTACAGTATTGTCAACACAGTGGAATGTGATTGTGATTATATGATTCAAAAGACTAAGTCCCTGTTTCATCAGTGTTTTGGATTTACACTGATGTGATAATCAGCGATGAAGTATACTTACACTTGGAGTAAGTGTTATGTTCTTTCTAGGACATTGGTAAAGTATACTAGTTTCGAATGTATGGAGTATACATTGGACTAGACCGATATTGAACTTGGTCAAGATATTATAAACTTACCATTGTATCTTTCCAAGACAATATCACTAGTTGATCTTAGATTAAAAGAATCTAAATCCTGATATGCTTAGGCTCAATCTCAGGAGTGCTATTCATGTTCTTTGATTTAGTAGTTAAGCCTACTTTTCAGTTAGGGTGATACGTGTTGGAAATTATTTTACCAGGATCTTAGATCTACTCACAAGTATGTTAATTAACACCCTAAATATGAACTTTCTAAAACGATGAAATAAACACATATAAAGTTTAGTAAACCTTACATTGGGTGCAGCAGAATAATATGACTCCTTCCGTTAAGATATCTAGCCCTTGATTCCTTTCTGTAGCAAAGCATTATCAATATCTGAACCTAAATCTCTTTCTCTGAATCTTTAGTGCTGAAACTCCTTCTTGCTGAAAGTCTTTCTTCACGATCTTCCTCACTATGATTGAGGTATCACTTGCTGTGTGTGGACACTACTCTAACACTAAGAATTTCGAAATTCAAGAGGGAAGAGAGAGAAGAAGTGGCGGCTAAAGATAGGGAGAGAGAAAGGCTCAGGTTTTTCTCTGAAGGAAAAAGTAGAAAATTTAAGTGTAAATTTCCCGAAGCCTTCACTATCTATTTATAGCATTCCACTATGGTTAGGTTTGAATTATTTGGCATTAAAATAATAAAAATATCATAGGGAAAACCCTACAAAAGTGGCCGGCCATACAATGTGGATTTGGGCCTCACTTTTTACAATTTTGCAGTTTTATCTTTTCTGCATCTGATTTTCTCAAAAACACCAATTTTCAAATTCAACAATTTAAATGCCAATTCTAATTATTTAATAACTATAAATAATTATTAAATATTATTGTCATTTATCATATTTATTAATTGAACAATACAAAGTATCATAATTAACAAATATGCCCCTAAAACTCCTTCTTTACAATTTCGCCCTTACTTAGTGAAAAATTCACAAATAAACATGGTCTAATATGAGAATTATAATTGATTAATCAAAACAAATTATATGAGTCTTACAAGCAATATTATCTCAACTAGTGCGGGTACCATGGGTCCATATAACCGAGCTTCCAATAAGTAGATCAAGAATTTATTACTAAAATTCACTAACTTATTAATTCTTCGTTGAATCCACGCATAGAACTTAGAATTTTAGAACTTCGAATTTCACTCTCAGTATATAGAATGCTCTATATGTTCCACCATATAGACACATCATTAGTTATCCATTGTTATAATCCTAATTTGATCAATGATCCTCTATATGAATGATCTACACTGTAAAGGGATTAGATTACCGTTACACCCTACAATGTATTTAATCCTTAAAACA
The DNA here is from genome assembly GCF_029168945.1 of Cannabis sativa. NCBI lineage: Eukaryota > Viridiplantae > Streptophyta > Magnoliopsida > Rosales > Cannabaceae > Cannabis > Cannabis sativa. The sequence continues at coordinate 17,847,262 of NC_083602.1, read as the reverse complement.
CTTAACCCCGTGTAAATGATATTTCAGCTTATGTGAAATGAGATCTCCACCATTTATTTTCGTTTGGTCAAGCTCGAAGGAGATCATCCTTTACTTACTATTCGCCAGATAGAAGCTATAGATTCCATGTTTATGATAGCGCTCCCACTCAATTGCACTACCGTGTTCCCAAAATGTACGTATCACCCTGACCCAAAAGTAGGTTTAACTAACAAATCAAAGAACACGAATAGCATCTTGAGATTGAGCCTAATCATAACAGGATTAAGATCATTTGATCTAGGATCAACTAGGCGATATTGACTTGAATAGATATTACGGTAAGTTTAATAAATCTAAGTTAAAGTTCAATATCGGTCCCTTGCGATGCATACTCCATGCATCCAACCTGACCTTTACTTTAACCAATGCTCTGGAAAGAACATAGCATTTCTCCAAATGCAAGTAAACTCTGTTGTAGAGTATCATATCGGTAAAACCCTATGTCTGATAAATCTAGGAAACTTTATTCACATAGTCATGTTTACTTTCCAATGTGTTGACATCACAATAAACAGGATCAAGTATGTGAAAAGGGTTTCAGATGAATTTATACATTATGTACATATAATCATGAAATAAATCATGTGAACCATGCAACATTAAATGTTGTTTCTGATCTATATTAATAAGTAAATCTGATTATATTAAAATGAGTTTTATTTAGGGCATAAAACCCAACAAACTCCCACTTGCACTAATATAAAACAAAATGTGTGTTTCAAATAATCTCAACACCTTGATATACAAATCAAGTGTAGTAGCAGTAAACTCCTCGTAATAGGATCTGAAAGGTTGAATTAAACCCAACCTTTTCTCCATCATTACTCTTCCTTAATCACAAAATCATTGATAATGTGAAATTCCTCTCTATATGTCTACTCTCTTGGGATACTGGATTCTATATCTTTGGCAACTACTTCTTGGTTATTCAGGAAGTAACACTAGTAGTTAAGGCAATTTGGAATGGTGCCAAAGATGTATAGAACTTTCCTTAGACTGAATAAGTACCTTTTCTGCAACTTTAACATTCAGTCCCTTTTTGGTAGACCTAGAGACTTCAGATAGGTTTTTACACTTCTCCAAAATCACTATTCCACCCCCAGAGTAATCACCATCTTATCAGAAAGATTTTCTAGCACAAAGGCAAATTTCGAAATCTGATGTGGTGTAGTCTAAGAGTTTTAAACACACCCTTATAGACTAACATATAGTTCCTCTTCTTAATCTTAAGATTTACTTGATTGTCTTCCAATGTTCTTCTCCTGGATTAATCTGATACCTACTCATTACTCCCACTCAACAACAGGTGTCTGGTCTAAGGCATACAAAAGCATATCTAAGACCTCTCACTGTTGATTTAAGAAATTCTTTCATGGCTTTATCTTTTCTGGAATAGTTGAGACTTTTCCTTAGATAAATAAAATCTATGCCTAGAAGTCGAGAAGCTTCTATAGATTGCCATTAGAAAGAAAATGTTTCAGCATCTTACTAAAGTAAGTTGCTTGCTTTAGAGTAAGTAATTACCAAGTATACCACAAGCCATAGGTTTAGATAAACTCAAACCTATAATACTAGGAACAGGAAATTTATTAAGTCCATAGAATAGACTTATTAACTAAAATTTCCTTTTATGTCCTTGTAATAGAAAAATTTAGGTTATTCCATGTGAATGGATTAAACCATAGTTCTATTGGCTTTTCTTCTTAGTTTCTTATCTTGACAATCCATTACTTGTTTAAACTCACAATGGATTTTAATCACTAGTGTCTCCCAAGTCATAAGAAGGTGAGTTCCTAGAAACTCTCCCACTACGACAAGGTACCGTGAATTATGTCTAAGAAAACTAAATGGTATTAACCTCTTTGGTTGTGACAAGACAACAGAGGCAGTGGGATCATCATATGTCATATAAGATGATAGAACACTTTTGGAATCAAGAAAAATATCTCCTTTATTTGCTACTTTATTTTCAGACTTATTGACTTTCTTAGAAAATTAGTATTTGTTTGAACAAACACTTTCTTATCTATTGACAATGGGATGGTCCACCCCTAATCACTTAGAACAGCTAACAAACCATGGTTAACAGTTCTAGCTTTTCTTAAGATTTTAATTAGGTCATCCATGAATCTAGTAATGATTTACATTAAGTATACAACCATTACATCATTCTGAAATTGTATTACCATAGAAGGATTTAGGCAACGACTAGTAACTAATCATCAATATGCAAATCGAAATTTCTGGGGAGGTAAGTTTGGATATAATTCAAAATCAATTTAATGATCTTTGAACTGCATATCTACTAACTATTTCTCCACCCCTATCAGTTCTCAAGATCTTTAACCACTTACCTTAATGGTATTAACCATTGCTAGAAATTAATGAAATTTTTAAACATTTCAAATTTCTTTGCATAAGGTATAATCTAGAGTGATCGTTTTAAGAATACAACGAAAAACTCATATCCACCCCTGAATGTACATCCATCTGCGAATGAGATGAACTACTTTCAGTGGATATAGGCATATTAACTCTTTGTAGAGATTGATCTTGTCAAAACCACTATGATCAAGATACAAATACCATAGATTAATAAAAAATGTGGTTGAGTCTTTTGATGACTTAGGTATAGTTACATCAAAGAGTTCTTAGAATAGTGCAAGTGGATCCTGGTCACAGAATACTAAACTCATATTCCATACAGTTTGAATCCATTAATAGAAGATAGATATTAAACACTTGAGAAAGTGTAACTGTATTGTATTCTGGAATTAGAAATATAAGAAAATTTCTGTTTGGAATCTAAAATTAAAGTCAAAGACTTAAATTTATACCAAATATAATGAGTAATTCTATCTTGGACCACCACTACTAATTTAACTCTAAGTATGATTTGCCCATACAAGTAGGAGATTTCTAAGATTGAGGATTTATATCAATTGGGAATAGAATTTCGGGATTATAATCATATGCGTCATTTAATTTCTTAAGAGAAAATATAATGACATGAAATGATTTATAGACCATTCATCCAATGATATGTTATTGAGCTGATTCGAAATGAATAAGCTAAGAGGAATTAGGATAATTTCGTTTATAAATAAGAATCCAACGATGCTTCGATTAGCGAAAGTCAAAGTAATCTTATTTGTACAATCTTCTTGTTTCATATTGTAAAAATACTAGTCTAAGGTGTCATCAATTGATGAACAGCTAGATGTCGTATATACAATATTTATCTTTCGAGATCTAACACTATTATGTATGTCTAATGGTGAAAATCCATTAGGGATTTATCTCATTAGATAAACAAACCAAGTTAGACCAACAATGAAGATTCGAAATTAGACTACAATTTACTAACAGAAAATAACATGGTTCAATATAAATTCATACACAATTCAGAAATTATTAAATATATAGCAAGTAGGAATGACAAGTGAAAATACTAAAACATACAATCCTAAATAATTTCTAAGGTTTTCAACAAACTAATATCAGTGTCCCGTTTAGGCGAGAGTCAAAGCTACCATCCATTGAATAGAGTTGTCAGCTCATCTAAAATGTTAAACATTCTAGCAACCTTTTATTCGATCAAGATTGGAATTCAGCGTTGTCCCGTTTAGGCGAGAGTCAAGGCAATTCTATCTTATGAGCTTCCACCATTGTTTCATAATTTGCAAGTCAAATATGGTCGCCACCATTAGGGTGATCCATACCATATAAAACACTTACAAACTACTTATCTTTCAAGATTAAACGGTGCGAAATTGCTAATGAACGTTCCTCCATTAGGGAGGATTACTCACTAAAACAAATGCGATGTAAAACCAACAATGGAGATCGAATATCTTAATAATAAAGCTCATTATTTAAAGAGAGTTGTATTTTCTTTGATTCTCACTATTTAATCTATTTATTTTAAATATATATTTATTTAATTAAAATTTCCAATTTAGAATGAAAAAATTCTAAATATAAATTCTAATTTAATATTTATAAATTTTACTTAGATGGATATGAAAATAACATGAATTATTTCCATCTTAGTAATAATTTCCAATAAATATTTAGAAAAATATTCAATTTAAGTTGTTACAAAATTAATTTAAATTAATTTCCAACTCAAATTTAATTTTCTATAAATATATATTGCATTTCGAAAAATTAAAGTATTTAAGGATACAATTTTCGAAAATGCATGTTAAAATAAAAAATAAATCCAGGAAAAATTATTCTAATTTAATGTTGGCCCAAAATTAATTAATAAAATTAATTTACAACGAAAAATATAATTGTCCTATTTAATTAAATATATATAAGAGAAATTTCAAATATTTAAGTATGATGATGAAAATCAACTTAAATATTAATTTTCTATTTAATTAAATATACTAGAAAAATACTTCAAGCAAAAATATCACCTATCTAGATTTTCCTTTGACTAATTAATTAAATTTTTAATAAAATATATTTTACTTCATTTATTTTAATTAATCATTAAATGAAAAAATTATTGATTTAAGTTGGTCCAAAATTAAAATAAATAATTTACAACTTTAATCTATTTTTCAAATAAAATTCGAAATTCCAGCATTTAAGAAATGCAATTTCGAAATTTGATTAATAAAATAAGAAAAAAAATATATTTTGAAAATTATTTAAATTTAAGTTGAAAAAATAAATTTCAACTTAAAATAATTTTCTATTTAATTAAATGTCATGAAAAAGAAATATTTAAGTATCATTATGAAAATCAACTTAGATATTTAATTTTCAATTTAATTAAATGTATTAAATTCAAGAAATAAATAATTAAGTGTAGAGAAGGCTTAATTATTAATCTCTAGTTTAGTACTAGGAAAAAATATACTTAGAATAAATTGTACCAAAATTAATTATTTATATAATTAACTTCACAATGTATAATATTTTCCTATTTAATATTAGAAATAATAAGTACTCTAGAAATAACTATCTAAAAAATATCTTATTTGACTAAGTATCTTTTCCACAAAATTTAAAAAAAAATCTAATATAAGTTGTATTAGAAAAAATCTAGAACTTAAATATTTTCAAATTTAAATTTAATTAAATATCAAAATTTAAGTTGTAACCACTTAATTTGAAAATATTCCACTTTAAGTTAATATTCAAAAAGATATCAACCTAAAAAAAATATCTAAAGAATCTTAATAACCAATTCCTAAAATTCCTCAACTTAATTTTGAAATTTGAAATTCAAAGATATTCAGATTTAAGTTGATTAGTTATAGATAACTAAATATCAACTTAAATAGGAATATTTAATGAAAAATTTAAATTAAGCTTCAGAAAGAATCTAGATGGTTATAATTCTATATTTAATTAAATACAAAAAAATACATATAGTTTAGCTTAGAATAAAATTCCTTAAACTATGATTTTCTTAAATTAATTTCAAAATAAATGAAATTAATTATGTTGCTAATCAATTTTATTAGGTTAAACTAGTTTAATTAACCTAGTACAGTTATTCAAATCAGGCAAATGGGCCTTCACAATTGGGATAGTTCATGTGAGGGGGTGCTGGGTTTAGTATGTCGTACCCACTACTATGGCTCCCAAATCTCACACAAGGCCCAAAAGAGAGGAATTTAACCTTAAAATGAACAACTGTTATTAATTGAATAGGCCCAAAAACTAAATGGGCCTAAATAAAATCTATCAAGAACTATGATATTTTATTTAGCAACAACAACCTATATGCATCTATAATGAAATTAAACACATAGGCTCACACAGGCACACAATTTGGATGGATCCTATCATGTTGCTAGGTCATACACAGATGAAAGAAGATTGTAAATATACATGTTACAAATTATTTACTTGACCAAGGGAGCCATGAGTTAAAATCAGATCATTGGATTTGTCAACAAGTTAACCGTGGCTATTTGCAATCAAGCAATAATAGGTTTTAAAAAACTTACAAACAAGCTAAAACACATACTCCTGCAACAAGGTTAGCTGGATAGTTGGATGTAGGATTTATTTAATTTTAAATAAATAATTTCGAAAAAATAATAAAATAAAAAAATCTAAAAATTTCAAAAATAAAAAAAAATATTTAAAATTAAACCTACAATTTTGAAAAATTAGGTTTCAACCAACCTAAATATCATTTCAAAATTTGCTAACTACTTTTAAAAATTTAATGTTATTTTATAAATTAAATAAAAAATTAAAAAAGATAAATGAATATCTTTTTAAGATTTTAAATGTAATTTAAATAAATAAAATAACAAAATTTAAAAGTTAGAAAAATATCTTACATCTATTTAAAATTACATGATTATAGTTATCTTATTTTAAATTTAAATAAGGTCAAATTATTTTAAAAAATTTAATTTTAAAAAATTTAATATCTGACCTTAAATTTAAAAATAAGATAAGATATAATCAAATTTAAAAATAAGATAGATAATTAAGCAAAAAAAAGATAGATATTGACTATTTCAAATTCAAATTACACTAATATCATGAATTAAATTTAAAAAATATTAATTAATTTAATTATGATAATTAGAATTGAATTAGGAATAGTAAATGTATAAATACAGAACTACACAAAAAATCGAAAGTTAAATCCATGAAATAGCATGAAAAAAATGAAGAAAAACGAAAAAATTGCGAGCTGTACGGACGGTATGCTGTGCATACTCGTCCGCGCGCGCACAAGGGTTGTTTGGGCGTGGTTTCTCGGCGCAGGGGGAAATCTGCATGATTTCCGCGCGCGCAGGAGCCCTGCTGCTCAACCCCATTTTTTTCGAAACTTCAAAAAATCATAACTAATTCAAATTGAATCGAAATTGAGTTCTGTAAAAAAGTAACTTGCTTAATTTTTTCCATACTATCCAATAAAAAATAATTCCGGAAACATATATTCAATTATTTTTCACAAAAATTCACAAACATCAATCAGTCATCAAATAACACTCAATACAACATGATACCATCCAAAACATCAAACAATCGTTTTAAAGTCCAAATTTCTTGCAAGCAAATCAATTACCATGGCTCTGATACCAGTTGTTGAAAATTATTTTACCAGGATCTTAGATCTACTCACAAGTTTGTTGATTAACACCATAAATATAAACTTTCTACAACGATGAAATAAACGCATATAAAGTTTAGTAAACCTTACATTGGGTGCAGCGGAATAATATGAATCCTTCTGTTCAGATATCTAGCCCTTGATTCCTTTCTGTAGTAGAGCATTATCAATATCTGAACCTGGATCTCTTTCTCTGAATCTTTAGTGCTGAAACTCCTTCTTGCTGAAAGTCTTTCTTCACGATCTTCCTCACTATGATTGAGGTATCACTTGCTGTGTGTGGGCACTACTCTAACACTAAGAATTTCGAAATTCAAGAGGGAAGAGAGAGAAGAAGTGGCGGGTAAAGATAGGGAGAGAGAAAGGCTCAGGTTTTTCTCTGAAGGAAAAAGTAGAAAATTTAAGTGTAAATTTCCTAAAGCCTTCACTATCTATTTATAGCATTCCATTAGGGTTAGGTTTGAATTATTTGGCATTAAAAAAATGAAAATATCAGAGGGAAAACCCTACAAAAGTTGCCGACCATACAATGTGGATTTGGGCCTCACTTTTTGCAATTTTGCAGTTTTATCTTTTCTGCATCTGATTTTCTCAAAAACGCCAATTTTCAAATTCAACCATTTAAATGCCAATTCTAATTATTTAATAACTATAAATAATTATTAAATAATATTGTCATTTATCATATTTATTAATTGAACCATACAAAGTATCATAATTAACAAATATGCCCCTAAAACTCTTTCTTTACAATTTAGCCCTTACTTAGTGAAAAATTCACAAATAGACATAGTCTAATTTGAGAATTATAATTGATTAATCAAAACCAATTATATGAGTCTTAAAAGCAATATTATCTCAACTAGTGCGGGGACCATGGGTCCATATAACCGAGCTTCCAATAAGTAGATCAAGAATTTATTACTAAAATTCACTAACTTATTAATTCTTCGTTGAATCCACGCATAGAACTTAGAATTGCACTCTCAGTATATAGAATGCTCTATATGTTCCACCATATAGACACATCATTAGTTATCCATTGTTATAATCCTAATTTTATCAATGATCCTCTATATGAATGATCTACACTGTAAAGGGATTAGATTACCGTTACACCCTACAATGTATTTAATCCTTAAAACACTTAACCCCGTATAAATGATATTTCAGCTTATGTGAAATGAGATCTCCACCATTTATTTTCGTTTGGTCAAGCTCGAAAGAGATCATCCCTTACTTACTATTCGCTAGATAGAAGCTATAGATTCCATGTTTATGATAGCGCTCCCACTCAATTGCACTACCGTGTTCCCAAAATGTACGTATCACCCTAACCCAAAAGTAGGCTTAACTAACAAATCAAAGAACACGAATAGCCTCTTTAGATTGAGCCTAATCATAACAGGATTAAGATCATTTGATCTAGGATCAACTAGGCGATATTGACTTGAATAGATATTACGGTAAGTTTAATAAATCTAAGTCAAAGTTCAATATCGGTCCCTTCCGATGCATACTCCATGCATCCAACCTGAGCTTTACTTTAACCAATGCTCTGGAAAGAACATAGCATTTCTCCAAATGCAAGTAAACTCTGTTGTATATTATCATATCAGTAAAACCCCATGTCTGATAAATCTAGGAAACTTTATTCACGTAGTCATGTTTACTTTCCAATGTGTTGACAGCACAATAAACAGGATCAAGTATGTGAAAAGGGTTTCAGATGAATTTATACATTATGTACATATAATCATGAAGTAAATCATGTGAACGATGTAACATTAAATGTTATTTCTGATCTATATTAATAAGTAAATCTGATTATATTGAAATGAGTTTTATTTAGGGCATAAAACCCAACAATACGTATATTTTGGGAACATGATAGTATGACTGAGTGGGAGCGCTGAACATAAATATGGAATCTATAGCTTCTACTGGTGTATAGAAGTCAAGTGATGATTCCCTTCGAGCTTAGCTAAATAGATGTAAATGGATGAGCTCTTGTTTCAGTGACTATATCTTAGATCACTAAAACATCATTTACAGGTAGCTAAGTGTTTTAAGGGGCCAAATACATTGAGGGGTGAAAACGGTAAATTTTATCCCATCTCGATGTAAATCATCTATATAAAGGATCTTTGATCACATTAAGATTATAACAATGGTTAAATGAGATAGCATAGCTATATCGTGGAACATATAGAATGCTCTATATAAGTCTGAGAGTGCAATTCCAAGTTCTAAGAGTGGATTCAACAAGGAATTAATAAGTTAAGGAATTTACTTGGTAAATTCGGTTCGGCTTGTTGTAAGCTCAGCAATATAGATCCATGGTCCCCATTCTAGTTGAGACCATACTGTTTGTAAGACTCAATAATTGATTTATGATTAATCAATTATCATTCTAAAAGTTAGACTATGTCTAATTTGTGAATTTTCACTAAGCAGGGTTGAAATTGTAAAGAAGAGAGATTCTAGGTTTATTTATTAATTAAGAGAATCTATATGTCTAATTAATAATTATATTAAATGACAATATTATTTAATAATCTATTTATTAAATAATTAGTTTTGGCATTTAAATGGTTAGAATTGGAAAATTGACATTTTGGGAAAATAGAAATAAAATTGTGGAAACTGCAAAATCCAAGTAAGGCCCAATCACACCATGGTCGGCCACTTGTATGTGCATTTTCTAATTATTATTTTCATTTTTTTAATACCAAATAATTACTAACCTAAACCTAGCAGTTATCAATAAATGGAAACTGGTGGCTCACACCGAATAAGGCAATTAAGCAATTACTCAGTAATTCAGGAAACTGCCTCTTTCAGAAAGTTGAGCTTCCCTTTTCTCTATATATAGCCGCCCATCTCTTCTTCTTCTTCTACACTACACAACAACACACAAGAAAGATACAATTTCTAAATCTTAGTGAGAGAGTAGTGCCCACACACAGAAAACAGTACCTCAATCATAGTTTGGAAGACTGTGAAGATCAAATCCAAGAGAAGGACATTCGGACTCAGATCTTGATTATACTCTGCAACAAAAAGGAATCAAGGGTCAGAGATCTGAGTGGAATGAGACATATTATTCCGCTGCACCTAATGTAAGGTTTCTTAACTTTATATCTGTTTTCTTTTTATCGTTTTAGAAGTTCATATTTAGGTTGTTAATCAACATACTTGTGAGTAGATCTAAGATCCTGGTAAAATAATTCCAACAACCCAGTGTTCATATTTTTATTTTTATAGCTTTTTTTTTGTGTAAAATCACTATTGTGAGGCTCAAATTTAGTTAATAAAAATCTACGTTAATAGTTTGGTGCTTTCATTGAGAGCCTCTGTGAAAAAGCTCAGGAAAACCCTCCCTTCTTTTGAAGAAAAACCACCTCCTTCATGGCTGAAAATCTAGAAAATGTTAACACTCCACATAAGGAAACTAGTCACCGTCCTGGGAAAGAGCCAATAGGCTCCAGGAGGTCTACCAACCCGCGGTCCAAACGGACCACCCATTCCAGGGTGACTCAACTTGAGGGTGGCCCTAGTGCACGAACCACACGTTCCCGAAGAACCCAATCCGACGTTGGTCCTAGTACGCGGACAACATGCTCGAGGAGAACTCAACGTGGGTGTGGTCAGAACCTCGAGAGGAGGGATGAAGAGCTCAATCGTCGAGGTGCCCAGTCTATGGGAGAACGTACTTATGAAAAGGAAAACCGCCGCCTGAGACGCCGTATAGAAGAGGCGCATCGTCGAAATGCTGAGTTAGAATGTGATGTAGCCTCGGCCAGGGTGGCACAGGGGACGCATGCTTAAACTCAACCTGAACCTGGAGTGAGGAGACCACGAGGCAGAACTCGTTGCTCACGAACCAGGAGACAGGAAAATGCCCGAAAAGAACAACCTAGGAAAAACGAGACCCCCCTTAAAAATCAGAACGAACAGCCAAATGGGAGACAACCGGAAACTGATGAACGAGAAATCCCTCATGGAAATGAGGAGGATCTTGGGACTCAACCGAGATAACGGTTTTTATTCACAAAGAATTCTTCAAAGCTCATTTGAATGTTAGCTTCTGACTTGTCAGGGTTGTAAGCCTTGTTGACATAACTGGATGAAGTTAACCGAAGCATTCCCATAGCCAGATGGGCACCTCGCTTACTTGGTCTCGAGCCAATCCAACTGTTACACTTAGTTTTGTTGGAAATTATTTTACCAGGATCTTAGATCTACTCACAAGTATGTTGATTAACACCCTAAATATGAACTTCTAAAACGATTATGAAATAAACACATATAAAGTATGCGAAACCTTACAATGGGTGCAGCGGAATAAAATGTCTCCTTCCGTTCAGATCTCTAACCCTTGTATCCTTTCTGTCGCAGAGTATTATCAAGATCTGAACCTGGATCTCTTTCTCTCCTTCTTTAGTGCTGAAACTCCTTCTTGTTGAATGTCTTTCTTCACGATCTTCCTCACTATGATTGAGGTATCACTTGCTGTGTGTGGGCACTACTCTAACACTAAGTGGTTTTGAAATTTCAAAGAAGAAGAAGAGTATGAAGTGGCGGCTAGGGTTTAGAAAGAGAAGGCTCAGGTTTTTCTCTGAAGGAAAGTAAAAGTAAAAGTCTAATTTTCCTGAAGCCTTCACTATCTATTTATAGCATTCCACTAGGGTTAGGTTTGAATTATTTGGCATTAAAATAATGAAAATATCAGATGATAAACCCTATAAAAGTGGCCGGCCTAGGCAATGTGGATTTGGGCTTCACTTTTTGCAATTTTGCAGTTTTATCATTTCTGCATCTCATTTTCTAAAAAAGGCCAATTTTCAAATTCAACCATTTAAATGCCAATTCTGACTATTTAATAACTATAAATAATTATTAAATAATATTGTCATTTATCAGATTTATTAATTGAACCATACAAAGTATCATAATTAACAAATATGCCCAAGAAACTCTTTTTTTTACAATTTTGCCCTTACTTAGTGAAAAATTCACAAATAGACATAGTCTAATTTGAGAATTATAATTGATTAATCAAAACCAATTATATGAGTCTTACAAGCAATATTATCTCAACTAGTGGGGAGACCATGGGTCTATATAACCGAGCTTCCAATAAGCAGATCAAGAATTTATAACCTAAATTCACTGACTTATTAATTCTTCGTTGAATCCACGCATAGAACTTAGAATTGCACTCTCAGTATATAGAATGCTCTATCTGTTCCACCATATAGACACATCATTAGTTATCCATTGTTATAATCCTAATTTGATCACTGATCCTCTATATGAATGATCTACACTGTAAAGGGATTAGATTACCGTTACACCCTACAATGTATTTTATCCTTAAAACACTTAACCCCGTATAAATGATATTTCAGCTTATGTGAAATGAGTACTCCACCATTTATTTTCGTTTGGTCAAGCTCGAAGGAGATCATCCTTTACTTACTATTCGCCAGATAGAAGCTATAGATTCCATGTTTATGTTAGCGTTCCCACTCAATTGTACTACCGTGTTCCCAAAATGTACGTATCACCCTGACCCAAAAGTAGGCTTAACTAACAAATCAAAGAACACGAATAACACTCTTGAGATTGAGCCTAATCATAACAGGATTAAGATATTACGGTAAGTTTAATAAATCTAAGTCAAAGTTCAATATCGGTCCCTTCCGATGCATACTCCATGCACCCAACCTGAGCTTTACTTTAACCAATGCTTTAGAAAGGACATAGCATTTCTCCAAATGTAAGTAAACTCTGTTGTAGATTATCATATCAGTATAACCTTGTGTCTGATAAATCTAGGAATCTTTATTCACATAGTCATGTTTACTTTCCAATTTTTTGACAACACAATAAACAGGATCAAGTATGTGAAAAGGGTTTCAGATGAATTTATAAATCAAATAGACAAGCAATTGATAAGATGAACCAAAACATACACAAATGAATGAAAAATACTTCTGTTTCTTTATTGATGTTGAATAAAATGGATTACATTGAAATGGAGTTTTATTTAGGGCATAAAACCCAACAAGTTTGTACATTATACACTAAGGGCTTTTGAAGTTGACATGTGTCGCTTTTGTCTTCCTCTGTGTATTGTCCTTGATGCTTTGCTATTCGCATTCAACGACATATGGTTTCTCGCTAATATACTAAGCACCAGTTTGTATATTGATTCCTCGCCTAAGACCTCACAGTCAACAGATTATAAATATACTCTGATACTTATGTAATTAATGAGTTATTCCATAAAAAGCTATTGCATCGATCCATATTCCCTTTATCTTGACACATGTCCTCCACTGAGATAGCAGCCAAATTTGGGTATAACAAATATCACTTAGTTGATCATAAATCAATAGATCTTAATCCTGAGATGGTTAGGTTCTACCTTAACAGTATTATTTGTGTTCTTTGATTTGTTCATTAAAGCTGCCCAAATGGATTGGTCTAATACTTACATCTTGAAAATATGGTACTACAATTGAGTGAGAGCGCTAATCATAGATACATAATCTATAGCTTCTATATTGACATAGAAGTGAAATGATGATTTCTTTCGAGCTTGGCTTAATAGAGATAAATGGAAGAGCTTTTATTTCAGTAATTATATTAGTTTACTGAAATATCATTTATAGGAAGCTGAGTATTTTAAGGATAAAATATGAGGGGTAGAACGGTAAATTATGCCTACTCAATGTAAATCATCTATAGAAGATCTGTGATTATTTACATTATAACAATAGATAATTAATATCGTATTTATATTTGGAACATATAGAACACTCTATATAATTAAGAGTGTAATTCTGAATCTATAATGGAATCAAGAGGAATTAATAAGTTAAGAAATTTACTCGGTAAATTCTAGAACTACTTATTAGAAGCTTGATTATATAGACTTATGCTCCCCACACTATGTTGAGATAATATTGGCTTGTAGACTCAGATAATTGGTTTTAATTAACTATTTAAATTCTAAATTAGACTATGTCTTATTTATAAATTTTCACTAAACTAGGGCTTAATTGAGAAGAAAAGAGCTTTTAGGGTTTATTTGTTAATTAAGAGACTTTGAAAGGTCTAATTAAGAAATAAGTTAAATAACAATTTTATTTGATAATTAATTATAATTATTGAATAAATAGAATTGACATTTAAAAGTTTAAAATTAAAATATGGTATTTATAAAAGAAAAGATAAGTTGTTAAATAAATGGCAAAATTGAAACTAGTGGGGCCCATTGCATGGCCTACCAACATTTACCCGAGTTTCTTTCAATCGGGCTCTGTGATAATATCTTATGTTCTTTTTTCTCTTAGCTCAAAGGGACTCGCCCCATCCACTCAGTAGTAGTGAGTTCTGCCCCCACATCTAAGGTAATCTACACTAGTTTAAAGGGCTTTCAAAGTCTCTTTTGAAGATGCGAGTTATCGGCGTGGCTTTAAAAAAAATAGAACGAATTCCTAATAGCTGATAAGCATTCATTAGTCTATTCTGTCAAATAATTGAAAATAAAAACTCCTCTCTATTTTTCGAATACTCTCTTTCTTCTCTCTTCAAATTTCGAAGCTCCTATAGTGATAGAGTACCTTGCCCACTCATATCAAGTCAGTACTCAATCATAATGTGGAAGATTTTGAAGAATTAATTCCAACACCTAAAGGAAATTTAAGTTCAAATCTTGTTATTACTCTGCGACAGAAAGGAACAAGGGTTAGAGATCTGAACGAAAAGAGCCATAACATTCTGCTGCCACCAATGTAAGGTTTTCTAGGGTGTTAGATTATAGAATATAATCAAACATACATGTTAATAAATCTAAATTTTGCTCAAACAACATCCAACAATTTTGCAGGCTTTTTGTTTTCTAATTACTTCATACACTCTCTTTCCTTTTATTTTTCATGCCCTTTAGTGTTGAGCGTTAGCCCACACTTTGCTATTACAACACCTAGAGCACCGCAGAAGATTGTGAAGAACCAGTTATTTTTGTTCGAGTTTTCTATAAAATATTCGGCTCCAGTATTGGTAATATTCTGCGATAAACAAGATATACAATCACCGAACAAAAGGAGTCATTTCTGTTGCGATACACTCTATAAATGTTCTTAATCTCAATACTTTAATTTGCTTGGTATAGGAAATTATTATTTATATTAAATTTATTCACATCCAAAATTTACTAAGCATAAACTGTTTAGACCACAAGATTAAATGGAAGAAAGATCCTAAAACACACTTGAAAGGTGTGTTAAAAGGAATTAAAAAAAGGCTTGCCACACACGATAAAACGGGGCAAGTCTAATCGAGAGAACTCAGTGAGGTTTAGTTGTAAGGGGCAAGTCTCCATTAAGAATAGGATCTTAGATCCATTTTTAGTAAACTCTGTCTTGGCAATTCAAATCAATATACAATAGCCATTAAATTAAAGGTTATTTTCTCTTATGGATTAAGCTCAAAACCAAACTGGTTTTTGTTGCCCAACCACGTAACTCACTATATGTTCATATATACTTGTTCATTGCATTATTACTTAATATGTTTCACTGTTCTTTGTTTATATTTGTTTCTTGTTCGAAAGTTTGTGATCCACAAGTCAAAAACGATATAAATGCAAGATTTACCCCTTTCGTCATTCTGCCAAAATTAATATATGTCAGTCTTATTTTTTTCTCATGTTTCGTAGTCTAAAAATATACATGATAGTTATGAGGCTCCTCTGCTTGTGCTACTTGACTTCCCTAGCTAATTTACCATCAGGGAATTGTAAGGTTGAATGGTGCCAAAGTTCATGCCATGCAATCATTTAAGGAAAAAATAATAAAAGAAAAATATTTATTAATCAAGCATTAAAGAGATTTTTGTATAAACATAAATACACACAAGGGAGCAGGGACACGTGGGGGCACATGCCATTGTTGGACCACCTTCGACTTGGTTTACTTTTCAATGACACATCATTTTCCTTTTAACTTTTTTTTAATCAGAATTTCATTCTGTCGTTCTTCTAAGTATACCCTGCTAGTAACTTTACAATGACAAGTTAGAGACTTTAATTTTTTCTTTTTTTTTTTGTAAAATCTATTCATTTTTTTTTTATTTAAGCGTTTATATATTACAACATTCATAACTTGGGACTCGAACCCAAGACCTCCAACACACACGCACCCCCTATATATGGCCACTTGAGCTAGCCTCAAGTGGTTGTAAAATCTATTCCTTACACTATACAATTTTATTTTTAATTACAAATTCTAATTATAATTAATAATAATTACTATTCTTTTTTTAAAAAAATTATAATTAGTAATTACTATTTTTATATATATTGTTCGTGATTAAAAGTATTAGTCACAAAATTATAATTTAGTGTAATTAAATTTGTTTTTAATCACAATGCTTGTTATGATTAAAATTAAATTAGTCATATATTTAAATAATATGTTTTAGTCCTAAATAATTTTTGGAGAATTATCCCATATACTATTTTTTTAATTTTTTTTTTAAAAATTTACGGTTTGGATTTCTAAAGTGATTGCCATGCGCTAGTTGCAATAAGTGTTTCTATACGATTTTTTGTTGCAATTTAAGTTGGAGCGCTAGTTACAATAGGAGTTTCGATGTAGAATTTTATAAAAATATAAAAAAACTGTTTAAAGTGTAAAAATAAAAAAATCTCATAATTTTTTTGATTAAAAATTACATTTAATTACAACAAAATTTATATTGTAGCTAGATTTTTTTTTTTTTTTTGTAATCATGCGAAGATAAATGTTATGAAGGGCTTGTGGTGGGCTCCATAGACATATAATAAAGAGAGAAATATAGGCACCAACGAGAGAGAAGTTTGTATGCAAATTATATATATGCATTGACGAGAACAATTGATAACTGTGACAGTTAATGTCAATTGTGTAGGTCTAATATTGAAGCTTTAACTACATGAAAAGTGACAATACATGCATAGGATACATAGGAAGAGCCTCATGCCGTTAGGGAATTAGCTATAGTCATCATCAGACCATAAATCATCATAATCTTTTCATTTCAACTTGGACAGCTACCAAAAAGAAAAGCTTAAGGACAGCTCATCATGCTCTTATATGTTATGTTCCGGCTGGTGATAGTTGTTGTTGTCCTTTTGGTTAGTATTTTACAACAAAATGTGGCCCAATTCATTACTAGTGGAGATATCATTTGATTGAGAAATACTAAAAAGTAATGTCGAAAAAAAATTTGGTGTACCCAAATTAGTGTGCTCTTCTTATTTTACTAATAATTTTAGTACACATTATTTATACTTATTTAACATATAATAAATTCCTTAACATACTTTAAACTAAATTAATACATATAAAATATGTAAAATATGTATAAATGATGTATCCTGACATGATTAGTGGGACAGAGAAGTCACACCAATTTAAGGACACTAGATTTTTTTAAGTGGTATCTAGCATGCTCCTACGTGTTAATATTGTTATTGATCTAACTAGGTATTGGGTCTCATATAATTTAATATAATAATTTTTAAGTAGCTAGCCAATTGCAAAACAACAAATTTAGAAGTTACTAAGCACTACTAGTGTCCAATAGTAATATTTGTTGAGTTTTCATACATACCAAAATAATTTTTTTTTTTCATTTTTTTTGTTCTTTAATTTTCCGTATTTTAAATAGAAACCTTGACTACTACGTACATCAGTTTTTTCCATGATAATACTACTGTAACCTTAAATCTAAGGAATGATGAGTATGTAATGACAATATGTATATATATGTCACTTTCAAAATTATGTATAATTATAGTACCAGATATATCGAGTGTGTGTAATAACATTTATGTACATTTGAGATTATTAAAGTAATTGTCCAATTCCATGGCTTTAAATTCATACAACTTAAGTTGTATGAATTTAAAGCCATGGCATTGGACAATTACTTTAATCTCAAATGTACATGAATATTAGAGGTTTATTATCAATACCCATATAATACCAATCTTCTGTTTTGAAATGTCCGTATCGATCGGTCGATCTGATGTCAAAAGTATGGTGAACTGAGTCAATTTAAAAGAAGTAAATTTTCAATGTTGTATAGAATAAGTAGTAATGAAGTGTGAAGCGGCCGAACCTGGACACATATGATATATATTGGGCAATGGGCAATATACATGGGGAGAGTTATAAATGTACGTAGGATCAAATGTAGCCGAACAGGAGTAGGTCCTGCAGCACACATAGTAAAACTAAAAGGTTATATATATCTTTTAACATCGATATCATAATTAGTAGAAATTCAAGTTAGTTTACTGCTAATAAATATAGCTGTAAATACCCCGGAAAGATTTACCGTTTTACGTACGGGCCAGCAGGAACATTTATGCTAACTTCGAGGTTTACATAAATACTCTGTACAACGTACGGAGTTCAACATCATGGGTGTGACTTCTCTCTTTCAAGTAGTTTCAACCCTATTAATACATATAACACCAGGCAAGGCAATTATTATTATTATTATTATTATTATTATTATTATTATTATTATTATTATTATTTTCACTATAAGGGACCGAACAAATAATTAGTTCTTTTTCAATGTATATTTTTTCTGAAAGACTTTTTCAATGTATATAAATACATAATAATTATTACATTTTATACCTACATAAAGGATATAATACATACTTAGATGTAACCATGCAATACGTATTAAATTTGTGTCTTGTTCATTTATATTTTAAAAGACATATACGATATATACATCGATATCTCTTTCTATTAAATGTACAATGATAATTAATAATGAAAAAATGCACCTATGCTCAAAGTCTTCTTTTACTAAATGAATATATACCAAAATTAATGTATGAGAGAGAGACTCTGCCTATATTAGAAGAAGAGAATATATACCACAAATGGGATGGCCATAGTAGGCAAATCAAGGCTTGAATATATGGTGATCAAAGAGGCACGCAGGTCTCCAAAATATCTTGATCAGATCCAATGAATTATCACTGTCATGAATAATACTGAAGAAAATTATTATTTTATGATTTAATTTTTTAGGAAAATTAATTTTCTTTTTCAGGTAGTACTATTATTGAAGAGGGTGAAAAATAGGTGGGGAGAGAGAAGAAAAGAGAGAGAAAGAGAGAGAGTGATGATTTATATGTATCAGTTGGGTCCAATAAGTTGCAATGTCTATATATGTCTTTCTATGGTTGGTCCACCACAAGACTGAAAGATGACTAGATCTTATGACTACTGGTTAATATTTTCCATACAAACAAATGACGTTTGCCTAAATATTCTTGCAAAGTGTATTATTTTTTAAAAAAAAATAAAAAAATTAATAGAAATAAAAGAAATCCAGTTTTCAATGATCTGCTAAATTCCACTCAGCAAAACCTCTTCCTAGATTATTGTCTATAAAACAATTAACATTGTTTTGAACCATATAGAGATGAAGACAAAAGATGGTGGGAACGAGAGAATGTATATATAGAATAATAAAATTCATTCTAAGACAAACCAAAATTAACTCCCAAACCTAAAATTTCATGTAATTAATAACTTTATCAATAATGTCTAACAGTGTCACATTATTACCTTGATATCAGGTTCAAGAAATATTCTTTGGTCTCCTCATCAATTCATAAAAAAAAAATTGAAGAAACTCAAATATATAAAAACAAATAATAGGACTAAGTTCTTTTTTTTAAAACTTACAAAAAAAAAAGTTCTTTTTTAAAAGAAAACAAAAATAAAAAATAAACCTATGAACTACTTTAAATAATAGATCTTTTCCGATCGAATGTATCCACAAAAAATGGTTTATGGATCTGGAAGCATTAATAACAATATATAAAAAATAGTACACCGTCAAGCTTATGTATAAAAGTTTATGTTTTTCTATTTCCATTTTGTTTTTAAGGGTTGTTCGCATATCATCACCAAGATTCTCCTTTTCCTGTTCCTGAAAAAGTCACATCTCTCTATCTCGATCAAAAGCTCAGTACTCTTAAAAAGATGCCATTTCAATCTAAGCAATAAAATTTCCTAAACCAATAATTACAGATCTGCCATTACCTAGTCAGCTTACTATACCGAACTTATCTGGTTGAGATCAATCCCATGAAAGACCTGACGAACAACACATAATAATAATAAAAAATAATATAACAAGAAAAGAAAATAAAATAAAATAATAATAAGGTAAAACTAACCTGATAAATTAACCAAGTGATGAATCAAGATGATTGAAGGTAAAGATGGAAAAACAAAAACAAAAACAAAAGAGGATCATCATCAGTCGAAACCCAGTCGATGAAAGGGCAAAGGGCACACTTGAATCTTTGTATGGTCATCAATTCATTGCCGATGCAGCATCATCAAGATTCTCAGTAACCACACAACTTCGGCGCCCGCCGAGAAACTAAGGATTGATTATTAGGGCCAAAATCTCTCGGTTAGGAGCCGGGGTTCACTTTTATATGTTGTATATGTGAATCTTGATGATGCCACACCAGCAAACAATGACCGCAGAATCCCTTCTCATCTACAGATATTTATGTATATATATTTGGGGTGTATTGAAGCCAGAAAATGTGAAGCTTATAACAAGAGAAAATATATCCTTCAAGTAGAAAACATAAATTATTAATAAATAAACAAGAGAGATATGGATTAAGAAATTATAATATAATCAATAATAAGCCAAAATGAGCAGGAAGCCCACGGGTAAAAGCTGACTTGGCATCTTATGAGTGGCTGAAACCTAAAGTGATTACTTCGAAGGAAGAATCTGTTGTTATGCTCGACTATACTGGACTCCCAGAACAAAAACAAAAACAAAAACAAAACTCTATGCTCCCATTTATATATATTATCTTTCCAAAGCAAGCTTCATATATATTAAGCAACCCAAAATAAATACACTTTCCTAGTCCTCTCACTCTCTCCAAAATAAAAAAAAAAAACACTTTCGTAAAGATTTATTAGTTCAGAATATATTTATTAAAGAAAAAACAACCTAATATAAACAGAGAAAAATATAAAAGTATGTATTAAATTGACCTGAAAAAGGAAAAATGATAAAAGCATTAATAGAAGGGAGAATATAGATAAATAGGAATAATAATAAAGTGTGAAATAGATGAAGAAAGCACAATATGAAGATCCATCATCTTCTTGGTTCTATTAATAGGACTAAAATATATAAAAAGAAAGTAACTGTGAAAAAAAAAGTTAGAAGGCTCACACAAAAGGTAATATTTTAGGTGAGTACTAGTGGTCCTGTTGAGATGAATGGAGTTTGTTGGAATATATATACACACATCATACATATATATATACATGTATATATAATATATAGGTGAGGTGACCCAGGAAGTTTATTGGTATGTCTGAGTTTTATTATCTACGCATTTCTATTGGTTAATGCTTAGCTGTACAGTACTATTGCCTCAATATGGCCGCAGTTACACATCGCCATCTTGAGTAAACTGTTGGTTAAAATCCACTTATAACCAGTCCCTTTACAGTATATATCCACATCAGCAAAAGGAAATAAAATACAAGTAAACAAAACAAATTCTAGTGGTGTTCTTCTCAAGTGATCAAATTCTTAGTAGCTATTACAACCGAAAGTGTAACTAACTCCTAAGATTCGATCAACCGACTATACTACTCTATATAAGAACAGAATCAAAGCAAATAACCTAAGATCTAACACAGAAAACCAGATCAGAAAAATATACAGAGAGAGAAAGAAGAATAAACCCTAGTTTAAAGACTTCAGCTCCAAGATCCAACCTCGAAAATGCAGATTCCATGGTGAGGAGACAGAAGGGATGAGTACATGCACAACAACAAACACACAGAGTTAGATCGAGAAGAAAAAGCTAAGGAAAATCAAACAGAACTTGTAAAAACAAAGAATCGAGTTTACCTGGTCAAAAAAAACCCGTGACAAGCGAAGCTCCAAAAGTCCGTATTTTGCCTTTGAATCATAGTGATATCAAGCTAATCTCCGAGACGAGCTTGACAGTACGCTAATTTTGTGGTGAACTCGAAACAAATCTTGATTTCTTTCCTATTACTGTTTTTTTTCATTCATCTAAACCTAAAACTATGTGCGTGTGTGTTTCGTATCCGGGTTTTTCCGGGTTTTTTCGGGTTTCGTGTTTGAATCGAGCAAGTTCTCGTAGAGAACTGGCTGCTGGTGGTTTCCATTTTTGGCTTTCATGAGGTCGAGTTGATCGAGTTGTTGGGGTGGTTTCTAGACCCTTCTCGCAGTATTTAAAACTCGATGATCAAACGACACAAGTTTGGATGTCGTGTCGGGTCATACTTGCGTCGTTTAAGTCTAAAGCTTAAGTTAGACTTGGAAAGGTCAATTTTGACCTCGAGCATCGATATTAAAGCATCTCGTGTAGGGTAAAAACAAGAAAAATCCTACAAAGGGTGTATCGAGCTCGGTTTGGCTGGAGATCAACAAGATTCAAGTGGAAAATATCGAAAGGAATTGGCAAGAAAATTTGAAAGAAAGATTGACAAAAGTTAACAACACTCAAACAAAGAAGATCAAGATTCGCATTCAAACTCAAATTCTAAATACAAAACCGAGAAATTCTAAAACTCTATCTCGTTTCTTATCAATTTTTATTAAAACGAGTAACATAAAAAGTCGACATTGATAAATTTGATGGTACAGGGGATTACAGAAGACCCGAGAAGGAAAATTAGGTCACTTCTAAATTCTCACCGTAAACTACTAAAGCGGTGCTAGATGAACCTATTGAATGGCCAAGGAACTTCTAAAATACAACAAGAAGTTAATACCTAAATCAAGCACGGAATACTAATCTTCAATCTATCGTATGCAATAATAAGATTAAGAGATAAAGAAGAGACTCCATCAAAGATTTGGAAAAAGCTAGAAGAGCAATTTCAACAGAATTTTGACAAACAAGATTTATCTCAAGTGAAAGGATTTTTGGGTTCAAAATGAACCAATCCAAGTCCTTAGATCAAAATCTTGATGAGTTCGAGGATGCACATCGAGCTTGCAAACTCAGGGAAAACGAGGCTCTTAAGGATGAAAACCAAGCCATCATCATACTTAATTCATCAGCGAAACTCAGAGAAGTTAAAACAAGAATTAAGTATGGAAGACCTCAATCACTTGATGAGGTCATCTCGCCTTAAAATCTAAGGACTTAGAGATGAAATCGAAAGGAATGGTGGCTCTAATGGTGAACTAAATCCGAGTAGAGGCATCTACTCGAAGAAGCCTCGGCATGGAAAAGGGAGGAGTCAAAGCCATAGCTATGGGTCCAAACAGAGGACGTAACAAGGGTAGATCTAATTCTAAAGGGCCACAAGACACAGATGGTTGTTACAACTGTGGGAAACCTGGACATTTCAAGAAAGATTGCTATTTCTTGAATAAAAACAGAAAGAACAAATTTAATGGACAAAGAACTGATTACAATTCAGAGTCCAGAAACCCTAAGGGCAAAACAGATCACCAAAATGCTAATTTCAGTGATTGTTATGAAAATGGGGAAGTTTATGTTGCAGGATCATCTTTTAAAGATGATCGGATACTGACTCGTGCCGTACATTTCATATGACTAATAATGATCTATTTTGACTCGATTTCGTGGATTCAACTAAGGGAAAAGTGATTCGTGGAATGACCAAAGTGAAATTAAAGGAAAGTAGAACAAGTAGCATTTAAGATGCATGATTGTCACTAGATCACTAACTGGGTAAGATTTGTACCCGATTTATCTAGAAAACCTAATTTCACTAAGTGTGCTTGATGATTTAAAAATAGAAAGCAAGATCAAAGATGGACAAATGAAAATATGCAAAGGATCTATGACTATCATCAAAGGAGTTAAGAAAGAAGGCCTATACTACATGATTTGGGGAACCTATAAATAAGCAACAATACAAGTTGACGTAACAACATTTTACAAAATCCTGAAGATGCTAAAGCTCTACTATGGCACAACAGACTTGGACACTTAGCGAGAAAAAGGTTTGCATTGTAAATGAACAACAACTATCAGGGCAAGGACAAAATCAAGAAAGTTGAATTTTGTGAGCATCGTATACTGGAAAACATCATAGACTGAAGTTCAAAACAGGGACACATAAATCTAAAGGTATATTAGATTATATACATTCAGATTTATGGGGCCCTGAAAAGACTCCAACTCATGGAGGTAATACCTATTTTCTATCTATAGTTGATGATTTTTCTAGAAAAGTATGGATTTTCTTACTGAAAAATAAAAATGATGCTTTTCAAAGATTTAAACATTGGAAAACACTTGTTGAAAATCTTACTAACCGTAAAGGTTAAAAACCCAAGGACGTACAATGGTCTCGAATTTTGCAACAATGAATTTGACATGTTTTGCAGTAGAAACAGTATTCAAAGGCACAGTAACGCTTAGGCTAACACCACAACAAAATGGTGTTGCAGAAAGAATGAACAGAACCATTCTGAACAAAGCCGCATGTATGTTAATACAACTGGGTTTGTCCCATGGTTTCTGGGAGAAGGCTATGACATCTCGCTTATTTGATAAATGATGTCCCTCAAGTGTTATTGAATTCAAAACACTCGAGGAAAGGTGGTCCGGTAAACCACCGCATCTTTCAAACCCGAGAGCTTTTGGGTTGTAAGGCATTTGTGCACCAAAGTATTGGTAAGCTTGAACCTAGAGCTATTAAAGGGGTTTTTCTAGGCTATCCTGAAGGAGTTAAGGGTTACAGAATTTGGCTAAGAGACAAAGGTGGATTTAAAACTATAATTAGCAGAGATGTTATATTTAAAGAAAATGAATTTCCTTGTTTACTTAAAACTAACCCTGCAGGTACAGTAGACACTAACCATGCAGGTACTATACAGTTTGACCCTACTCTATGGAAGCTAGATGACCAAGAAGAACCTGATATAAATCAAAGTGGAACCAAATGGAGTGAACCCGATCAGATCGGTGGAACAAACGTAAAGCTCCAACAAGAGAAAGACCGAAGGAGAAGAGCAACAGGGAGATGAAACCGAAGTGGTTCACCACCGAAGCTTCCGGATGACTACCAATTAACTAGAGACAGAGAGAAGAGGACACCTAAACCTAATCCTAAGTACAGCTTCAATATTCGGAATGAAGACATAGCCTATGCCTTCATGATCGCTATGAAATCTCTAAGTACGTAACCTCAAACCTATGAAGAAGCTATGACAGACCTAATGCTAAGAAATGGTTTAAAGCTATGGATTCGTAAATGGTTTCTCCGAAGAAAACAAGACCCGGATAATGGTTCTAAGGCCTAAAGTGGAAAAGAATAATAGCCTCGCAAATGGGTTTACAAGCATAAAGAAGTGGATACGAAGGTGAACCTATAAGCATTCAAGGCTAGGTTAGTAAATTAAAGGTTTTACACGTAAAGAAGGAGTTGACTACAATGAGATATTCTCACCAGTAGCCAAGTACAAGACCATAAGAATAATGCTATCTATAGCTAATCCATTGACATGGAAATTGATCAAATGGATGTCACTACAGCCTTTTCTACATGGAGACTTGGAAGAAGAGATCTATATGGAAATGTTCCTAAAGGTTTTGGAGATTAAAGGGAAGGAAAATATGGTCTCAGAAAAGTTGGTTAAGTCCTTGTATGGACTCAAACAAGCTCCTAGACAAAGGGAACGTAAAGTTTGATGCTTTTATGTTAAAGCATGGGTTCAATGTAAGCTACCATGACACATGTCTCAGATTACAAAGGAGACTCTATAAAAGATGTCATCTACTTACTACTTTATGTAGATGACATGCTTATTATAAGTCAAGAAAGGACTAGGGTTGATATGGTTAAAGCTCTACTTAAGACAAACATTTGAAATGAAGGATCTTGGAAATGCTACCAAGATCCTTGGGATTTCTATACTAAGGGACAGAGATAAAGGAAAGCTAAGCTAGACAGGAAGATTACATTGAGAAAATCATAGATAAATTCTCAATGAGGGATGCTAAGGTTGTTAAGCAACCTATTACTAGTCAGTATACACTCTCTAAGGAACAATGCCCTAAAACAGAGAAGGAGATTGAAACTATGAAGGATGTACCCTATTCTAATGCTGTAGGGTCTGTAATGTACTTAATGGTAAGTACTAATTCGATTTGGGATTTGCTATGAGTGTACTTAGCAAATACATGGCTAATCCAGAAAAGTTCACCGGTTAGCCATGAAATGGGTATTCTGTGTATCTACTTGGGACAACTAAGGTTGGATTAACCTACAATAGATTTAAAGCTAACACTATAATCAAGGCTATAAAGGACTCGCACTACATGCAGGGGACAGACAATAGGAGATCTACATCCGCCTATTTCTTTCTAATCGGAGGTAACCGTGTAAGTTGGAAAGTTCAGAACCCGTCAGGCACTATCAACTACAGAAGCTGAGTATGTGGCCACAACTGAAGCTATAAAGGAAGCTATATGGCTAAAAGGGCTAATGAAAGAACTTAATCTACTTAAAGGAGTACCTACTGTGTACTCAGACAGCCAGAGCTGTATATTCCTATGTAAGAATCCTATGTTCCATGACAGAACAAAACACATAGAAATCAAGTATCACTTCATCAGGGACAAAGTGACACAAGGAGAGATAGATATTGAAAAGGTGCCTACTGAGGATAACCCAGCAGACATGGGAACTAAAATCGTGATTCTTAACAAGTTCATACATTGTATGAACTTGTTAAGAATCGACAAAGGAGAGACTAAAAGTAGGACCTATCAAGCTAAGACTCTCAGAGATACACAAACAAACATCAGAACTGGTTATAAGAGGATTTCAGTGGAAATTGTTGGTTAAAATCCACTTATAACCAAATTCCTTTACAAAGATATATCCACATCAAAGAAAAGGAAATAAAATACAAGTAAACAAACAAACTCTGTGGTGGCTTCGCCTTCTGTTGATCAAATCTTAGTAGTTAGTTACAACTGAAAGTGTAACTAACTCCTAAGATCTTGATCAACCGACTATACTACTCTATATAAGAACAGAATCAAAGCAAATAACCTAAGATCTAACACAGAAAACCAGATCAGAAAAATATACAGAGAGAGAAAGAAGAATAAACCCTAGTTTAAAGACTTCAGCTCCAAGATCCAACCTCGAAAATGCAGATTCCATGGTGAGGAGACAGAAGGGATGAGTACATGCACAACAACAAACACACAGTTACAGATCGAGAAGAAAAGCTAAGGAAAATCAAACGTAACTTGTAAAAACAAAGAATCGAGTTTACCCGGGTCAAAAAAACTCAGGACAGGAAGCTCCAAAAGTCCGTATTTTGCCTTTGAATCATAGTGGATATCAAGCTAATCTTCGAGACGAGCTTGACAGACGTAGCCCTAATTTTGGGGTGAACTCTGAAACAAATCTGGTGATTTCTTTCCTATTACTTGTTTTTCATTCATCTAAACCTAAAACTATGTGTGTGTGTTTGGGGATTCGGGTTTTTCTGGGTTTTTTCTGGGTTTCTAGGGTTTGGAATCGAGCAAGTTCTCAGAGAGAACTTGCTCTGCTAGGGTTTCCATTTTTGGCTTTGTGAGGCTGAGTGATTGAGTGTTAGGGTTTCTAGACCCTTCTCAGAGTATTTAAAACTCTGATGATCAAACGACACAAGTTTGGATGTCGTGTTGGTCATACGGTGCCGTTTAAGTCTAAAGCTTAAGTTAGACTTGGAAAGGTCAATTTTGACCTTGATACTGATATTAAAGTATCTTGTTGGTGTAGGGTAAAACAGTAAAAATCCTACATAAACCTTAGCTTATTTTTAATTTAGTTTTTCTTTCATTATTTTCGACATGTGTATAGCTCAAGGGGTGGATGTGTGTGTGGTGAGCTATCCCCTTGTGTACTTACCATGGACTCTCATTTTTCAAAACCACAAATTTCTAATCGTTTTACTGTACGACCTTGCTATATGGCTAGTTTGTGTTTAGTCCTCTTCAAAAATCAACAAGATTTCGTAATGATTTTTAAGACTTTTCTGGTCGACTATTTTGTTTAATACATGTATACATATATAGAGACGACGTACCTTATATTTTTCTCTATAATCCATGGAATGCATTCGTAGTTGAAATAAACTTTTTTCAATACCTAAAAATTAGGTAATCAAATCGCCCAATTGGAGTCACTTATTGGTGTATTGACGAATATACCATGATAATTTCACCCACAAATTCGTTTATCCTATTAGTATATGGGTAAGTATTGACGGTAAGAACTAGTGAAACTAAAAAATTGCTAGAACATTAAAGATTTAGTGTGAAGTGAAATAAACACCAAGAACTTAAAATAAATTTGAGAGCTCTAATGAAGAAGAAAAAATTAATATTGTATTGATTGAATGAGTATGACATTATAGTCATTTCCCAACCCCTTTTAAATTTGAAAAGGGGGTCTTTATAGGTGAGCTCTATTGGCTCTCATTTACCAGATGATGTCCTAGTGGTCCCAAGAAGAAAGGAAGGACGTCTTGCTCTTGCAGGCGGCAACTATAGGTAGGATTAGGGGTGTGCATAAATCGATCCAATCCAATGAGAACCGACCGATCCAATTACAACCGACCACCAAACATTGGATATCCAATTGTGATCGGATCAGATTGGATGTTAATTTTAAATATCCAATTGGATCGGATCGGATGGTGGATGGGGTGTCTAAAAATCCAATACATCCAACATCCAATCGAACTAATTAATATTTTCATTTAGTTTGGATGAGTAATTAGACTTTATATTGTTATACGTCAAATCTATATGTATATACAAAAATTAACATTAAAGTTTTACTCTTTTTTCTTGGATTGGATGGATCCAGTCCAATCCAATACATACTGGATCTAAAATATTGGATGGATCCGATCCATTCCAAAAAATACTAGGTTTAAAATATTAGATAAACTCAAATTAAATAAATAAATATATATGAAATACATCCAATGGATAGAACCGATCCAATCAAACATCCAATGGATGTTGGATCGATTGGATGATAAAATTAATTGGATCGGATCGGATGGTAAAATCTAACATCCAATATATGATTGGATCGGATCTGGATAGACCTAAAAAGATTGGATGTGATTCAATGAACACCGCTAGGTAGGAATGAACATTTTGACTGGATTTGACCAAGACCTGACTCGCTCAACCCGAAAATTTTTAAGAACCTATTATGTTCGGGCAGGTCGGGTCCAACCCGGTACACCACTGGGTGGGTTCTCGAATTGGTTTTTTATGGTCACCGGGTTTCGGGTTGAACCTGAACCGGCCCGCCAACCCGGTCACTGTTTTTTCATTTTTTTTTATTTTAATTACATATATTTTAAAAAAATCCTAAAACCTAATCATTTTATTTTTATTACATAGATAACATATTAAAAATAACAATATATAATATATTATCTATGGTTTGGAACTTGACTTTTATATTTTAGATTTGAAATCAATGCATTTTTTATTTTATTTTAATCTAACAAATATAGATTATGACATTATAAGTTTATAACTTATATCCTTAATTTAATATATAGAAAAAATCACATTAAATTTGATTTTTTTTTCTAAAAAAATAAATAAATTAACGAGTTGACCGGGTCAACGATCCGACCAACCCGGTCAACCCGAACCCGTAGATCTATGAACCTGCGAGCCTGAAACCCGCAAACCAAAAACCCGCAAATTTGAAACCCGGTCAACCCGCCTGATGTTCAACCCTAACTGTAGGAGGTGGTCATGCACAATGTACTGTTGTTGAGTAAGTGGTCCCAAGGTGCAGTAATGGTGGCTGCAACGTATCCTTGGTTGAGGTGTTAGTGCATTCAGATGAGGCATCTCCACTACTTGTCCTCCCCGTCATTTTCATACTTTGCAGGTTGCGTGGTCGTACTTTGGCATACGTCCAACCATGAGTGTAATACCCTAAGATTAAGGAATAATATATATTAGCAAACCTTAACTAGTTAAATGTGTATTAATGTGAAATTATATTATTATATAATTTAATATATATGAATTATACTGATAATAGACATGTTAAGACCCCATTGGTGAGCCAGGGGCATTTTCATAATTTTGACCCGAGAAAGGTAAAACTGTAATTTTAATGTTATAGCATGCTTTTGGACTATATTATTATAGAGTATATTTGTTCTGTCTTTCTCTAGGTGTTTCTGACAAGTCGACGCAGTATAGTCACAACCAGGTATTTTGGGCCGAATCAGGTTCTGGGCCCGAAATACATTTTCGGGATTTTATTATGACATTTTATAAATAATTGAATATTATGATATTTACTTAAGTTTGGTGGGTGATTTAATGACAAATTTGCCCTTGTTGTATGCATATGTGGTAAATTGGCCCTAGGGGCATTTTGGTCATTTGACCATTTGATTTTTTACAACAAAAGAGATTTCTAGAGAAAATGAAAACCATATTTTTGGTTTTATAGCACATAACCGAACCCTCTCACTCTTTTTCTCCATTTTCATACTTTCCTAATCTTCTTCAAATTGATAATGTTGGTGATTGAAGATTATGGTGCTTGGATTTGTGAGAAACTTGAGGTAGTTTTTCTACCTCTTTACTTTGAGTGTTGTTTCTGAACTTTGATGTTGATCTTCATGAGTATTTAATGTTCATAGCTTGTTGGATTGCATGTATGTGAGAATTTGAAGAATTGGGTGTTTTATGCATGATTATGTTGGTAGAATAGTGTGTGTTGCTCTTTGTATGCTTGGAGGAGATTTTAGAGATGATAATTTGTGCTTTAATCTGAATTTGGTTCTGCTTGTTATTATTTTCAAGCTTGGTAATTTTAAGTTGATTTTGATTTAAGATTGGTACTAGTATTGATGTTTGTTAAGTTGGATAAATTAATTATAGTGATCTTGATCAAAGCTTGATTTTTGATGTTTCCAATCTACTGTATTGATGGTTGTTGTTAGTAAATTATAAATTATGAGTTTGAGCATGTTGTTGAGTTTTTGGTATGTTTGGGCTTGAGTTTTGGTTGCTGAAAAGTGTTATTTCTGGGTTTGAAACTCAGGTATCGCAGCCCCCTCTTTTAACGCCGGGGCCCGCCCCTTGAAATCTTGGATTTTTCAACCCAAGTGTCGTGGCATGCTTGGGCAGTGTCGCGGCCCGGTTGGGGGTTTTTGGGCAGTTTGAATGTTAAATTTTGTTTCGTTCATAACTTTTCGATCTGGACTCCGTTTGGGGTGTTCCAAATATTGTTAGAAAGCTCGTTCCGAACTCTATATGTTTGTTTGTATTTGAATGCCAATTATATGATTATGTGAAAGTGGATTTAAGGATTAACCCTATTTGTGAATCCCAAGAATTGTGACTAGGACTACCGACACTTGTTAAGGAGCAGGTTGGGATTAAGAATCTCCACGTACTTAGGATATCAGATAAGACAGTAGTTTGCACGTAGAGTTAAGCGTGGTGGCACTCATATTTAGAATTATAATGGTGGTTAAATGAGACTCGAGATTAGGGTTATAACCCTAATGTGAGCGGTTATATGGCCTAGGGTTACTACCCTAGTGATTAATAGTTTTAAATATTATGCCATGCTATATATGTTGAGTAAAGAATTATGTGTTAGTTTTTATGCCCTAAATAAAACTCCATTTCAATGTAATCTATTTTATTCAACATCAATAAAGAAACAGAAGTATTTTTCATTCATTTGTGTATGTTTTGGTTCACTTTATCAATTGCTTGTCTATTTGATTTATAAATTCATCTTAAACCCTTTTCACATACTTGATCCTGTTTATTGTGTTGTTATCACATTGGAAAGTAAACATGAATATGTGAATAAAGTTTCCTAGATTTATCAGACACAGGGTTTTACTGATATGATAATCTACAACAAGAGTTTACTTGCATTTGGAGAAATGCTATGTTCTTTCCAGAACATTGGTTAAAGTAAAGCTCAGGTTGGATGCATGGAGTATGCATTGGAAGGGATCGATATTGAACTCTGACTTAGATTTAATTAAACTTACCGTAAAATCTATTCAAGTCAATATCGCCAAGTTGATCCTAGATCAAATGTTCTTAATCCTGTTATGATTAGGCTCAATCTTGAAAGGCTATTCGTGTTCTTTGATTTGTTAGTTAAGCCTACTTTTAGGTCAGGGTGATACGTACATTTTGGGAACACGGTAGTGCAATTGAGTGGGAGCGCTGACATAAACATGGAATCTATAGCTTGTATCTGGCGAATAGTAAGCAAAGGATGATCTCCTTCGAGCTTGACCAAACGAACATAAATGGTGGAGTACTCATTTCACATAAGCTGAAATATCATTTATACGGGGTCAAGTGTTTTAAGGATAAATACATAGCAGGGTGTTACGGTAATCTAAAATCCCTTTACAGTGTAGATCATCCATATAGAGGATCATTGATCACATTAGGATTATAACAATGGATAACTAATGATGCGTCTATATGGTGGAACATATAGAGCATTCTATATACTGAGAGTGCAATTCTAAGTTCTATGCGTGGATTCAACGAAGAATTAATAAGTTAGTGAATTTTAGTGCTAAATTCTTGATCTACTTATTGGAAGCTCGGTTATATAGACCCATGGTCCCCGCACTAGTTGAGATAATATTATTTGTAAGACTCATGTAATTGGTTTTGATTAATCAATTATAATTCTCAAATTAGACTATGTCTATTTGTGAAATTTTCACTAAGTAAGGGCGAAATTGTAAAGAAAGAGTTGTTAGGGGCATATTTGTTAATTATGATACTTTGTATGGTTCAATTAATAAATATGATAAATGACAATATTATTTAATAATTATTTATAGTTATTAAATAGTTAGAATTGGCATTTAAATGGTTGAATTAGAAAATTGGCATTTTTGAGAAAATCAGATACAAAAGTGTTAAAATTGCAAATTTGCAAAAAGCAAGGCCCAAACCCAATAAGCCATGGCCGGCCACTTTTGTAGGCATTTTAAACTAATATTTTCATTATTTTAATGCCAAATAATTCAAACCTAACCCTAGTGGAATGCTATAAATAGGTAGTGAAGGCTTCAGGAAAATTACACTTCTGAATCAGAAAACCTGAGCCTTTCTCTCTCTACCTTGGCCGCCACCCTCTCTCTCTCTCTTCTTCCTTCATATTTCGAAATTACCTTAGTGATTAGAGTGGTGCCCACACACAGCAAGCAATACCTCAATCATAGTGAGGAAGATCGTGAAGAAAGATCATCAGCAAAGGAGGTTCAGCATCAAAGATTCAGAGAAAGAGATCCAGGTTCAGATCTTGATAATACTCTGCTACAGAAAGGATACAAGGGTTAGAGATCTGAACGGAAGGAGTCATTTAATTCCTCTGCACCCAATGTAAGGTTTCTTAAACTTTATACGTGTTTATTTCATCGTTTTAGAAAGTTCATATTTAGGGTGTTAATAAACATACTTGTGAGTAGATCTAAGATCCTGGAAAAATAAATTCCAACATTATGCGTTCAATGCATAATTAAGTTAGACTCGGTAATTAGAACCGAGATAAACCATTCTAAGGCCTTATTGTAAATAGACGTGTGAGTGTAAGACGTGGGCTATGCCACATAGACATAAATAGGCGTGTCAGCGAGACACGCGGGTCTATGTCAAATAGACAATAAATGTAATGGCATGTTTATATATGTGATATGTGTTATTGTGTATATTGATATTTATGCTGTTTTACTGGGCTTAGCTCGCGAGTGCTCTACGATGCAAGAAAGGGTAAATCTGTTTGTAATTAGCCATGAGTTCGAGAGCTTGACGATGGATTGTACATGTTCGGGCCTTACTAGACAAAGCGGGTTGGATTTACCAATGAATTTATTTTGAAATCTCGGATTTTTGCCGCTTCGGTTGGCATGTAAATTAACTTGTAATATTTTGTGAAAAGTTTTTATGGGATCCCGAAACATGTTGTCTTTTTGTCTTGTTGTAAAGTTTAAATTATTACAAGCTATATTTTCATTCGATTACAATTAACGTTTTTTAAATTTTCCTGCTCTTATCTGTCTAGTAATCCAAGTTTAGAGGGATTAGGTTATATTACTAGTTGTCATAGCGTGCCTAATTATTAGGGCGTTACAGTTTGGTATTAGAGCACCAAGGTTTTTAAACTTCCTGTAGACCGGCTAAACATGTACAATCATCGTCAGAGACAAGCTCGACTCGTGGTGTAGTAAGTGTTGAGAGTAAATGCTTAACTGTTTATGTGATTGTTGATTTATCGCTTTCCATTTTAGGTAGTATGTGAGCATCTAGTATATGCGTTATGAAAGCCACGATTAATGTAGTAATTGATAAATTTTTATTTAATAAGAAATAAAATATTCAAGTTGGGGTTTAAGGCAACAAGTGCGTGAGTGTGGTATTAGTGCCTGACTTGCCGGGGTTGTTGATTACAGGGTTATTTATGAAGATGGACCCTCCGCAATCATCTGGACCACAGGGCGAGCATGTAGAGCTTGGTGTTGACCAAACCAATCCACTGGCACCGCCTGCGCCTCCACAGAATCTGGGGGATAATGCGAGGGTTGATAATGCTAATCCGCCTACTGATTGGAAGTAGATGTTTCAAGAAATGCGAAGTATCATACTTCGTCAAGAAGATGAATTGCGTCAGTTGAGGCAACCGGGATCAATAGCTCTTATAAAGCAAGTGTTACCACCAGCTCGTGTGCCAGTGGTGGGTAACCCGGGATTTATACTGTCGCATAGAGATCCTGTATTTGAGTCTTTGTGAATCTACAACCTCCAACGTTTCTGGGAGGTACTGATATAATTAAGGCTGAATAGTGGATGAGCACTATTACCCGCATCCTAAATAATATGGGAGTGACGGGAACAGAAAGAGTAAATTATGCTGCTTTTATGTTACAAGATCATGCCCACGTTTGGTGGGACATTGTGGGGCAGACTTGAGACATTAGTACTATGACTTGGAATGAGTTTAAGAGTCTATTTGAGGAAAAAAATTATAACATCACTGTAAGGACTTCACATATATGGAAGACTTTGTGAAGCTGACTCAAGGGAAAATGATCGTGGTCGAGTACACCTTGGAATTCGATCGACTATCTAAGTTTGGTGGTAATCTGGTACCAACTGACTTCACCCGGAAACAAAAGTATGTGAGGGGACTGAATGCCAAAATAAGTCGAGACTTGAAAATTACCACCGCTGACGACCCTTTATACAAGAAAGTGGTTGAATTAGCCTTGATAGCTTAAGAGGCGGAGCAACATGTAATGAAAGAGTAGACCGTAAAGGATGCCGCCACGACATCGAATCCTTCTGTGGGTGGTAATGTCATTAAGGGGAATGATAGTGGTAACCCTGATCATAAATGGAAGGTTGAAGCTTCTGAAACATCAGGGGGTAATAGAAAGTTTTAGGGAAACAGAGGTAGCCGTCAGGGCCGCGGGTCCTCATTCAGATCATATCCAGAGTGTCTAAAATGCAAGAAATACAATCAGGGTGAGTGTCGGGCCAAGACTTACTTTCAGTGTGGCATGGTGGGCCACTTTATCAGAGATTGTCCACGGACTAAGAAAGAGGAGCCAAAGAAGAATTCCAACCTGAACTCGGGACGTCTATTTACTATTAACCAGGCTGACGCTGATGCTAGCCCGTCAGTGGTGACAGGCAAGTTATCCATTAACAGTTGTTCTTATTCTGTGTTATTTGATTCGGGAGCTAGTCACTCTTATGTGTCGAGTAGAGTAATTGAAAGTTTTCATAAACCATGTGATGTCTATGCATTGGGGTTAGGTACCCTGTTACCCTCGGGAGACCTAATTGTATCAGTGGATTCGGTCCTTGTCTTTTTGCATTGACGGTTATGAGTTAACCACCAATCTAATTGAGTTATAACTGTCTGATTTTGACATTATCGTGGGAATGAATTTCTTGTCTAAGTATGGGGCGACGATTGATTGTAAGTGGAAGATGGTGGTGTTTGAGCCTAATAGTGCCAACCCAGTGGTGTTTGTGGGTAAAGTTTAGGGAATGCGCATACCAAGAATAGCACTTTTAAAAACTAAAGATCTGTTGTGTAAAGGTTGTCTAGGATTCCTAGTGCGAATTTCTTAATGTTTTTCCTGAGAATACGAGATTGGTGTGCGAATACGAGATTGGTGTGCGAATTTCTTAATGTTTTTCCTGAAGACCTACCGGGATTACCACCTTCCCGAGAAATTGAATTTGTGATAGAGTTAGTTTTGGGGGCAAAAACAGTATCAAAGGCACCGTATTGAATGGCTCCAGCAGAATTGAAAGAATTATAGATCCAACTCCAGGAGTTACTTAACTTGGGATTCATAAGATCGAGTTATTCTCCTTCGGGTACTCTAGTGTTGCTCGTGAAAATTAAAGACGGGTCACTGTCGATGTGTATCGACTATCGGGAATTGAACAAGCTCACTATCAAGAATAAGTATCTTTACCCCAAATTGATGACTTATTTGATCAGCTGAAGGGTAAGATGGTCTTTAAAGATCGACCTTCGCTCAGGTTACCATCAACTGAGAATTCGAGAAGAAGATATCCTGAAGACTGCGTTCTGTACTTGGTATGGATATTATGAGATTTTGGTGATATCTTTTGGACTCACCAGTGACCCAGCGACATTTATGGACCTTATGAATCGGGTATTCAAGGATTACCTGGACAAATGTGCGATCGTATTTATTGATGATATTTTGGTGTATTCAAAGTTAGAAGAGGAGCATGAACTACATCTCAGATCAGTATTACAACGGTTACAAGATCACAAGCTGTATGCTAACTTCAAGAAGTGTGAATTCTGGTTACCACGTATCTCTTTCCTAGGGCACATAGTGGATAAAGATGGGATCATGGTTGATCTGACCAAGATCAAAGTTGTTCGAGATTGGCCAACACCAAAATTGGCTACTGAAGTTAGAATCTTTTTGGGTTTAGCTGGTTATTATCGTCAGTTCGTTGAGGGTTTTTCGAAGATTACAGTACCCCTAATAGAACTGACCTAGAACAATTTTTAGTTTGTTTGGACTGATCGGTGTGAAAAAAGTTTTCAAGAGTTAAAGCAGCGCTTGATTACCGCTCCAGTGTTAACTCTTCCTTCAGTTAAGGATAAGTTTGTTGTTTATTGTGATGTCTCGAGACAGGGTCTGGGCTGTGTTCTTATGCAAACTGGAAAGGTGATAGCTTATGCTTCTCGACAGTTAAAGGAGTACGAGCAAAGGTACCCTACTCATGACTTAGAACTCGCAATAGTAGTATTTGCGCTGAAGATTTAGCAGAATTACTTATATGGCGAGAAATGTGAGATTTACACTGATCATAATAGTCTGAAATACTTCTTCAACCAAAAAGTCTTGAACATGAGACGAAGACATTGGCTTGAGTTGGTGAAGGATTATGACTGTGAGATTCTTTATCATACTGGGAAGGCCAATTGTAGTTGATGCCCTGAGTAGGAAAGGACAGAGTCAGATGAATGCAGTGAAGCAGATTTCCAAACAGCTAACAGATTAGATGACCCAAGCTAGGATTGAGTTTGTCGTGGGGCAGTTGGCTAACATTACCCTGCAATCTATTCTTCTTTTGCGAATTAAAGAAGCCCAATTGCAAGATCTAAATTTAGTGAAATCCTGAGATAAGGTTTCGGCTGGAAATATTAGTGACTTTATAGTGGATAATACGAGTATGCTACAGTTTATGAATCGTGTTTGTGTGCAGATGATGATATTAGAAGAGAAATTCTAAATTAGTCTCATACGACTCCTTACTTAGTTCATATGAGAATAATGAAGATGTACCAAGATCATGTTTTGGTGGCCAGGAATGAAGAATGATAGCACGGATTATGTTGCGAAATGTTTATCTTGTCAGCAAGTGAAGGCTGAGCACCAAAGGCCTGCAGGGTTGCTGCAGCCACTGAATCTCCTGTAATGGAAATGGGAAGACATTGCCATGGACTTTGTGGTTGGATTGCCTAGGACTACGTGACAGTATGACTTTGTGTGGGTCATAGTGGACAGGTTTACCAAGCCAGTGCACTTTTTACCTGTTCGGACGAATTACTCCATTGATCAGTATGCAGAACTGTATGTTAGAGAAATAGTTCGTCTCCATGGTGTCCCAAAGTCCATTGTTTCTGATAGGGATCCAAAGTTCACATCGAGATTCTGGGAAAGCCTACATCGAGCTATGGGTACTCAATTGAAATTCAGCACAGCATTTCATCCTCAAACGGATGGATAGTCCGAAAGGACCATTCAGATCTTAGAGGACATGCTTCGGGCATGTGTACTAGACTTTGAAGGATCATGGGTAAAGTACCTTCCCTTGATCGAGTTCTCGTACAACAATAGCTATCAGAAAATAATCGAGATGGCTCCTTATGAACTATTATATGAAAGAAAATGCAGATCACCTATTCACTGGGATGAAGTA
Organism: Cannabis sativa; assembly: GCF_029168945.1. Lineage (NCBI taxonomy): Eukaryota > Viridiplantae > Streptophyta > Magnoliopsida > Rosales > Cannabaceae > Cannabis > Cannabis sativa. The sequence continues at coordinate 17,808,482 of NC_083602.1, read as the reverse complement.
GGTGAAAGAAAGTTTTCAGGACCCGCGATTGTTCAGAGAACAAGTGAGGTAGTTGATAAAATCAGACCGCGAATGCTCACAGCTCAGAGTAGACAGAAGAGTTATGCAGATCCAAAGCGTCGAGAGATTGATTTTTATATTGGAGATATAGTATTTCTTTGAGTATGAAAGGCATTAAACGCTTTGGTAAGAAAGGAAAACTTAGCCCGAGGTTCATCGAACCTTTCGAGATCCTTGAGAGGATAGGGCAAGTCGCGTACAGTTGGCTATGCCCCCAGCGCTGGTAGCTGTACATGAAGTGTTCCATGTTTTGATGCTTCGGAAGTATGTCTCAAACCAATCTCATATTCTAAGTTATGAAGCACTAGAACTTCAGTTAGGTCTATCATACGAGGAACAACCAGTGCAAGTACTTGATAGGAGTGAAAAAGTCTTGAGAAACAAGACAATTGCACTGATCAAAGTGTTGTGGAGAAACAACAAAGTAGAAGAGGCTACCTATGAACTCAAGATGGATAGCAAAAATATCCGGAGTTGTTCAGGTAAATTTTGGGACGAAATTTCTATAAGGAGGGGATAATTGTAATACCCTAAGATTAAGGAATCAAATTAGCAAATCCTAACTATTTAAATGTGTATTAATGTTGAATTATATTATTATATAACTTAATATATATGAATTATACTAATAAAAGATATGTTAAGACCCCGTTGGTGAGCCAGGGGCATTTTCGTATTTTTGACCCGAGAAGGGGCCCAAAATGCATTTTCGAGATTTTATTTTAGCATTTTATAAATAATTGAATATTCTAAAATTTATTTAAGTTTGGTGTGTGATGAAATGACAACTTTGCCCCTTGTTGTATGCATATGTGGTATATTGGCCTTAGGGGCATTTTGGTCATTTGACTATTTGATTTTATTTTCAACAAAAGGGATTTTTAGAGAAAATTAAAAACATATTTATGGTTTTATAGCACTTAACCAAACCTTCTCCCTCTTTTTCTCTATATACATACTTTCCTAATCTTCTTCAAATTGATGTTGGTGATTTTGCTCGGTGATTGAAGATTGTGGTGCTTGGATTTGTGAGGAACGTGAGGTAGTTTTTCCACCTCTTTACTTTGAGTTTACTTTGAGTGCTGTTGCTGAACTTTGATGTTGATCTTCATGAGTATTTAATGTTCATAGCTTGTTGGATTGCATGTATATGAGAATTTGAAGAATTGTGTGTTTTATGCATGATTATGTTAATAGAATAGTGTGTGTTGCTCTTTGTATGCTTGGAGGAGATTTTAGAGATGATAATTTGTGCTTATTACCCTAATGATTAATGATTTTAAATAATATGCCATGCTATATATGTTGAGTAAAGAATTATGCGTTCAAGGCATAATTAAGTTAGACTCGGTAATTAGAACCGAGAGAAACCATTCTAAGGTCTTATTATAAATAGACATGTGAGCATAATACGTGGGTCTATACCACATAGACATAAATAGGCGTGTGAGCGTAACACGCGGGTCTATGTCAAATAGACAATATATGTAATGGCATGTTTATATATGTGATATGTGTTATTATGTATATTGATATTTATAATGTTTTATTGGGCTTAGCTCACGGGTACTCTACTGTGCAGGAAATGGTACATCTATCTATAATCAGCCATGAGTTCGAGAGCTTGACGATGGATTGTACATGTTCAGGCCATACTAGACCAAGTGGGTTGGGGTCTACCAGCGAATGTATTTTGAAATCTCAAATTTTTGCCGCTTAGGTCGGCATGTAAATTAACTTGTAATATTTTACAAAAAGTTTTTGTGGGATCCCGAAACATGTTGTCTTTTAGGATTGTTGTAAGTTTAAATTATTAGAAGTTATATTTTCATTCCATTGCAATTAAAGTTTTTTAAATTTTCTTGCTCTTATCTGTCTAGTAATCCTGGTTTAGTGGGATTAGGTTATATTACTTGTTGTCGTAGCGTGCCTAATTATTAGGGCGTTCCAATGAGAGGGCTTCATCCATTTGATTCCTTACCTAACAACTCATTAAGTGTTAGTCATGTCGTTGAGAGAGGTTACGACTCATTACAATGATCAAATGTAGGGCATGATGTTGAGTGGGTCTCTAAGGCATGATTCTAAGTGGGTCTCGAGGGCATGATATCGACTAGTTTTCAAAGGCATGATGCCAAGTGGGTCTCGAGGGCATGATGCCGAGTGGGTCTTTCTGTACCCTAGGTTGTGGCTAGGAGGGATCGCTAGACCAGTAGCCAGACCAACAATGCTCTTAAGGGCATGATGTCGAGTGGGTCTCGAAGGCATGATGTTGAGTGGGTCTTAAAGGAATGATGTCAAGTAGGTCTCGAAGGCATTGTGTCGAGTAGGTCTCAAGAGAATGATGCCGAGTGGGTTTCGAGAAGGCATGATGTTGAGTGTGTCTTGAAGGCCAAATGGGTCTCGAAGGTGTGTGATGTCGAGTGGCTCTTGTAGCATGCATGCTGAGTGACCTCGTGACATGCATATCGAGTGAAACTTATGACATGCATGCCGAGTGGCCTTTATGACGTGCATGCTAAGTGGCTCTTGTAGCATCCATGCTAAGTGGCCCTCGTGACATGCATGTTGAGTGGCTTTCTCTTGGAGAATGTCGAGTGGCCCTCTCTTGAGGCATTGACATGTATGTCGAGTGGGCCTCATAGCATGCATGTCAAATGGCCCTCATCCATGTCGAATGAACAAGATATTGAGGAATTGTCCATACATAAAATCATAATTATTGATACGGGTCTTTTCCACATAAAAAGGGAATCCTTTTTTACAATAGAAGTAGAAGTGATGTGGATTATTTAAGAATCAAAGTCAATTTGCTTTATAAAAATAATATATCATTGATCTTCTATGAAATGGTTTCACAAGATTCAACCAATTGACTTGATCGTGGGATATCATTGAGAAATAGGATTCAATGTCAAGTGGCTCTCTCTTGAGGCATGCCCAGTGGCCCTCTCTTGAGGCATGTTGAGTGGGTTACTTGTGGGCATGTTGGGTGGCCCACTTGTGACTAACTTTGAAAGTGAACTTCTCTAATCTTTCAAATTAACAATGGCTAATCCTGAGGATTATGCTTGCTAATTTTTGGGATTAACACTTGTCCCCAGTCTACAAGAATTTTCTTAAGTATTCTTGTTGAATAAGAGAGTTGGTCTTTCTTCTTTCTTCATCTTATTGGATGGCGAGCCCTATCTTTGGCACACACTTCAATAAAGTACCTAGTATATAAACATAACCCTTTGGCCTTCACTTATTTATCGTAACAACCCCTCTGGCCTGGTGGTGAACTTGAATTCACTCTTCCAAGAGGTAACAAGTTCGATCTTTGAAAAATATATTTTTTAGTTTCAATTTTATTTCCTTTGTTTTTTCAATTCCTTTCTTTTCTTTTTTTTTTCTTTTTTCTGACTCATGAATGGCTGTCGAGAGGCCCTTGGTATCGAGTGGCTCTTGCTGTCCAGTGGTCGTTGGTGTCGAGTGGCCTTTGGTGCTGAGTTGCCCTTGGTGCTGAGTGGCCCTTCCTGTCGAGTAGCTCTTGGTATTGAGTGGACCTTGGTGTTGAGTGGCTGTGGAAACCCATACCTCTTAGTGCTTCAAGAGGGTTTGTTGGGTGTTCGTAAATTAAATTTACTATCTTTCTCTAACATCAGCTATTTTTTTTGCACGGAAAGTGTTATGCTTGATGCTTAAATTCTTTGCTCTAGAGGAACTTTAGACATAACTTGAAGGTAAGGAATTTACCATCCATCTCTTTGTTATCATTGTTTCTGCATTGTGCCTATAAGTATTTCACAAAGCAATTCCTTGAGTGTCTCCTTTGTCTACCTTGCCATCGGTGTGTTACCTTGAGTGTAATTTTTTATGACATATACCACTTTGCATTTAACTCAGTAAACTTAAAACCTTTCTTTTGCCTCTTAGGTTGTTGAGTTGTATTTTTGTGTCTCATTGGCATTGTCCACCCCATTTTATTTCTATGGGAGAACCTGACGAGGCACTTTTTTGAGCCCCCATTATTGACATATCGACCTCTTATTCTGAGAGCCAAAAGAACCCTCGCGAGAAGTATGTTAGGTTGTTGTCCAAGACGAGAGGTCATCTAAAGCATATTATTAATTAAAAAAATTGTCGGGAAAGGGTCCAAAATGAGATCCATTTGGTCTTGAGTGGTGATCAGGATGACATGATTGGTGATTTGGATATATACTTGTATAGACTTAGGATGTCTCTTGATCAAACTCAGAGTCAGATATTGTACCTAGAGGGTACTTTTCAATCTGAGCCTACTCTTCCTTCATCTTCTAAAGTTCATGACCCGAGTTTAGATGAGGAGCTCGGAGTTTCCTGCTTCTCATTCACATCTTCCTCAACATCCTAGATGTAAGGCTTGGGTGTGTAAGATTTCTAGAAGAAATAAGAAATATGAGGCTGTTTCATATTATCGCTTTTATGTGTCTGAGGTATGGCTCTCCAAAGAATAATTCATGTGTTTGTCCATTTTTGCATCGATATCATTTGCTCATGCAAACAGAGAGTGTACCATGACCATCGAGAAGATCTGTACTATGTTAAACACATACATCATCCCGACCGATGGAGAGCTACGAGTATTTCCCGCTAGAATGGATAAGCGGGCTACCAAATCTTGCAAGGGAATTTTTGCATATAGTGGGCATATTATGAGGGCTAGCACGGTCTTTACCCCATCACCCATTTTTTGTGGACATTCTAAGTTACTTCAAAATTTCCCCACTTCAGCTTCATGCAAATAGCTATGTCATCCTCACCTATTTTGCTATTGCTTTCATGGAGGTGAATGCTCGCTTCCCTACGGTCACAAAATTTCACACTGTTTACAACCTCACACAGAGTAATGCGGTGCCTGAGACTTATCATCTAAAGAAGTAAGTTTCAATCAAGGTTAAGGGTGTCATCGGAATGCCGACCAAAATTTGCTTTTGAGAATTTGACTTTTTCATGATCAATAAGATGCTTGAGGGCCTTCTTTCAAAATTCAATGCCCTTGGCCTTCTCCTTGTTGTGCTTTAACATTCTAGGTGTGATATCATATATGATCTTTTTTAGAGGCCTAGGAAGCTCCCATACTTGACAATGACTCTTTAGTCTCCATGCAAAGTTTCTATGAACTCCCAAATTAGAAGAGGTCAACCTCAAGGCTTCTCACGCCTAGTATCTTGAAAAGTTCAAGGTTGACTAGTATCATGCTTCCAGAGTTTGCTATTTCCATGATCTCAGGCACATCAACCCAACACGATAATGAACCAACCTACATCCGAGCCACAGACCCAACATCAGGTCAGCTTTGTTAGGGCCAAGACCATAAGGACGATGAAGTAATAGAAGTGGTGACTCCTACCGCGGTTGCAGAAGCTTTTTATGAGGGGGTTCTTCACACGACAAGTTTAAGTCAGGATTGCTCCACTGGGGCGAGAGAGAATATTAACCTTGCTTTTTTTTGCTCGAATGGAAGGGGAAGACACATTGGTGGTTACTAAATCTAAGAAGGTGTTATCCCAAGCAGGCAAGCTATTCTAGAACTACCAATGCAAACATAAAAAAGTTTCAGCTCGCCTAGGGTTTTTTGGCCAGGCTACCTTCGAGATTCCCTTTAGTACATTGTTGCAAGACTTGCCTCTTCCAACCTCCCTTGTTTCTCATCCTACGGAGGGGGTCCATGAAGAAGAGTATCCAGATTTTTTTATTCCAAACGACTAGATGGATGGCATCGAATGCAGTGCCCAGGAGTGTTGGAACTTACTTTACCATAAACTTATTTACTATTCATGTATGTTGATTATAAACAATAATCTAACATCCTAAAATATGCATTTTTCAAAACAATGATTTAAACACATAAAAGTTTGGATCCTTACATTGAGAATGCAACGAAATATATTGTCTCGTTCTGTTCAATCACTCTAACCTTTGAATCATTTATGTAACAAGGTATTATCAAGTGATGAATCTGTTGTTGGGTTTTGTGCCCTAAATAAAACCCATTTCAATATAATCAGATTTACTAATTAATAAAGATCAGAAATCATTCTATGTTGCATAATTCACATGATTTATTTCATGATTATGTTTGATGTATAAATTCTATTAAGTCCAGAACATATATAAATATGTATATATTTTTTCATGATTACAGTGTCATCAACACAGTGGAATATAATCATGATTCTATGTTCAAAAGTTTAATTCCCATAATTTGTCAGTTCACTGGATTTAGACTGGCATTATAATCAACAATAAGGTACTCTTACACCTTTGATAAGTGTTATGTCCTTTCCAAGACATAGGCAAAGTTTACCAGTATGGGATGTATGGAGTATACATTGGAAGGGACCGATATTGATCTTGGATAAGATATCATAAACTTACTGTTATATCTTTCTAAGTCAATATCAATGTGTTATCCCAATTTTTGCACTCTAACGTGGCATCACACGATGGTGACACGTGGAATCAACTTTGTGTATCTACTCGCAAGAGATATGCTGAACAGGGAACCACATATATTCGCTCGGACGAAGCCTTCTTAACCGGGCAGTAAGCAGTCCGAACAACATGCTAACACTTAGCAATTTCAGCTTTTGCATCGTGAGTCACCAAACAAATCCCTATGATTTTGGGATCAGATCACAGAGATATGGCAAGCTTTTCGAATCCCTTGATTAGTGTATTCTGTATTTATTATGCAATCTTTCCACTTATATCAACTATAATCAGAAGGGAAATTCTTCCCTCCCAAGCTTATAGCCCTATAAATAGTGATTCATACTCACTGGGCAAAGGGTCGAAAAACTTATCTAAGAATTCATATTCAGAGATACCATTGTAAGAGCTCTAAGAAAATAGATTATTTTCCTTGTTCTTAAGTCAATACAAATCAAGAGGATTAGGCTATTACCGAACTGCTCAGGGCTGAAAATCTATGAAATTCTTGTGTCTTTATTTGATTTAATACATTACATACACATTATACTACTTGTCGCTTACAATTTAGACTCACTGTCGTTGGCTAAAAGTGATGTCAATATTTCTGTGCTTTCATTGAGAGCTGAACTCAAGAACGTTCTCAAATCTAATCACAAATACAATGGTGGTACAAACTCGTAGAGGCGTGGTTGATTCGGGAAATCCACAGGCGGTGGATCCTGCACTGCAGAAACCCAGGGAACACGAGGGTTTCGCCAACCATAAATCCCAAACAACCCTCGATCGTAGGTCACGGTGTGACGACTCATGTGAGTGGAATCACGCCTGGTGTGCAAGAGACTGGGAATACCAGTTCAGCAGCTAATCAGGGCATCCTCAACACTGTCGTTCCGCTCGTAACCAATGTTCGAACAGCCATCGAAGATGATAATGAAATCTAGAACCTCCGTGCTGCTCTTAGAGTCATGCAAGGTCATACCAACACCCTGCATAACGATCAGGAGGAGCTCCGTGCCGCGATAAATCTTGCATTTGAATAGCAGAGGCGCATGTTAGCTGAATGGAGGGACAAGGAGATGGAAACGTTAAGGGCTCAACAGGCAGCCATTAACGATCGAACCCGGTAGGCCACTGGGTTGATATGAAAATCCTATTAGGCTACCGGAACACAGCCTGCAACCGTCATCCCCCTGGGCGAGACAGACAAAGATCCAGCGGTGAACACCTCTCAGACTATAAATGGTCAGCCTCCAATCCCTGTTCACAGTTTCCGCCTGTGGGCCAAGTGGTAGGCGGGCAGACCTTATCTAGCAATTCATCACGAGAAGTTATACCTAATAATTCCAACCAACTTAATGGTGCCGACCAGCTAATTGGCCAA